>NC_092342.1:169519500-170182500 GCF_046630445.1 Rutidosis leptorrhynchoides | reverse complement strand
GATACTCTAATCGAAAGCAATCTGTAACCGTATAATGTAGAGTGGTGAAAATGCTAAAAACGAACATATATTTCATAGCATTATTCCTCAAGAAAGACAAGCTTTTAGTTGCAATTGTTCTATTTACAAGTGATATTCGTTTAAATAATAAAAGGTGAAGACAAAAGACAGATTCGACGAATTGAAGACGCAAACGACCAAAAAGCTCAAAAGTACAAAATACAATCAAAGAGGTTCCAATTATTGATAAGAAACGTCTCGAAATTACAAGAGTACAAGATTCAAAACGCAAAGTACAAGATATTAAATTGTACGCAAGGACGTTCGAAAATCCGGAACCGGGACCAGAGTCAACTCTCAACGCTCGACGCAACGGACTAAAAATTACAAGTCAACTATGCGCATAAATATAATATAATATTTAAATAATTCTTATAATTATTTATATATTATATAAATAATAAAAATCCGTCGGCAAGAAAGACTCCAAAGTTTGTGAGCTGTATTTACAAACTCCGCGACTCGCGGAGTTTGAAGGCAAAAAGGGCCGCGAGTCGCGGAGCCCCAAATTCTGAAACTCCCTACAAAAGCAAACAAATTCTGATCGCAAAAACCAACATATATATCCATCCTCTCTATATCTATACGTAAATATTTATATTTATATTTTAATTTTAATTTTAATTTTAATTTTAATTTTAATCCTAGTAATAAGGGTATGTTAGCGAATATTGTAAGGGTGTAAGTCGAAATTCTGTCCGTGTAACGCTACGCTATTTTTAATCATTGTAAGTTATGTTCAACCTTTTTAATTTAATGTCTCGTAGCTAAGTTATTATTATGCTTATTTAAAACAAAGTAATCATGATGTTGGGCTAATTACTAAAATTGGGTAATTGGGCTTTGTACCATAATTGGAGTTTGGACAAAGGAACGACACTTGTGGAAATTAGACTATGGGTTATTAATGGGCTTTATATTTGTTTAACTAAATGATAGTTTGTTAATGTTAATATAAAGATTTACAATTGGGCGTCCCTATAAATTACCATATACACTCGATCGGACACGATGGGCGGGGTATTTATATGTACGAATAATCGTTCATTTAACCGGACACGGGAATGGATTAATAGCCACTAGAATAATTAAAACAGGGGTGAAATTATGTACAAGGACACTTGGTATAATTGATAACAAAATATTAAAACCTTGGGTTACACTCAGTCGACATCCTGGTGTAATTATTAAACAAAGTATTAAAATCTTGTTACAGTTTAAGTCCCCAATTAGTTGGAATATTTAACTTCGGTTATAAGGATAATTTGACGAGGACACTCGCACTTTATATTTACGACTGATGGACTGTTATGGACAAAAACCAGACGGACATATTAAATAATCCAGGACAAAGGACAATTAACCCATGGGCATAAAACTAAAATCAACACGTCAAACATCATGATTACGGAAGTTTAAATAAGCATAATTCTTTTATTTCATATTTAATTTCCTTTATTTTATATTTAATTGCACTTCTAATTATCGCATTTTTATTGTTATTGTATTTAATTGCACTTTTAATTATCGTACTTTTTAATTATCGCAAGTTTATTTTATCGCACTTTTATTCGCAATTTCATTATCGTTATTTACGTTACGCTTTAATTTAAGTCTTGTATTTATTTTTAATATTTTACATTTGGTTTTAACTGCGACTAAAGTTTTAAAATCGACAAACCGGTCATTAAACGGTAAAAACCCCCCTTTATAATAATAATATTACTTATATATATATTTTTATTTTTATAAAATTAAACTAATATAGCGTTAAGCTTTGTTTAAAGATTTTCCCTGTGGAACGAACCGGACTTACTAAAAACTACACTACTGTACGATTAGGTACACTGCCTATAAGTGTTGTAGCAAGGTTTAAGTATATCCATTCTCTAAATAAATAAATATCTTGTGTAAAATTGTATCGTATTTAATAGTATTTTCTGCTAAAATATAATAGCTATTTTATATACACTCCGCTATGATATCAAGTATTTTTGGCGCCGCTGCCGGGGAAACGCTTAAAAGCCGGAAGCGCAACGCTAATATAAAAAAAAAAAGATTTTTAGTTTACTTTTATTAAAATTCGTTTTTATAAAAATACGTTTTAAATATTCGAAAATATAAAAAGAAAAACAAAAATATAAGTATTTTTAAGATTTTGTTAAATATTTAAGTTTTATAAAGTTTCTTTATTTTTATATAAGTTTTATTTAAGTATTTTGTTTTTATTTAAAACATAAAACATAAAAAAAAAACGTCAAATTTAAAACTGTACCAGAGTTAAATTTTTGAACCCCGCGACTCGCGGGGTTTGCTGCTTGAAATACCGCAACTCGCGGAGCTACCCTGACACCGACAGAAACCCTAATCTGCATTTAATTACGGGTAATTATTAATTATTATTATTATTAACCCTAATTAATTATTATTATTATAATTAGTTTTACTTTTTATTTAATTTATATTTTAGTTAAATTAGTTTAATTAAATTGTAAAATTAATAGTTTTATTAAATAAATAATATAAAAATAATATTTTTATAAAAATTGTACTTTTTACAACTTTTTGTATATTTTTATATTTTGTTCCCTTTTAATCGTTTTAGCGTAATATTTGTATTTTTAGCTCATATTTAGTTTTAAACTTAGTTTTTGCCATAGTTATTTTTACTTCTAGATTTTTAGGCTTTGTCGTAGAATTCCTTAAGTGCTTTTTCTTTAGACTAAGATTTAGGTGCTTTAGAATTTTGCGTCGCCTTTTTAAGTTTTAGTTTCTTTTTAAGTTATTTCCATTTGGGATTTAGTTTTTCCTGTAAGCTTTAATATTTTTAGACGACTTTTTCCTATGTATCAATTATCATTTCAATTAGTAATCTCAATTTGCGATTATAATTTTAAGTTAGTTGTAGTAATAAGGTTAGGTTAGTCAAGTGTTTTTAAGTGTTATAAGTTTCTTTTATTTTTCCGTCACCTTTTATTTTTCAACCATTTTTCTTTTTCGACCTTTTTCCGACGAACTCTTTTTCTTTCTTATTTCTCGCTATTCTAGTTTTAGGACATAGATTTTTATTCTACTTCTTATCTAAATTTCTTAAAATTACGAAAATTTATTTTAAGTGGTTAAATTAATAGACATCAAAATTTTCTGGTTCGTAGTAATAGTTGGATTTGTACGTGGACCGGGTTATTGGAGCCAAACAGTCCTCAATTATATTGAGACCAAACGATTCCTGCCCCTCTGCTGCATCTTTTGGCTATTCGAAACGTGGGCAAAATCAAAAAAGTCTATTGATTGGATAACTTATTATAATTTTTCTTTCCTTTTAAAAACTAATAGGATATTCAGTGAATGCACCGAGCAAGACGTTCACCACCTTTTGTACGTTCACCACCTGTAACTAGATCAAGACATTTAGCAAATATTACCACCATTGATTTTTCTTTAGAATCGTCATCCAGTCGACCAAGTACTCCAGTTCAAATTTTCGATAATCCATTTTTTGAACCCGACCTCACAATTGAGAATCCGGAGAATATTCAGGAACGATTCGTAGATCCTGAACCATTAAATTTTCCTCCGGAACCACCAATCATTCAAACAGAGATTGTTGAGGAACGAACCATAAAATCAGAATCCTCTAGTGATTCCGATTCAACAAATTCAATTATGGAAGTAACAGAACCTTTAAGTATGGAAGACCGAATGAGAGCTAAACGCACTGGCCAAGGTCACGCAATTACTCATCCAGACATTAATGCGCCAGATTATGAAATCAAAGGACAAATTCTACACATGGTGACTAATCAATGCCAATTTAGTGGTGCGCCGAAGGAAGATCCAAATGAACATCTACGTACCTTTAATAGGATCTGCACACTATTTAAAATCCGAGAAGTGGAGGATGAACAGATATATCTCATGTTATTTCCCTGGACTTTAAAGGGAGAAGCCAAAGATTGGTTGGAATCGTTACCTGAAGGGGCGATTGATACATGGGATGTTTTAGTTGAAAAATTTCTTAAACAATTCTTTCCTGCATCTAAAGCCGTAAGACTTCAAGCAGAAATTGTTACTTTCACACAGAAGCCAAATGAAACTCTATATGAGGCGTGGACTAGATTTGGAAAGTTATTAAGAGGATGTCCGCAACATGGTTTAGACACCTGTCAAATAGTACAAATATTCTACCAAGGATGCGACATCACTACAAGGAAAGACATAGATATAGCAGCTGGTGGTTCTATTATGAAGAAAACCGAAACTGATGCTTACAAAATTATTGATAACACTGCTTCCCACTCACATGAGTGGCACCAAGAAAAAGATATCGTTAGATCATCTAAAGCAGCTAGAGCCGATTCTAGCCATGACTTAGATTCCATTTCCGCAAAGATAGATGCTGTCGAGAGACGAATGGAAAAGTTGACTAAAGATATTCACTCAATACGAATTAGTTGTGAGCAGTGTGGAGGACCACATTTGACAAAAGATTGTCTCAGTATTGAATTAACAATGGAACAAAGAGAGAATATTTCATACATAAACCAAAGGCCTGGAAATAATTATCAGAATAATTATCAACCGCCAAGACCAATTTACAATCAAAACCAGAATTATAACCGAAATATTCCATATAACAACCAACAAGGTCCTAGCAATCAACAAGTATCCAATAATACTTACAATCATCAAAGACCTAATTTTCAAAACAAACCACCACAACAAACCGATGATAAAAAGCCGAATTTAGAAGATATGATGACGAAGCTAGTTGAAACTCAAACGCAGTTTTTCACATCTCAGAAACAAACTAATGAACAAAATGCTCAAGCATTTAGAAATCAACAAGCTTCTATTCAAAATCTGGAACAAGAAGTAAGTAACCTAGCAAGGTTAATAGGTGAAAGAAAACCGGGAAGTCTACCTAGTGATACAAATGCTAACCCCCGGAATGAAACAGCTAAAGCCATTACCACAAGAAGTGGTACAACACTTAAACCACCTGAAATACCTGTAACTTCTGATGAAGCTATTCCTACTCCACAAGAACTCCAACCTAATCAAGATAAGGAAAAAGAACCGGTAGTTGAAAAGGTTAATGAAGATAACACAGTTAAGGTTAAACCTTATGTTAAACCATACCAACCACCACTTCCTTACCCGAGTAAAATGAAGAAAGAGAAACTTGAAGCCGAGCAATCCAAATTTTATTATTTTTAATAAAAATAATAATAATACTAGTAGTAAAATGATAATAATCATAATAGTGTTTAATAATAGTAATAATAATAGTAAAAATGAAAATTCTTATTAAAATGTTATATTTTACAATAGTAATTATATTAATAATTTTTGTAATATCCATAACAATAATTATAGAAGTAATAATAATAATAATACTAAGGAATGATGATTTTTATTTAAAATGATAGTTTCAATGAAAACGTAAATTTTTATAATCATGATACTACTAATAATATTCTTAATGATAATACCCCCTTAGGTGAGGCTCAAAAGCATAGGCGTCCGAAACCTCTAAGGCCCATGAAATAGCGGGTAACCACAAGAGAAAATTTTGCAGCATACGAGAGTCGAACCCTTGACATCCGTTATGAAAAATCAGGTCACCAGCAATGCACCAACAAAATGTCCTGAACATATAAAATTACATAATTTAAATTTTTACAGAAATTGAAGTCCTAAATAATACATATATATATATATATATATATATATATATATATATATATATATATATATATATATATATATATATATATATATTTTTTTTTTTTTTTAACAGCAACAACATTTATTAATAAAAAACGATCCTTAGCAAGATGCTAAAGGATATTACAATGGCATAGACAACCATAAGTTCCAATTAGAAACTAAATAGCTTCTATTTTTCAACCAACGAAAAGACAAAGATCTAACAAAATCGAGCAAGCTATTTCTACTACAAAGCATCAAAAACAATTTCATTCCGAAAATGCCAAAGAACCCAAAGTGTAGTGACAACGATTCCAATGATCCGCTCCTTCTTCACCATACTAATTCAAAATCCCTCAATCCAACTTAAAAATGAGTCATATGAATTAAATTGAGGCATGCTACAATCTAACCATAATCTCACCTTCGCCCAAAAATCTTTCGCCACTGAGCATGAGAAAAATAAGTGATCAGTGACTTCCGTCCCATTCAAACAAATCGGACACACAATAGATGTTATGTCAATCCCTTTCGCGGTAAGGTTCTAACGCAAAGAAAGAGAATCCAATCGAAAATAGCAAAAGAAAATGTTAAGTTTTCTAGGAAGGAACTTACACCAACAAGTGTCCACGTGAGAAGAAGGAAGTAATTTGCGATCAATATACTCCCTAGCCGATTTAACCGTAAACAAGCCATCCGAAGCTAAAGTGTACAACCAACTATCATCGCGATTATTAAGGTGACAGTGGTTGATAAGTTCGCGAAGATCATCAAGAAGCTGCGCATTTCGGGCACCGATATTGTCCCTCAACCACGTCCAAACCCAATTACCATCAATACATTTATCAGCAACAAAATCATTCTTGTTACAATCAAGGTGATACAAACGGTTGAAACTAGAAAAATGTGCGAATTACCACACCAAAGATCGAACCAAATTCGAACATGTCGACCATTCCGCACCTGCTTTCTAAAAACATCACGTAGCAGTAAGGAAGTTTCCATAGACCTGTTACAGAAAGAAACAATTGCAGACCAGGGGCTAGTGCTTTGGCCTGTAGCATTTTTAAACAAGTTACCATGGATGGCTTTAATAATGGTCACCCAAAGATCGTCCGGTTTCATTAAATACCTCCATCTCCATTTAAGTAGAAGCGCATCGTTGAATGCTTTAAGACTACCGACATTTAAGGCTCCCATATCTAGAGGAGCTAAAATTGAGTCCCATTTAACCCACGCCATTTTCTTTGTGGACAAGCTACCACCCCAAAAAAATCTAGCCAGCCTCTAACTGTTTAAGAATCGTTTCAGGACATTTGAACATAGACATAAGATAAATGCCAAGACTACCCATGGCCGATTTAATGGGAGTCAATCTCCCACCTGAAGATATTAAACTAGCTTTCCAAGAAGAAAGCCTAGCTTTATATTTATCGATAAGAGACGCCCAATTAGATACAAGCTTCATATTAGTGCCAATTGGAACGCCAAGATATTTGGCGGGAAATGACCCCACATGACAACCAACTTCATTAGCAAAAGAGGTCACTTCATTTTCATCCACCCCAATACCGAAAGATGTGATTTTACTATATTTTTCCTGAGACCAGAGACCAAGTAGAAAACCTCTAATATTCATAAAATTCGCTGCAAATCCCTTCTGTTCCACTCCGAAAAAATAAATGGTGACCCAAAGATCGTCCGATTTCATTAAATACCTCAATCTCCATTTAAGTAGAAGTACATCGTTGAATGCTTTAAGACTACTGACATTTAAGCCTCCCATATCAAGAGGAGCTAAAATTGAGTCCCATTTAACCCACGTCATTTTCTTTGTGGACAAGCTACCACCTCAAAAAATCTAGCCCGAATATCCTCTACCTGTTTAAGAATCGTTTCAGGACATTTGAACATAGACATAAGATAAATGCCAAGACTACCCATGACCGATTTAATGAGAGTCAATCTCCCACCCGAAGATATTAAACTAGCTTTGTCACTTCGTATTATATTCTAATTTAAAGTGTGAATGTTTAGTGGGCATATTCCTTCATTACCTCTTATTTTCATACGCAAAAATACAGGAGGATTGTTCATAGTCTAGGTGACAAAAATACCTCTTATTTTCATTTTGCTATAAATCAGAAGCGAAGAAAATTACAAGTGGCGGGTATTATGTCGGATGATATTTATATCACCAACCCATTGCAATTGAAAGAAGTGTTTCTCAAATACTATTTAGAAAAATTCAAAGCAGCGGATCACACTACCATGATAAGTCGAAGTGGGCATATTCCTTCATTACATATAAATTGTAGCAATATCATTAGTGATGACTTCTCCGAGGCGGACATAAAGGAAGCCGTCTGGTCCTGTGGAAGTGATAAATCCCTGGGCCCGGACGATTTTACATTTAATTTTATGAAACACTTTTGGGATCTTGTCAAACCAGACACTCTTGATATGGTTCGTGATTTCACAACAAATTATTTCATACCAAGGGGTTGCAATAGTTCTTTTTTCTCCCTTATTCCCAAGAAGGATAACCCGATTTACGTTCAAGATTTGTAGTCTCATTGGTATTCAATACAAAATAATTTCAAAACTTCTAGCTACTTGTCTTGCCTAAGTGATTAATGAGGTCATCATTCCCAATCAATCAACATTTCTAAAGGGTAAGCAAATTCTCGATGGACCTCTTTTGGTGAATGATGTGACAACCCGAAAATTTCTGACCAAATTTAAACTTAATCTTTATATGATTTTGACACGATAAGCAAAGTCTGTAATGTTGAGTCTCAAAAATTTTGGAACTATATTCATGTAACCAATTACCCTCTGACTGTGCTCGATGATTCATGAACATTTATGTGTATATAGATATGTATATATAACATATAGTTATATTAATTGAAAACGTTAACAAGGTATTAGATGTATAATACATTACATGAATGTATTTGTTACAATATATTTATCGACGGAATTAAAAAGACAATATCAAATGATTGAGTTATTAGATACATTGTGATATGATTACGGGTCTCTGTTGAGAGGTCCACTATGATTTAAGAAATCTGTCCTTTTTAACAATATTCGAAAAATGGTAATGTGATTTTCAAGTAAGAACAAATGTGTCAATTGACGAAGGTTAGACAAACGTTAGTGGAGATTCCTGTTTGATTTCTAATTCATGCTTTATAATATTTCCTCGTGACTTTGATAAGATAACTATTTTAGGTTTCTTTTTATTTAATGTGAAAGTAAGAACATGGAGTGTAAATAACTTAGATGTTGGATAGCGACAAGTTAAGTAAATCGATATTTTACATTAAGATGAGTTCATACGTTTATTTAACCTTTGGACTTTATCTTACGCTTCACCAGCAAACGGTAATTTAAAAACTTGAAAACCTGTTATGAGTTATATACGATTTTACTTTTCTAAAACATTTTATGATATAACGATTTTCATTATTTTAACCTTTTAACAAAATGATTCCTAAATATATTTAGCTTTGGAAAACAAATTATAATATTTTATTTGATTTAGTTTCAAATGTACTAAAACGTTTTCAGTTTAAAAAGAACTTTATTATTAAAATGTTTTATAAGGTAATTTGTTTATATATATAAAATTTGAAGAAGTTAATTAAAGCTTTGTATTTGCAAATATATTTAGATAAATGTGATACGAAATAATAATTTCTAAACGATTTTTAATTATAATAAATTTTGAAATATATTAGTTTTGAAAAACTAAATATTATATTATTAAGTAAATATTTTAATTATATATAATATGCACAAATTTATATTTCTAAATGAGAATATATATTTTTTGCAAAGTGGTGAAATATAATATTAACTTAGTTATAAAACGTTTTGATTCAAAATAATACTATTATATATATTTTAATAAACAACGAGAAGTTGATTTATGGAATCAAATGACCAAAACACTCAAATGATTAAGTTACACTTTGAGTGGGATAGTTTTTCATTGATTTGAATCTTGTTATTTATAAAGGTATAATACACGAAACGTAAAGTGCTAGTTTTCTAAGCGTACGAAATGTCGTTCGAAAAATTGGAACCGAGACATTAGTCGAGCAACAACGTACAAGTCATTGGAACTAAAATTACAAGTCAACTAGGCACTAGAATATAATATATATATATATATATATATATATATATATATATATATATATATATATATATATATATATATATATATATATATATATATATATATATATATATATACATTAAAAACTGTCAACAGCCCACGAGATAAATGGGAGTGAGCTGGAACCAGGGGTGCCGCGATCGCGGGCCTAATCCGTCTATAACCTCTGTGATCGCGGAGTTAATGGGACCAGAAATGGGTTATAAAAGCTCGATCGTTCTGCTTGCTCGACTCAATTCATTCTCAATCTCTCTATCTAATATATGTACTCCGTATATAATTATAATTATATTTATATTATTATTAGTATTATTATTATTGATCCTAATATTATTATTAGTAGTATAGTATTAATATTATTATACATAAAATACTACGACGAGGTGATGCTCGGGTAATTTCAAAACGGGTTTTCAAAATGGGTTTAAGCTTTGGAATTATGGGTTATAGCTAAGGAGGTTATGGGTATGATGTTATTAGCGAGCCGATGATGATGAGACTAGGATGGAATAAATTCTCGTTACTTTTTAAAATTATTATTATTATTATTATTATTATTATTATTATTATTATTATTATTATTATTATTATTATTATTATTATTATTATTATTATTATTATTATTATTATTATTATTATTATTATTATTATTATGATTATGCGTATGTGTTAATTGATGACTTAGATAAAATTATCGTTTTTATCATTATTAGAACTATCATTAATTTTAGTATTATTATAAAAATGATTATTATAATTATTATCATTGATATTATTACTAAAATTATAATTTTTATTAAAAATTAACATTTTTATCAAGACTATTTTATTATTATTATTATTATTATTATTATTATTATTATTATTATTATTATTATTATTATTATTATTATTATTATTATTATTATTATTAAAAGTATCATTAGTATTAAAACTATTACTTCTATTAAAATTATCATTTTTAATATAATTATTATTATTATTATCATTATTATGATTATTATTATTGATGTTAGTAAATAATATTATTAGTAAAATATTTTATATTTACTAATATTTAAATTATTATTATCATTAATACTAAAAAGTATCGTTATTATTAAAATTATCATTTTTAGGATTATCATTAGTATTATTATTATTATTATTATTATTATTATTATTATTATTATTATTATTATTATTATTATTATTATTATTATTATTATTATTATTATTATTATTATTAAAGCATCGTTATTATTAATTATCGTTTAAAATTTATTATTTTTATTAAAAACTATCATTTTTACTAAAAATTATTATTATTATTAAAAATTATCATGTTTGATAGAAAACATCATTATAAATCTTAAAACTATCATTTTTGTTAAAATTATCATTTTTATAATTTTCAGTAAAAATTATCACTTTATTAATATTATTAGTATTATTAATAATAACATTATTATTATCATTGTTACTATCACTAACATAATTATTACTTTTAATAACATTATTGTTATTGTCATTATCATTAATATTATTATATTAGTATCACTACAAAATGATTATTATTTATTATCAAAATTATTATTATTAGTGAATATAATTATTGTTATTATTATTATTAAAATAATAATAATAATAATTATTATTATTATACAACTCTTATTCATTATTATTATTATTAATATTATTTTTTTTATCAAATAAATACTTGATACAAAGATATATTTATTACATGTAATACAATTATATTAATAATACATATCACTATATTTTTATTATTAAAATGATATTAAGTAAACTATATATATATTATATTACTTGATATATAAAAATATATTTTATCATATATAAATTTTTAACATAAATTTTTATTATTAATATATTATAATGAATGGTAAATATTAATTACTTCAAATATATAGAATTATTATAAACTATTTAATATCACATATAACTTATTAGAATAATATGTATATTACAAATAATAATATATGAACGTGTTTATTTATTATCATAGATCTTAATACATAAACTTGATATAGGTTCGTGAATCCGAGGTCAACCCTGCATTGTTCAGTTTCGTAGTATGAATATTTTTAATACAAAATATCATATCGTGAGTTTCAATTGCTCCCTTTTAAATGCTTTTGCAATATATATTTTTGGGCTGAGAATGCATGCACTGTTTTTATAACTGTTTTACGAAATAGACACAAGTACTTGAAACTACATTCTATGGTTGGATTATTATACCGGATATCACCCTTTTTAGCTTGGTAGCCTAAAAATTGGTGTTTATCATAACTGCCACCAATTGACGCGAATCCTAAAGATAGATCTATTGGGCCTAACAAACCCCATCCGGGTTACGGATGCTTTAGTACTTCGATTTGTCATATCCGATGAGAGTCCCGGAATGATAGGGATATTCTAGATGCATTTTGTTAATGTCGGTTACCAGGTGTTCACCATATGAATGATTTTTATACACAGGTTATGTGTATCATGTTTTGTATATGGGTTACATGTGCGGTTAAATATTTGAAACCTTGTGGTCTATTAAAATTATGCAAATGATTGATTATGATAAACTAATGAACTCACCAACCTTTTGGTTGACAGTTTTAAGCATGTTTATTCTCAGGTATGAAAGAAATCTTTCGCTGTGCATTTGCTCATTTTAAATATATTACTTGGAGTCATAATGGCATATTTCAAAAGACGTTGCATTCAAAACATTTGAGTTCAAAAAGATGGTTGTTAGATGAATGATAGATTAGTCAATTATATTTGGGAAACATGATAACATCATTGGTGTGCATATATGTAGACTATCGTTGAGATGAAAGTTAGTCTTTTAAAAAGAATGCAATGTTTGTAAAATGTATCATATAGAGGTCAGAACCTCGCAATGTAATCAACTATTGTGAATCGTTTATAATCGATATGAACGGGTCCTTTCAGTTGGTATCAGATCCAGGTTCTTAGCGAACCAGGTCTTGCATTAGTGTGTCTAACTGATAGTTATTATGATGCATTAGTGAGTCCGGACTTCGACCGTGTCTGCATGTCAATAGTTTTGTTTATCATTTATTGTCGGAAATTACCTGCTTATCATCTTAAGTCTAGACGCATCTTACTGCATTCATTGCATAGAGAGTGTATAGACAAATTCATATCTTTACATATCTATTACAGTAAACTCTGCCTGACATCTTTCGAAAATTCCTCCGTAACTTATGGGATTTTGGTATTATATATACATATGTAAATTATGTATTGAAGAATACTCATCTAAATCCTATAATCTATTACATATCAAATTTCATTTCCCTGATCGTACGAAATGGATCCCTCAACTAGTTCAAGTTCATCGGACTCCGACAGCTATTCCGATATAGATATTCACCTGAGCTCCAAAGCAGTGTAACCGGAATTGATCAACCTATTAGCCATCATCTATTCTAGATGGATTGGCGATGGGTTCGTAGTCGACTTAATCAATGGAGATAAGAAGAAGGCAATCCTTTTCACCCACCAAATTTCCCTCTCGGCGAAGAACATGAAGCACTTACCTGCAAACCAGTCCGAAACACCATTTACACCCTCATTTCCAGAGTATCCCATCACGATTACATATTATCTAAACTTTTAGATCTTATTCATCCCCTCGTTCCTACCGCCAATCGTCCTGGTGTACTAGAAGAAGTCAACGAACTTCGCACTAGAGTGGTGGCTTTAGAGAATATGATGCAGAACTTATAAGCATCACAAGCCCCACAAACACCAACTGCACCACCCGCATCAACACAGCAGTACCATTACCACCACCAAAAACATTCGCACCGCAAGCCTCAACATCACAATCTGTCCCACAAGCATCAATGTCATACGTCCTGTAAATACCAACGAATACCAAAAACAACAAACGATGAAGTATTGATTCATAACTTCATCAAAGAAATATTCTGCAGAGAATATGTAGTTTCTAAAAGTTTTAGAGATTATTTATTCTAATCATAACCGTAAATCAAGATGAGTGAATGGATAAAGATGATAGAAGGGAGAATAGAAACCTTGATAGGAATGGTGCGTGCGTTACAAAATAGACTTGTTATATAAGCATCACCAGCACCAACAGTACCGTCAGCACCACCAGCACTAGTAGTACCGTCAGCACCACCAGTACTAGCAGTACGGCTGGCATCACCAACAGTATTACTGGCACCAACAACGCCTACAACACCACAAATTCTGTAAACTCTATAACCACCTCAGATATCGACACCGCCATCATCAACGGATATATAGTAATAACGAATTATGAAGTATTTACTCATTCCCTCTGAAGAATTTATATGTATAATTTATATACACTTTCATTTTTGATGTATTCCAAACTTTCTGAAAAACATCATTCGTGTCTTACGATTTTACACTTTCATTTTTGATGTATTCCAAACTTTCTGAAAAACATCATTCCTGTCTTACGAAGTTCACAAGAATCCTACGAACATCAACATCATTCATCGACAAATAACGAAGTAATGATCCAAAATTTCATTTACATTAAAGAAATAATCCGCGAAGATTACGTAATTTCTAAAGTTTTAGGAATTATTCAATTCTAGTTTCAGCCAAAAACTAAATGAGTTTAATATTATATTAACTCATTAAGTCTGCATTACATCTGAAGAAAATATACATATATATATTTTCATCAAGACTGTAAAAAAAATTCTTTTGTACAAAATATTACTTGTGAAATTTTAACGGGTAGGTAATACCCGAGGAATTTTTTAAGTTCACAATTAATATGTTACACTGTACATTCTTCAATTCTAATTCAATAATCATTAACTATACTCACTACTTTCACAACGGTGTACGTTCTTTCATAAAAATCAGAACAACCATTTTCATTCAAATTCAATTATATATTCTGATTTTACCAGATTAGAATCCAAGTCAATATTAAACAGAAGATATCACTCTTAGATTCCTACATCTTTCAAACCAATAAACCATATTTTAAATTCAAAACTATACTAGCACATCACTTTTATTCAAAAACTCAGAAAGATATTCGTATCATTCAAGATTCACGACGATTTCATCAAACGGATATTGACGATGACAACCTGCATCTAAACTCTTCAAAATTCTTGAAAACATCTCAACTAAGGAACAATTGAGAGAATGAACCAATCACACGATACATACGAAGAATATATGCATATAGTTATGCACCTAGAAAACTCTCGAAACCTAAGTAAAAGTTTAACACATATCTGTGTCAAACCCTTTGGCATTTATTACCAAAATAACCTTACGATTCCTTTTCAAAGTAGCAAATTTTATCACACCTCCAGCAAATCAGTTTTGATTTTTCAGTTGGAACATCCTTGATATAAGTTCCCTTTTCATCATTGTTACCTGGGAACCTTTTATATTCCACCATATTATCAACAGATGTACCAGCAACTTTGTTACTCCGTGGCCGTTTATACATCAACAGTTATATATATATACATACAACGTCTACCTCCTGGATTTACGAATCAGTTCTCGGAATTTTGAAAAATGCTGATGAAGCAGCAAAAACTGTAAACGACCTTAACAGTCGAAAGTCTGATGATAAAGAATGGTAGGTTGGAAAAGCTCAAAAGAAAATTTGATACTGAAAAACGGATTGAGCAAACCATGAAGGAGGTTGTGGACAAATCACAAAGACTAAATCTTCCTTCAAAGAATCCAAATAATTCAGTGTATGCTGAAGTCTTTAGCGAATACCTTGCTCCTGACTCTGAAACTTTACGGACAAATCTTCTTCATCATCCTTCAATATTAGAAATTCTAAGATATCATCATACCTTTCATTATAAATAACCTCGATATTTCTGAAGATATCTTCATAACTATTCTTATTCGAAATTAATTATCTTTTCGCGTTATCTGTGTTACATCATAAAGGAAACTGTTTTAGTTTCTAGATTCTGAAAAATTTGAATTCAAAATTTGAATGTTTTTGAAGTAGTGTTGGGAATTGAAGCATGAGTTAGTATAATATAATGACACTTGATCAACGTGATTATATTACAGTAAGTCATGCTGAGTTTCTAATGGAACATGATGATTCACAGACCATACCATCATCATGTGCCATGTTACACGACTCTTGCATTCTATCTAATCACTAAACATATCAAGAACACATTTTCTTAATAGTTCTATCTTTTCCCGTAACTTCTGGTAATTTAACCAATCAAGATCGTGTTATTACAATTTTTTTCTTAGAACATTAGTTATGTTCATTCAAAACTCCATATCTACGAATTCTGGACCATTACTTGCTTTGCATAAAGCCGAGAAGAGAAAAAAAAACATAGAGCTTCGAAATATATATAAAAGTACAAATCACAGCAAATAGGAGAGATCATTAACCATGGATGTCAATAATTATGGAAAGACATATGCAAGGAAGGATTATAAAAACCACCACCCCAAGAGCGAAGTAGAAGTAAACAGATTCCTCCGGTGGGAGTTGGAAAAGAAGGATGATTGTTGCGATAGTTAGGAACATATCAAGAATCAGAACAATAAGCATATTGACGAATGCTTTAGAAGTGTGAATTGAAGTATAGAAGATGAGAGTTGGGGAAGTAAGCAAATGAAAGGGGGTAAATTTATAGTAAAATATTAGACAAGGAAATCGAGACAGATTATCGCATTAAATCGAAGACGATCATAATTCCCTTAATCACCGAAGAATCAACTCTTATATAGATTACAAAGATTTTCTTTAATCCGAAGATCAACCGTGATGACGTCAAAAGATAAGACAAATCTCCATTTTCTCATTTCACTCTTTTACGATAACTTCACTCATACGCTTCGAGTAATCGAATTATTTTATCCATATTTCTCAATCATGATAAAACCCTATGTATCAACTCATATTCGTCATAATAACATTCTTATTGTTAACCATGACGACCTCGATCAAATTTCGGGACGAAATTTCTTTAACGGGTAGGTACTGTCACAACCCGGAAATTTCCGACCAAATTTAAATTTAATCTTTATATGATTTCGACACGATAAGCAAAGTCTGTAATGTTGAGTCTCACAAATTTTGGAACTATATTCATGTAACCAATTACCCTCTAACTGTGCTCAACGATTCATGAATATTTATGTGTATATAGATATGTATATATAATATATAGTTATATTAATTGAAAACGTTAACAAGGTATTAGATGTATAATACTTTACATGAATGTATTTGTTACAATATATTTATCGACGGAAATAAAAAGACAATATCAAATGATTGAGGTATCAGATACATTGTGATATGATTACGGGTCTCTGTTAAGAGGTCCAATGTGATTTAAGAAATCTATCCTTTTTAACAATATTCGGAAAATGGTAATGTGATTTTCAAGTAAAAACAAATGTGTCAATTGACGAAGGTTAGACAAACGTTAGTGGAGATTCCTATTTGATTTCCAATTCATGCTTTACAATATTTCCTCGTGACTTTGATAAGATAAATATTTAAGCTTTCATTCTATTTAATGTGAAAGTAAGAACATGGAGTGTAAATAACTTAGATGTTGGATAGCAACAAGTTAAGTAAATTGACATTTTACATTAAGTTGATTTCATACGTTTATTTAACCTTTGGACTTTATCTTACGCTTCACCAGCAAGCGGTAATATAAAAAGTTGAAAACTTGTTATGAGTTATATACGATTTTACTTTTCTAAAATATTTTATGATATAACGATTTCTATTATTTTAACCTTTTACCAAAATGATTCCTACATATATTTAGCTTTGGAAAACAAATTATAATATTTATTTGATTTAGTTTCAAATGTACTAAAACGTTTTCAGTTTAAAAAGAACTTTATTATTAAAATGTTTTATAAGGTAATTTGTTTATATATATAAAATTTGAAGAAGTTAATTAAAGCTTTGTATTTGCAAATATATTTAGATAAATGTGATACGAAATAATAATTTCTAAATGATTTTTAATTATAATAAATTTTGAAATATATTAGTTTTGAAAAACTAAATATTATATTATTAAGTAAATATTTTAATTATATATAATATGCACAAATTTATATTTCTAAATGAGAATATATATTTTTCGCAAAGTGGTAAAATATAATATTAACTTAGTTATAAAACATTTTGATTCAAAATAATACTATTATATATATTTAAATAAACATCGAGAAGTTGATTTATGGAAAAAATGACCAAAACACTCAAATGATTAAGTTACACTTTGAGTGGGATAGTTTTTCATTGATTTGAATCTGTTATTTATAAAGGTACAATACACGAAACGTAAAGTGCTAGTTTTCTAAGAGTACGAAACGTCGTTCGAAAATCCAGAACTGAGACATTAGTCGAGCGACAACGTACAAGTCATTGTAACTAAAATTACAAGTCAACTAGGCACTAGAATATAATATAATATATATATAATTATATAAATTAAATCTATATATATTATATATTAAAAACTGTCGGCAACCCACGAGATAAATGAGAGTGAGCTGGAACCAGGGATGCCGCGATCGCGGGCCTAATCCGTCTACAACTTCCACGATCGCGGAGTTAATGGGACCAGAAATGGGTTTTAAAAGCTCGATCGTTCTACTTGCTCGACTCAATTCATTCTCAATCTCTCTATCGAATATATGTACTCCGTATATAATTATAATTATATTTATATTATTATTATTATTAATCCTAATATTATTATTAGTAGTATAGTATTAATATTATTATACATATAATACTACGACGAGGTGATGCTCGGGTAATTTCAAAATGGGTTTTCAAAATGGGTTTAAGCTTTGGAATTATGGGTTATAGCTAAGGAGGTTATGGGTATGATGATATTAGCGAGGCGATGATGATGAGACTAGGATGGTATAAATTCTTGTCACTTTTTAAAATTATTATTATCATTATCATTATTATTATTATGTTATTATTATTATTATGATTATGATTATGTGTATGTGTTAATTGATGACTTAGATAAAATTATCGTTTTTATCATTGTTAACACCTATTTCCTTATGAGGCAAGGCTTAGTGTGTTAGCACAATACTAGAAGTGATCTAGCTAAAGGTTGGGGAGTGTTGTCGATTGATTTTTACCCTTGGGAAATAATCCCTGCAGACCCGGTACACAGATCTGGAAATCTGTGGGGTGGCTTAATTAATCTGTTATCCATTTAGCGTTTAGCTGTTAGCCAGATGACTTCTAGTGAGATAAAATACTATGTGAGAGAGAAAGGTGAAGTCTCTGCTCACAAGTTGTCAAAATGTTTGAATGAATAAAATGACGACCCAAGTTGTCTATTTATAGTGACAAATCCACCGGATTGTTCGGGGACACGTGTCAGATGATGATGCATTCAGTTATTCGTGATCCGAAATTTGTGCTGAATATGGCGCTCTCCGGCCAGGTTTAAGCGCTAGGCGGCCTTCAGAACTTATGCATGACGGAGGCAGCCTGCACAGCAGAGAACGCTTGACGGACAGTTTCCCAAAACTGTTGTTCTCAGTGTTCCTGATACTATTTTCATGCGAATATTGTGCCTTTATGCGTGTATACGATAGGATACACCATTAAGTCCCCCCAGTTTAATGACTTAAGCATTTGAAAAAGGATTAAGTTATTAAACTTCTGCCAAGGCATGCCAAACTAGTCTTCACATTTGCCATTTACATCGGGAAAAATGTTACTAGCATTAATTGCAGACGAAATTTACTGACGCTATGATGATTAATTTTTAATGGTTGAGATTCTCCACGTGCCTCCAGCTGGAAAAAGTGTTACTTCGTACCCCATGCTTAAACTTACCCGTACACGTGTCGCAATCGTGTCCATTAAAATTGCATTGATGAACTCCTATATAAACCGTCATAACCCTTTTGCCTTCACTTTTTTACCTTTACCAAGATCCAAAAAGCACATTTATTCCTAAATCTTCATCACTTTCTTCAAGTTTTTCTCTCAACTTTTTAAGGTTTACCACGTGGTCGTAGGTTCGAGTCCCACGGATGGCGCCATTGTTAACACCTATTTCCTTATGAGGTAAGGCTTAATGTGTTAGCACAATACTAGAAGTGATCTAGCTAAAGGTGGGGGAGTGTTGCCGATTGATTTTTACCCTTGGGAAATAATCCCTGCAGACCCGGTACACAGATATAGAAATCTGTGGGGTGGCTTAATCAATCTGTTGTCCGTTTAGTGTTTAGCTGTTAGCCGGATGACTTCTAGTGAGAGAAAATACTATGTGAGAGAGAAAGGTGAAGTCTTTACTCACAAGTTGTCAGAATGTCTGAATGAATAAAATTACGGCCCAAGGGGTCTATTTATAGTGACAAATCCATCGAATTGTTCGGGGACACGTGTCAGATGATGATGCGTTCTGTTATTCGTGATCCGAAATTTGTGCTGAATATGGCGCTCTCCGGCCAGGTTTAAGCGCTAGGCGGCCTTCAGGGCTTATGCATGACGGAGGCAGCCTGCACAGCGGAGAACGCTTGATGGACAGTTTCCCAAAACTGTTGTTCTCAGTGTTCCTGATACTATTTTCATGCGAATATTGTGCCTTTATGCTTGTATACTATAGGATACACCATTAATCATTATTAGAACTATCATTAATTTTAGTATAATTATAAAAATTATTATTATAATTATTATCATTGATATTATTACTAAAATTATCATTTTTATTAAAAATTAACATTTTTATTAAGACTATTTTATTATTATTATTATTATTATTATTATTATTATTATTATTATTATTATTATTATTATTATTATTATTATTAGTATTATTATTATTATTATTATTATTATTATTATTATTATTATTATTATTAAAAGTATCGATAATATTAAAACTATTACTTCTATTAAAATTATCATTTTAAGATATTTATCATTATTATCATTATTATGATTATTATTATTGATGTTAGTAAATAATATTATTATTAAAATAATTTATATTTACTAATATTAAATTTATTATTTTCGTTAATACTAAAAAGTATCGTTATTATTAAAATTATCATTTTTAGGATTATCATTTTTATTATTATTATTATTATCATTAAAGCATCGTTATTATTAATTATCGTTTAAAATTTATTATAGTTATTAAAAACTATCAATTTTACTAAAAATTATTATTATTATTAAAAATTATCATGTTTGATAGAAAACATCATTATAAATCTTAAAACTATCATTTTTGTTAAAATTATTATTTTTATCATTTTCAGTAAAAATTATCACTTTATTAATATTATTAATATTATTAATAATAACATTATTATTATCAATGTTACTATTATTAACATAATTATTACTTTTAATAACATTATTGTTATTGTCATTATCATTAATATTATTATATTATTGTCACTACAAATGATTATTATTTATTATCAAAATTATTATTATTAGTGAATATAATTATTGTTGTTATTATTATTATTAAAATAATAATAATTATTATTATTATTATACGACTCTTATTCATTATTATTATTATTAATATTTTTTTTGTCAAATAAATTCTTGATATAAAGATATATTTATTACATGTAATACGATTATATTAATAATACATAAAACTATAGTTTTATTATTAAAATGATATTAAGTAAACTATATATATATATATATATATATATATATATATATATATATATATATATATATATATATATATATATATATATATATATTATATTACTTGATATATAAAAATATATTTTATCATATATAAATTTTTAACATAAATTTTTATTATTAATATATTATAATGAATGGTAAATATTAATTACTTAAAATATATAGAATTATTATAAACTATTTAATATCACATATAACTTATTAGAATTATATGTATATTACAAATAATAATATATGAACGTGTTTATTTATTATCATAGATCTTAATACATAAACTTGATATAGGTTCGTGAATCCGAGGTCAACCCTGCATTGTTCAGTTTCGTCGTATGAATATTTTTAATACAAAATATCGTATCGTGAGTTTCATTTGCACCCTTTTTATCGTATCGTGAGTTTCATGCGCTGTTTTTATAACTGTTTTACGAAATAGGCACAAGTACTTGAAACTACATTCTATGGTTAGATTATTATACCGGATATCACCCTTTTTAGCTTGGTAGCCTAAGAATTGGTGTTTATTATAATTGCCACCAATTGACGCGAATCCTAAAGATAGATCTATTGGGCCTAACAAACCCCATTCGGGTTACGGATGCTTTAGTACTTCAATTTATCATATCCGATGAGAGTCCCGGAATGATGGGGATATTCTAGATGCATTTTGTTAATGTCAGTTACCAGATGTTCACCATATGAATGATTTTTATACACAGGTTATAACATCCCACACATTTCCGTTCTGAAATGACCAAAATGCCCATGGGATTTTTCATCCTTTCCTCTTTTAATCGATTTAGGGTTGTTATCCGTTACGACAAATGAACTAAAAATTTATGCTTTCATTAAATAATTGTATGTATTGTTAAAATCCTAATATTATATAAAACCCTAAACCTAACCCTACCTATTAACTACTAAACCCTAATCCCATTTATTATTAAATATTAAACCCTAACCCTAATACTAAATACATAATATAAATAATATGTCATAAATTGAAATGTGACAATATTTAAGAATTTATATCAACAAATTGGAACCAAATATAATTAATAAAAGTTAGGGACTAAATATTTAAATAAATGTAATTAAAATAAATGTAACCCTAATATTAATATTAATAATAATAAAAAAATAATATATAAACTACATAAATAAATAAGTATTACCGTATAAAAAAAAGAAAGAAGGAATCATATGTATCTAAAATATATATCGGTTGTAGGTTAGGAATTTAACTTGATCCAAAAGCTTGCAAATCCTAGTTACTTTCCTTAATCTCCAAGTATTAGATAGCAATTAGGAAACCTACAACATCTATATAAACCATCGTAGTTTTCAGGATTAATCACCACAAAATCACCTGCAAAACAATCGATCCTGTATCCAATTTTCCCTCAGTTCCTGTCGACTATTTCTCTCCTGTTTCCCTCATTATTCTGTCGACTAAAAACCCTCAAGAACCTTCAGCCTACATCGATAAAACACCACCATCACAGCCCTTCAAACCTGCACGAATTCATCTCTTTTCCTGCTGCAAGTTCGCCTGCTTGATCTGCCATTTCTGTTCAGTCCAAAACAGCCAGGAATTTAGTAAGTTTCTTTCCTGTTTCTGCTGTATTTGTTCGACCCATAACAGCCCATAGTGGTTGATTAATTGTTGATTGTTTTCTGTCTTCATGTTGATCATAGAAGCCCAAGAAGAACCCCTTTTTGGATCGTGAATTCCTGCAGCTATTTCCTGGTTTATGTCGTGTGTGATCAGACCCAAACAGACCCTTGTCTGGGTCGTGATCTTGCTGTAGCTGTAGCCTGCTTGTTTTCTGTTTTCTGTACGTACCAAACCCATCACCAATCTTTGGTCTTAAACCCTAAGGTATAACTAATAAACCCTAGTTGATTCCAACATTAAATCTATTAAGTTATAGTTGTAAGTATTATTATAAAAGTTATGATTTTATGAGGTAACTAGAAAGAGTGAATAAATATAATGAATATGAAGTATGATTTTGATCAAGTATTATAATAAACGGTTAATAACATGATAATGAATCAAGTATGAATTATGATTTAATGTGAAGCTTAGGTTATGAATACGAATTGATTATGGCTAAAAAGATGATTAGTTATTATGATGTAAAGTCATGATTTTATGTTAATAAGATACTAGGTTGAATTAGGTATGATCATGAAATTAGTTAGTGTTAGTTGAAGATTATGGCTAAGATTAAAAAATGGAGGTTAAACAAGAACACGTATTGTGTAATGGTAGAAGTATATGTTAATAAGACTAAGAATTTTGATGAAACTAGTTTATGATTATGATAAGTTATAATTTTATGTTAAGGATGTTATGGTAAAAAGGTTAAGTAGGTTTGATAAAAGTTGATTAATAAAATAATATGGTTAATCCAAATATGAGGTTTATTATTCTATGTAGGTGAAAAAGTTAAAAGTGGATTATGAATATGAGTTAATATTGTTAAAAAGAAGATTAGTGTTTGATTAATATGTAGTTAATGATAATAATTTGATTTGTAAATAATAATGAGTATGATATAGATAATGAGAAGGTATTGTTATGAATAAAAGATTAGGGTTAAATATGATCATGATCTTTGTGTTGAAAATAGATTAAAGATAGATGAGATTATGATTTGATTAGAGTTAAAAGATTACTAGTTATTAAGTTACAAACTTACGATTTTATGTTAAGTTATAAAGATTGTGATTAAAAGATTTAGGTTATGATTGTGGTTTAGTAACATAGTTTTGATCATGGTGTACGTGCATGCATGCATGCATACGTACGTATGTGCATGTATACACTGTATGTATATGTGTGTGTATATGTAAATATATGCATACGTGTATATGTATGTGTATATAAGTATGTATATGTACGTGTGAATGTATGTATGAATGTTCATTATGTAAGTTAATAAGTTAGTAAACCTAATAATAATAATAAGAAGTAATAAGTAAATGTATATGTACCATCTTACACTATTGTATATGTAACACATACACCTACTATATATATATCATATAGTATTGAACGTATACATGTATAATGATAATAAAGAATATATGTATGTATCACATAGATATAATTATATACGTAACATATTATGATAAGATACATAATAGTTGATTTATGTAAATAATAATACTATTATTAGTATAATTTATACACTTATCTATGTAGTAACACTTAAGTACACTAAGTATAATATCACTTATATAAATGTAACTTTTCTCGAAAATGGTCACTGTTAATATAGTTTTGCTATATTAATAAACAAACTTTATGTCTATTAGACATTAACTAATTGAACATAATATCTTTAGGTTGAGATCTCCGTGTTCAACACTCCAATCATATAATTTGCGTGGAATATCTATCTGCTATTAAGGTGAACTTCATAGCCCCTCTTTTTACTATTTCTTAACTGTTTTATAAACTTTGGAGTGAGACACATGCTTGCTTTTAAACTATTTTATGCTTAGACACAAGTACTCAAACTTTATTTTGATCAGTTCAAACTGTTTGCTAACATGCTTTGATTCATGCTTAATCCCTACCATGATATCGTTAATTACTGGAATTTGGTAAGCTTAGTTATTGTGATAGAGCTATTGAGGGTGACGTCTCTATCCGAATGACCGCTGGTCAATGGATACATACTAACGATGAACGACATGAACGTGATGTGTTTAGGGTAACTTATGGTTAGTATCGATATCATATACACCAGCACTACTACCGAACTGACTAAACCACTTATTTAAATCTTGTGGTCTAAAACTTGTTATAATTATTAAACCTATGTTGTTCACTCAACCATTTTGGTTGACACTTTAAGCATATTTTGTCTCAGGTGAAGATTGCTAA
Organism: Rutidosis leptorrhynchoides; assembly: GCF_046630445.1. Lineage (NCBI taxonomy): Eukaryota > Viridiplantae > Streptophyta > Magnoliopsida > Asterales > Asteraceae > Rutidosis > Rutidosis leptorrhynchoides. Next base: position 170,156,889 of record NC_092342.1, on the reverse strand, counting down.
AGATTATTTGCTATTTGGACTTTGCTGCTTTTGGAGTCTGCATTTATACAATCATGTTATTGCATTAGAACATTAAAGTTTACAATTGTAATTGACTTAACACTTTCCGCTGCTTTAATACATTGGTTATCAAATAAAATGTCTCATATAGAGTCGTTCTCGTTTATACATACTTGTGTTGTGATATTGTGAAGTCATATTTCCCCGGCCCTATTTGGGGGTATGACAGAGTGGTATCAGAGCCAGGTTGTTATAGAGAACCAGGATTGCATATTATGTGTGCCTTATGTGTTAGTTAGGGTGCCTTAGTAATCTATAGGACTATAACCTTTCCTGCCTTAGTTTGAAGTGTAATCTTCATATCTATGATTGCCTTACTATGCCCCCTTATATCCCTACCGTCACACCGTGCCTTAGAATCTAGTTAGTACTCCTTCTCTAGGACGTCTAGTAATCACCCAGTCACCGTTTTGACACCGAAGGATCCGACACTAAAGGATCTATCCGCACACCCAATTACTCACTTGTTTCACCATCATTATCACTAACTAACCCATACTACCTTTTCTTATCCATTGGTGTTGCTACCTAGTGCACCACAAACTCTTCAACTAATACTATTTTTGTGTATTGAAGATCAATGGCAACTCTTGGTGCTAACGCTTTTCCAAATGTCACTTTGACTCCCGCACAATTTCAACAACTGCTTGCTGCCGCCCAAGGCAACAATATTCAAGGAAACAACCAAGGAAACCCACCTACATCATGCACCTACAAGGAGTTTATGAACTGTAAGCCTCCATCCTTCAATGGGAATGAGGAAGCAGTTGAGCTAACTCGTTGGTTCAAAAAACTCGAATCAATCTTTCGCATCTGTAACTGCGCGGAGATCGACCGAGTGAAGTATGCCACTCATACACTAAGTGGTCTTGCTTTGACTTGGTGGAACACTTATGCCCAAACTGTAGGGCTAGATGCTGCTAATGCTATTCCATGGGCTGTTGTGAATAGAATGATGACGGATAAGTTTTGCCCAAGGAACTAAATTCAAAAGCTAGAGGTTGAGTTTTGGGAATTAAAGGTTAATGGTACCAATATTGAAGCTTATACCAACAGATTTATAGAGTTGGTTTCATTGTGCCCGGACATGGTGCCCACTGAACAAAAGAAGATTGAGCGATACATAGAAGGTCTTCCTGACGAGATTCAAGGAAATGTTATTGCTGCTAGTAAAGAAACCTTAGATGCGGTGATACTTATGGCTCAAAACTTGATGATGGCTAAGAGGAGAAAGGCCGCGGCTAATAAACAAGCCAGGGCTAAGACTAGTGAAGGAAAAAGGAAGGTTGAGCCTACTCCGGAATTAAATCATGGTTCGAATAAGAAGCTTGCTGAAAATTCAAGAGGAGGTTATTTAGGGAACCAAACTTATCGTAATCGTTGTGAGAAACACCATTCTGGGTGGTGCAAGGCTGAGTGCACTAAGTGTAAGAAGATTGGTCACATAGCCAAGACTTGTAGGGTTGCAGTTCCTTCGACCAATACACCTGCAACAAAAGCCAACGCAGTCGTTCCTACATGCTATGACTGTGGAGAAAAAGGGCATTATCGCAACCAGTGTCCAAAGGAAAAGGATAACACAGGAAATGCTAAAGGTCAAGCGTTTGGGATGACTGCCGAGGAAGCTCGGGATAATGAGGAAGAAGGGGAAGAGGCACAATGAAGAGTTTTGACAACTACATGAGTCAATTAAATTTTCATAGTATTCTTTGTGTTACTGTTTAGTACTTCTATAGTTTGAAAGATTTCGTTAAGTTTCTGTAATACTCTAGTTATTTTCTTTTAATGAATGGTGTTATTTTCTTTTCTTTCATTTTCCATTGAATCATTCACCTCGATGAAGATGCATATTGACTAGATGACATAGTAGTAACCTTATGGAGTGATAAAAGTATGATTTAGAATAATATAATGACACTTGATCAACGTCATTATATCATGATAAGTCATACAGAAATCCTAATGGATCATGATGGGAATAAGATTTGATCAACCTTAGGACCACTGTATACCATTACATACTCCTTATCACTATATTGTCAACTAAAAATATCAACCATAGATATTATATATCCTTTACTTATCAAATATCCACGCCCGGTGCTGTACCTATTACATAGGTACCATACCTCTTAGCTCCATCCGAAAGGAAGGAATTATCTAACCAATCCCAAAGAATTTTTGGAAAAAGGTTTCATTCGTCTTAGCTTGCCTCCGTAAGGAGCACCCGTTCTATTTGTTTAAAAGAAAGATGGCACGTTGAGGATGTGTATTGATTACCAAGAACTCAACAAGCTAACCATCAAAAATCGTTATCCATTCCCGCTTATTGATGACCTGTTTGACCAACTGCAAGGGTCAAGTATCTATTCGAAACTTGATCTTAGGTCTGGTTATCATCAATTGACAAGGAAACCAATGTTTCTAAGACTACTTTCCTAACTCGTTATAGACACTATAAGTTTCTTGTCATGTCTTTTAGCTTGACCCATGCTCCTGCTATATTCATGGATATTATGAACCATGTATGCAAACCCATCCTTGACCAATTCGTGATCGTTTTCATTGATGACATCTTAATCTATTCCAAGAGCGAGAAAAGAGCATGAGCAACATCTGTGATTGAATCTAGAGCTTTTAAAGAACGACCAAATGTATGCCAAGTTTTCCAAGTGTGAACTTTGGCTATGAATCGTACAATTCCTTGGACATGTAGTTAATAGTGAAGAAGTACATGTCGATTCTATAAAAATCACCACTACTCAGAAATTTTCCAAGAACTAGTTTTGGATGAAGTCCATAAGGCTAAGTATTCCATTCACCCAGGTTCTTTTGGCTGAAATTACATACAAATATCAGCTATCACTTAAGTAGATCCCCACTGTAATTAAGTATAGACTTTGCTTTAACAAAACATTGACCAAATGCTAATTTTTAGTCAACACTTCCTGTTAATTAAAGTTCATACATTTCACATTTCGAATCTTAAAAAGTGTCTTGTTGATGACATGTCCATTATGTCCTTGAATGATCCTCGCATTAATTGTACTTCACCGAAAAACCTATAGAAGTTCTGGATCGTGAGGTTAAACGTTTGAAACAAAGCTCTATTCATGTTGTTAAGATCTGTTGGAATTCACGAAAAGGCCCCGAGTATACCTGGGAACGTGAAGACCAGATGAAGCGGAAATATCCCCATCTTTTCTTAAACATAGATGCATCCGAGAAGTCTTCCTGAAACTTCGGGATGAAGTTTAAATTAACGGGGAGGTACTATAACAACCCACACATTTCCGTTCTGAAATGACCAAAATGCCCATGGGATTTTTCATCCGTTCCTCTTGTAATCGATTTAGGGTTGTTATCCGTTACGACAAATGAACTAAAAATTTATGCTTTCATTAAATGATTGTATGTATTGTTAAAACCCTAATATTATATAAAACCCTAAACCTAACCCTACCTAGTAACTACTAAACCCTAATCCCATTTATTATTTAATATTAAACCCTAACCCTAATACTAAATAAATAATATAAATAATATGTCATAAATTGAAATGTGACAATATTTCAGAATTTATATCAATAAATTGGAACCAAATATAATTAATAAAAGTTAGGGACTAAATATTTAAATAAATGTAATTAAAATAAATGTAACCCTAATATTAATATTAATAATAATAAAAAAATATATATAAACTACATAAATGAATAAGTATTACCGTATTAAAAAAAAAGAAGGAATCATATGTATCTAAAATATATATCGGTTGTAGGTTAGGAATTTAACTTGATCCAAAAGCTTGCAAATCCTAGTTACTTTCCTTAATCTCCAAGTATTAGATAGCAATTAGGAAACCTACAACATCTATATAAACCATCGTGGTTTTTAGGATTAATCACCACAAAATCACCTGCAAAATAATCGATCCTGTATCCAATTTTCCCTCAGTTCCTGTCGAATATTTCTCTCCTGTTTCCCTCAATATTCTGTCGACTAAAAACCCTCATGAACCTTCAGCCTGTATCGATAAAACACCACCATCACAGCCCTTCAAACCTGCACGAATTCATCTCTTTTCAAGCTGCAAGTTCGCCTGCTTGATCTGCTATTTCTGTTCAGTCCAAAATAGCCAGGAATTTAGTAAGTTTCTTTTCTGTTTCTGCTGTATTTGTTCGACCCATAACAGCCTATAGTGGTTGATTAATTATTGATTGTTTTATGTCTTCCTGTTGATCATAGAAGCCCAAGAAGAACCCCTTTTTAGATCGTGAATTCCTGCAGCTATTTCCTGGTTTCTGTCGTGTGTGATCAGACCCAAACAGACCCTTGTCTGGGTCGTGATCTTGCTGTTGTTGTAGCCTGCTTGTTTTCTATTTTCTGTACGTACCAAACCCATCACCAATCTTTGGTCTTAAACCCTAGTTCATTCCTACATTAAATCTATTAAGTTATAGTTGTAAGTATTATTATAAAAGTTATGATTTTATGAGGTAACTAGAAAGAGTGAATAAAGATAATGAATATGAAGTATGATTTTGATCAAGTATTATAATAAACGGTTAATAAGATGATAATGAATCAAGTATGAATTATGATTTAATGTGAAGATTAGGTTATGAATACGAATTGATTATGGCTAAAAAGATGATTAGTTATTATGATGTAAAGTCATGATTTTATGTTAATAAGATACTAGGTTGAATTAGGTATGATCATGAAGTTAGTTAGTGTTAGTTGAAGATTATGGCTAAGATTAAAAGATGGGGGTTAAACAAGAACACGTATTGTGTAATGGTAGAAGTATAGGTTAATAAGACTAAGAATTTTGATGAAACTAGTTTATGATTATGATAAGTTATAATTTTATGTTAAGGATGTTATGGTAAAAAGGTTAAGTAGGTTTGATAAAAGTTGATTAATAAAATAATATGGTTAATCCAAATATGAGGTTTATTATTCTATGTAGGTGAAAAAGTTAAAAGTGGATTTTGAATATGAGTTAATATTGATAAAAAAAAGATTAGTGTTTGATTAATATGTAGTTAATGATAATAATTTGATTTGTAAATAATAATGAGTATGATATAGATAATGAGAAGGTATTGTTATGAATAAAAGATTAGGGTTAAATATGATCATGATCTTTGTGTTGAAAATAGATTAAAGATAGATGAGATTATGATTTGATTAGAGTTAAAAGATTACTAGTTATTAAGTTACAAACTTACGATTTTATGTTAAGATATAAAGATTGTGATTAAAAGATTTAGGTTATGATTGTGGTTTAGTAACATAGTTTTGATCATGGTGTACGTGCATGCATGCATGCATACGTACGTATGTGCATGTATACACTGTATGTATATGTGTGTGTGTATATGTAAATATATGCATACGTGTATATGTATGTGTATATAAGTATGTATATGTACGTTTGAATGTATGTATGAATGTTCATTATGTAAGTTAATAAGTTAGTAAACCTAATAATAATAATAAGAAGTAATAAGTAAATGTATATGTACCATCTTACACTATTGTATATGTAACACATACACCTACTATATATATATCATATAGTATTGAACGTATACATGTATAATGATAATAAAGAATATATGTATGTATCACATAGATATAATTATATACGTAACATATTATGATAAGATACATAATAGTTGATTTATGTAAATAATAATACTATTATTAGTATAATTTATACACTTATCTATGTAGTAACACTTAAGTACACTAAGTATATTATCACTTATATAAATCTAACTTTTCTCGAAAATGGTCACTGTTAATATAGTTTTGCTATATTAATAAACAAACTTTATGTCTATTAGACATTAACTAATCGAACATAATATCTCTAGGTTGAGATCTCCGTGTTCAACACTCCAATCATATAACTTGCGTGGAATATCTATCTGCTATTAAGGTGAACTTCATAGCCCCTCTTTTTACTATTTTTTAACTGTTTTATAAACTTTGGGGTGAGACACATGTTTGCTTTTAAACTGTTTTACGCTTAGACACAAGTACTCAAACTTTATTTTGATCAGTTCAAACTGTTTGCTAACATGCTTTGATTCATGCTTAATCCCTACCATGATATCGTTAATTACTGGAATTTGGTAAGCTTAGTTATTGTGATAGCGCTATTGAGGGTGACGTCTCTATCCGGATGACCGATGGTTAATGGATACATAATAACGATGAACGACACGAACGTGATGTGTTTAGGGTAACTTATGGTTAGTATCGATATCATATACACCAGCACTACTACCGAACTGACTAAACTGCTTATTTAAATCTTGTGGTCTAAAACTTGTTATAATTATTAATCCTATGTTGTTCACTCAACCATTTTGGTTGACACTTTAAGCATGTTTTGTCTCAGGTGAAGATTGCTAAAGATTATTTGCTAATTGGACTTTGCTGCTTTTGGAGTCCGCATTTATACAATCATGTTATTGCATTAGAACATTAAAGTTTACAATTGTAATTGACTTAACACTTTCCGCTGCTTTAATACATTGGTTATCAAATAAAACATCTCATATAGAGTCGTTCTCGTTTATACATACTTTTGTTGTGATATTGTAAAGTCATATTTCCACAGCCCTATTTGGGGGTATGACACAGGTTATGTGTATCATGTTTTGTACACGGGTTACGCGTGCTGTTAAATATTTGAAATCTTGTGGTCTATTAAAATTATGGAAATGATTGATTATAATAAACTAATGAACTCACCAACCTTTTGGTTGCTACTTTTAAGCATGTTTATTCTCAGGTATGAAAGAAATCTTTTGCAGTGCATTTGCTCATTTTAAAGATATTACTTGGAGTCATTCATGGCATATTTCAAAAGACGTTGCATTCAAAACATTTGAGTTCAAAAAGATGGTTGATAGATGAATGACAGATTAGTCAATTATATTTGGGAAACATGATAATATCATTGGTGTACATATTTGTAGACTATCTTTGAGATGAAAGTTAGTCTTTTAAAAAGAATGCAATGTTTGTAAAATGTATCATATAGAGGTCAGAACCTAGCAATGTAATCAACTATTGTGAATTGTTTATAATCGATATGAATGGGTTCTTTCAAATGAGGCAATTAGTTGGTGCAAGAAACGGAAAGAGAAAGTGTTCCTTTTGAAAATTGACTTTGAGAAAGCCTTTGACTCAATACATTGGGACTATATCTTTCAAATGATGCACTTCATGCGTTTCAATGAGAAATGGATTTCTTGGATCAGAGCTTGCCTAATATCGTCCAAAGCCTCAATTTTACTTAACGGAAGTCAGTCGTATAAATTCTCGATCGAAAGGGTCTTCGACAAGGTGACCCTCTATTACCTTTTATTTTCATTATAGGAATGGAGGGCTTAAACGTGACAATTAGAGATGCAATAGAGGCTTCATTTTTCCATCCGCTTTGTATTGGTAACACTACTTGCGCTCATGATCTATCTGTATGTATGTACGCGGATGATGTTATCCTTTTGGGTGTTTGGAACGAGTAAAATTTGATATGTCTAGTCGATATACTTGTCACGCCCCCGGTTTAACACATGAGACGTTGCGTGACTTAGCGTGTCCCAGTTATGTTGAACGACCTCTAAATGAGACGTTTTAAAGTTTTTATTCAAAAATCGACTACATAGTTTTTGATACAACCCAAAAGTACAAACATAATGAGGGTTTTCAATATATGATACATAATAAGCGACATCGGAAGTTTTCAAAATATGCGACCAATGCTCCTGACCGAGACTTCAAGCTATGCAATCACTTAAGGACCTGAAAAACACATGCTAAAATGTTAGGTCCCCGAAGTTGTATAGTGTTAATGTGAAATATGCTTAACTGATGGTTCCTTAGAAGAGGGCTATATAAGGAACTTAAGTAGTTCTAATTAGATAGCCATTGCATTGTAACTGAGTTCTAGAAGCTGTGGAATGTAAATCTTGTTAATTCTCTCTAATACCGAATCTCCTTCACACTTATCGAATCTCATTCTAACTTGTCTTTTCTTCTAATCTCAACATGATCTGACCTATCATTTGGTATCAGAGCTTCCAGGGAGTGATATTACATCACTAGATCGATCCAGAGATTGAAGATTACAGAATCTGAACACTCTCGGTATTTTGAATCAGATTCGGTATAATCGAATCTGATAATCTGACGTTCAGATTCCTGTGATAAGTTCAGCGAAGGTGTATTAGGTTGATTAGAAAGAGTTTTAATCATCATTATAGCTTTTTAACATCAATTATGGAGAATCAAGTTGATTTTTAGAGTTCATGGCTAAAAATCTCGGTATTCATCAATTACAGCTTGATTCTGTAGTTAAGTAAAGATTTGAGGTTTCATTTGTGATCGTGAGGTGTTTAATCACATTTCTGACGGTTTAATTTCATCATTTCTTTAAGTTTTGAAGATTTGATACACATTCGGTATCGTAACTGCCGTACCGAATCTGCTTCAAAGCTATTAATTCTCAATCAGTGTTGCAGATTGTGGTGTGTTTGTGATTCTATCACATTCGGTTTGATCATACGTAGCTAATTAGTGTGATTTGAGAAAGGATTCGTTTGAATTCTAAGTTTTCATACTTAGACTCGGTATTGTCAACTGCTACAGTTGACATTCGGTATCATATACATTCGGTATCTTTGATATATTGTGTGATACTAACTTGTTTCCTTATGCAGCAAGGTTACAGAATCTAATTCAAAGGAATTGAATTGTGTTTGAATTCAAATTCATACAGAATCTGACTACCGATTCGGATACCGAATCAGGATCTCGGTATCCCTTAATTCATTGGTTTTAAGTGTTCTCAGGTTACAAATCTTGTGGTCACCGGATCTTTACCGAATCTGGGTGTGTTACTTGTATTTCTGATCAGTTTTTGATACAGAATCTGGTAAATCTGCTACAGTACAGAATCTGTACCGAATCTGCAATAGTACCGAATCGGTTACCAAATCTGACATTTGTGTTAGATTGTTGTATTTTTTCATCTTAGATTTGAGTAGTACCAAATCTTTACCGAATCTACCTCATTTTCAAGATGTCTACTCAAGATACTTTGATCATTGGATCAGATTCCCGTCCTCCAGTGTTGTTTGATGGTAAGTACACTCAGTGGCTTCACCGTATCACTCAGTACATAGACTACAAGGGTGAGAAAGCAAAGTACATATGGGCTTCTCTGATAGATGGTCCAGTTGTAGATTATCATCCGGATACTGGTATGCCATTTCCCGTCTAAGAACTTTCTGGTGATAAACGTGAGAGAGCTCAGGGTGACATAGAGGCAAAGAACATTGTTATGCAAGCTATCCTATATGAGTTGTTTGAAAATGTTGATAGCAACACAACATCAAAAGATATATGGGATGAGATCAAACGACAGCAAGAATGTTATGACATGTCAGATGTTACTAAACTGAATAAGGCTCTGGGATTTTATGAAGATTTCAAGCAGGAACCTGATGAACCACTCAAGGATACCTACTGTCATTTCAATGGTGTTCTCAATGAGTTGATAAGGTACAAGATCATAAAAGTAAATGCTGAAGTCAACATGAAATTTCTCAAAAAGCTCAATGTTAATTGGCTTCCTTATGGAACCATTGTTCGATCAACCAAAGAGATTGACAAGTTGACTATTCATGAGCTTGTTGGAGTTCTTATGCATTACCAACCTGAAGTGTCTAAACTTCAAGAAGGAATGAAAGAGTCATCTCCAAGTGATCCTCTTGCTCTCATTGCCAAAAAGAAGAGCAAATCATTTACGACTTCCAAAAGCTTGTCCAAGAAAGTGCTTGTTGAAGATTCAACTGATTCTGAAGAATTGAATCTGTCTGATGTTGATGATTCTCACCTTGAATTAGTCAAGATGGCAGCCATGTTCACAAAAGCCTTGAACAAATACAAATTTAAATGCAAATCAAGCAATCAATGCAAGAATTCATCATCTTCCTCGTACTACAAGAAAGCTGATCAATCAAAACAATAACAACGTGCTGATGATTCCAAGAAGGATGATTCAATCTTTTTCAATTGTGGCAAAGCTGGTCATTACTCTCTTGAGTGCAAGATGCCTAAGAAGAAGGATGCAACTTACTACAAAAAGAAAATGTTGATGGCTAAGATTGTAGAAACTGTGGGAGAGCTGAAACCGGTTGATGATACTTGGTTTAACTGGACTGACGATTCAGATTCAGAGGTTGAACATGCAAATGTTTGCAAGGTAACTAAGCTCATCAAAGCTACAGAAGCAATGGAGAATTCTGACTCAGCATCTGATGATGATGAGGTACAATCATCTGAAATTCCACCTGATTTTATCAAAGTGCAAAATGACATGATGAAGAATTTGGTCTCAATGTCTAAAGAAGTCAAAGGTTTAAAATCTGAAAACAAGATTTTAAAAGATAAAATCAAACTTTTTAAGACCAAACCATCTTCATCTAAATTACAATCGGAACTGCAAAGATTGACTGTCCAACTCAGCTCCACGGAAACTGAGTTGGAAGATCTTAAAAAATCAGTTCATCCGATTAAGGTCGAAAGGACAGATTATCGTCTAAAATTGGAACGACTTGCAGAAAAATTTCAATTTCTAGAAAAAGATCTTTCTGATTTGAAAACTCAACATGAACCCACACTTTCAAAGCTAAACAACAAAATTATTCAATTGAAAAACACCATAATTGAAAAGGACTCTGAAATCTCTTCGTTGTCAAAAGAGTCTTTTCAAATGAAAACACAACTTGCTCGATATGAGGAAAAACTCTATCGAACAGATCAATCCAAAGCTATCATGAATATGGAACTTTCAAAACAAACGATTATCATGAATAGACTAAAAACAATTCATGGTGACAAGTGGGGGTTGGGTTATGAAGATCCTAAGATCTTAGAAAATGCTTCCAAAAAGATTTCAGGATTATATCATTCTGATTACTTTCAAGCTGGTTTACCATATCATTTTGTGCATGCTTCTGATGCTGATTTTGATGATATTATTGTTAATCGCAAATCTAGGAAATACCATCAAATTAGCTTAATGTATGAGAAAATCAATGCTAAAATGGGTAAATCAAATCCTGATTTCTTGAAGGAACTTGTTGAAACTGAAAAGAATATGCAACATGAAAATTATGTGCCTAAGCGTAGAATGGTTTATATCCCAACACTCATGCTAGAGAAATACATTTTAATGCTTGAGAATAAAGTGTTTAACAAACCTAGTTCTAGCATTATTGCCATAGATGAGGTGTTTGATGAACCAACTTTTGATGTGAAACCAATTCTACCAGCTTTGCCTGCATGTTCTGATAATGTTTTCCGTGAAGACCTAGCACATGAACTAACTGTCTTCTTTAAGACAGAATCCCTAGGTCAACCTGATTTAGATATAAAGGTAGAACCTAAAGATGAACCAAATGTTGAAAACATGATAGACTTTGACACTTAAGTATAGATTTTATGAAAACGTACCTGTTGTACGAAACTTGAAACGTATATTAGGTATAGTTGAAAACGAAAATGTTGATTTGCAACTTAAGTGTCAATCATTAGAACAAATGCTTGCTTTGTGTGATAAATTGCCTCCACTTCCTAAGAAAAAATGTACTTATGATTTTACGGAAGGTGAAGTGCTTGTTTCTGCAGAGGAATTATGTCTTGAAATTAAGAGCTTAAAACAAAAAATAATTCAACTGAAACAGGCTAGCACACTTAAGCAATCATCTACTGTTGAAACCAATGTGTCTGAATGTGTTGGTGGGATTTATAAGAAGGGGAAGGGAACAAAAACATCTACGGATGCAAAACCCATTACTATTCTTAAAACCCCATTACGTTCTCAATTTGGTAAACGTGTTTTAGAAGTTGCACCTTCAACACAATTTGTTGTCAAGAAAGTTCATTCTCAAAATGGTTCTGTGTTAACTGAAAAGATTCCTACGATTCCAATGTCAAATCAATCAAAGGAAAGTCTTTTACCAAAATCAGTCAAGTCAACACAACACAAGAGTCCACAACCTAATTTGAGTGAGTATGTTGCAAAGGAACGTAAAATCAAATTGGAAATTTTTCAAAATCAATCATCTCATGTGTCAACTGAAAAGTTTGGACGTCTAACTAACAGAGGTGTTTTTCGTGTCACAGGTTATAATCTAAATTTGACTTACAAGTCTGTATGGGTTCCTAAGTCCACGACTAAGAAAGTAGCAACTAAACCAAAGAAATCTGCTAGTCGACCTAGGAAATCATCTCATGTTTTTCAATTTTCGTCTGTGAACAAAACATCTACTTGGAATAAGTTATGTGTTAAGACTTCTGATAATGATGTAAAACTTGATATTGCGTATGATGCTTCATGTAATGTGGTTTTAAATGATGCTTTATTGTCTAAATTGCATGATGCTTTACTTGATTATCTCATTGTTGATCCAAAGTTTATTGTTGGTACTAACCGAAAAGGACCCAAGAAACTTTGGGTCCCTAAACTCTAGGAAATTAACGTTTACAGGGTTTCGACGTATATGTTTGGTATATCGATTTCGGTTGCTCTCGACATATGACGGGCGATAAATCCTTGCTTGTCAATTTCGTTGATAAATTCCTAGGAACGGTTACTTTTGGAAATGATGAGATTGCAGCAATAACGGGTTATGGAGATTTTGTGAAAAATGGCATAACGATCAAACGGGTCTCATATGTTGAGGGTTTGAGGTGCAGTTTATTTAGTGTCAGCCAATTTTGTGATGGATATCTCAAGGTTTTGTTTGAACGTCATCAATGCTCGGTGCAATCCACCGATAGAAACGATCTCCTTGTTGGTAAACGTTGTGCTTCACTTTATACTATTGACCTCAATGATGCACCATCACATGGAACCATGTGTTTGGTCACTCGTTCAACAAAGGAAAAATCATGGTTATGGCATCACCGGATGTCTCACCTGAATTACAAGGGTATTAATCGACTCGTCTCTAAAGACTTAGTTGATGGTATTCCAAGCTTTCAATATGATAAGCATCATGTGTGTCCATCATGTGTGATGGGTAAGCTGAAACGGACTTCTCATCCGGCTAAGCAACACCCTAGTACTTCATCGTCCTTGCAATTATTGCATATGGACTTATGTGGACCCATGAGGGTTTCTAGCCTCGGTGGTCGGAAACATGTGCTTGTCATTGTTGATGACTATACCCGATTTACATGGATTTTCCTTCTCCGGACTAAGTCAGAAACCTCCGCCATTATCATTGAGTTCATTACAAAGACTCAACACTCTTTTAACAAACATGTTAAGAGTATTCGCACTGATAATGGGACGGAATTTAAGAATAACCTGCTTGATAGTTATTTGAAAGACCAAGGCATTGAACATCAGTTCTCTGCTGTACGAACCCCTCAACAGAATGGAGTAGTCAAACGACATAATCGTACGTTGTGCGAAGCAGCTCGAAAGATGCTTGCTTACTCCAAACTACCTCCGAAAATGTGGGGGGAAGCCATTTCTACTGCATGTTATACCAAAAATTGCTGCATCATTAATAAACGTTTTGATAAAACTCCTTATGAGTTACTATATCGTAGACGCTCGAATGTCAAATATTTCTGTGTATTTGGTTGTATATGCTATGTGCTTAACAATTTTGACAGCCTCGAAAAGTTTGATCCACATGGCAATCAGGCCATATTTTTTGGTTATTCTTCGAACAAAGTTGCTTATCGTGTTTATCACAAACGGACAAATACGATCAAGGAAAACATTAATGTAAGGTTCGATGAATTATCGGGAATGGATTTTGACCAACTCAGTTCAAAACCCAATCCTAACCTGGCAATTAATTCTTCCGCGTAAAACTCAATTTTCTTGAAGAAGGGTGTTCCTACGGTAATAACAGAGGAACTGGATATCTTGTTTGATAGTCTTTATGCTCCTCAACGGAATACAAATGTTCAAACCGTACTTATTACACCATCACAGTCAACTACTGTGGAGACTCAATCAAGTCTTTTCGATGAAGATACAACACCAGCTGATTCACCCGTTGCTTCTTCATCCTCCCTCCCACCTCCAGATACAGATAATCTTGAACCAATTCAAGATTCATCAGTTGATACAACTCCAGTTGTTTCTCCAGATACTCAATTGAATCCATTAGATGGAGTTACATCAGATCAAGCGGATCAAGGCTCAACGTCAACAACGGTTGATGTTCCAACGGATACCACTGATGTACAACCTCTTCCACATAACAACCGATGGACTAAAAGTCATCCAATTGATCTAATCATTGGTGATGCATCTGCTCCATTCTCAACTCGAAGGACGACTCGGAATATGTGTTTATACATTGCCTTTCTTAGTAAGATTGAACCAACAACGGTTGCTCAAACTTTACTAGATCCAAACTGGGTAGTAGCAATGCAAGAAGAGATCAGTCAATTTGATCGTTTGAAAGTATGGCAATTGGTTCCAAGACCAACGGGTCAACGACCAATAGGGGTTAAGTAGATTTTTAAGAACAAAAGGATTCTGATGGAATTGTAAGGCACTTCTTGTGGCCAAGGGATATTGACAACAAGAGGGTATTGATTATGACGAAACGTTTGCTCCGGTTGCTAGGATTGAGGCTATTCATATTTTCCTTGCATTTGCTTCTCATATGAAGTTCACGATGTTTCAAATGGATGTCAAAACTGATTTTCTGAACGGTCATCTTCAATAGGAAGTTTATGTTGATCAACCAAAAGGCTTTATCGATTCCATTCATCCAAACCACGTCTACTACTTGGAGAAAGCTTTATATGGTCTGAAGCAAGCACCGCGTGCATGGTACGAGACCTTAACAAAGTATTTGCTGGACAACGACTGAAGGTATTTCATATGCCCGAGAGACATATTAAATTAACGTGGCTAATATGTTTTGATCCAAGTCGGGTCATACCCAATAACAAGCTTACCGACACCTTATTAGTATTTGATGTTAACGATTAGATCATTGATCAAATACGCGACACTTGAACTTTAAGAAAAATGGTTTTCTGAAATATTACTTGATGTGTACATATATATATAAATTATGGAATAATTTATATAATATGGATTTAATTATTTATAGGTTAAATAATAAATTAATTTATGTTACATTTTTATATAAATTAGTTTTATATAATAAAATGTACATATAAATAAAAATGGAAGTTTTATAAAATAGTTTTATAAAAATTAACTTTTATAAAACTTATTTTAAAAACAAACATGTAAGTGGCATTGGAGCTTGAACTTTGACTAGCCATATGTATGGTTACTTCAAGTATCAAGAGGCATAAGTACCAAGACTTGTTGGAGATAAAAACACACATGAAAACACATCAAAACACTTCAAAAAAACTGTACAAAGCTCCCTTCTTCTGCTGTAAAAACCGTGGGCTTTTGTGAGGGAGAAGAGGTTCTCAAATTTTTTTTTTGCAAGCTAAATTCAAGTGTTAACAAATCCTAACCAAAGTACAAGGTGTTGGTGATAAGCTTGGGGTATAACAACTTGAGGTTTCATCCATTTGAGGCTCCATTCTTCATCATCATCTTCATCATTCACTACCTAGCTTGGAGTAGGTATAAACCCTTTTCTTGCTTGTAGTTTGTAAGTATGTTTCACAACTTGATCCTAATTGGGATTTAACTTTAATTGGTTAAAGATTAACAAGTTCTAAATAGTAATACATACATGCTTCCGCCTTAATTCGATTCTTAAAATGTTTTAAGTATTATGAAACTTGTTAAATCCCAACAATGGTATCTAGAGCCGAAGTTGTTGAAATATGCTTCGAGATGATTTATTAAACCCACTATATTTTTGCATTTTATGAACATGCATGAATGTAAAATGCAAAAATTTTGGGTTTGGGTGGGTGTTGTTTTTTGGCCGAATTATAGGAGACCAAAATGGGTTTTTGGGTCTTCCATTTTGGTCATACTTGGTTGCATGTTGTTGTTCACAATCTTAGCCTTGACCTTGTGTTTGGTTGCATGCTTGTTTGGTTGTTTAATTATTCATTTGGTATGTAATAATAATTATTCTTTTGGCATGTAATTTATTCATTCATTTGTAATGTAATTTATTTTATATTTGGTATGTAAAATAGATTAGATTGTATTTTCATTTTCTAGAGAAAAATTTATTATGATATATTTTTTGTAAAGAGAATGAAGATACACAAGATGGAGCAAAAGAAGAACACATGTATTTGGATACAAGATTTAGTGGGAGATGTTAAATCTCCTACTTTGTGTTATGACCCATTAACCGGTGACATTTGTTTTCGGCTAAACAAATGTCCACCAAAAGGCTAGATTGTGAACATATTATTTTGCATGTGTGGTTGTTTTGTTGTTTGATTATAGATTGTATGTTTGGTTGCTACAACAACATCGACAAAACTAAACTATAATTTAATCGGTTAAATTGGAAATTTTAATCACATGCAAAGGGCTTCACTTTAATTTAATTGGTTAAATTAGACATTAATAACGACATGCAAAACGACAATTTAATTGGTTAAATTAAAAGTGGCAAAAGGACATTGATAATCGGTTATTAAGAACATGAAAAGGAATTAATAATTGGTTATTAAGACACAATAAAATGGTTTATTTTAAAAGTAATAAAATTGGCTTTATTACATAATATGAAAATGAATTTTCACATGAACCACACACTAAATGCATGTTAGTGTATGGTACAATAGTTTTCTTAAACTAGAAATTATGAAAACTTAAAATCCCTTAATTAACAAGGTAAACAAGTTGACCGCCATCCTTATTGTGTGACACTTAGGCATATTAGGGAACTCATGATGGGATAAAGGTCTCCTAACTATTATGAGCAAACTAATATAATTAAGGTGAATTTCGCACACTTGTGGGATAAAGGTCACCTAACCACTTGTATGTTGAATTTACACGTTTACACAAGTAGGACGACTTGATTTGGGAATCATGAACTTAGGGTCACCGAAGCATGAGGAACAAATAGGAATTGATGGGATAAATATGCCATGCAAAAGGATTGCATGATCTCATAACTTAGAAGTTGCAAAAGGATTGCAATTGTCATATAATGACTACCTAGCTAAATCAAATGACGTGACAAAGGTCACCTAACCGAAATTTGGTTTACCGTTGGATTCTAAAATTTAATAAATATCAATTGGATTTAAAGGTTATTGATTGTTAAATTAAAATTAATACTTAAACAACTTTGTTAAATTTTATAGATGGCCGCCAACAACAACAACATTCCAAACGCACCAATCAACTTTAACAACCTATCGTTGAGGTCAATCTTCGAAAAGGAAAAACTCAACCATACGAACTTCATGGATTGGTTTCGCAATCTAAGAATTGTCCTCAAACTAGAGGATAGGGCGTATGTGTTGGAAGACCCCATTCCCGATCAACCGGACGAGGATGATACGGAAGGCATGGCTTATTGGGAGAAATATTGCACCGATTCGTTGCAATTTTCTTGCCTCATTCTTGGGATTATGATACCAGAACTCCAAAAGGATTTCGAGCATCATAGTGCATATGACATGATCACACAATTGAAGGAGATGTTCCTTCAACAAGCTCGTGTCGAGCGCTTCGAAACGGTTCAAGCGCTTCATGCATGTCGGATGGACGACTCCCAATCCGTTTCAACTTATGTCCTTAAGATGAAAAGCCTAATTGATCGAGCGAACCGTCTAAACTGCCACGTGTCTAATGAATTAGCCACGAACCTTATCCTTAATTCCTTGTCAAAGGGGATCGACACATTTGTAATGAATTACAACATGAATGAATGGGATAAGAGCATTAGCGAATTACATGCCATGCTTAAGACGGCCGAAGCGGGCATGGGTAAAAGGACTTCACCCATGTTTATGATCAATGAAGGCGGGTCCAAAAACAATAACACTTCTAAACCGAAGGCAGCTAAGAGGAAAGTACCCGCCTACCAAGGCAAGGGCAAGGGAAAGGGGAATATGGTTACCCCAACCAACAAGAACAAAAAGCAAAAGGTTGCCAGTAAAGCTAACCCCAAGGAAGATCCGTGCTTTAGTTGTGGTGAGATGGGTCACTGGAAACGTAACTGCCCGATCTACCTTAAGGAGTTGAAAGAAAAGGGGGATGCAGGGCAAACCTCAGGTAATGTATATATGGTATACATTGAGCTTAGTATTACTTCTTCTAATATATGGGTATTAGATACAGGATGTGGAACTCACATTTGCAATTCAATACAGGGGTTCAAAAGAAGTAAACAAGAAGCGGGAACATCAAGTCTCTTCATGGGAAATGGAGCTAAGGTGCACGTAGTAGCTTAAGGAGACTTTATTTTGAAGCTTCCAAGTGGTTTGGAACTTATGTTGAAAAATGTTTTGTATGCATCCGATTTATCTCGAAACATTATTTCTGTATCCCATTTGAAACAATGTGGTTTTAATCTTAATTTCATTAATGAGGATATCCATGTTTCTTTAGATAATGTGTTTTATTTCATGGCTTCGCCTGTGAATGGTATTTATGAATTGGTTCATAATGACACATCATACAATAGCTCAATATACCATGCAAACACCAAGAAACTCAAAAGGGATTTGAGTGATTTCTACTTATGGCATTGTCGCCTTGGTCACATAAATAAAAACCGAATGCATACACTTCAAAAGAATGGCCTTTTGAAATCAAATGAACTAGACTCATTTGATGTATGTGAATCTTGTTTACAAGGCAAAATGACTAAAACCACCTTTCAAAGGGACCTATGAAAGGGCTAAGGACTTATTGAGATTAATACATTCGGATGTATGTGGGCCCTTTAAGCCCATAACTAGGAATGGTGAAAGATACTTCGTTACTTTCATTGATGACTTCAGTCGTTTCGGATATGTCTACTTATTAAGACACAAGAACGAAACTTTTGAAGCATTCAAGGAATATCAAAACGAAGTACAAAATCAACTCAATAAGACAATCAAGGTACTTCGTACCAATAGAGGAGGTGAATACCTAAGCGATACTTTCCAAGATCATCTTAAAAGTTGTGGGATTATCTCGCAACTTACTCCTCCTGGAATACCCCAACTTAATGGAGTTTCTGAAAGGAGGAACCGAACCCTAATGGATATGGTTCGATCTATGATGGCTAGAAGCTCGTTACCTCTATCATTTTGGGGTTATTGTCTATGCTCCGCGGCACGTATTCTAAATATAGCCCCAACCAAGAAAGTGGAACGAACTCCTCATGAGATGTGGTTTGGAAAACCTCCATCTCTATCATACTTAAAGGTATGGGGATGTGAAGCTTACCCTAAGCGTTACGTCCCTAATAAGTTGAATGCTCGATCCACGAAGTGTATCTTCATAGGATATCCCAAGGATAATATGGGATATTATTTCTATGATCCTTCCGAGCAGAATGTATTTGTTGCTCGGAAGGCTGAATTCCTTAAAAATAAGTTCCTAATGGAAGGTAATAGTGAAAGGAAGATAGATCTTGAAGAGGTTTAAGATCAAGTAGATGATACACGATTGGTTGACACTAGCACTCAACATGAAAATGTTGAGAATGATCAAATGGATGATCAAAGTATACAAGACGTTCACAGATCTGGTAGGATTAGTAATCCTCCTGAGAGATATGGGTTTCTCATGGATGGTTGCTATGTGGTTGATTTGGATGAACCTACAAACTACCAAGATGCTTTATCAGGGATTGATAAAGATAAATGCCAGGAAGCCATCAACGCTGATATGCAATCCATGTATGACAACCAAGTTTGGGAACTTGTTGTACAACCTACTGGCTCAAGGCTAGTTGATTGTAAATGGCTTTTCAAAATGAAAACCGACATACATGGAAACTTGGATACATATAAAGTTAGACTTGTAGCAAAAGGTTTCACTCAAACTCAAGGGGTTGACTATGATGAAACTTTTTCGCCTGTGGCAATGGTAAAGTCTATTAGGATATTATTTGCCATTGCTGCTCATTATGATTATGAAATATGGCAAATGGATGTCAAGACCGCTTTCCTAAATGGATATCTTGCGGAAGATGTCTATATGGTTCAGCCTGAAGGTTTTGTTGATCCGAAATATCCTAAAAAGGTATGCAAGTTAAAGAAGTCAATCTACGGATTGAAACAAGTATCTACAATGTGGAATCATCATTTTAATGAGGAGGCCAAGAAATTTGGCTTCATTAAAAATGGTGATGAAGCTGGTGTATACAAAAAGGCTAGTGGGAGCACTATCATGTTCCTTGTACTATATGTGGATGATATATTGTTATTTGGAAATGATATTCCGGCAATGCAAGGTGTTAAAACTTGGCTAAGTAAATGCTTCTCCATTAAGGATCTTGGAGAAGCACAATACATTTTGGGGATTGGGATCTACAGGGATAGATCCAAGAAACTTATAGGTTTGAATCAAAGTGCATACATTGAAAAGGTCTCGAAAAGGTTCAAGATGGAGAACTCTAAGAATGGTTTGGTACCTATACAAAGAGGAATGCTTCTCAGTTCATCTCAGTGTCCTACCACAAAAGATGAACAAGAGAGAATGAAAAAGGTCCCGTACGCATATGTTATTAGGTCAATCATGTATGCAATGATATGCACTAGACCGGATGTGTCATGTGCTCTTAGCTTGACGAGTAGATACCAGAATAACCCAGGAAACAGTCATTGGATTGTGGTTAAAAGTGTATTGAAAATACCTTAGGAGGACTAAGGATATGTTTCTAATATATGGGTCTGGTGAGGAGGAACTCGCTGTAAAAGGTTACGTGGACGCGAGTTTCCAAACTGATCGAGATGATTCTTGATCACAGTCCGGTTATGTCTTCACGTTAAATGGAGGTACAGTCTCTTGGAAGAGTTCAAAACAGGATGTTGTTGCATTATCCACTACAAAGTCAGAGTACATTGTCGCCTCATTGGCTGCTCAGGAAGCTGCATGGATGAAGAAATTCATAGACGACTTAGGAGTGGTCCCTTCTATTCAGGACCCTCTTGATATCTTTTATGACAACGAGGGTGTGATTGCTCAAATTAAGGAACCTCGTGCTCACCAAAAGACCCGTCACATTGAGCGGAGATTCAACTACAAAAGGGATGAAGTCGAAAAGGGAAAGATATGTATTCGCAAAGTTCACACAGATCTTAATATAGCGGATCCTCTCACGAAGCTCTTACATGGAGCAAAACATGCAGGACATGTTTGTGCATTAGGGCTTCGATATTCTAGTGATTGGTCATGATCTGTTTTAATTATTTTAACGGAACGAAATTGTTCAAACTCATTAATATAATTATTGTATTAATTTATTTTGAGTCAAGTTCCTATTTTGCATATTTTATCCATGAATAAGAAATTATTCTGAATTCCGTAGTCGATCACATTTGTGGGAACAAGTGTGAGGTTTAGACTATTATGAACTTGGATTGGTATACATTCACGGATTGAATGTGGGGCAAGGTTGTAGCCAAGGTTCATAGATATTTGTGGGATACAAATATTGAAAGACCCGCCCTCAAGATTTACTAAATGGAGCCTTTGTGGTTGATCACATGTAATCTTGAGTAAAGGCGAATATCATTGTATCCTCTGACCTGAGATACATATTGGGGTTAAGTGGATTTTTAAGAACAAAAAGGATTCAGATGGAATTGTGGCTCGAAACAAGGCACGTCTTGTGGCCAAGGGATATCGACAACAAGAGGGTATTGATTATGATGAAACGTTTGCTCCGGTTGCTAGGATTGAGGCTATTCGTCTTTCCCTTCTATTTGCTTCTCATATAAAGTTCACGGTGTTTCAAATGGATGTCAAAACTGCTTTTCTGAACGATCATCTTCAAGAGGAAGTTTATGTTGATCAACCAGAAGGCTTTGGCGATCCCATTCATCCAAACCACGTCTACTACTTGGAGAAAGCTTTATATGGTCTGAAGCAAGCACCGCGTGCATGGTACGAGACCTTAACAAAGTATTTGCTGGACAACGATGGAAGGTATTTCATATGCCCGAGAGACATATTAAATTAACGTGGCTAATATGTTTTGATCCAAGTCGGGTCATACCCAATAACAAGCTTACCGACACCTTATTAGTATTTGATGTTAACGATTAGATCATTGATCAAATACGCGACACTTGAACTTTAAGAAAAATGGTTTTCTGAAATATTACTTGATGTGTACATATATATATATATATATATATATATATATATATATATATATATATATATATATATATATATATATATATATATATATATATATATATATATATATATATATATATATATATATATATAAATTATGGAATAATTTATATAATATGGATTTAATTATTTATAGGTTAAATAATTAATTAATTTATGTTACATTTTTATATAAATTAGTTTTATATAATAAAATGTACATATAAATAAAAATGGAAGTTTTATAAAATAGTTTTATAAAAATTAACTTTTATAAAACTTATTTTAAAAACAAACATGTAAGTGGCATTGGAGCTTGAACTTTGACTAGCCATGTGTATGGTTACTTCAAGTATCAAGAGGCATAAGTACCAAGACTTGTTGGAGATAAAAACATACATGAAAACACATCAAAACACTTCAAAAAAACTGCACAAAGCTCCCTTTTTCTGCTGTAAAAACCGTGGGCTTTTGTGAGGGAGAAGAGGTTCTCAATTTTTTTTTTTTGCAAGATAAATTCAAGTGTTAACAAATCCTAACCAAAGTACAAGGTGTTGGTGATAAGCTTGGGGTATAACAACTTGAGGTTTCATCCATTTGAGGCTCCATTCTTCATCATCATCTTCATCATTCACTACCTAGCTTGGAGTAGGTATAAACCCTTTACTTGCTTGTAGTTTGTAAGTATGTTTCACAACTTGATCCTAATTGGGATTTAACTTTAATTGGTTAAAGATTAAAAAGTTCTAAATAGTAATACTTACATGCTTCCGCCTTAATTTGATTCTTAAAATGTTTTAAGTATTATGAAACTTGTTAAATCCCAACAACGATTTCTCTCGTGGAATGATTGATACAACGCTATTCATTCGTAAAAACCACGGTCACATTCTCTTGGTTCAAATTTACGTTGATGATATTATTTTTGGTTCCACATCCCCGGCCTTATGCAAAGAATTTGGTGACCTCATGGCCAACAAATTCGAAATGAGCATGCTTGACCAGTTAAATTTCTTCTTGGGGTTACAAGTAAAACAATTACCAAATGGGATTTTTGTTAGTCAAACAAAGAATATCAATGATATGCTAAAATGTTTTAAAATGACTGATTTAAAACCAATGACAACCCCAATGAGGACTTTACTGGATACTGATGCTAATGGGGAACCCTTTGATGTTACGCTTTATCGAAGCATGGTTGGTTCTTTAATGTATTTGACTGCAAGTCGACCAGACATTACACTTGCTGTAACTGTCTGTGCCCGCTTTCAGTTCAACCCTAAGAAATCTCACTCCAAAGCGGTTGTTAGGATTTTTCAGTACTTTAAAGGTACACCTAACTTTTGGATCTAGTATCCTCATGGATCCGATTTCAATCTCACTGCTTATACAGATGCGGATCATGGCGGTTGCCATGTTGATAGAAAAAGCACATTTGGATCAATTCAGATGTTGGGGAATAGGCTAGTTGGTTGGTCATCCAAAAAGCAGAACTGTGTGTCTTTATCAACAGCTGAGTCTGAGTACATTACTGCAGCTCACTGTTGTTCACAAGTTTTGTGGATGCAAACTCAACTTTTGGACTATGGCTTTAAGATTTCTAAGACCCCAATTTATTGTGATTCACAAAGTGCTATTGCAATTACGAGCAACCCGGTCCTGTGACGACCCGGAAATTTCTGACCAAATTTAAACTTAATCTTCATATGATTTTGGTACGATAAGCAAAGTCTGTAATGTTGAGTCTCGAAAATTTTGAAACTATGTTTATATATTCAATTGACCTTCGACTGTTCCCAACGATTCACGAACAACTATTTGTAAATAGATTCATATATAGTTAAGTATGTATATATTTATGTACATGAATATTAATTGTAAATATAGAAGATTAAATATTAAATTTATTTATTTGAAAACATATATTTAATGTATATAATTATATAATAAAACCTGAATATATATATATATATATATATATATATATATATATATATATATATATATATATATATATATATATATATATATATATATATATAAAGTATATTAAAAATAAATATTAAATGATTGTAATACTCGTTTGATGTTCCAATTGATATTAACCAAGTTAAATTCAAACATATGTAATTTTAAAATAAATGGTGATACGAAAATAAGTTCTATAAATTTTAGGCTTATTAAAAATGTATTTAGGAACTATTTGTTGAATTCTAAAACTTTTCATATTTTACTTGTGGTTGGGAGTGAATAATTAATGTAATTTTTATTTAATAATTAATGATTGAATTTTATACCATAATGACCAAAATAAATAAATATAGATAATTTAAAAATATGGGATTTATTCGAAGACTTTTATCCGCCACTGATTTAGCAACGGAGTACGATATTTCGGTCCGTGTTAAAATGTCGATAGGAAATAACCAAATTATTAGGCTGCTATACTGTGGATATTATTAAAATCATTGGATTACTGTTGAACACGATATTTATTCATACCCTTAATTACTGTTGTTGTTGACTTCTAATAGCAATCAAACAACTCTATGTGTGTGTGTGTGTGTATATATATATATATGTATATATATATATATATATATATATATATATATATATATATATATATATATATATATATATATATATATATATATATATATATATATATATATATATATATATATATGTTGCACGTACATATATCACCTACTTCATCACCTTATTAATGAACGAATGAATATCACGTTTAACCATCACTTCCATTTTCAACCACCCACCACCGTGAGCATCACAACCCTCGGCCATCATCACCATTGCCAATAACTGCCACCACAGCTTCTTCTCTCTCCCTCTCTTCATCTTCAACCTCAAAACATACAAAAAAACCCACTTGAATGACTTATTACTTGTTATTGTTACTGTCGTGAAAACCATTAACAACCCCTTCCGATTATTACACCACCTCTGGTTTCATGATTACTACAAATCTGTCACCACTTCTTTAACATCCTCACTATGACAACACCATGATCAAACCTTCCACTAACCAAATCATTTTCTTCTCATTTGCTATGATCGTCTAATATCATCACTATGGGCCACAAAACACCATACATCGAAAACCTTCAATAACTATAAACTTGTACGTTAACCATCGCTTCCACCATCACTTCACCATATGAACCACCTTTGTTCTTGTCTTCGATATCTTTCCTCTCTTCTATTGTTTCTCTAATTTGAATATTGCATCCCAACAACCTGGCATCCTACTGCTTCTTACTTTTTATTCCACTTCTATTTTCTACCCAAGAATCACCTAGAACCATTGTGTCTCTCTTTGTTGGTCGAGCAAAAAAAAATGAAGAAGGAAGAAATAGCATGTATATATAATTGAGGTTTTATCATAATGACAAATTAGTGAATCATTTTAAATATAATTGTGGGACAAAGAAGGAAGCAATGCCGATATTTTGTTCCCCACTTGCAAAAATCTTTCGGTGAATGTTTGTAATACAAATAAAGAATCCAATATCTATTTAGTATTTTTTTTATACAAACTGAAAACCCAGTTGGACATCGATCAACCAACTTGTTTTTTTTTTTGGAGTGCATCTTTCTTTCCCTTCGGTTGTGAGTCACACAAATACCCACGTTTTCTTCTTTCTTGTGGCGGGCCGACTATTACTCCATTTAATTATCCCCACTTGTGGATGATTGCCACTAATAATTGATTGCAATATTAACAACATAAAAGAAATCGGATGATTAGTAGTAAAATATTGGAGGCCTCGAAATGAAGAAGGAAAAGGTGATGTATTTTTTTTAGACTACTAGTGCGTGCCTTTTTTTTTTATGGCAGGCAACTTACCACTTACTTTATTAAATTAGTGGTGATTAGGGATTTAATGATAGGGATATTTTTAGACAATGATGATAGTGTTAAGGTGATGATTGAGATTGCACGAGATGATGGAAGATATCGAATCAATAACGATGACAAGATAAAATGAGCATGTTGATGATGAGATACTGAGTATGAATATGATCGTGATAAATAAGGAGGAAGATAACGAAACTAAAAGATGATAGGTTACGAATATATAGTATAACCATAATGTGGATAAAGGATTCAGCGAAGTTATTTTTTTCTGATTAGGCCGAAGATTTCATTCCTTTTTGTTGGGCTAAGATTTAATTCTTTTTCTTGGGCCGTAATACTAATTTAATGATTGGGCTGAAATCTTTTATGTTCCTGTTGGGCCGATCCCTTTTGTTGCTGGGCCAAGGAGTTTAATGCCAAATGATGATGATATTAACGTTTAGGATTATGATGAATTTTTGAGGTTACGATATAGATTAAGTATATTATTACGGGGTATAATTACAGAAAAAGCAAGGACAGCATAATTATTAAGGTTATTATCGGGACGTCGCGGGTTCAAAACCCGGACTTGGGAAAAAATTTTAAGAGCTACTCCTTTGAAGTTCGTGAATCCGAGGCCAACCCTACACTTGTTCAATGTCATCATATGTATTTTTATAACAAAATACAGTATGGTGAGTTCATTTGATTCCCTTTTACACTTTACATTTTTGGGACTGAGAATACATGCGCCATTTTTACAACTGCTTTATTAAATGCTTTTGAAATATATTTGAACTGCGAATACATGAAATGCTTTTATAAATGTTTGACGAGATAGACACAGGCAAAACATTTCTCGAATGAATTATTATACAGACAAAATTCATGTGGATTATTATTGAATTAGTTGGACGTTATAATTGCCACTAATTGTTGTGAATATTTCCTCTGATTATTATTGCTTGGTAACCTAAGAATTAGAATCGGGTATGGCCCTAATTCACGTGAATCCTAAAGGTAGCTACCGGGTTTAACAACCCCACCCAGAATGTTCACTAGACGGAAGGGCTAGTGGGCGTGGTGTTTAGTACTTCGAAGTTTATATGATTATTATACAGACGAGATGTTCTGTTTTGGGGATATTATTATGCGCATTATATGTTAAGGTCGGTTACCAAGCCAAGTTATGAAAGCAATGAAAAGTGAATGTTATGTATCGAGAGAATGATTTTATACACAGGTTATGTGTATGTCATTTTGTGCACGGAATATGTGTACGTTTATTATGATTTATGAAAAATGGATTTCGTACACGCGAAATGTGTACTGTATTTAAAAGATATCGCATGTACATTACAGGTGGGTATAGGATTCGGGCCCATTTATACCATGCAACATTTAAATCTTGTGGTCTATTAAAATGATGAATTTTATTGTTTTATGATAAACCTATGAACTCACCAACCTTTTGGTTGACACTTGAAAGCATGTTTATTCTCAGGTATTAAGGAAATCTTCCGCTGTGCATTTGCTCATTATAGAGATATTACTTGGAGTCATTTATGGCATATTTCAAAAGATGTTGCATTCGAGTCGTTGAGTTCATCAAGAATATTATTAAGTCAATTATAGTTGGATATATTATGAAATGGTATGCATGACGTCAACTTTCGATGTAATGAAAGATTGTTTTTTCAAAAACGAATTCAATGTTTGTAAAATGTATCATATAGAGGTCAAGTACCTCGTGATGTAACCAAATGTAATGTATTCTTCCAAATGGATTAGGACGGGTCATTAGAGTTGGTATCAGAGCGGTGGTCTTCACGAACCAGGTCTTGCATTAGTGTGTCTAACTGATAGTTGTTTAGATGCATTAGTGGGTCGGGACTTCGACCGTGTCTGCATGTCAAAAGTTTTGATTATCATTTAGTGTCAAAAATTTTTTGCTTATCATCCTTAAAGTCTAGACACGTCTTACTGCCTCTATTGCATAGACAGTGTATAGATAAATTCATATCTTAGCATATCTGTTATTGTTACCTTTGTCTGACAGCTTCCGTAGATTCCTCCGTAACTTATGAGATTTTAGTATTATATATGCATATGTAAATTATGTATTGCAGGGTACTAATCTACATCCTATAATCAATTTCTTATCAAAAATCCTTCATCTGATCGTACGAGATGAATCCCTCAACCAGTTCGAGTCCCTCAGATTCCGATAGTTATTCCGACAGCTATTCCGACATGGATATTCACCTAAGCTCCGAAAGAAGTGTAAATGAAATGGATCAACCAAACTAGTCATCTTCAATTCTGGATGAATTTGGGATGGGTTCGTAGACGACTTAACCGATGGAGACGCGAAGAGGGCGGTCCTTTCCACCAACCGAATTCACCTCTTGACGGAGAACCCGAAGCACTTACCGGCGAACCTATCCTGAAACACCATATCCACCTTCATTCCCAGTATATCTCGCAATGATTAAATGATATCCCAAATTCTGAACCTTATTTATCCACTCGTTCCGACCGACAATCATGCCGGAGTAATACAAGAAGTCAACGAATTTCGCGCTCGAGTAATCAATTTGGAGAATATGGTGCAAAACGTACCAGCTTCAGCAAGATCACCGGCATCAACAGTAACACCAACAACACAAGTTTCAACATCACATGCCCCAATATTTCATTCTGTACCTCGAGTATAATCATCGTTCTACATGACGTTCTACATCATTTATCTTCGTTCGACATGATGATTATGTAATCTCTAATGTTTTAGAGATTACGTACTCTAGTTCTAACCAAAAAGCAAATGAGATTAATATCATGTTAACTCATTAAATCCATGATTACATCTGAAGAAATATATCTGTATATATGTTTTCATAAGGATTGTAATTAAAAATTCTTTTGTACAAATTGTTAATGGTGAAAATATTTTAACGGGTAGGTAATACCCGAGGAATATTTAGTTTTCACATTATTAGATTACACTGTACATTCTTCGAATCTGATTCAACAGTCATTTACTATCCTACTTACATCCACAAATATACGAATCCGTTCACCACAGAATAACCATTTTCATTCAATTTCATATTTAGATTTTGACTTATCAGAATCCAACAAGTGGCATAATGAAGAAAACACTTGACAAAATAAAATTTGTTAGAAATAGACAAATTAACTATGAGAAAATTTTTTTTTTGTTAAGAATCCACGTTAACTGTTCCTAGCTAACTGTTAATTCCGTATTACCTTTTATTTATCGCAATTTATTTATCGCAATTTATTTATCGCAATTTATTATCGCAATTTTTATTCTCGCAATTTTATTTATCGTCATTTAATTTCTGTTATTTATTTTACGCACTGTAAATATCGGGACACGTATACAAGGTTTTGACATATGATACCGACGCATCTATATATATTATATTGAATAACCATAGACACTCTATATGCAGTAATGCTGGAGTTAGCAATACAGGGTTGAGGTTCATTCTACAATAATATAGATAGTTTGAGTTGTGATCGAGTCTGAGACGTATACGGGTCACGACACGTATTAATTAATTTGAATATAATATATTAAACTATATATGAATTACTGGACTGTTAACTATGGACTATCGACTGTGAACTACTAACATTGGACAATTAAAAAGAATTAAAATATTGATTATAGCATATGAAACTAAACATTTCTTCAAGTTTGCCACTTGACTTCATCTAAAACCTCATTTATATCTTGACGATTACTATCTGCGTTCAAACTTTTCATGATTCTTGAAAACACCTCAATCGAGAGGATGAACCAACCTCACTTCATCTACGGAAGAAAATATTGATACATTTAGTTATGCACATGAAAAACTCTCAGAACCTGAGTAAACGTTTAACACGTATCTGTGCTAGCTCCTTGGCGTTGTTATTACCGAAAATAAACTTTGACATTTCTTTTCAAATTAGCCAATTTTGTCACAGCTCCAGCAAGTCAACTTCGACTTTTCAGTCGGACAAGCCTTATTATAATCTTGATTTATAAACTTCCCTTTCATTATCGTTACCGGGGAACCTTTTATATTCCACCATATTACCAGTAGATATACCAGCAACCTCGTCGCTCCTTGATTTAAATCTCTCCGACAAATCACTATATTTATCTATTGAAGTCTCATCTTGTACTCATTCGCATCTTGTAACAAGAATTGCCATACCAATTACCGGGAATCAACAAATCTGTATTGTAAGTCTCGCAACGTTTCCACATCAACAGTTATATGTATACATATAACATTTATCTCTTAGAATTATGATCTTTCATTCTGAAATTTTAAAAAGCACCCAGCCTACGAATCAATACATTGAACTTTGAAAAAGCTGAATGAAGCAGCAAAAACTGTAGGCAACCGTAAACGACCTTAATCGTCGGAAATTTGATGTTAAAGAATAGTATGTTGGAAAAGCTCAGAAAAGTTAGAATTGGAAAACGGATTGAGCTAACCACGAAGGAGACCAAGGACAAATACAAGGACCATACCCTATATTCAAAGAATCCAGGTAATTCCGGATCCGTTGAAATCTTTAGAGAATATCTTGCTCTGAAGTCATGTTAAAATCTTGTGGAAAATTTTCTTCATCAACCTTCGAACTTGTAAATTCCAAAATATCATCATAAATATCTTCGATATTTCTGAAGATATTTTCATAAATATTCTTGTCCGATATTAATTATCTCTTCGCGCTAACATTGTTACATCATATAAGAAACTGTTAGTTTCTATATTCTGTAAACTTTCGAGTTCAAACTATGAATGTTTTTGCAGTAGTGTTGAGAACTGAAGCATGAGTTAGTATAATATAATGACACTTGATCAACGTGATTATATTACAGTAAGTCATGCTGAGTTTCTAATGGAACGTGATGATTCACAGACTATATCGTCATCATGTGCCATATTACATGACTCTTACATTCTATCTAATCTCTAAACATATCAAGAACGTATCTTCCTGATAGTTCTATCTTTTCTCGTTACTTCTGGTAATTTGAAAAGTTAGACCGAACAATCGAGACATATTATTGCATTTAAGAAAATAAAATTTTAATTTCTTTAATTATCGAAGAATCAAATCTTATTACGAAGATTTTCTCTAAATTCCTTGAATTCCGAAAATCCACTGTGACTACGTAAAAGATATGACGAAACTTTACCTTTCTTATTTCACTCTTTTGTGATAACTTCACTCGTACACTTCACATAAATAAATTGTTTTATCCATATTACTCGCTGATGATAAAACTCTAATTTCTAGCTCGTATGCGTCATAAAAACATACTTATTGTCAGTCATGACCATCCCAATCAAATTTCGGGACGAAATTTTTTTAACGGGTAGGTACTGTGACGACCCAGAAATTTCTGACCAAATTTAAACTTAATCTTCATATGATTTCGGTACGATAAGCAAAGTCTGTAATGTTGAGTCTCGAAAATTTTGAAACTATGTTTATATATTCAATTGACCTTCGACTGTTCCCAACGATTCACGAATTATATATATATATATATATATATATATATATATATATATATATATATATATATATATATATATATATATATATATATATATATATATATATATATATATATATATATATATAAAGTATATTAAAAATAAATATTAAATGATTGTAATACTCGTCTGATGTTCCAATTGATATTAAGCAAGTTAAATTCAAACATATGTAATTTTAAAATAAACGATACGAAAATGAGTTCTGTAAATTTTAGGCTTATTAAAAATGTATTTAGGAACTATTTGTTGAATTCTAAAACTTTTCATATTTTACTTGGGGTTGGGAGTGAATAATTAATGTAATTTTTATTTAATAGTTAATGATTGAATTTTATACCACAATGACCAAAATAAATAAATATAGTTAATTTAAAAATATGGGATTTATCCGAAGACTTTTATCCGCCACTGATTTAGCAACGGAGTACGATATTTCGGTCCATGTTAAAATGTCGATAGGAAACAACCAAATTATTAGGCTGCTATACTGTGGATATTATTAAAATCATTGGATTACTGTTGAACACGATATTTATTCATACCTTTAATTACTGTTGTTGTTGACTTCTAATAGCAATCAAACAACTCTATGTGTGTGTGTGTGTGTGTGTGTATATATATATATATATATATATATATATATATATATATATATATATATATATATATATATATATATATATATATATGTTTCACGTACATATATCACCCACTTCATCACCTTATTAATGAACCAATGAATATCACGTTTAACCATCACTTCCATTTTCAACCACCCACCACCGTGAGCATCACAACCCTCGGCCATCATCACCATTGCCAATAACCGCCACCACAGCTTCTTCTCTCTCCCTCTCTTCATCTTCAACCTCAAAACATACAAAAAAACCCACTTGAATGACTTATTACTTGTTATTGTTACTGTCGTGAAAACCATTAACAACCCCTTCCGATTATTACACCACCTCTGGTTTCATGATTACTACAAATCCATCACCACTTCTTTAACATACTCACTACGACAACACCATGATCAAACCGTCCACTAACCAAATCATTTTTTTCTCATCTGCTTCGATCGTCTAATATCATCACTATGGGCCACAAAACACTAGACATCGAAAACCCTCAATAATTATAAACTTGTACGTTAACCATCGCTTCCACCATCAGTTCACCATATGAACCACCTACCTTTTCTTGTCTTCAATATCTTTCCTCTCTTCTATTGTTTCTCTAATTTGAATATTGCAACCCAACAACCTAGCATCCTACTGCTTCGTACTTTTTATTCCACATCTATTTTCTACCCAAGAATCACCTAGAACCATTGTGTCTCTCTTTGTTGGTCGAGCAAAACAAAAACGAAGAAGGAAGAAATAGCATGTATATATAATTGAGGTTTTATCATAATGACAAAGTAGTGAATCATTTTAAATATTATTGTGGGACAAAGAAGGAAGCTATGCCGATATTTTGTTCCCCACTTGCAAAAAACTTTCCAATGTTTGTAATACAAATAAAGAATCCAATATCTATTTAGTATTTTTTTTATACAAACCGAAAACCCAGTTGGACATCGATCAACCAACTTATTTTTTTTTGGAGTGCATCTTTCTTTCCCTTCGGTTGTGAGTCACACAAATACCCACGTTTTCTTCTTTCTTGTGGCGGGCCGAATTTTACTCCATTTAATTATCCCCACTTGTGGATGATTTCCACTAATAATTGATTGCAATATTAACAACATAAAAGAAATCGGATGATTAGTAGTAAAATATTGGAGGCCTCGAAATGAAGAAGGAAAAGGTGATGTATTTTTTTTAGACTACTAGTGCGTGCCTTTTTCTTTTATGGCAGGCAACTTACCACTTGCTTTATTAAATTATTGGTGATTAAGGATTTAATGATAGGGATGTTTTTAGACAATGATGATAGTGTTAAGGTGATGATTGAGATTGCACGAGATGATGGAAGATATCGAATCAATAACGATGACAAGATAAAATGAGCATGTTGATGATGAGATACTGAGTATGAATATGATCGTGATAAATAAGGAGGAAGATAACGAAACTAAAAGATGATAGGTTACGAATATATAGTATAACCATAATGTGGATAAAGGATTCAGCGAAGTTATTTTTTTCTGATTAGGCCGAAGATTTCATTCCTTTTTGTTGGGCTAAGATTTAATTCTTTTTCTTGGGCCGTAATACTAATTTAATGATTGGGCTGAAATCTTTTATGTTCCTGTTGGGCCGATCCCTTTTGTTGCTGGGCCAAGGAGTTTAATGCCAAATGATGATGATATTAACGTTTAGGATTATGATGAATTTTTGAGGTTACGATATAGATTAAGTATATTATTACGGGGTATAATTACGGAAAAAGCAAGGACAGCGTAATTGTTAAGGTTGTTATCGGGACGTCGTGGGTTCAAAACCCGGACTTGGGAAAATTTTTAAGAGCTACTCCTTTGAGGTTCGTGAATCCGAGGCCAACCCTACACTTGTTCAATGTCATCATATGTATTTTTATTCCAAAATACAGTATGGTGAGTTCATTTGATTCCCTTTTACTCTTTACATTTTTGGAACTGAGAATACATGCGCCATTTTTACAACTGCTTTATTAAATGCTTTTGAAATATATTTGAACTGCGAATACATGAAATGCTTTTATAAATGTTTGACGAGATAGACACAGGCAAAACATTCCTCGAATGAATTATTATACAGACAGAAGTTCTGTGGATTATTATTGAATTAGTTGGACGTTATAATTGCCACTAATTGTTGTGAATATTTCCCCTGATTATTATTGCTTGATAACCTAAGAATTAGAATCGGGTATGGCCCTAATTCACGCGAATCCTAAAGGTAGCTACCGGGTTTAACACCCCCACCCAGAATGTTCACTAGACGGAAGGGCTAGTGGGTGTGGTGTTTAGTACTTCGAAGTTTATATGATTATTATACAGACGAGATGTTCTGTTTTGGGGATATTATTATGCGCATTATATGTTAAGGTCGGTTACCAAGCCAAGCTATGAAAGCAATGAAAAGTGAACGTATGTATCGAGAGAATGATTTTATACACAGGTTATGTGTATGTTATTTTTGTGCACGGAATATGTGTACGGTTACTATGATTTATGAAAAATGGATTTTGTACACGAGAAATGTGTACTATATTTAAAAGATATCGCATGTACATTAAAGGTGGGTATAGGATTCGAGCCCATTTGTACCATGCAGTATTTAAATCTTGTGGTCTATCAAAATGATGAATTTTATTGTTTTATGATAAAC
The DNA here is from genome assembly GCF_046630445.1 of Rutidosis leptorrhynchoides. Lineage (NCBI taxonomy): Eukaryota > Viridiplantae > Streptophyta > Magnoliopsida > Asterales > Asteraceae > Rutidosis > Rutidosis leptorrhynchoides. The sequence goes on along the minus strand of NC_092342.1, from coordinate 170,121,726 downwards.
CTATGAACTCACCAACCTTTTGGTTGACACTTGAAAGCATGTTTATTCTCAAGTATTAAGGAAATCTTCCGTTGTGCATTTGCTCATTATAGAGATATTACTTAGAGTCATTTATGGCATATTTCAAAAGACGTTGTATTCGAGTCGTTGAGTTCATCAAGAATATTATTAAGTCAATTATAGTTGGATATATTATGAAATGGTATGCATGCCGTCAACTTTCGATGTAATGAAAGATTGTCTTTTCAAAAACGAATGCAATGTTTGTAAAATGTATCATATAGAGGTTAAGTACCTTGCGATGTAACCAAATGTAATGTATTCGTCCAGATGGATTAGGACGGGTCATTAGAGGTCCAGCATTCTAAGACTAAACACATTGATATTCGTTATCATTTCATTAAGGACCATGTCGAAAAAGGGGATGTAGAGTTATACTTTATGCCTACCAAAGTGCAATTAACTGACATGTTCACTAAGCCCTTAGATGAACTTAGGCTAAAGTTCTTGATCAAAGAAATTGGCATGGTAGAGTATAGTACTTGACATTCCTTAGATCCGTTGGGACTTATACTTGTAGTGACCCGAACTTTTCCATGTTTATATATATATTAAATGAAATTGTTATTTACATGATTAAGTGTTTCCAACATGTTAAGCAATCAAACTTGTTAAGACTTGATTAATTGAAATAGGTTTCATATAGACAATTGACCACCCAAGTTGACCGGTGATTCACGAACGTTAAAACTTGTAAAAACTATACGATGACATATATATGGCTATATATATATAGTTAAAATGATTTTATTATAAGTATGTATCTCATTAGGTATTTTAACAATGAGTTATATACATAAAAATGAGACTATTAATTTAAGAAACTCGAAAACGATATATATAACGATTATCGTTATAACAACGTCTTACTAGGTACATATGAATCATATTAAGATATTGATACACTTGGTTAATTATGTTAAATGATAAGTAAATATATTATTAAGTGTATTAACAATGAAATACATATGTAAAAATAAGACTACTAACTTAATGATTTCGAAACGAGACATATATGTAACGATTATCGTTGTAACGACATTTAACTGTATATATATCATACTAAGATATATTATATATCATAATATCATGATAATATAACAATTTAACATCTCATTTGTTATAATAAATAATGGGTTAACAACATTCAACAAGATCCTTAACCTAAAGGTTTCAAAACAACATTTACATGTAACAACTAGCGATGACTTAACGACTCAGTTAAAATGTATATACATGTAGTGTTTTAATATGTATTCATACACTTTTGAAAGACTTCAAGACACTTATCAAAATACTTCTACTTAACAAAAATGCTTACAATTACATCCTCGTTCAGTTTCATCAACAATTCTACTCGTATGCACCCGTATTCATACTCGTACAATACACAGCTTTTAGATGTATGTACTATTGGTATATACATTCCAATGATCAGCTCTTAGCAGCCCATGTGAGTCACCTAACACATGTGGGAACCATCATTTGGCAACTAGCATGAAATATCTCATAAAATTAAAAAAATATGAGTAATCATTCATGACTTATTTACATGAAAACAAAATTACATATCCTTTATATCTAATCCATACACCAACGACCAAAAACACCTACAAACACTTTCATTCTTCAATTTTCTTCATCTAATTCATCTCTCTCAAGTTCTATCTTCAAGTTCTAAGTGTTCTTCATAAATTCCAAAAGTTCTAGTTTCATAAAACCAAGAATACTTCCAAGATTGCAAGTTTACTTCCAAGTTTTCTAAATCCATTCCAAGTAATCATCCAAGATCAAGAAACCTTTGTTACTTACAGTAGGTTATCTTTCTAATACAAGGTAATAATCATATTCAAACTTTAATTCAATTTCTATAACTATAACAATCTTATTTCGAGTGGAAATCTTACTTGAAATTGTTTTCGTGTCATGATTCTGCTTCAAGAACTTTCAAGCCATCCAAGGATCCTTTGAAGCTAGATCTATTTTTCTCATTTCCAGTAGGTTTATCCAAGGAACTTGAGGTAGTAATGATGTTCATAACATCATTCGATTCATACATATAAAGCTATCTTATTCGAAGGTTTAAACTTGTAATCACTAGAACATAGTTTAGTTAATTCTAAACTTGTTCGCAAATAAAAGTTAATCCTTCTAACTTGACTTTTAAAATCAACTCAACACATGTTATATATCTATATGATATGCTAACTTAATGATTTAAAACCTGGAAACACGAAAAACACCGTAAAACCGGATTTACGCCGTCGTAGTAACACCGCGGGCTTTTTTGGGTTAGTTAATTAAAAACTATGATAAACGTTGATTTAAAAGTTGTTATTCTGGGAAAATGATTTTTATTATGAACATGAAACTATATCCAAAAATTATGGTTAAACTCAAAGTGGAAGTATGTTTTCTAAAATGGTCATCTAGACGTCGTTCTTTCCACTGAAATGACTACCTTTACAAAAACGACTTGTAACTTATTTTTTCGACTATAAACCTATACTTTTTCTATTTAGATTCATAAAATAGAGTTCAATATGAAACCATAGAAATTTGATTCACTCAAAACGGATTTAAAATGAAGAAGTTATGGGTAAAACAAGATTGGATAATTTTTCTCATTTTAACTACGTGAAAATTGGTAACAAATCTATTCCAACCATAAATTAATCAACTTGTATTGTATATTATGTAATCTTGAGATACCATAGACACGTATACAATGTTTCGACCTATCATGTCGACACATCTATATATATTTCGGAACAACCATAGACACTCTATATGTGAATGTTGGAGTTAGCTATACAGGGTTGAGGTTGATTCCAAAATATATATAGTTTGAGTTGTGATCAATACTGAGATACGTATACACTGGGTCATGGATAGATTCAAGATAATATTTATAGATTTATTTCTGTACATCTAACTGTGGACAACTAGTTGTAGGTTACTAACGAGGACAGCTGACTTAATAAACTTAAAACATCAAAATATATTAAAAGTGTTGTAAATATATTTTGAACATACTTTGATATATATGTATATATTGTTATAGGTTCATGAATCAACCATGACCAAGTCTTACTTCCCGACGAAGTAAAAATATGTGAAAGTGAGTTATAGTCCCACTTTTAAAATCTAATATTTTTGGGATGAGAATACATGCAGGTTTTATAAATGATTTACAAAATAGACACAAGTACGTGAAACTACATTCTATGGTTGAATTATCGAAATCGAATATGCCCCTTTTTATTAAGTCTGGTAATCTAAGAATTAGGGAACAGACACCCTAATTGACGCGAATCCTAAAGATAGATCTATTGGGCCTAACAAACCCCATCCAAAGTACCAGATGCTTTAGTACTTCGAAATTTATATCATATCCGAAGGGTGTCCCGGAATGATGGGGATATTCTTATATATGCATCTTGTTAATGTCGGTTACCAGGTGTTCACCATATGAATGATTTTTATCTCTATGTATGGGATGTGTATTGAAATATGAAATCTTGTGGTCTATTGTTACGATTTGATATATATATAGGTTAAACCTATAACTCACCAACATTTTTGTTGACGTTTAAAGCATGTTTATTCTCAGGTGAATACTAAGAGCTTCCGCTGTTGCATACTAAAATAAGGACAAGATTTGGAGTCCATGTTTGTATGATATTGTGTAAAAACTGCATTCAAGAAACTGATTTCGATGTAACATATTTGTATTGTAAACCATTATGTAATGGTCGTGTGTAAACAAGATATTTTAGATTATCATTATTTGATAATCTACGTAAAGCTTTTTAAACCTTTATTTATGAAATAAAGGTTATGCTTTATTTTAAAAATGAATGCAGTCTTTGAAAAACGTCTCATATAGAGGTCAAAACCTCGCAACGAAATCAATTAATATGGAACGTTTTTAATAAATAAGAACGGGACATTTCAGTTGGTATCCGAGCGTTGGTCTTAGAGAACCAGAAAATTTGCATTAGTGTGTCTTATCGAGTTTGTTAGGATGCATTAGTGAGTCTGGACTTCGACCGTGTTTTCTTTAAAAATGATTGCTTAACATTTTGGTTGGAAACTATATATTATTAACATGTATATATTATGTGATATATTAATCTCTTAACATGTTTGATATTGAGTGATAGATGTCTACCTCTAGCACAAATCTCATTGACTCACCTAATAATAACGAAGAGTCGAATATATATTGGACTGATTCACAAGTTCCCGAAGAAGAACCGGAAGAAGAATCAGAACCGGAAGAAGAATCAGAACCGGAAGAGGAGGAACCGGAGGAGGAAATAGAACCGGTGGGGGAAATAATAAAACGGTTAAATAAAAGAAAATCCTCAACCAACCGACCAAGGTTAATTATGGTCAATGGTGTTTCCGCCAAGGAAGCAAAATATTGGGAGGATTACCAATTCTCCGATGAATCGGATTCCGACGAGAATTTCGATGATGTTATAGAAATTACCCCAACTGAATTTAAAAAGGCAAAAGAAAATAATAAGGGAAAGGGCATAAAAATAGAGAAATCTAATTCCAACCCCGATGAACTTTATATGTATCGTCAACCCCCGAAGCCCTTAAGTTGTAACAATGACCCGGGAACCTCTAAACCACCAGGTTTTTCTAAACCGTTGTGGAAAACGACAGCTCGTATTAGGGGAACATCATATATCTCTAGAAACTTGGCAAAATGAACCAAAACCGAAGAAGAAGAAACGAGCGAGTCGAAATAAGATAGTTGTATTCGTGTGGTGTAATATATGTAATATAGTGTGCTTATGCTTTATGATATATGTAAAAATTGCTTGTATTAATAAGTATTTTTTTTTATGAATCTAACTCTTGTCTATTTTACAGTATAAAAACACAAAATGGATAGACAACCCAATATTTTAAGAGACCTACCCGGAGACATGATTGATGAAATCTTGTCTAGAGTCGGTCAGAATTCTTCGGCATAACTATTTACTGCGAAATCAGTTTGTAAGACATTCGAAGAACGTTCCAAGAATGTCTTGGTTTATAAGAGACTTTCGTTTGAAAGATGGGGAATATCACATTGGGAAACCCATAAGTTACGATGTGTTTACTTTGACGCATATATTGCGGGGAACCCAAATGCTATTTTACGCAACGGGTTAAGAAATTATTTTGACTCAATGTATCCGAATATAGGACTTCATGATTTAGAAAAAGCGGCAAACATGCAACATAAAGAAGCATGCTATGCTTACAGGTTAGTAATGTTCGCTTCTCACCAAAGTGAGAAAAAGAACATCGGGCTACAACTATTAAACAAAACGTTCCCACAAGTGACGGAGTCGGTAATTGGGGTAAGAAATGAGGTTTTTAGGTTATTACGAGACTGTTGGCCATTACGTAACCCTCGTCCTTTTGACGACGTTACAACACGATGTCTTATCAACGGCCATAACGGTTATGTTCCACAAAACCAAGGATGGGAAGTAGTCCTAGTAAAACCAGAATGCATGACTTGTTTCTGGACGTATAAATTACGTGTCTTTATTGCCTTTGCTGAACGACTTGTGTACTAGCTAGAATTATCTTCACAACTATCTTGTATCAAAGTTATTGTGTGCTATATTTCATGCTTTATGTAAAATAAGCGGTATTGTAAGTTTGTAAAATATTGTATAAAAGTTTGAACGCGAAATATTATTATAATCAGTTTTTCATATAGAATTGTAGTAGTTGAATTGTATATTAGCTACTAAGTATGAACTTAATGAAAGGACCCGTTCATATACATTATAAACGATTCACAATAGTTGATTACATTGCGATGTATTTGACCTCTATATGATACATTTTACAAACATTGCATTCGTTTTTAAAAGACAATCTTTCTTTACATCGAAAATTGACAGGCATGCATACCATTTCATAATATCCACTATCCAACTAAAAATTGATTTAATAATAATCTTTGATGAACTCAATGACTCGAATGCAACGTTCTTCGAAATATGCTATGAAAGACTCCAAGTAATATCTTTAAAATGAGCAAATGCACAGCGGAAGATTTCTTTAACACCTGAGAATAAACATGCTTTAAAGTGTCAACCAAAAGGTTGGTGAGTTCATTAGTTTATCATAATCATTTATTTCCATCATTTTAATAGACCACAAGAATTTCATTTCCAGTTCTCATAAATATATGTCCCATGCATAGAGACAAAAATAATCATTCATATGGTGAACACCTGGTAACCGACATTAACAATATGCATATAAGAATATCCCCTATCATTCCGGGATCCTCCTTCGGACATGATATAAATTTCGAAGTACTAAATTATCCGGTACTTTGGATGGGGTTTGCTAGGCCCAATAGATCTATCTTTAGGATTCGCGTCAATTAGGGTGTCTGTTCCCTAATTCTTAGATTACCAGACTTTAATAAAAAGGGGCATATTCGATTTCGATAATTCAACCATAGAATGTAGTTTCAATTACTTGTGTCTATTTCGTCAAACATTTATAAAAGCGCATGTATTCTCAGTCCCAAAAATATAAAGGGTAAAAAGGCAAATGAAACTCACCATACTGTATTTCGTAGTAAAAATACATATAACGTCATTGAACAAGTGCAATGTTGGCCTCGGATTCACGAACCTATATTAATTATATATATTTATATGTTGGTCAATATTTGTATAGCAATTTAGGTCAGGTCATAGTGTAATACTATCCTATAGCTCAAGTCTGACTCTACAGTATAGTAACATGTTATATTACTCATGCTCATTTAAGATTCTAGTAAAAGGTGACGTGTGAAACAACGTAACACAAATGGTTTCATAATCATAAAATAGTATTTTAGGTTTTTTTTTAGAGAAAATCAACACAAAAAGTTAACTGAAAAGTTAACAGGAAAAGTCAAAGTTCAAAGTCAAAAGTCAAAGGTTTAAGTCAAAAGTCAAAGGTCAAAGTAAAAATGAGGTCGCATGCAAATATATAATAACTTATACAAAAATGATTTTCGGTCAAACATGACTAAACGGGCCACTTCAGCTATTTTTAGAAAAATTATCGGAACTCCGATTGATAAACGGCCAAAGATAAAAGTTACACATTATCAAAAAGATTAAGCATAAATATTACAGAAGTAAACTAAACCTAGACAACTCGTAGTTGCCAACCCGTTTTCGGCGTTTCAAAGTTAATTTTTCAGCTTTAATAAATTTACAAAAGTGACCGAGTAGCCTACTTTGGAGATTTTTAGAAAATTCCTCAAAACTTGTATTGACAAACGGTCAAAGCCTGCAAATTCTAGTTACCACAAAGATATAACATGATTTTTGGCAAGAGTAAACACATATCAGGCTGACCATGACAACTGATACAAAACTGACATTTTTAAATAAAAAAGTTTCAGCTCTTTTTAGAATTTTAAAATGTGACCAAACCGTCAACTTTGATGATTTTTAGAAAAATCGTCGAGACTCGAATTGACAAACGGCCAGAGTCGTTTGTTAGACCTTACAGCAAAGAATTCAGTGGTATTTTTTTTATATATGAAACAACGCAGATCAGCGAGAATTTCAGTTCCCGTTTCGACATTTCATCAAAATTTGCAAAACTTCTTTTGTCCATAACTTGACAACCGTTCAACGAAACGAGACGTGCTTTATATGAAAATTCATCTACTCGATGAGTAGAATCCAAATAACAACATTTTATAACCCAGAAAATTAGTTCACTAATTATCATCAGCAATTTTAATTACGAAATTAATTATGCAATTTGTTTATTTCATAACTTTCTAACCGTTACTTGGATTCAAGTGATTCTTAAACCAAAATTCAACTATTTTTCACTAGCTTTCCAACGACATGCATATCTTATACCTTATCTCAATCGTATGTGTAACTAATTCAGGAATCAACATAACCTATCTAATGGCAATATCAAAAGTACAAGCATACATAATCCTATATACTCGAGCACTAGTCAGGGATACACTATTAATATGTAAAAATTAAATTATGAGTACTCACATATCAATATTGAGATTCAATATTGCAGGAAAGGTACGTAAACGCAACGGAGATGATAAACACTATATTGACCTCACGAGCATACCCATGAACCATACTCAATCACCTCCATAGCTATAACCCATAATTTCCTTATTCCTATCCCACTCGAAAAAACAACTTCGAAATCACTCGGACAGCACTCCGTCGTAATATTTTATGTATACTAATAATATCTTGAGATAATACGGAGTAAATATATATATGTAAATCGATTGAGAGAGTTTAGAGAAAACTATTTTCAAGTTTCTATGAAATAATGAAACCTATTGAATTCTATTTATAATAGATTTTTAAATTATTAAAGTGAATTATTAAAGTGAATTATTAAAGTATGAATTATTAAAGTGAATTATTAAAGTATGAATTATTAAAGTTAAAGTAAAGTAAAAATAAAGTAAAGGTAAAGTTTAAGTATAGTAAAAATATAAAACTATGTACGTATAATACGCGTATAAATATATATAATATTAATTTAAATCGGTATATATATTTAATAAAATAAAATATAAATATCGTTATCTTTATCATACTAGTTAAGTAATGAGTTGTCAAAAGTGGTTCTAGATATTTATAAAAGTTATATACGTTTTAATAAAAAAGTTCTTTTTAAACTGAAAACGTTTTTGTACGTTTGAAACTAAATAGATCAATCGAGTCTTTATGAGATTCAATCTTCCACTATCCTTTGTCTAGTTCTCAATGATTGACAATTTGTTCATATTTATAAATCACTTTACCATTTTCCGAATATTGTTAAAATGAAAAGATTTCTCAAATCAACGTGGGCCTTTCAACAGAGACTTGTAATCATAATTCAATATATCTGATAATTCAATCATTTGATCTTATCTTCTAATTTCATTGATAAACATTTTGAAACAGATACAATCATATAAAGTATTTAATCTAATATTTTGTTTACGTTTCAAGTTATAATATATATACACATATACATATATAATCATATTCGTTTAATGGTTCGTGAATCGTTGGAACTTGGTCGAGGTTGAATGAATGTATGAATATAGTTTAAAATTCTTGAAATTTAACTTAACAAATATTGCTTATCGTGTCGGAAACATATAAAGATTAAAGTTTAAATTTGGTTGGAAATTTCTGGGTTGTCACAGTACCTACCCGTTAAAGAAATTTCATCCCGAAATTTGAGTGAAAAGGTCGTGAATGATAATAAGTATGTTTTCATTATGCATACGGGCTGAAAATTAGAGTTTTATCATCAGCGAATAATTTGGATAAACAATCCATTTATATGAAGAGTACGAATGAAGCTAACATAGAAGAGTGAAATGAGTAAGTGTAGATTTATCTTATTATTTGACGTAGATATGATTGATTCCCAGATTTTAAGGGATTTGAAGAAAATCTTCTTAATAAGATTTGACTCTCCGGTAATCAAGGGAATTAGGATCCGCTTTAAATGCGATCATCCATTTTAATTGTTCTGTCGGAGATTTTCTTATAAATTCACCACCTTCATTTCCTTACAACTCACACCATCTGTTGATGCATTTTATGCAAGTCCCTAGACATCTACCCACGTCCATTGCAGGTACAACAGTTTACAGGCCACCATGATTGCTCGTTATTATCCTATCCGTGTTTGTATGTGGTTACAGGAACTGCAGGAACGAGATTTAGATGTTTGACTATGTTAGACTTAGTCAGACGTACGAGTGAAGCCTCACTAGTATGGCTGACAGGCTCATACCCATGGTTGATGCTGAGCTAAGTCACAATTACAACCTAAATGATAAGACACGAGTGAGTGATCACCCGTACGGTTGATGAAGCCAACTCGTACGTGTGATGAATGAATCGTATGGGTGTGTCAACAGCAGGGGTATATAAAGTCTTATGTTCTTCATTTTAGGTTAAGCCTCTCATTTATTACACACACTCAGATCTAGTGAGCTCCTTCGATTCTCTCTCAGTCCAAATCACCCAGGTGGTGAATAATAGCTCTAGGTGTTGATCTAATCACACTTGATTTAGTTGTGGTTTGACTAAATTAATAAATAAAAACTTAACCTATTCACTAGAGGGTTTGATTCACTTATTCTGCCATTGTGTGAGTTAAATCTGTTGATTTCTAAGTTCCTAGTCATGTTTCATCACCTTCTATTCTTTCCCCCTCAACTCATATTTTAAAGTATTCATCAATATGCTCCATTCAATCTGATTCTCGATATACTTCTAACTTTCATATCGGTCATTCTTCTTTTTTTCATCTACCGCCGGAAGAATCTATTTACTTCTACTATACTCTTGGGTTTATAGTGTTCCTAGTTCTCCCGTGTCTTTATATTGTTATATGCATCGATATATATGGTTTATAATTTCTGGTTTGTCGTTGGGCTTTATATGTTCCCTTATATTTCAAAGTCTCTGCTTCTGTCTTCTATAATCATTATCATTCACAGTTAATGCTCTCTTTTATTTTCTGCAATTTATACCCCAAATTCTATTTCGGAGTTTTGTCCTTTCGTTTCTTCTTCTTGCGATTAAGCACCGCTTGTAATGGTCCAGAATTCACAGATACGAATTTCGAAATGAACATTGTTAATGTTCTAGGAAGGAAATTGTGATGGCACGATCTTGACTTGTCAAATTACTAAAATACCTTGGAAAAGGCCGAATCATCAAGAAATATTTTGTTGATATTTTAGAGGTTAAATAGAATACAAGAGTCGTATAACATGGCACATGATAATGTTATGATCTGTGAATCATCACGTTCCATTTAGAAACTCAGCATGACTTACTGTAATATAATCACATTGATCAAGTGTCATTATATTATACTAATTCATGCTTCAGTTCCCAACACTACTTCAAAATATTCCTATTTTAAACTTGAATGTTTCAGAATTTAGAAACTAAAATAGTTTCTTTTATGATGTAATACAGATATCGCGAAGAGGTAAATGATTTCAAATAAGAAAAATTAAGAAAATATCTTCAGAAATATGGAGGATATTTATAATGAAAGATATGATGATATTTTAGAATTTCTAATATCAGAGGATGAAGAAGAATATTGTCCGCAGGGGTTTAGAGTCAGGAGCAAGGTATTCGTTAATGACTTCAGCAGATACTGAATTATTTGGATCCTTTGAAGTCTGGTTCAGTCTTTGTAATTTGTCCACAGCCTCCTTCCTATTTTGCTCAATCCGTTTTGCAGTTCCAAGACTTCTCTTTTTCTGCGTTTTGCCAGCACACCTATTCATTATCATCAAACTTTTGCTGTTAAGGTCGTTTATAGTTTTTTTACTGCTTCATCAGTATTTTTCCATTTTTGGAGAACCAATTCGTAGTTCGAAGTGTTTTTCAGAATCTTCACATTCAAATTAAGTCCAGAAGATAGATGTTATATATACACATATAACTGTTGGCGTAGACATGCTGCGAGATTTCAAAATACTGATTGCTAATTCCCAATAATTCGTATGGAAATTCTCATTACAAGATGCGAATGAGTAAATGATGGGGTTTCAATGAATAATTATAATGACTTTTTGGAGAGGCTAAAGTCAAAGGGTAATGAAGTTGTTGATACATCTGTTAATAATGTGGTGGAATGTAAAAGGTTCCCTGGTAACGATGGTGTATATCTCAAGGTTATAATAAGGTTAGTCTGACTGAAAAGTCAAAGTTGACTTGCTGGAGCTGTGACAAAACTGGCTACTTTGAATAGGAGTCGAAAAGTTATTTTTGCTAATAAATGCTAAAGAATCTGACGCGGATACGTTGTTTAAACTTTTACTTTGGTTTCAAGAGTTTTCAGGTACATAACTGTGGGTAACATGTGGTTGGATCATCATCTCGATTGCTCATGATTCAAAGTGTCTTCAAAAATTTTTGAAGGGTTTGAACACAGATTGTAATCGTTAACATACATTTGATGTTCTAACACAGTTTTGAAGTCAAAATATAGCTTGTGAAAGATGTAAGGATCTAAGAGTGATGATTTTGGTCATATCTCAAGTTGAATTTTGAGATTTCAAAATCAGAATATGTAATTAAATTTTGAATGAGTATGGTTGTTTTGATTTCTATAAAAGAATGTATATTGTTGTGAAAGTAGGGAGTGTAATGAATGATTTGCTGAATCAGATTCGAAGAATGTAATATATTAATTGTGAATTTATATATCTCTCGAGTATTACCTACCCGTTAAAAAAAATTTCACAATTAATATTTTGTACAAAAGAATTTTATTACAGTCTTTATGAAAATATATATATGTATATTTTCTTCAGATGTAACATAGATTTAATGAGTTAATGTTAAATTAAACTCATTTGATTTACGGTTGAAACTAGAATTGAATAATCCCTAAAGGCTTTAAAAAGTACATAACTTTTACGCAGTATTTCTTTAATGACATTGAAATTATGAATCAATACTTCGTTATTTGTTGATGTATGATGTTCGGTTCGTGGAATTCTTGTGAATTTCGCAAAGTACGAATGATGTTATCTGAAAAGTTTTAGGTACATCGATGATGAAAGTGTAAAATCAAATATATACTTGATTTATTATGAATTGGAATTTGTTGAATTGCGACAGAGATTGTAGTTAACGCTGGTTAAGTTGCGGCCGAAGGACGTACATTATTGCATATTTGTAATATGAATTAACCGAGTAGTTAAGATTCACACACAATAGCTTAGCACGAAAAGATTTATTTTTATTTCAAAATATATAAAATATACATATAATTTCTTCAAAGGGAATGAGTTAATTCTTCATAACTCGTTGATACAATATACGGGTTATTGATTCGTAATGATGTCCATAGTGATTCTTGAGCTGACGGAGTTTGTGATGTTATAGGTGTTGTTGATTCTGATGTTGACTGTACTGATGATGCTGGTGACGCTGACGGTACTGTTGATGCTGTTGGTAAAACAAGTTTAGCTTGTTAATCACACACTATTTTTGTCAGGGTTTCTACTCTTCCTTCTATCATTTTGGTTCGCTTAACTGATTTATGGTTAGGGCTAGATTAGATAATCTCTAAGACTTTAGAGATTACATAATCTACGCGGAATGTTTCTCCAATGAAGTTATGAATTAATACTTCGTCGGTTATAGTTGTTGGTATTCCTTGGTATCTACAGGGCGTATGACATTGGTGCTCGTGGGACAGAGTGTAAAGTTGAGGTTTACAACGTGATTGTGGTTGGGGTGGTAATGGTACTATTGGCGTTGATGATGGTGTTACTGGTTATGCTGCTGATGCTGCTGCTGGTGTTTGTAATCTCTGCACCATATTCTCCAAAGCCACTACCCAAGCGCGAAGCTCGTTGACTTCTTCTATTACACCGGGGTGATTGTCGGTTCGGACGAGCGGATAAATAAAATCTAAAATTTGATGTAATATATAATCGTGACGAGATACTCTGGAAATGAGCGAGAAAATGGTGTTTCGGACAGGTTCGCCGGTAAGTGCTTCAGGTTCTTCGTCAAGAGGGCAATGTGGTGGATGGAAGGGATCACCTTCTTCTTGTCTCCAATGATTGAGAAGGCTACGAACCCATCCCCAATTCATCCAGAATAGGTGATGACTGATTGGTTGATCTATTCCGGTCACACTGCTTTCGGAGCTGGAGTGGGATTCCATTTCGAAATCCTAGGAACTTGAATTAATGATGAATTCCATTTCGTACGATTGAATAAGGAATTTTTTTCGATATGAAATGATTTTCGGTTATCGGATTGTATTCTAATTACATAGAATATCCATATATATAGAACAAAAGATTTCGTAAATTACGGAGGAATTTACGGGATATATCAGGCAACGTTTATAGTAATAGATACGATAAGATATGATTTAGCAGATACGCTAAGATATGAATTTTTGTCTATACACTATTCATGCAATCAATGCAGCAAGACGTGTCCTAGACTAAAAATGATAAGCAGGTAATTTCCTGAGGATGATATGTAGTTAATTTTTGACACAAAATGATAAGCAAAACTATTGACATGCAGACACGGTCGAAGTCCAGACTCACTAATGCATCCTATCAACTTATCTGTTAGACACACTAATGCAGACCTGGTTCGCTAAGACCACCACTCTGATACCAACTAAAAGGACCCGTTCATATACATTATAAACGATTCACAATAGTTGATTACATTGCGATGTATTTGACCTCTATATGATACATTTTACAAACATTGCATTCGTTTTTAAAAGACAATCTTTCTTTACATCGAAAATTGACAGGCATGCATACCATTTCATAATATCCACTATCCAACTATAAATTGATTTAATAATAATCTTTGATGAACTCAATGACTCGAATGCAACGTTCTTCGAAATATGCTATGAAAGACTCCAAGTAATATCTTTAAAATGAGCAAATGCACAGCGGAAGATTTCTTTAACACCTGAGAATAAACATGCTTTAAAGTGTCAACCAAAAGGTTGGTGAGTTCATTAGTTTATCATAATCATTTATTTCCATCATTTTAATAGACCACAAGAATTTCATTTCCAGTTCTCATAAATATACGTCCCATGCATAGAGACAAAAATAATCATTCATATGGTGAACACCTGGTAACCGACATTAACAATATGCATATAAGAATATCCACTATCATTCCGGGATCCTCCTTCGGACATGATATAAATTTCGAAGTACTAAATTATCCGGTACTTTGGATGGGGTTTGCTAGGCCCAACAGATCTATCTTTAGGATTCGCGTCAATTAGGGTGTCTGTTCCCTAATTCTTAGATTACCAGACTTTAATAAAAAGTGGCATATTCGATTTCGATAATTCAACCATAGAATGTAGTTTCAATTACTTGTGTCTATTTCGTCAAACATTTATAAAAGCGCATGTATTCTCAGTCCCAAAAATATAAAGGGTAAAAAGGCAAATGAAACTCACCATACTGTATTTCGTAGTAAAAATACATATAACGTCATTGAACAAGTGCAATGTTGGCCTCGGATTCACGAACCTATATTAATTATATATATTTATATGTTGGTCAATATTTGTATAGCAATTTAGGTCAGGTCATAGTGTAATCCTATCCTATAGCTCAAGTCTGACTCTACAGTATAGTAACATGTTATATTACTCATGCTCAATTAAGATTCTAGTAAAAGGTGACGTGTGAAACAACGTAACACAAATGGTTTCATAATCATAAAATAGTATTTTAGGTTTTTTTTAAGAGAAAATCAACATAAAAAGTTAACTGAAAAGTTAACAGGAAAAGTCAAAGTTCAAAGTCAAAAGTCAAAGGTTTAAGTCAAAAGTCAAAGGTCAAAGTAAAAATGAGGTCGCATGCAAATATATAATAACTTATACAAAAATGATTTTCGGTCAAACATGACTAAACGGGCCACTTCAGCTATTTTTAGAAAAATTATCGGAACTCCGATTGATAAACGGCCAAAGATAAAAGTTACACATTACCAAAAAGATTAAGCATAAATATTAAAGAAGTAAACTAAACCTACACAACTCGTAGTTGCCAACCCGTTTTTGGCGTTTCAAAGTTAATTTTTCAGCTTTAATAAATTTACAAAAGTGACCGAGTAGCTACTTTGGAGATTTTTAGAAAATTCCTCAAAACTCGTATTGACAAACGGTCAAAGCCTGCAAATTCTCGTTATCACAAAGATATAACATGATTTTTGGCAAGAGTAAACACATATCAGGCTGACCATGACAACTGATACAAAACTGACATTTTTAAATAAAAAAGTTTCAGCTCTTTTTAGAATTTTAAAATGTGACCAAACCGTCAACTTTGATGATTTTTAGAAAAATCGTCGAGATTCGAATTGACAAACGACCAGAGTCATTTGTTAGACCTTACAGCAAAGAATTCAGTGGTATTTTTTTTATATATGAAACAACGCAGATCAGCGAGAATTTCAGTTCCCGTTTCGACATTTCATCAAAATTTGCAAAACTTCTTTTGTCCATAACTTGACAACCGTTCAACGAAACGAGACGTGCTTTATATGAAAATTCATCTACTCGATGAGTAGAATCCAAATAACAACTTTTTATAACCCAGAAAATTAGTTCACTAATTATCATCAGCAATTTTAATTACGAAATTAATTATGCAATTTGTTTATTTCATAACTTTCTAACCGTTACTTGGATTCAAGTGATTCCTAAACCAAAATTCAACTATTTTTCGCTAGCTTTCCAACGACATGCATATCTTATACCTTATCTCAATCGTATGTGTAACTAATTCAGGAATCAACATAACCTATCTAATGGCAATATCAAAAGTACAAACATGCATAATCCTATATACTCGAGCACTAGTCAGGGATACACTATTAATATGTAAAAATTAAATTATGAGTACTCACATATCAATATTGAGATTCAATATTGCAGGAAAGGTACGTAAACGCAACGGAGATGATAAACACTATATTGACCTCACGAGCATACCCATGAACCATACTCAATCACCTCCATAGCTATAACCCATAATTTCCTTATTCCTATCCCACTCGAAAAAACAACTTCGAAATCACTCGGACATCACTCCGTCGTAATATTTTATGTATACTAATAATATCTTGAGATAATACGGAGTAAATATATATATGTAAATCGATTGAGAGAGTTTAGAGAAAACTATTTTCAAGTTTCTATGAAATAATAAAACCTATTGAATTCTATTTATAATAGATTTTTGAATTATTAAAGTGAATTATTAAAGTGAATTATTAAAGTATGTATTATTAAAGTGAATTATTAAAGTGAATTATTAAAGTATGAATTATTAAAGTTAAAGTAAAGTAAAAATAAAGTAAAGGTAAGTTTAAGTATAGTAAAAATATAAAACTATGTACGTATAATACGCGTATAAATATATATAATATTAATTTAAATCGTTATATATATTTAATAAAATAAAATATAAATATCGTTATCTTTATCATACTAGTTAAGTAATGAGTTGTCAAAAGTGGTTCTAGATATTTATAAAAGTTATATACGTTTTAATAATAAAGTTCTTTTTAAACTGAAAACGTTTTTGTACGTTTGAAACTAAATAGATCAATCGAGTCTTTATGAGATTCAATCTTCCACTATCCTTTGTCTAGTTCTCAATGATTGACAATTTGTTCATATTTATAAATCACTTTACCATTTTCCGAATATTGTTAAAATGAAAAGATTTCTCAAATCAACGTGGGCCTTTCAACAGAGACTTGTAATCATAATTCAATATATCTGATAATTCAATCATTTGATCTTATCTTCTAATTCCATTGATAAACATTTTGAAACAGATACAATCATATAAAGTATTTAATCTAATATTTTGTTTACGTTTCAAGTTATAATATATATACACATATACATATATAATCATATTCGTTTAATGGTTCGTGAATCGTTGAAACTTGGTCGAGGTTGAATGAATGTATGAACATAGTTTAAAATTCTTGAAATTTAACTTAACAAATATTGCTTATCGTGTCGAAAACATATAAAGATTAAAGTTTAAATTTGGTTGGAAATTTCTGGGTTGTCACACTTAACGGGTAGGTACTACCCGAATTTAAACTTATAAAACGCTAATATGAAGAAAAAGCTTTTATAAATGAGTTCATATTATGCTACGAAATACTATTAACTAATATTCTGTATGATTAACTTGTTCCATTTAACTATTTTGAAGGAAATGGCACCGACTACTCGACACACCGTGAATATGAATGAAGAGGAATTCCGTACTTTTATAGCTTCAAACATAGCCGCAGTACAAGCTGCGCTACATACCAACAATAACCTTGGATCTAGCAGTACAGAAAATCGTGTAGGATGCACCTACAAAGAATTCACTGCCTGCAAACCTTTGGAATTTGATGGAACCGATGGACCAATCGGATTGAAACGGTGGACCGAGAAGGTCGAATCGCTGTTTGCCATAAGTAAGTGTACTGAAGAGGACAAAGTGAAGTACGCTACACATACCTTCACAGGTTCTGCGTTAACATGGTGGAATACCTATCTAGAGCAAGTGGGACAAGATGATGCGTACGCACTACCGTGGTCAGCATTCAAGCACTTGATGAACGAGAAGTACCGTCACAGAACCGAGGTCAATAAGCTCAAGACAGAACTTAGAGGGTTACGAACCCAAGGATTTGATATTACCACGTACGAAAGACGATTCACAGAATTGTGCCTATTGTGTCCGGGAGCGTTTGAAGATGAGGAAGAGAAGATCGACGCGTTTGTGAAAGGATTACCGGAAAGAATCCAAGAAGATATAAGTTCACACGAGCCCGCCTCCATACAACAGGCATGTAGAATGGCTCACAAACTAGTGAACCAGATTGAGGAAAGAATTAAAGAACAGACGGCTGAAGAGGCCAATGTGAAGCAAGTCAAAAGAAAGTGGGAGGAAAATGGTGATAAGAATCACCAATACAACAACAACAGCAATTACAATAATAATCGCAACAATTATCCCAACAATCGCAACATCAATCGCAACTACAACAAACGGCCCAACAACAACAACAACAACAACAACAACAACAACAACAACAACAACAACAACAACAACAACAACAACAACAACAACAACAACAACAACAACAACAACAACAACAACAACAATAACAGCAACAACAGCAACTACAACAATCATCCCAACAAAAATAACAACCGCAATAACAACAACAATCAGAAGCAGCTATGCCAAAGGTGTGAAAAGTATCACTCGGGGTTCTGCACCAAATTTTGCAACAAGTGTAAAAGAAATGGTCATAGTGTGGCGAAGTGTGAGGTCTACGGACCAGGGGTTAACAGAACGAAAGGAACAAATGGTGTCGGAATGAGTAATGGCAGAGCAAGTAGTGTCGGAGCAAGTTATGCCAATGTAGTTTGTTATAAATGTGGAAAACCGGGCCACATTATTAGAAATTTCCCGAACCAGGAGAACACGAATGGACAAGGCCGCGGAAGAGTTTTCAATATTAATGCGGCAGAGGCACATGAAGACCCGGAGCTTGTTACGGGTACGTTTCTTATTGACAATAAATCTGCTTACATTTTATTTGATTCGGGTGCGGATAGAAGCTATATGAGTAGAGATTTTTGTGCTAAATTAAGTTGTCCATTGACACCGTTGGATAGTAAATTTTTACTCGAGTTAGCAAATGGTAAATTAATTTCAGCAGATAATATATGTCGGAATCGAGAAATTAAACTGGGTAGCGAAATATTTAAGATTGATTTGATACCAGTAGAGTTAGGGAGTTTTGATGTAATAGTTGGCATGGACTGGCTGAAGAAGGTGAAAGCAGAGATCGTATTTTATAAAAATGCAATTCGCATTGTACGAGAAGAAGGAGAACCCTTAATGCAATTCGCTACATCTTATTAGTAATTTGAAGGCACAAAAACTAATAAGAAAATGTTGCTATGCTGTTCTAGCAGACGTCGAGAAAGTACAAACTGAAGAAAAGAGAATCAATGATGTTCCCATCGCAAAAGAATTTCCCGATGTATTTCCGAAAGAATTACCGGGACTACCTCCACATCGATCTGTTGAATTTCAAATAGATCTTGTACCAGGAGCTGCACCAATAGCTCGTGCTCCTTATAGACTCGCACCCAGCGAGATGAAAGAACTGCAAAGCCAACTGCAAGAACTATTAGAACGTGGTTTCATTCGACCAAGCACATCACCATGGGGAGCTCTTGTTTTGTTTGTCAAGAAGAAGGATGGTACATTTAGGTTGTGTATTGACTACAGAGAGTTGAACAAACTTACCATCAAAAACCGTTATCCACTGCCGAGAATTGACGACTTATTTGATCAACTACAAGGCTCGTCGGTTTATTCGAAGATCGATTTACATTATGGATATCATCAAATGCTAGTAAAGGAGGATGATATTCCAAAAACTCCTTTTAGGACGCGTTATGGTCATTACGAGTTTATGGTTATGCCGTTTGGATTGACTAACGCACCAACTGTGTTCATGGACCTTATGAACCGAGTGTGTGGGCCATATCTTGACAAGTTTGTCATTGTTTTCATCGATGACATACTTATTTACTCAAAGAATGATCAAGAGCACGAAGAACATTTGAGAAAAGTGCTAGAAGTATTGAGGAAAGAAAAAATGTACGCTAAGTTTTCAAAGTGTGCATTTTGGTTGGCAGAAGTTCAATTCCTCAGTCACATAGTGAACAAAGAAGGTATCCAGGTGGACCCAGCAAAGATCGAAACCGTTGAAAAGTGGGAAACCTCAAAAACTCCTAAGCATATACGCCAGTTTTTAGGACTAGCTGGTTACTACAGAAGGTTCATCCAAGACTTTTCCAGAATAGCAAAACCCTTGACTGCATTAACGCATAAAGGGAAGAAATTTGAATGGAAGGATGAACAAGAGAAAGCGTTTCAGTTATTGAAGAAAAAGCTAAATACGGCACCTATATTGTCATTGCCTGAAGGGAATGATGATTTTGTGATTTATTGTGACGCATCAAAGCAAGGTTTCGGTTGTGTATTAATGCAACGAACGAAGGTGATTGCTTATGCGTCTAGACAATTGAAGATTCACGAGCAAAATTATACGACGCATGACTTGGAATTAGGCGCGGTTGTTTTTGCATTAAAGACATGGATGCACTACTTATATGGGGTCAAAAGTATTATATATACCGACCACAAAAGTCTTCAACACATATTTAATCAGAAACAACTGAATATGAGGCAGCGTAGGTGGATTGAATTGTTGAATGATTACGACTTTGAGATTCGTTACCACCCGGGGAAGGCAAATGTGGTAGCCGACGCCTTGAGCAGGAAGGACAGAGAACCCATTCGAGTAAAATCTATGAATATAATGATTCACAATAACCTTACTACTCAAATAAAGGAGGCGCAACAAGGAGTTTTAAATGAGAGAAATTTAAAGGATGAAATACCCAAAGGATCGGAGAAGCATCTTAATATTCGGGAAGACGGAACCCGGTATAGGGCTGAAAGAATTTGGGTACCAAAATTTGGAGATATGAGAGAAATGGTACTTAGAGAAGCTCATAAAACCAGATACTCAATACATCCTGCAACGGGGAAGATGTACAAGGATCTTAAGAAACATTTTTGGTGGCCAGGTATGAAAGCCGATATTGCTAAATATGTAGGAGAATGTTTGACGTGTTCTAAGGTCAAAGCTGAACATCAGAAACCATCAGGTCTACTACAACAACCTGAAATCCCGGAATGGAAATGGGAAAACATTACCATGGATTTCATTACTAAATTGCCAAGGACTGCAAGTGGTTATGATACTATTTGGGCAATAGTTGATTGTCTCACCAAGTCATCACACTTCCTGCCAATAAGAGAAGATGACAAGATGGAGAAGTTAGCACGACTGTATTTGAAGGAAGTCGTCTCCAGACATGGAATACCAATCTCTATTATCTCTGATAGGGATGGCAGATTTATTTCAAGATTCTGGCAGACATTACAGCAAGCATTGGGAACTCGTCTAGACATGAGTACTGCCTATCATCCACAAACTGATGGGCAGAGCGAAAGGATGATACAAAAGCTTGAAGACATGCTACGAGCTTGTGTTATTGATTTCGGAAACAGTTGGGATCGACATCTACCGTTAGCAGAATTTTCCTACAAAAACAGCTACCTTTCAAGCATTGAGGTGGCACTGTTTGAAGCACTTTATGGTAGAAAGTGCAGTTCTCCGATTTGTTGGAGTGAAGTGGGGGATAGACAGATTACGGGTCCGGAGATAATACAAGAAACTAACGAGAAAATCATCCAAATTCAACAAAGATTGAAAACCGCCCAGAGTCGACAAAAGAGCTACGCAGACAGTAAAAGAAAAGATATAGAGTTTGAAATTGGAGAAATGGTCATGCTTAAGGTTTCACCTTGGAAAGGCGTTGTTCGATTTGGTAAACGGGGGAAACTAAATCCAAGGTACATTGGACCATTCAAGATTATAGATCGTGTCGGACCAGTAGCTTACCAACTGGAGCTACCTCAACAACTCGCGACTGTACATAACACTTTTCACGTCTCAAATTTGAAGAAATGTTTTGCTAAAGAAGATCTCACTATTCCGTTGGACGAAATCCAAATCAATGAAAAACTTCAATTCATTGAAGAACTCGTCGAAATAATGGATCGTGAGGTTAAGAGACTTAAACAAAACAAGATACCGATTGTTAAGGGTCGATGGAATGCTCGTAGAGGACCCGAGTTCACCTGGGAGCGTGAAGATCAGATGAAGAAGAAATACCCGCATTTATTTCCAGAAGATACGTCAACACCTCCAACTTCTTAAAATTTTGGGACGAAATTTATTTAACGGGTAGGTACTGTAGTGACCCGAACTTTTCCATGTTTAAATATATATTAAATGAAATTGTTATTTACATGATTAAGTGTTTCCAACATGTTAAGCAATCAAACTTGTTAAGACTTGATTAATTGAAATAGGTTTCATATAGACAATTGACCACCCAAGTTGACCGGTGATTCACGAACGTTAAAACTTGTAAAAACTATACGATGACATATATATGGTTATATATATATAGTTAACATGATTTTATTATAAGTATGTATCTCATTAGGTATTTTAACAATGAGTTATATACATAAAAATGAGACTATTAATTTAAGAAACTCGAAAACGATATATATAACGATTATCGTTATAACAACGTCTTACTAGGTACATATGAATCATATTAAGATATTGATACACTTGGTTAATTATGTTAAATGATAATTAAATATATTATTAAGTGTATTAACAATGAAATACATATGTAAAAATAAGACTACTAACTTAATGATTTCGAAACGAGACATATATGTAACGATTATCGTTGTAACGACATTTAACTGTATATATATCATACTAAGATATATTATATATCATAATATCATGATAATATAAGAATTTAACATCTCATTTGTTATAATAAATAATGGGTTAACAACATTCAACAAGATCGTTAACCTAAAGGTTTCAAAACAACATTTACATGTAACGACTAACAATGACTTAACGACTCAGTTAAAATGTATATACATGTAGTGTTTTAATATATATTCATACACTTTTGAAAGACTTCAAGACACTTATCAAAATAATTCTACTTAACAAAAATGCTTACAATTACATCCTCGTTCAGTTTCATCAACAATTCTACTCGTATGCACCCGTATTCGTACTCGTACAATACACAGCTTTTAGATGTATATACTATTGGTATATACAATTCAATGATCAGCTCTTAGCAGCCCATGTGAGTCACCTAACACATGTGAGAACCATCATTTGGCAACTAGCATGAAATATCTCATAAAATTACAAAAATATGAGTAATCATTCATGACTTATTTACATGAAAACAAAATTACATATCCTTTATATCTAATCCATACACCAACGACCAAAAACACCTACAAACACTTTCATTATTATATTTTCTTCATCTAATTGATCTCTCTCAAGTTCTATCTTCAAGTTCTAAGTGTTCTTCATAAATTCCAAAAGTTCTAGTTTCATAAAATCAAGAATACTTCCAAGATTGCAAGTTTACTTCCAAGTTTTCTAAATCCATTCCAAGTAATCATCCAAGATCAAGAAACCTTTGTTACTTACAGTAGGTTATCTTTCTAATACAAGGTAATAATCATATTCAAACTTTAATTCAATTTCTATAACTATAACAATCTTATTTCGAGTGGAAATCTTACTTGAAATTGTTTTCGTGTCATGATTCTGCTTCAAGAACTTTCAAGCCATCCAAGGATCCTTTGAAGCTAGATCTATTTTTCTCATTTCCAGTAGGTTTATCCAAGGAACTTGAGGTAGTAATGATGTTCATAACATCATTCGATTCATACATATAAAGCTATCTTATTCGAAGGTTTAAACTTGTAATCACTAGAACATAGTTTAGTTAATTCTAAACTTTTTCGCAAATAAAAGTTAATCCTTCTAACTTGACTTTTAAAATCAACTAAACACATGTTATATATCTATATGATATGCTAACTTATTGATTTAAAACCTGGAAACACGAAAAACACCGTAAAACCGGATTTACGCCGTCGTAGTAACACCGCGGGCTGTTTTGTGACGACCCGGGAATTTCTGACCAAATTTAAACTTATTCTTTATATGTTCTAACACGATAAGAAAAGTCTGTAATGTTGATGTTTCAAAAACTTTGAACTGTGTTCATGTAATCAATTACCCTTCGACTATTCCCGACGATTCACGAACCATTATGTGTAAATATATATATATATATATATATATATATATATATATATATATATATATATATATATATATATATATATATATATATATATATATATATATATATATAATTATGAATTAAAATATTATATGAGTTAATTAACTATGTAAATAAAATAACATATAATATTAAAATAAATCTATATATATATATGTAAGGTATATTGAATGTATATTTATATGGTTTCGAATTTATTTAGTAAACGAGAATAGCACTCGTTTGTCATTCGATCGATATTAAGCAAGTTAAATTCAAACTTATGTAATTTTAAAATAAACGGTGATACGAATATAAGTTCTATAAATTTTAGGCTTATTAAAAATGTATTTAGGAACTATTTATTGAATTTTAAAACTTTTTATATTTTACTTGGGGTTGGGAGTGAATAATTAATGTAATTTTTATTTAATAGTTAATGATCAAATTTTATACCATAATGACCAAAATAAATAAATATAGTTTAATTAAAAATATGGGATTGTTCTGAAGACTTTTATCCGCCACTGTTTTTGCACGATACACAGTCCATGAAAACTGTCGGTAGAGTAATGTTGAATTAGAGACCACTAGTAATTCCTTTTACATGTTTTAGTTGATTATATGTATTATTATAATATTACAATCCGTGTTCCTAATTCCATTTCAATTTCTATTCTAAAGTCACCACCGATCTTTTCACTTTATCTCTTCTATATTTGATAGATTCTCTCTATGCATAATAATTGATTAGTGTTCCTGTTTTCAATCCCTTTCATCACTTGACATGTATAGAAATTACATATACATAACACACGTAATTGAAGACAACTGGAAATTAACATCACATGTTAATTAAACTATTACTTAATTTAATACTCTAAATAAACATGACCATTTCAACCATGGGAAACGTCCATATCACAAATTACCCCTTTCATTGAATCCACTTTCAATCATCACAATATTACCATCAAAACCCACCATCTATCACTTTCATGTGGTGCTTAATATTGAAAGATTCAAAAATAAAACTACCATTTTCCATCTCTACCACCATCACCATGAACCAACACTCCATCATTGAACCATCACCACCCTACTAGTTGCTACGACTATTTTTTTTCTCTCTCGACCATCATCAGACCGCCACCACTGTCATACTTATATTTTTTTCTTTTTCTTCGTCTTCTTTTTCTTCCTTTTGTTCTTCTTCGATATTGTTACAGCAAATTTCAAAAATGTTTGCAGGAGCAACTACAGCTGCAACTGCCTTTGTTTTCTGTCTTATTTTGCAACCGTTAAACACAAACATGGTCACCACCAAACCCGTAAAACCCTCACACAAAAACTTAATATTGCTGCAATTTTTTTTCTTTCCTGTGAACTGTCACCATCAATCATCATCATTTACTTTGAGTTGTTGGTCTTTTCTATTTTATGCTACTAATTCAATAAAGGATAATGATATGTGACACGATGATGATGTATAGATGATGCAGTTCGAAAATAAACAAACCAAACAGAACTCATTAGATCCACATTTTTAATTGTTGGACTGCCATATTGAGTTTTTTATGTTGGGCCGAGATGAGTTTTCTATTGGGCCAGCCGATATCATCAAGCACCATTGAGTTATCGGGCCATTAGACTTAAATTGGGTTTGCAGTTGGACTGTCTTTGTTTTGGACGATTACTTCTTCAGTAGGCTCGTGGACTCAGTTTGATTGTTGGGCCGAGTGGACTGGTGACATAATTACGTTCTTAGTTTAATCGATCGTCCCAGCTTTGATAGTTGTTAAATGCTTGATGTTGATGGACTGTTAATGTTAAAGTATTGAAAGTGATGATTATGATGATGTCGTTGTGTTGTGATGAAGTGAATCGAAAATAATGATCATAATAATATGGGTTAATTGATACATGAAATAACAATAATAATGATGATGGGTGTTATGATTGAATGATGAAGAAGAAGTCATAACACTTTCGTACATGTGATATATTATAAACACGAGAGATAATACAAGAAAGTATCGAGTAGTGCAATGGTTAAGTTGGTTTGTTGTGGGTTTACCGAGAGGTCTCGGGTTCGAGTCCGCGTAGTGGCGTTTTATTTTTTTATAAAAGCTCATTTCTTCAAAGGTTGTACTCTATTGTATTATTTTTTATTATTATTATTATAAACATTATTATTACAAAAATTATTATAAAAATTATCATTTTAAGTAAAAGTGCTATAATTATTAAGATCATTAATATTATTATTACAAATAACATTTTTATAAAAGTTATCATTTCAATTAACATTAGGATTATTATTATTATTATTATTAGTATTATTTTAGAGACATTATTGCTATTTTTATCACTATTATTCTTACTACTATAATTATTATTATCATCAGTATTATTATTATTATTATTATTATTATTATTATTATTATTATTATTATTATTATTATTATTATTATTATTAGGAATACAAGTATTACTACTATTATTATCAAAATTATTATCACTATAAGTACTATTATTTTCAGTATCATAATTATTATTATTATTATCATTATTAAGTATATTTACTAATATTATTAGTATAAAATAAAACAAATTTTTATTATTATTAATAATATCTTAACAAATAATTTTTGGCTATGTAACACTATAGCTAATACATAAAATATATCTATATTAACAATTTATTATAAATACTACTTATTTAGTTAAAGAACATAAAATAGATATATATAAATTAGTATTAATGAAACATATAAGTTATTCAAATAACAATTATATCATTTACAATATAAAAATTTGATCGATTACAATTATATGTGTTAATATATACATATATGATATAGGTTCGTGAATCCGAGGCCAACCCTGCGTCGTTCAATATAGTCATATATATTTTTACTACAAAATACATTAGGTGAGTTTCATTAATCCCTTTTTAAATGCTTTTGCAATATATATTTTTGGGACTGAGAATACATGCGCTGTTTTTATAACTGTTTTACGAAATAGACACAAGTACGTGAAACTGCATTATATGGTTGAATTATCGAAATCGAATATGCCCCTTTGTATTAAGTCTGGTAATCTAAGAATTAGGGAACAGACACCCTAATTGACGCGAATCCTAAAGATAGATCTATTGGGCCTAACAAACCCCATCCAAAGTACCGGATGCTTTAGTACTTCGAAATTTATATCATGTCCGAAGGAGGATCCCGGAATGATGGGGATATTCTTATGCATCTTGTTAATGTCGATTACCAGGTGTTCAATCCATATGAATGATATTTTTGTCTCTATGCATGGGACGTTTGTTTACGAGAAATGAAAATATGAAATCTTGTGGTCTATTAATATTATGAAATGATTATTTATGTTAAACTAATGAACTCACCAACCTTTTGGTTGACACTTTAAAGCATGTTTATTCTCAGGTACGAAAGAAATCTTCCGCTGTGTAATTGCTCATTTTAAAGATATTACTTGGAGTCATTCATGACATATTTCAAAAGACGTTGCATTCGAGTCGTTGAGATCATCAAGATTATTATTAAATCAGTTATAGTTAGATATATTATAAAATGGTATGCATGCCGTCAACTTTCGTTGTAATGAAAGTTTGTCTTTTCAAAAACCAATGCAATGTTTGTAAAATGTATCATATAGAGGTCAAATACCTCGCGATGTAATCAACTGTTGTGAATCGTTTATAATCGATATGGATTTCGTCCGGATGGATTAGGACGGGTCCTTTCAGTTGGTATCAGAGCGGTGGTCTTAGTGAACCAGGTCTTGCATTAGTGTGTCTAACTGATAGTCGTTAGGATGCATTAGTAAGTCTGGACTTCGACCGTGTCTGCATGTCAAAAGTTTTTCTTATTATTTCGTGTCGAAAATTGCCTGCTTATCATCCTTAGGAAATTACCTGCTTATCATTCTTAGTCTAGACAAATGTTACTGCATTAATTGCATGAATAGTGTATAGACAAAATTCGTATCTTAGCGTATCTGCTAATTCATATCTTAGCATATCTGTTACTGTAGACTTTGCCTGACAACTTCCGTAGATTCCTCCGTAACTTATGGGATTTTAGTATTATATATGCATATGTAAATTATGTATTACAGGGTACTAATCTACATCCTATAATCTAATTCTTATCGAAAATCCTTCATCTGATTGTATGAGATGAATCCCTCAACCAGTTCAAGTTCCTCGAATTCCGACAGCTATTCCGATATGGAAACACACTTGAGCTTCGAAAGCAGTATAACTGGAATGGATCAACAAAATCAGTCATCATCAATTCGGGATGAATTAGCGATGGATTCGTAGTCGACTAAACCAACAGAGACAAGAAGAAAGCGATCCTTTCCTTTCCATCAACCGAATTTACCTCTTGGCGATGAACCTGAAACACTTACCGGCAAACCTGTTTGTAATACTATTTTCTCTCTCATTTCCAGAATATCTCGCCAAGATTATATTCTATCTGAAATTCTAAACCTTATTCATTCGCTCGTTCCAACCGACAATCACCCCGGAATAATAGAAGAAGTCAACAAACTTCGCGCTTGAAAAATAAATTTGGAGAATATGGTGCAAAATGTACCAGCTTCAACAACATCACCGGCACCAACAGTACCATCAGTAATAGCACCAGTACCATCAACAATCCATGCCTCAACATCTCATTCTGTACCTCGAGTATAATCATCGTTCTACGTATCGTTCTACATCGATTATCTTCGTTCTTCATGACGATTAAGTAATCTTTAAATGTTTTAGAGATTATGTATTCTAGGTCTAATGGTAAACCAAATGAGTTTAATATCATATTAACTCAATGAATCCATGATTACATCTGAAGAAAATATATAGGTATATATATTTTTTCATAAAGATTGTAACTAAAAATTCTTTCGTACAAACTGTTAATGGTGAAAATACTTTAACGGGTAGGTAATACCCGAGGAATATTTAGATTTCACATTAATAAGTTACACTGTACATTTTTCGAATCTGATTCAATAATCATTTACTATCTTACTTAGATCCACCGATATACAAATCCGTTCACCACAGAATAACCATTTTTATTCAATTTCATAATTGGATTTTGACTTATTAGAATCCAGCAAGTGGCATAATGAAGAAAACATTGTACAAAATAAAAATTTGTTAGAAACAAACAAATTAACCATGAGAAAATTTTGTTAAGAATCCACGCTAACTGTTCCTAGCTAATTGTTCCTAGCTAACTGATTACATTTTATTTATCGCAATTTAATTATCGCAATTTACATTCTCGCAATTTTATTTATCGTCATTTAATTTCTGTTATTTATTTTTACGCACTTTAAATATCGGAACACGTATACAAGGTTTTGACATATCATATCGACGCATCTATATATATTATTTGGAATAACCATAGACACTCTATGTGCAGTAATACTGGAGTTAGCTATACAGGGTTGGGGTTAATTCTACAATAATATATATAGTTTGAGTTGTGATCGAGTCTGAGACATGTACACGGGTCACGATACGTATTAATTAATTCAAATATTATAAACTATATATATGAATTATTGAGTTAGTGACTGTGGACTGCTAACTGTGGACTACCAAGATTAGACAATTAAAATGAATTAAAATATTGATTATAACATATGAAACTAAACAATTCTTCAAGCTTGCCACTTGATTTCATCTTAAACCTTATTTGTATCTTGACGATTACAATCCGCGTTCAAACCTTTCATGATTCTTGAAAACACCTCAACCTAGAGGATGAACCAACCGCACTTCATCTACGAAAGAAGAGATTGATGCATATAGATATGCACCTGAAAAACACTCAGAACCTGAGTAACCATTTAACACGCATCTATGAGTAATAATATGCTAGCTCCTTTGGTGTTATTATTACCTAAACTAACATTGCAATTCTCTTTTAAATTTTCCAATTTTGTCACAGCTCCAACAAGTCAACTTTGACTTTTCATTCGAAACAACCTTATTATAACTTTGATATATGTGCGTGCTCTTTTATTGTTACCGGGGAACCTTTTATATTCCATCATATTACCATCAGCGTTTAATCATCTAAAAACAAAATTCTCTTGAAACCACCTCGGATTGATAACCGATGAATCAGATATGGTAGCAATAAAACAGAGGAAACAGCAAAACCGTAGATGGTCTAAACGGTTAAAAGTTTGATAATAAAGAATGGAATGTTGGGAACGCTCGATAGAAAATTTAGTACCGAAAAGTGGATTATGCGAAACTATGAAGGAAGCCGTGGACAAATCACAAAGACTAAACTTGCCTTCAAAAATCCAAATGATTCAATGCCTGTTGAAGCCTTTAGCAAATATCTTGCTCCTTACTCTAAACCCTTGTGGACGATATTCTTCATCATCCTCCGATCTTAGATATTCCAAGATATCATCGTATGTTTCATTATAAACATCCTCCATATTTCTGAAGATATTTTCATAACTATTCTTATCTGAAATCATTAATCTCTTCGCGCTATCAGTATTACATCATATAAGAAACTGATAGTTTCTATATTCTTTAAACTTTCGAGTTTGAATTATAAATGATTTTGAAGTAGTGTTGGAAATTGATGCATGAGTTAGTATAATATAATGACACTTGATCAACGTGATTATATTACAGAAAGTCATGCTAAGTTTTTAAATGGAACGTGATGATTCACAGATCATAACGTCATCATGTGCCATGTTACACGACTCAAGTATTCTACTTAATCTCTAAACATATCAAGAAAAATATTTTCTTGATGATTCGGTCTTTTCCGAGATATTCTGAAATTTTGACAAATCAAGATCGTGCCATTACGATTTCCTTCTTAGAACATTAACTATGTTCATTCTGAATTTTATATCTATAAATTCTGGACCATTATTCTTTTAACTTAGAGTCGAGAATAAAATAAAAAGGCAAAGAGCTCCGTATTATAAGGGAGAATATAAAGCCCGATAACAACACATAAATTACAAACCATGTATATCAATTTTTATCGTAACATAAAGACACGGGAGAATTAAAAACACTATAACCCCAAGGGCGAAGTAGAAGAAAACAAACTCCTCCGGTGGAAGTTGGAAAAGGAGAATGATTGTTGCGATAGTAAGAATAAGTACAAGAATCAGAACTGGATTAAGCATTATTACAATATTGAGAATAAGAGTTATTAATAATCAAAGGAAGAAAGTATGTGAGTGGTGAAAATAATGGAACGGAAGAGGTTAATTTATGGTGGAAGTATCCGAAAAAGCAATCAAAGCAGATGACCACATTTAATTAAAGAAATCTTAATTTCCTTATTCGCCGAAGAATCAAATCTTTTAGATTTCGAAGATTTTCCTTATATCCCTTGAATTCTGAAATTCAACCAAGACAACGTCAAAAGTTAAGACGCATCTTATTTTCTAAATTCAATCGTGACTACGTCAAAAGTTAAATCTCTATCTCAATCTTTTGTGATAGCTTCATTCGTACTCTTTGAATAATCGAATTGTTCTATCCATATTACTCAATGATGATAAAACTCTATTTATCGACTCATATTCGTCATGAAAACATTTTTATTGTTAGCCATGACCACCTCACTCAAATTTCGGGACGAAATTTCTTTAACGGGTAGGTACTGTGACGACCCGGGAATTTCTGACCAAATTTAAACTTATTCTTTATATGTTCCAACACGATAAGAAAAGTCTGTAATGTTGATGTTTCAAAAACTTTGAACTGTGTTCATGTAATCAATTACCCTTCGACTATTCCCGACGATTCATGAACCATTATGTGTAAATATATAGATATATATATTATTATGAATTAAAATATTATATGAGTTAATTAAATATGTAAATAAAATAACATATAATATTAAAATAAATCTATATATATATGTAAGGTATATTGAATGTATATTTATATGGTTTCGAATTTATTTAGTAAATGAGAATAGCACTCGTTTGTCATTCGATCGATATTAAGCAAGTTAAATTCAAACTTATGTAATTTTAAAATAAACGGTGATACGAATATAAGTTCTATAAATTTTAGGCTTATTAAAAATGTATTTAGGAACTATTGGTTGAATTTTAAAACTTTTTATATTTTACTTGGGGTTGGGAGTGAATAATTAATGTAATTTTTATTTAATAGTTAATGATCAAATTTTATACCATAATGACCAAAATAAATAAATATAGTTTAATTAAAAATATGGGATTGTTCTGAAGACTTTTATCCGCCACTGTTTTTGCACGATACACAGTCCATGAAAACCGTCGGTAGAGTAATGTTGAATTAGAGACCACTAGTAATTCCTTTTACACGTTTTAGTTGATTATATGTATTATTATAATATTACAATCCGTGTTCCTAATTCCATTTCAATTTCTATTCTAAAGTCACCACCGATCTTTTCACTTTATCTCTTTTATATTTGATAGATTCTCTCTATGCATAATAATTGATTAGTGTTCCTGTTTTCAATCCCTTTCATCACTTGACATATATAGAAATTACATATACATAACACACGTAATTGAAGACAACTGGCAATTAACATCACATGTTAATTAAACTATTACTTAATTTAATACTCTAAATAAACATGACCATTTTAACCATGGGAAACGTCCATATCACAAATTACCCCTTTCATTGAATCCACTTTCAATCATCACAATATTACCATCAAAACCCACCATCTATCACTTTCATGTGGTGCTTAATATTGAAAGATTCAAAAATAAAACTACCATTTTCCATCTCTACCACCATCACCATGAACCAACACTCCATCATTGAACCATCACCACCCTACTAGTTGCTACAACTATTTTTTTTCTCTCGACCATCATCAGACCGCCAACACTGTCATACTTATATTTTTTTTCTTTTTCTTCGTCTTCTTTTTTTTCCTTTTGTTCTTCTTTGATATTGTTACAGCAAATTTCAAAAATGTTTGCAGGAGCAACTACAGCTGCAACTGCCTTTGTTTTCTGTCTTATTTTGCAACCGTTAAACACAAACATGGTCACCACCAAACCCGTGAAACCCTCACACAAAAACTTAATATTGCTGCAATTTTTGTTTCTCTCCTGTGAACTGTCACCGTCAATCATCATCATTTACTTTGAGTTGTTGGTCTTTTCTATTTTATGCTACTAATTCAATAAAGGATAATGATATGTGACACGATGATGATGTATAGATGATGCAGTTCAAAAATAAACAAACCAAACAGAACTCATTAGATCCACATTTTTAATTGTTGGACTGCCATATTGAGTTTTTTATGTTGGGCCGAGATGAGTTTTCTATTGGGCCAGCCGATATCATCAAGCACCATTGAGTTATCGGGCCATTAGACTTAAATTGGGTTTGCAGTTGGACTGTCTTTGTTTTGGTCGATTACTTCTTCAGTAGGCTCGTGGACTCAGTCTGATTGTTGGGCCGAGTGGACTGGTGACATAATTACGTTCTTAGTTTAATCGATCGTCCCAGCTTTGATAGTTGTTAAATGCTTGATGTTGATGGACTGTTAATGTTAAAGTATTGAAAGTGATTATTATGATGATGTCGTTGTGTTGTGATGAAGTGAATCGAAAATAATGATCATAATAATATGGGTTAATTGATACATGAAATAACAATAATAATGATGATGGGTGTTATGATTGAATGATGAAGAAGAAGTCATAACACTTTCGTACATGTGATATATTTTAAACACGAGAGATAATACAAGAAAGTATCGAGTAGTGCAATGGTTAAGTTGGTTTGTTGTGGGTTTACCGAGAGGTCTCGGGTTCGAGTCCGCGTAGTGGCGTTTTATTTTTTTTTAAAAGCTCATTTCTTCAAAGGTTGTACTCTATTGTATTATTTTTTTATTATTATTATTATAAACATTATTATTACAAAAATTATTATAAAAATTATCATTTTAAGTAAAAGTGCTATAATTATTAAGATCATTAATATTATTATTACAAATAACATTTTTATAAAAGTTATCATTTCAATTAACATTAGGATTATTATTATTATTATTAGTATTATTTTAGAGACATTATTGCTATTTTTATCACTATTATTCTTACTACTATAATTATTATTATCATCAGTATTATTATTATTATTATTATTATTATTATTATTATTATTATTATTATTATTATTATTATTATTATTATTATTATTATTATTATTATTATTATTATTATTATTATTATTATTATTATTATTATTATTATTATTATTATTAGGAATACAAGTATTACTACTATTATTATCAAAATTATTATCACTATAAGTACTATTATTTTCAGTATCATAATTATTATTATTATTATCATTATTAAGTATATTTACTAATATTATTGTTGACGTTTAAAGCATGTTTATTCTCGGTGAATACTAAGTACCGGATCTATTGGGCCTAACAAACCCCATCCAAAGTACCGGATGCTTTAGTACTTCGAAATTTATATCATATCCGAAGGGTGTCCCGAAATGATGGGGATGTTCTTATATATGCATCTTGTTAATGTCGGTTACCAGGTGTTCACCATATGAATGATTTTTATCTCTCTGTATGGGATGTGTATTGAAATATGAAATCTTGTGGTCTATTGTTACGATTTGATATATATAGGTTAAACCTATAACTCACCAACATTTTTGTTGACGTTTAAAGCATGTTTATTCTCGGTGAATACTAAGAGCTTCCGCTGTTGCATACTAAAAAAAGGACAAGATTTGGAGTCCATGTTTGTATGATATTGTGTAAAAACTGCATTCAAGAAACTGATTTTGATGTAACATATTTGTATTGTAAACCATTATGTAATGGTCGTGTGTAAACAGGATATTTTAGATTATCATTATTTGATAATCTACGTAAAGCTTTTTAAACCTTTATTTATGAAATAAAGGTTATGGTTTGTTTTAAAAATGAATGCAGTCTTTGAAAAACTTCTCATATAGAGGTCAAAACCTCGCAACGAAATCAATTAATATGGAACGTTTTTAATCAATAAGAACGGGACATTTCAATACTTAGGATCTTGTGTTTAGGGGGAGTAGATACATTCTAGGGGGAGCAACTACTTCTTTTGCTTTAGATAACATCTTTCAAGGGGAGCCTTACTTTTAGAATTCTGTTAATTTCCTGGGATTAAATTTCAATGGTTATGAAAGGGGGAGGTAACTCATTGATATCATATTTCAAGGGGGAGTTAACTCATTTTCTTGAGAATATATCAAAATGGTGATTTATTTTCTTGTATATCACATTTTGAGGGGGAGAAAAAGGGAGAAAATTAAAAGAAAACTGTTTTTCAATAGTGAATTTTATAAATTTCTTATTTTTATCTGTAATAATTCACTAAGGCTTGTATACATCTCAGTATGCAACCCGTTTTAACAATTGATATCACTGAAGATTTGTACTTTGTACATAATTCAAAATTTTTCTATGTACAAATCTTGTTTTGATCAAATTCATAAAAATTGGAAAAGGTAAAACCCAAAAAGATTTGAATTTTAATGAATAATAAATGCTAATTTTAGCATTATACCGAATCTGACAACCAACAGTGCAGATTTGGTAAGTTTAAAATTTTTCAACAATTGTCCCATAAATGTTTTTCATCAAAAATGTGATAATTTTGAATGATTTTTGATAAAGATTTGTCAAAGTTTGAGGTGCAATGTGTCTAAATATAAAAATGGACTGCTTTCGGTACTTAAGGCCCATTCGGTAAAACCCATGTCTTCAAAACATTCGGTATCTATAAATAGCAGGGTCAAAGTCAAACTTTCTTTTACTTTTACCTAATTGCATACCGAATCTGATCTAAACTACCAAGTCTGCCTAATCTACCAAATCCGTCTCTCTGTATCTTCAAATCTTTGGTATATTCTTGTTTTAATTGAATTTAAGTATCACATGTTGTAGATCTGAGATAATTGAACATTTATAAACCAGAAAATCAAGCAAATAACATGATTGTGACACTTAATTTTGAAAAATGTTGCTTATACCGAATCTGAGTCGTATTTCATAATTCTTTGATTAAACTCATCTGATTTGGTTGATTAACATGAAATCTTGTCAAATCCATGTTAAATTAGTTGATCTATCAATTGACCGAGTCTGATTACATGTTTAATTGAGTATTTGATAGATTCTGTACATACCGAGTGTGTTCTTGCTACACTACCGAGTCTGTTCAAGTCATTAACATGTTTTTCTAATTTGTTTAAGTTTTTAATTGATTGTGACTATGTTTTTGCATGATATAAGACTGAATATACATGTTTGGGTGATAATATGTGAGTTTTGAAGATACCAAATCTGTTCTTGGCATTATACCGAGTCTGCTATTTGGTACTTTCAAAATTTGAGATTTTCAACTTGATAAATCTTGCATGCTTTATTTAAGTCTTTGGTATGAAAACTCAAGCTTATTTGGTTACAGAATCTCAAGTTTTCATGACTACCGAATCTGCTTGATTTGTGCTTAAAATTGACTAAGTGTTGTTCTGCTTCTTTGTGTTATATAATTGACTTTGCATGATGAATTTATACTGTAATGAATATCATATGAATGTCATGTTTGTCAATTACTTGTTCATATTTGAAATAAATGATGTTTTTAACTTAGAAAAATCATAAAAATTTTAAAATTTGAAAAATACAAAGGATTTCAAAGGCAAATAAGAATAGAGATATGTGCTTTATGTTAAATATCTTGTGGTCTTCTATTTCTTATTCATACAGCTAAATGGTGAACAATCACTTCATCAACTCTGAAACCAACATTCCTTGCAATTACTAGACTGCAATACTAGAGAGGCATACACTATGGCCTGCTCTAAGCTCAACTGTCAGTGTACCTGTGACAGATCTGGAGCGGCTCAATAGAACCATTAGGTTTGTTGAAGCTACACAACCTACTGCTGAAAATCCAGAGGGAACTCAAGTTCGATTTGAATTTCAACTAACACTAAGGCTGATTTCAGGAGGATCTTCAGACTTCCTCTTGTACAGAATGCTCCTGCTTTCCCTGCTACTCAGTAAATGATGAACGCAGTCTTCGATCTTGGTTATGTTAGAGCTACCAATGTTCCACCAGCTAAGTTCCAGAAGAAATATCTGCACTCAAGGTGATATGTGATCTTCTCAATCATCAACAGATGCTTGCTGATGACAAGGAGTTGATCCGACAGCCTGACCGTGCCAATGCTGAAGTTGTTCTACTCTTTCATAAGAGTAGAGGCTCTTGACTATGCTGAAATTCTATGGGAACTGGTTCAGGTATAAGTTGATAAGCCAAGGGGTTCATACATCCCTTGTGAAAGGTTTTCTATATCTTTATCCATGATGCTATCACTGCTTGCGGAAATGTAAATATTTTTGTACCAGGTACACATGGATTACAGATGAAAATATTTGGGGAGCTGAAGATGAATACCCCTGTGATTTTTGACAATCAATTCACTGCACCGATTCCAAATTGGCTTGTAGGGCTAGCTGTACCCCAAGTCGCTCGAATGCGCTCTTATTTTGAGGCTGTAGGAATACCTCTTCCGAACCCGGTACAACAAGAACAAGTTGAACCCGCCGTGGTTCCAGCCCCAGAGGTTGTAGAGGAACCTGTAGTACAACCACCCGGGTCAGCTAATCCTCCACTTAGGGTGAACCTTATACGTTCTAGGGCAGCACACCAAGCTCAACTCGTGAGGATCAGGGAGCCTAGTTCACCTAGGATTGAACCAACCCTTTCAACAACACCTGAAGTAAGCAGTGACACTGATTCTTCAGCAACTGAGTCATCTCATAGATATTCTCCTAAGAGAACTCGATTTATACCTAATGAGATGATTCAGACTCCGCCAACCCAACGAGTAACTAGATCTAGGACTTCCACACCCATCGTCCTCCAAACAGTTATTCCAATCATTGGTGATACGGATCAAGACCTAGAGCCAATTAGGTCACCCTCACCCATCTCCGTATCACATCCAATAATAACAGTAAGCGCTATGCTAAATGAAGCACAAGCTTCGGTAGGCAAGAGGGCTAAACACAAGGATAGTAAAAAGACCACTAAGCCCATCCAATCTAAACAGGACTTAATAATAAATCTTACACAGAAAGATGTTTCGGCATCTAAGGAAGTAAAGTCTTCCTCTGCAGTAAATTCTGCGTTGACTCAATCAATTGAGGAAACTCAATCATTGAAGTCCAGAACGACCGAAGGGGAGCCGAAAAGTCTTGAAAAGGTACCCTGCGTATCGGCTAGAAATCTTCCTGTGCCTCAATGTACAACAGGGTCTCGAGGTCCGACTTATCTTGATGAGGAAGATCTGCCACGTCCCATGGAAACGAGTCAACATGACAATCCTTCAAGATATTTATCAGACTTCCACAGACTGATCCCTTGGTTCATGAAAGTGATCCATTGGTTCAAACCACTTCTCTTTCGGATTCTGAAACTCAGGGTCTGGAGGAAGAGTTGTTAACTGAAAGAGATGTATCACCTCATGGTATATCAATGATTTCAGGAGTCGGAGATAGCAATATCTCTGCGAGATCAAAACTGACGGGTAGTTCTACTACTTTGTTAAAGTCCCATGAGACTAAAGTCATGGAGGCGGATGCTTCGAAAGAAACTTTGCCGGCAACAACTCCGGTTGTTGCCCAACCTCCATCAGAAGGGGATATCACGAATCTAACTAGTAGTATGTACAGCCCTACATATAAGTATAATACCGAACATATATCCTTACCTGCCCTCACGGAAAATCAAACACTTCCACCGACATCGCCTCCAACAGATGCTGTTGCTGCTGTTCCTATGGTCACTTTACCACCATCACCCTCACATTCACCAAATTTCTATTATGCTTTGGAGCAAGAATAT
The DNA here is from genome assembly GCF_046630445.1 of Rutidosis leptorrhynchoides. Taxonomy (NCBI): domain Eukaryota; kingdom Viridiplantae; phylum Streptophyta; class Magnoliopsida; order Asterales; family Asteraceae; genus Rutidosis; species Rutidosis leptorrhynchoides. The sequence goes on along the minus strand of NC_092342.1, from coordinate 170,082,207 downwards.
TTCAGTCGTATGTTTTCTCGAGTTAATCTTGATGTTCTTCGATGCACTTCACTTCAAGCATTGTTTCGCGCTCGAGTACGATATCCACTTACTTCCTGCTCTTCTCCAATAAGTCCTCACTGTGATAATGAGCATGACGATTCTGATGCTCAGAATAGTCATGAGGGGGAGATAGGAGTAGATGGAGATTATCTAACAGTGAACATTTCAACTAAGGGTGGTGGTGTGAGGTCTCCATCAGCTTCTCAACAGGTTCAGACGGAATCAGAAATGATTTCTACTCATGATGAAATTGATGATAAGGAGCCTGAGAAAGTTATTATTCCAATTATACATTCAGAGGCTGATGGTGGACCAGTAGATGAGGATTTGAACTTAAGTGATTTCTATCTTGAAGGAACAGATGATGATGGGTTTGTCATTCTAAGCAAATTATCTTCAGTATCTTCAATCCCGAAAAATGTAGAGATTGTAGATAAAGGGAATCCTGATCCAGTAACTGAAAGTGATGATGAAATTGATTCTTCTGATGACGATGAAGATAATCTTTATGTTAATCCAAATGATGATGATATCTTTGATCATATTGAAGATGATAATGCTCCAAATGATGATGCGATAAATCCTACTGATCATTCATCGAATTCTACACCTTCATCGAGTTCAAATCCAACAAATGCTAATGAAAGCTCAACTTCTGGTACATCTACATCAAGTGAAACAGTGAATTCCAGATTCAATTACAACCATGGTATATTCTTTAAAAATCGGGAACAAAGATTGTTATTGGGAGTTGAACACGATTTCATTACTTTATGAAACACATTCATCAAGGAGAATGCTTACAAGATCTTCCACGTTAACGAAACACAAGGAGTAAAAGATTTACTTATATAGGTTCACGATTGCTTGCAGCAAGTGAAAGAAATTGGTATGAGTTTATGTGGAGGAAATACATCAACAAAGATGAAGATGACTTGTGGCTTCAAAGAAAATATTGTATTACAGAAGTGTTGAATATTACTCGAGTCGGAGTAGAGATAAGCAAAAAGAAAGACGTTATAAGTCAGTTCCCTGTTATTAGAGAAGATGAGAAGGAATACAAGTTCACAGAAGCAGATTTTCATAATCTAGATATGCTTGATATCATTCACATCTACAACTATCTCCATATCATCACCATTCGACCTTTTGCTAAGGCTCAAGCTTTGGAAGCTGTGAAAAGATACATGATGGAGACAATTGAACTGATGAGACGTGAAAATTTTCAAATTGGTCTCGAAGCTAATAAGAAAAAGATTCGAATAACATGTCTGAATCAATACACAGAGGGACTAAAGGATATGAGAATGTTTCAAATGTAATTCAAACCCGAAGGGTTTGTATTTGTGAATTCTCAGAAAGAAAAAGTGTTCATCTGCACTGAAGAGTTGAACAATGTAAGATCCAAATATTTGTTGTGACATAAGCGTAAATAAGATGCTTGAAGTGGGGGTTTCGTTGTACATTTTAAAATGAAAAATAATCTGATCTGGGGGTGTGGCGCGCCGCGCAGGCCTTTGGCGCGCCGCGCCATTGGTCTGTGACAGATTCCTTTCTTTTAAATTAGATATTTTGAGGGCTTTTTGGTAATTACACATGGGGGCCCGAATTTAAGGCCTAGATTCAGTCTTGGAGCTTCATTTAATCCATCTTCAACAACCCTTATCACCTCCATTTAATTTCTAGAGAGATAGTGATATTCTAGTGAGGGAAAACTAATTTTGGGAAAGAAGAAGAAGGAATCTTGCTTAAGCTCAAGTTCTAAAGTTGTTCATCTACTTCCTAGCTACGTTTTGAGTGTGGTGGTATGTTCTAACTTTGTTTTCCTTGTTTAATTTGATTAAGGGTTAGGGTTTGGGGTAAGTGATGAACTTAAAACCCATTTGTTAGTGAATTGGGTGTTTTGGGTGAATTTGGGTCATGTAGACTCAAAGATGACTAACTAGGGTTTTTCAAGGTATTAATTGATGTTTATGAGCTTAAATTAGTTAGTCAATTACTAGCACACCTAGAGATAAGTAAATGGGCGTTGTGTGGGTTAGTGGATGACCCGAAATGGGTGTGTTGACCTTAATTTGGTCAAATGGGTCAAAATGGACCTAAGTTCGTTAATGTTGGTGTGTAATGCATAAACCTTGTGTTGACATGTGTTTTAAACCTAACTTGGCTAATGATTAAGGTTTTGGGGATGTTAACCTAAATATCAGGGTTAAGGGTGCAAATGGGTCGAGATTGCACCATGGGTCAAGATGACACTAGGATGGAGTTTTAGTTGGTTGACCAACTTGAGTTTGTGATTGATATTATGTATAATGTAATAGGTACGTTACATTGAAGGTTTCTGAGCTTGATTATCTTTCACAAGAGATTTTGAGGTGAGTGGAGTAATTATACATATGTGTATATGACGCGTTTATTTGTGGGTGTTATGGTATGAACCATCGAGCCGGTAGTGCCATAACATGTGTGCGATAAGATGTGAACCACGAGCCGGTAGCATCGAGTGTGAACCACGAGCCGGTAGCACTATAAAATAAGATTTGAACCACGAGCCGGTAGCATTGAGTGTGAACCACGAGCTGGTAGCACTATAAAATAAGATGTGAACCATGAGCTGGTAGCATCGAGTGTGAACCACGAGCCGCTAGCACTATAAAAGAGTACGACTCAATTGCGTATGGTGTGAACCATGGGCCGGTAGCACCATAGCGTTTATGGTTAACCATATTGAGATTGTCGATTATTTAGCATATTGTTTATATATATACATTGTGTTGAGTATATGCTAATGTGGTTTTGTGTTAATGTACGACTTGTTAAGTGTTTTGGGTACGATGACATGCTAATTGAGTTACAAGTTCGTATGAGGTATTTGGTGAATGTGATTGCAAATAGATGAGTTATATATATGTATGTGTAATTATTGCATTCACTAAGCTTTGCTGACCCTCTCGTTGTTTACCTTTTTATAGGCTCAGGTATGGACAAAGGTAAGGGCGTTTGTTTGGTGTAGAGATCCCGTTGTGTTAGGGGACGCTTTTGGAGATTTAGCTTTGGAGTTTGACCGAGACTTGGGTAGTTTAACCCCAAACACCATGCTCGTAGGGTCGTTTGGTATTTAAACTTTTTGTGGTCGAAACTCTCGTTATGTATTAAACTCGTAATTCGGGCCTATGTGGGCCCCACTTTGTAAAAATTATTTTATGTTTGAATCGTGTTAGTTTTACATATTGGAATATGTTGTTAAAAGCGTTTCGTCTAAATATGTCGGGAAGTGGGTGATCTTTTTCACAAAAAAGGAAAAGTTGGACAGGCCAGTTTGGCGCGCCGCGCAGGTAAGTGGCGCGCCGCACCACTATGCTGTACAAATTTTTTTTTTATTTTTCATATTTCGATTGCACATGGGTTGGGTTGTTACAAGTGGTATCAGAGCATGGTCTAAGGGATTTAGGTGACTTAAGATAGGCGCCTAGACTTAGATTTTTTGTGTGCGCGTTATGCGGGACTTATAGGACTTTGGGTCGGATCGGGTTTTGGTTAGTGCATAGGTTTATGTGAACTAATCATGCGCTATTGTTTTGTGTGGTATTAGAAATCGTCAAGCGAGATAGACGTGGTACTAGTGAGTTAATGCGATGTGCTTGGGTAACAATGATTAGCTACCATTGTTACAGGTGCAAATCGTGTCAAACAAGCGATGTACGATGATTGTTGAGCAAGATGGGGTAGTGTGGTGTATATGTATATACATATGTGTTAAGTCCTTTCATCTCGTTGCTTAATTTACTTCGTTTTATAGAATGAAGATGAGAAATGGACACGACACCAATGACGAAAGTACGAGTGAGGACGTTGAACTCACGGCCAAGGTTGAGGCCATCTTTAAAAGGCTAAAGAAGGATTTTCTTGACGATGTTCGAAAGGTCTTCCAAGAGTCGGTTGATGGATAAGTGACCAAAATGATCAATGAACGAATGAAAGCCGCAATAGAGGAGGCTTTAGAGGCTAGAAACATTTATGCTCGAGGTGAAGGGGATGAAGGTAATGGTGGGGGTGGAAGGCGGGACTTCTACTACAAAAATTTCAAGAATACTCAACCTCCGATGTTTAACGGGGTGAGGGATCCATTTAAAAGCACTTGTTAGATTTCCAATATCGAGGGGGTGTTCCGTACCGCGGAGTGTCCTCCTGAGAAGAAGACGAGGTATGGGTCTAGCATGTTGCGTGAAGAGGGCAAATTGTGGTGGGACGATAAAATCAAATTATATGGTGAAGAGCAATGCATGTGCTTGACATGGGAGGAGTTTAAGAAGGAATTTTTCCAAGAATACCGAACTTCTTCCGATTTTAATAAAATCTGGGACGAGTTGCACAATTTGCGACAATGTTCAATGGACTTGGTTACTCTCAAGTCTACCTTCTTGGCAAAGACTCGTTTTTGTCCGGAGTATGTTGGTGATGATCACAAGTTGATGCTAGATTTCTACCGTACTTTAAGTGATGAGTTGAAGGGTAAGATTAGCCGGGGTATGGCTAAGTCTTTTGAAGATTTATACGAATTGGCTAGGGGTTTTGAGCCTGAGGTTCCAAGGAAAAGCGATTTCACTTTTTCGAAGAGAAAGTTTGAAGGTTCGAGTTATTCGAACTTTTCAAATAAAAAGAACAAGAAAGGCTCCGAAAGCATTAATAGTGTGAAGAAGGGTGCTTCCGGAGGTTTCGGACCCACGTGTTATAATTGTAATCAAAGAGGGCACATAGCCCATGATTGTACCAAGGCGTCGACCAAGCTTACTTGTTTTAATTGTGGTAAAGAGGGACACAAGAGGCCGAAATGTCCCGATTTGAATAATGATCATGTGAAGAAGTTGGAGAGAGCGGAGGGTATGGCTAGGGGTCACAATTACTTGATGACCAATGATGAGGCCAAGCAATCCAACGAAGTTGTCTCAGGTACTTTTATGGTTAACTCAAATCCGGCAAGGATTCTATTTGATAGCGATGCAAATTTGTCGTTTGTATCTCCAAAATTTGTGCCTAGACTTAATAGACCGTTAGATAAGTTAAGTCATCCAGTAGAAGTCGAAATAGCAGACGGCAAAACAGTGATAGTGGTTGATGTGTGTAAAAATTGTGATGTCGTTTTTGGTGCAGAAAACTTTCAGATAGATCTTATCCCGATGACTTTGGGTGATTTTGATATCGTTGTTGGCATGGATTGGCTCGATCATAATAGGGCCGATATTGCATGCCATGAAAAATTTATTCATGTGAAGACCCCAAGTGGGGGAGAGTTAATTATTCACGGTGATAAGTGTAGAAGACTTGTGCCGATATGCACTTTTGCACGGGCACGTCGTCTCCTTGATAGTAGTGGCATGGCTTTTCTTGCTCATGTTATTGATACTCGTGATGAGCCACCACCCATTCGTAAAATTCCGGTGGTTAGTGAATTCTGGAAGACGTTTTTCCGGACGAATTACCGGGTGTTCCGGCGGAAAGAAAAGTTGAATTTCGCATTGAGTTGGTTCCGGGGGCTACCCCCATTGATAAAACTCCTTATCGTTTAGCATCGACGGAAATTCAAGAGTTGTTAAATCAAACCCAAGAGCTACTTGAAAAGGGTTTTATCTGACCGAGTGCTTCGCCATGGGGCGCTCCGATTTTATTCGTGAAGAAGAAGGATGGTAGTATGCGGATGTGCATCGATTAACGGGAGTTGAACAAAGTGACGATAAAAAATCATTATCCATTGCCTAGGATTGATAATTTGTTTGACCAATTCTAAGGTGCAACGTATTTCTCTAAAATCGACCTACGGTCTGGCTTTCACCAAATGCGGGTCCGTGAGGAAGATATTGAGAAAACGGATTTTCGAACGCGTTATGGGTATTTTGAATTCGTAGTTATGCCTTTTGGTCTTACGAATGCACCGGTGGCATTCATGGACCTTATGAACCGAGTGTGCCAACCTATGTTGGACAAGTCGGTAATTGTGTTCATTGACGACATACTTATCTATTCGAAGAGTAGGAAAGAACATGAACTTCATTTGTGGTGTGTGTTAAAGATGTTGCGGAAGGAAAAGTTGTATGCTAAATTCTCCAAATGTGAATTTTGGCTAAGGGAGGTTCAATTCCTTGGCCACATTGTGAACGAAAATGGTATTCAAGTAGATCCGGGGAAGATTGAGACGGTGAAGAGTTGGGAACGACCGACTACGCCTACCGAAATCCGAAGTTTTCTCGGATTGGCCGGTTATTATCGTCAGTTTATCCAAGAATTTTCTAAGATCGCTTCTCCATTGACGAAATTGACAAGAAAGAACGCGAGATTTAATTGGGAGAACGAGCAAGAAATTGTTTTTCAATTGTTAAAAGAGAAGTTGTGTCAAGCTCCGGTGCTAGTTTTGCTGGAAGGGGTGGAAGACATGACGGTCTATTGTGATGCTTCTTTAAATGGGCTCGGTTGTGTTCTAATGCAACGAGGTAAAGTCATCGCTTATGCCTCTCGACTATTAAAGGAACACGAAACGAGATATCCGACTCATGATCTTGAGTTGGCGGCAGTTGTACATGCGTTGAAAATTTGGCGCCATTACTTGTATGGTGTCAAGTGTACGATTTATTCGGATCACTAGAGTTTGAAACATCTTTTCGATCAAAGAGATTTGAATTATCGGCAACGTAGGTGGATGGATGTGGTAAAAGACTATGATTGTGAGATACTTTATCATCCAGGCAAGGCGAATGTGGTCGCGGATGCGTTAAGTCGAAAGAGTCATCACCTGGCGTTACGATTAGGATTGTTACGTATGATTATTACTAACGATTTTCTTGAAAAACTTGGTGTGATCCAAATAGAGGCTTACGTTCACAACAAGCATACGAAACAAATCATGGGGCAATCGGAGTTCATTACTATAGGCTCGCATGGTTTATTGTCTTTTCAAGGAAGAGTGTGGGTGCCTAAGATGGGTGATTATTGACAAGTGCTACTTGATGAAGCACATAAGTCAAAGTATTCCATTCAACCGGGCGCAACAAAGATGTATCTTAATTTGAGGAAGGATTATTGGTGGCCGGGAATGAAACGAGATATTGTAAAGTATGTTGAACAATGTGTTACATGTTTGCAAGTTAAGGCCGAGCACGAAAAGCCGTATGGTAAGTTACAACCGTTAGAAATCCCGAAATGGAAATGGGAGCACATTACCATGGATTTCATCACAAAGTTACCTAAAACGGCGAGAACCCAATTTGATTCGATTTGGGTTATAGTTGATCGATTGATGAAAAGTGCTTTGTTTCTTCCCATTCGGGAAGCGATATCATCGGAGACTTTGGCTAAGTTGTTTATCAAGGAAGTCATCTCTCGACACGGAGTTCCCATATCTATTATTTCGGATCGAGATACCCTTTTTACATCTCGGTTTTGGGAAAAGTTTCACGAAGATATGGGTATACAATTGAAATTGAGCACGGCGTATCATCCTCAAACGGACGGTCAAACCGAACGTACGAACCAAACTTTGGAGGATATGTTACGGGCATGTATTATTGATTTTGGTGGTAGTTTGTAGTAACCCGAACTTTTCCATGTTTATATATATTATTTGAGATTGATATTTGTAGCGACCCGACAAAATTGTCATTTGACGGCGCCGACTACTTAGGTCCCGTTACGTGGTCATAAGTCTTTAAAATAACGTTTGACCAAAATATGTCGCATTCATTGCAAAAGTAAAGAGTGTTCCCTAGTTTACAAGAATTGTTCATCCAAAAGTTACGTTACAAAGTTATAAGTACAAATGAAACCTATGCGACACAATTTAAAAGTAGCCAAAAGATGCTCAATGTATGCATAAATACTCGACATCCAAAGCAAGTATCAAAATAATGAGCGGAAGCATGTAACACATATCGTTCAAAGACCTGAGAAAAACATAGAAATCTGTCAACGAAAACGTTGGTGAAATCATAGGTTTAAGTAAGTAAGTGAGTAAATAAGTAGATTGAACCACAAGATTTGCAACATCAAATTAATAGTTAACCATTCCAAAATTTGTTTCACGAGCACCCAATTATCAATGCTTAACATTTCTCCCATTGAACCCCATCACTTAGTGCTAGAACATACACTGTTTCTCGAAAATATATTTCATTCGTAAACGGTAGCGAACCGTTTGAATGAGGGTTTGTCAAACCCATATGGATCCATACAACATAAGTTCTCGCTTACACCCGGCAAGTGTAACTAATGATAATCGAATTGAGGATTTTGTTCTAAACTCGTATGTAGAATGTTTGTTTTCCTGTACTTGTGTTCACTTAGTAAAGAAATGTTTATATTTTCTCATCCCAAATGTAAGTTCAAAAAGAGTAAAAGTGGGACTATGATCTCACCTTGAGTGCACGAGTAGTAAAGTACTTCAACAAGTAAACGTGTGCAAAGAACAATGCTAGTCTTGACCTAAACAATAGGTTGTATCAATAACGGTAAACACGATAGGTCAAAGATGTTCAATTAGTCCTATGGCTCGTTAAGACTCGATCATAATAGCATGTGAATCAAATTGTCATGTTTCATGCAAGGTACAAGTATAAAAACATGTTAGAACGATTGCACAAATATTTGGTTAAGTTTGATTAAAAGTCAACTTGGTCGGGTCAAAGTCAACGAAAAAGTCAACACGTTCGGGTCGGGTCCCAAACTATTTTTCTAAGCTTAGAAGTCATATATGAGCATGTTGGCCAAATTACATGTTAATCGGAGGTGCGTAGCATAGCAAACATTTTTCGAAATTTGACAAAGTAGGTCAGAACCCAAACACGGCTATTGCCGCGCCGCGGCCAGAGGTGTCGCGCCGCGACATTAGGCGTGGCCTGGTACCTGGTCAGTTTCAAAAGTTCAAGTCTTGATCCAAAATTCAATTTAGCACAAAACGCAAACCGTAAACACTTAGAATACGCATCTTATATCATTGGAAAGCTATTTTGACAAGGAATACAATTAACTACCTTTCACAAGCAAAAACATCAATTACAATAACCAAAAACTCGTCAATTGATCAAGAAGGGTTTATTTTCAAAGTTTCAAGTTCGTAAAACGTATTTTATGATTCGGGAATCCAATTTACACATACGATATGCCGTTCCGAAGGTAATTAAGCATACAATGCATCTAAACACTTACTAACAACATTAACAAGCATTCAACGCATCAAAAGTTCATTTCAAAGTCTATCAAACCCTAACCAAAATTCACAAAAATCAATAATCATGTGTTTGAAGTTTTCTTAATCAACCTACGCATCAAAACGAAGCTAGTGATACTAGTAACACAATTAAAACATGAACTTTAACAATCAAACAACTTTTAATCATCCAAAATCAAAGATTAAGCTAACCCACTTCAAAAGTTCAAACTAGTTACTCAAATCAACAAATCGAGCAAACAAAACATATATTCATGCTAGACACGAGCCATAGACACTAACTAACACAATTTCAAGTCAAAAACACGAATTTAGAGAAATCTAGAGTTTTAGAAATGTTACCCAACCGAGATGAAGTTGGTATCAAATTGTAGAGGATGAAGAGAGGATTCCAAATATGTAATTTGTTTTGTTGTAAGCTTCCTAGATCGAATTTAGTTGATGAATGATTGAATTGGGTGTTTGTGTGTGTGTTCTTGCTAGAGAGAAAGAGAGAGAGATGGAGATGGTTGAATGGTGGTGATTGGGGTGGACTAGGTGACCTAGTCAACTAGTTTGCCCCGTGTCAATTTTAGTCCCTCGAGTTTGTAGTCGGGTGTGAAAATTACCTAAACGGAATATTTTAAAACGCGTATTAAAGGAGGATGTTAAAATCCAATAACGAAAAAAAATATTAAGAATGTTAGCTAACGGAGGATACGAATTTAGTTACGAAGGATATTTTTAAAATAAAAAGACGGGCGTTAAAATAATTTAACGGAAAAATGCGGGATGTTACAATATTTACATGACTAAATGTTTCTAACGTGTTAAGCAATCAAACTTGTTAAGACTTGATTAAATGAAATAAGTTTCATATAGACAATTGATCACCCAAGTTGACCGGCGATTCACGAACGTTACAAAATTGTTAAAACTACATGTTGTGGTATATATAGACATATATATATATAGTTGACATGAGATTATGATGAGTAAGTATCTCAATAAGTATATTAACAATGTGTGATATACATAAGAAATGAGATTACTAAATTAAGAAACTCGAAATGATATATATAACGATTATCGTTATGATAACGTCTACAAAATATATATGTATCATATTAAGATATTGATACACTATATTTAACATGATAAAATGATATTTAAATATATCATTAAGTGTGTTAACAATGAACTACATATGTAAAAACAAGACTACTAACTCAAGAATTACGAAACGAGACTTATATGTAACGATTATCGTTGTAACGATATTTTAATGTATATATCATATTAAGAGATATTCATACATCATAATATTCTGATAATATAATAATTTAACATGTCATTTGATATAATAAACATTGGGTTAACAACATTAATTGAGACCGTTAACTTAAAGGTTTCAAAACAACACTTACATGTAACGACTAACGAAGTCTTAACAACTCCATTAGAATGTATATACATGTTGTGTTTTGATATGTATTCTTACACTTTTGAAAGACTTCAAGACACATATCAAAGTACTTCTACTTAACAAAAATGCTTACAATTACATCCTCGTTCAGTTTCATCAACAATTCTACTCGTATGCACCCATATTCGTACTCGTACAATACACAGCTTTTAGATGTATGTATTATTGGTATATACACTCCAATGATCAGCTCTTAGCAGCCCATGTGATTCACCTAACACATGTGGGAACCATCATTTGGCAACTAGCATGAAATATCTCATAAAATTACAAAAATATTAGTAATCATTCATGACTTATTTACATGAAAATAAAATTACATATCCTTTATATCTAATCCGTATACCAATGACCAAAAACAACTACAAACACTTTCATTCTTCAATTTTCTTCATCTAATTGATCTCTCTCAAGTTCCATCTTCAAGTTCTAAGTGTTCTTCATAAATTCCATAAGTATAGTTTCATAAAAATCAAGAATACTTCCAAGTTTGCAAGTCTACTTCCAAGCTTTCTAATCCATTCCAAGTAATTGGTGTTGCGAAACGTAACCTTTATTTATGAACGGATTTGAGTTGTTTTGTTACACGAATTGATTTATTGTATATGTGGTATTTTATTGAATTCAGGTTGATTTCACACATATATAGGCAACTAGTCCTATCCGTGTAGTTTAGTTTGTTGGTAAATCCGATTCGTTCCACAGGGAGATGGAGTGTTTAATGGTTTTTAATAGTCTTTGATGTCAAACTTATTTAAAGGGGGTTTTGGATTAGGAATTTATAATATAACAGTAAAAGAAAATAAATTAAACTAATTTACTAAATAAAATTACAAGATTACAATAATTAACTTAAAAAGGAACTAAATGAAAATATACTAATTATGATGTGACAATTATATTACTAAATGGTAATTAGTAAAATAGTAACTTTTAATAAAACTATATGTTTAGAATTTTGTTTTAAGCAATTATAATATAAACTTATTTAAATTAACTAAATGACATGTTTAAAAAGATTAATACAAATTAAAAGGAATTAAAATGATTAACTAATTGTAAACTCTTTTCTAATTATAAAGTATTATAATTAACACTAATTATTAGGATTTAACATGTATTAAAGTATTTTATAATAACTAATACAAATTATATAGTAATAACCTAAATATAAATAATTAAATAACTAAAACCCTAATTTTGCCCTAACTGGTACTGTAGCCGTGTCTTGTACATACGCGTTTCGCGTATTTATACGCGTTTCGCGTATTTATACGCGTTTCGCATATAATTTAAAACCTACGCGAATTGTGTGAATCTGGTCGTACAGTTTGAATTACAGGCATACGCGTTTCGCGTATACCATACACGATTCGCGTATGATATATAAACTGTGACAAACAGTCTGTTACGAAATTTAAATGTTTTTATGTATATTTTTTATTTTATAATAATAATTCGTAAATAATAATAATAATACTTTTATAATAAATATAAATGGGATAAAATGGGAGTATTTACTTAAATGTGTCACCCCTAGGTCCATGGATTGTTTTGAGTTTACGCCCTATTTAAAATGTTTTAGTATCAAACTTTATATTTTTCTTTCGAATAAATATAAGGTTAAGACTAACTAAATAAAATCTAATTTTCATCGGATTCTTTTTAGATAGCTACTATTCCTTAAGTATTTAAATTGAGACCTAGCCTAGTTTTGACTTTCGCCAATACCCAAATCGTAACGGTTTCCCTTTTTACAATTTCACTGTCATATAATTATTGATATTACCCAAACCATCGAAGTTTATTTCTAAATTGGTGTTAATAACTTATCCATAAATTCGTCTAGATCATTTTAATGTTGAAGCTTAATTTATGTAAATAAAAATAACTTTCGTTATTTAAATTTAATAAATTAAGTGGCAAGGGTTAAATACCTAATTACACAATAATGGTTCTTTTAACTAGGCTCAATATTAAAAATACTAAAGTTACATTTTAACTTTTACAATTGATAACAATCCATTTCACTAGGGGCTCTACATCTAAGCAAACACTAAGGAAATTTAGCTATTCATTACACTAGGGTAAACATAAAAATATAGATATGCAAACATAATAACAACGCTAATTTTCACAGAGTAAACTTACTAAAATATCTTCACTTTCATTAACTTCAAACGGTAGAAAAAATTACAATAATAACACCCTTTTCACGCGTACAATAATACCCTTAATCACGAACAGTACACCCTTAATATTTGAAACTATCCTAAATACTTGAAACTAATTATACAGAGTAATAAAATGACACTATATTTGACTATAGTAATTGTTGTGTGTCTTTTGATATGTTGTTTTTTTTTTCTCAACATGTCCTCCGTATTTAACATTGAACAAAGTAGTAGGTGAAGCTTAATTGGTTCCTTGCTGTAGCACAATTTAGAAAAAGAATTGATTTTTAAACACAAAAGCAGTCGCCCCATTTCAGTTTCATGATTAAACTCGGCCTAACATTACGCGTTTCGTGTAGAGGTCACACGATTCGCGTAAGGCTAAATTACTACGCGTTTCGTGTAAACATACACGATTCGCGTAAGAGATAATGGCAGTTTTCTTTATTTTTCTTTTTCGTTTGTTCTTTGTTGATCCCGTATCGATGTGTACCATTTTGGACGACTTGTGTAACCTTTTTCTTCAGTTTTCTTCGTTCTTGAATTCGGATAAACATTTTCTCGATATATATTTGATTTAAACTCATCGTTTATCGTTGTTTCTTCAAATAGCAAGCTCTTGTCCACTTTTGTCATTTTTCTTGAATATTATACGTTGAATGTCTTTTTAGATGATAAAAACCTATGAAATATAAGTGATATTGCGTCGAATAATATGTATGTTTAGAGCAATATCAAAATACCCCACACTTGAACGTTGCTTGTCCTCAAGCAATTACATTTTTGAACAGAATTAGAACATTATATATATCTTTATTATCGAACATTAGATCACACAACACACACTACACGAAATGAAACACACGCTATATGAAATATATTACACAACACAGTATTTATTGGATCACACGCACACGAAACGAAATTCTGACAACAGAAACAAACATGAAACTCGTGATTAGGGTTTAAAAATTTGGATCCTTAGGGAAAATTGGACCTTGTGAAAACGTTTTATGATTTTATAAAATGTCATGCTAGTTTTTACACTAGACACGTTTTCCGGTTTTAACCTCAAATTCCGGTTGAGGGTAACTGAAAACCGAAGTCTCAGTCGGCGATTAGCAAGCTATTCGCCCCCATGATTGTAGTATCATGGAACTTGAAGCCAAATGTCCAAAAATAGTTTTACACAAATATAATTCATAAAATAGCATAAGTTTTTAGAACAAAATTATATCGTGTCCAAATATCATCGGTGAACCATGAGTTTGCACACCTCAATTTGTTATGGCATATGTATGTTGACCGCGGTCAAACATAGATGCGGTTAATCTTTACGGAGATCATCCATCTGGGGATTAGATTCATTAGTCTTAAAAGCTAATTTGCATTGTGCCCCCCCATTGTACGAGACAGATCCATCTCATGGTTAGGATAAGTCTGACCACCAAAAACCCTGTTTGATGCTGAGGTTAGGTGGATTTCCAGCCGATTTTAGGGATGACTTTACAAGATTTTTCGTCAACCTACAGCTGTTCTGGACTACATCTTCTAACATAAGTTAGCAAGTGTGTCAATTTGGAAGACTTTACTTCCTTACGGGATGGACTTGATTCATCCTCTATTACTCGTAATAGTGGAATATTCAGGTTTATACGTTCCAAAGCAATGATATCTGCAATAACTTCATAGAAACATGTGATATATGGTTCTCAACATAAGGTTTTATAAATTCTTGTTATACTTGGTTTTCTTTTATAGGTTTTAAACAAATAAACTTATGCGTTTTTAATGTATTGAGACAACAATTTCGGTTTTTGACACCTGATCTTTAATTGCTCGTAGTTACCTTAAAAATTTATTTGTTATATTTGTTTAAAGATTTTCAAATTTTCATAAAAACCAATAACTTATAAGTTCTCGAGAATTTATATATTCCCACCCCACACTTAAGATTATGTAATGCCCTCATTACATAAAATCAGATAATAATGTATAAATTTGAGAGGATAAATAGTGTGAAGTATTTGGAACTTCCTTTGTTAACCGATTTGGATTTTCAAATTGTTTTACCTATGATTTTATCCAACGTTTGTATCACAATGTAATTCGATGTTTCGTTTCGTCTAATTGCATTTTCTTCTGTACCTGTCAAAACCATGTTAAAAACATACAAAACATGGGGTTGTACATCAATCGTACAAAACAATTTTACCCCACACTACTTTCTTGCTGATATATAATAAAACATAAGAAACATAAAAGTATTAAAACACACCATACAATAATGTTATTACACACCATAAAAATAAAAATTTTTAAAACAATAGAACTAGTCAAATGGGCTCCAAAATGGTCCTCCTCGTTCGCCCTCCTCCTGTTGCTGTTGCTGCCGTTGCTCGTTTATGCGTTGTTCCTCGTAGAAACACCTATATGCATCCTGACTCGCGGCTATGGCGGCGTTATGGTCATAGGGTGGAGGTAGAGGGTCATCGGGTGATTGCCATGGGGAATATGATGGAAAGGCTGAGGGTGCGTAAGCTTGCGAGTTAGACGCGTATAGATATGCCTGTTGGTGCGCCCACTCTAATTGATTTCCCATTCCCCTCTGATCATATCGGATGTTGGACAGCATATTATATTGATCTAGCTGGGTATGCCTAATGTCCCCTAATTGCCGAGATAAAGCAGTGTACTGATCTTCTGATCTCGCTCCCCAGTTTTGATATGAATTACGTACATCTAAACTCAATGCGTTAAACGAGTTTTGGAGCATATCGAAATCAGAAGTACCTGTATGAGACGAGCTAGCCTGATCTGTCTCTCTGTGTCTCCTCCTATCTTCCCTCGCGGGTTCATCATCCTCTTCCATAGGTGCGTGAGCAGCAACTTCCTGTTGCCTTAAACTACGTACCCCACCCCTTACACGTATAGCCTTAGCTGTCTTATACACCTCCAATCCTAAAGTTTTAACCTGTTGATCTATCGGTTGGATTGGAGGTGCTAATTCGTTCGGGTCGAGACCGAACCAGGCTGCCAAACACGTGATATAGTGACCCCCCGACATGTCACTGGATCCTCGAGCACCCTTACCAAAATGGGCTAAAAAGTAGGCCACTCCATAGGGTATACTAATAAACGTATCCCTATCTCTAATTGCATCCAAATACCAAAGGTCAACATAATTAATCTTATCTGTATTAAGGAATGCCCTTTGGTTAATTGTGTTCGCTATAAATTTATGAATTATTCGATAGCGAACATCAGTGATCTTAAGGTATGATTCTTGGCTTGCTACATAAGTATTCTTTTGGGAAAAAGAGCGCCAGACACTCAAAGAATCATAATCTCCTGTATACCTAGCTCCTGTAAAAATATATTCCCAAAAACCTGGAGCATTCATCTCATTACCGTCATAAATCCCTAAGGCCATAGTCAGGTCGCCTAGGGACATTACTCTATCTACACCACCCAATCTAAATTGTAGGAAACTAGTATCTTTGATATTTTCCGGGTGTATATTCATCCTAACGGTAGAATAAAATTCTAAACACCATTCTCTATATACAGGAGAATTTAACCTAAACAATCTCTCAAAGTCATTATAATACGTGATTTCCCCAAATTCATTCGTGAAACTTTGGGTTAAAATTTCCCTTATCGGTGTATCTAAGTTGACTGGGTCTCCTAGGGGATCCCAATCAACAACGTAAACTGGAGAGATGGTACGATTTACCAGAATGAGTAAATCCTTAACTTTTTGCACCCTTTGATGTAATTCGTTAGGAAATTGCAGGATCGGGTGTAGGTTCAAGAGTTGTTGTTCCATTTCGGGGGTAACTTGATCTTGTGCTTGTTGTTGGTTAAATGCCCTCATTCTAAATGGTCCCTGCATAACATTTTAAAAACAAGGAAATCATCCTAATAGGATGTGTCAATGTTAGCAAAGAGTTTAAATTCAACAAACAAGCTTGTTTCATCACCACATGAATCAATCTATTTCAACAACATTGGAAGATTTAGTTCTATAATTCAAAATAAAGCAGAAACAAACCAAAAATCATAATTCAAAAATCAAGTTTCATATGCAAAGTTTAATTCACAAGTGAAAACACGCAATTTATCTAAGTGTATCTAATTCAACTCAATCACATTGCATGTATTTCAACTTCTAAACAATCCTTAATAGCATTAAAGTTCATACTTGATTCATTAAAATGAACTTGCAAAAATTAACAAATTTAGGCTAAAATTAAAAATCACACAGTCAAACAATCAAAATCATGTTCAAAAGTTCTAACTACTAACAAAACACTCAAAAACAACTAATTACAACCAAAATAACACACCTCAGTATCAATTTCCTAATTTTCCCCAATTTTGTATAAACCCTAATTTTCAATAACCAATTAAACATCATTTTTTTATGCTAATCGGGTTTATTATCCTACTAACAACATAGATATAGCATTAATCAAGCAAAATTCAACAAAAACATGCATATAAATTGGATTAAAGCTATAAAGAAAAATAATGAAAAACTTGAAGAACACTAAGTAAAATGGGTTTAAAATCCTTACCAATCTAGGCATGTTGAAAGATTGAAGAATTGGAGAAGAATTGAAGAGTTAATTTAAGTTTTGGGTGTGATTTTGGGGTTTTTGGTGCTTCTCCTTCGTCGCAGCAGAGAAAAGATAAAATTTAGAGTGTGAAAACAGGTCTGCTGCCCGATCTGCTATGTTCAGTGTTTTTGGCCTTAAGCGTTTTGCGTAGGTCTACGCGTTTCGCGTAAGGCTTATAAATTTTTTTTTATTTATATAACTTAAAATCAATTGAATTTAAAAATATCTTTTATAAATTTATATTTGTAACGGAAATTCTGTTGTTAGACCTGATCTTAATCCGTTTATAAATTTTTAATTTCAATACATGTTTTAATAATTTCAATTTATAAAATTCAATCCATTAAAAGTTAAAGTTTTTAATGTTTTTCGAAAACAAATTTAAAATAAAATAAAATAAAAACACTCTATTTTTGTGTTAAAATTATTAACATTTTTAATTTTAAAACAAGTACATGAAAAATAAAAATTACACAAATTAAAATACACTCTATTTTTTTTTATACCCCTAAATCAACTAATTTTCAAACTTAAAACTTTGTTTCCTATCGATTAGGTAGAGATAAATTCGGTCGTCAAACCTATCATTATCCACGACAAAGATTTACAAGTTATATATTTTTACGGTTATTGTTAAAAAGGTATATTTTGCAATCTACTGTAGACTTTTAGAATTTAACAAAAAATTTTGTGCAATTTGAAGAATGAAAATTCAGTTGTGACACCTAACATTTTCATTTTCAAAGAAACAAGTTAAACTCAAGGCGTTTCACCTTCAATTTAGTAGAAAGGATTTTTTTTTGTTTTTTTTTGTTTTCGTGGTTTACTATTTAACAGATATCTTATGAATCCAACAAGAAATTTCGTGCAATTTGAAAAACGATAATTCAGTTGTAACACTTAACATTTATCGTTTTCAATGAAAACATATTGAACTCAAGGTTCATCACTTTTAAATGGTAGACCGTTTTAATAGAACATACAACAAACAAAAAAACCCAAACACACCAAAACATTACACACAAAAATGCACAAACACACAATTGGCGAGAAAAAGATTTAAAGAGTGAAGCCTCGTTGGCTCGCCTCGTAGTGGAGTCGCATTATTTCGCTCCCCATTGCTTCGTAGGCGTAACCTCGCTGGTTTATGAGGTTTTCTTCTGCACATTTTAAAGGCCCTTCTCGGCATAAGGTTACGTACTCGTAATTAGAGTCCGTTTGGTTCTTTGGGCAATCTCCGGAGTGAGTCGGTTTTCCACATTTCACACATTTACCCAAATGACGTGCTCGACGCCTTTTAGCTGATTTAGATTTTTCTCTTGCATAGTTTGTCTCATTTAGTTTCTGTCTTTCTTCTTTCCTCGCCTTATCGCATCTTTTCTTAATATCTAACACCACATCCCTCGGTAAAATCTTATCGCACTTTAAAATGAAATGGTTGTAGATATAATGACTGCGCATCTTGAAATTACACAATAAAAACAAAAAGAAATTAAAAAGGTAGAATGGAGGGAGAAGACTAGTTCTTTAGGGTCTGCTAGGGAAAGACCAATCTAACCCCACTCTTAAAGATAAGAATAAAAATCGAGAATGGAGTTTAAAACCTTAGAGTTACCCTGAATTTATTTGTCCTTAGGGTAGAAGGTGGTTTCGTCTCTTTGCGTAGTATTTATTTCTTCAAAGTATAACTTGAGTCTGTGTCCGTTCACTTTGAAAGTTCCACCGTCTTTACCATACAACTCTGCATATCCAGATGGAAAAACCTGTTTTATTATATATGGCCCAGTCCATCGGGATCTAAGTTTACCAGGTGAAAACTTGAAACGTGATTGGAATACCAATACTTTATCCCCTTGTTCAAATTCTTTCTTTTTTAATCGTGCATCGTGCCATACTTTAGTTTTTTCTTTATATGTTTTAGAATTTTCGTAGGCTTGTAATCTTAATTCATCTAGTTCGTTAAGTTATAATAACCTATTTTCTCCGGCTTGTACAAGGTCAGTATTACATTCTCTCATAGCCCAGTATGCCTTGTGTTCAACTTCAACAGGTAGATGACACACTTTACCGTATACAAGTCTAAATGGTGTGGTACCTATTGGTGTTTTATATGCAGTCCAAAAATCCCACAACGCGTCATCTAACTTGCGTTGCCAGATTTTAGGGTTGTTATTAACCGTCTTCTCAAGTATGCGTTTTAAGGCACGATTCGTGTTCTCCACTTGACCACTTGTTTGCGGGTGGTACGGAGTAGAGAAACGATGAGTTACGCCATACTTCTTCAACACCTTTTCAAGAAGGTTGTTGGTAAAATGTGTTCCTCGGTCGGATATGAGTGCTTTTGGGATTCCAAAGCGTGAGAAGAAATTTTTCAAGAAGTTTACCACCACCCTAGCATCATTTGTAGGCAAAGCTTTTGCTTCAGCCCACTTGGATACATAATCAACGGCTACTAGTATGTACTTGCACTTATGTGAACTTGGAAAGGGTCCCATGAAATCGATTCCCCAAATGTCAAAGATTTCACAAACTTGGATGCTGGTTTGAGGCATCTCATCCTTTTTCGTGATGTTACCCGT
The DNA here is from genome assembly GCF_046630445.1 of Rutidosis leptorrhynchoides. Lineage (NCBI taxonomy): Eukaryota > Viridiplantae > Streptophyta > Magnoliopsida > Asterales > Asteraceae > Rutidosis > Rutidosis leptorrhynchoides. The sequence goes on along the minus strand of NC_092342.1, from coordinate 170,062,111 downwards.
TCGTTGGCATGCGTTACAAGTCCGAACGAAATCATGGGCATCTTTAAAGATCGTGGGCCAATAAAAGCCCGATTCAAGGATTTTTCTTGCAGTGTGGTTTGGTCCGAAATGACCGCCGGTTGGCCCTTGATGGCAATGCTCAAGAATTTGTTGAGCTTCTTGTCCGTACACACAACGGCGAATTATTTGATCCGCACCAACACGAAATAGGTCTGGGTATTCCCAGAAATATGACTTCAAATCTGCAAAGAATTTCTTCTTTTGCTGATAAGTAAGTCCTTTTTGTAGAATGTCTGAAGCAAGATAGTTTGCAAAATGGGCAAACCATGGGATTTCAGATTCTTTTTCAACCCTCATTAGAGATTCGTCAGGAAATGTATCTTTGATGATTGTATCATCAAGTTTATCTAATTCGGGGTTTTCAAGTTGGGATAAATGATCGGCAGCTAGATTCTCGGCTCCTTTCTTATCACGTATCTCAATGTCAAATTCTTGAAGTAAAAGAACAAAACGTATGAGACGATGTTTTGCATCTAATTTCGAGAATAAATACCTAAGTGCCGAATGGTCCGTGTAAACAATGGTCTTGGACAACACCAAATATGACCGAAATTTATCAAATGCATAAACAACCGCTAGGAGTTCTTTTTCCGTGGTGGTATAATTAATTTGGGCTCCCGTTAGAGTTTTACTTGCATAATAATTCGGAAGAAAATGATTATCTTGAAGTTGTCCTAAAACAACACCTAAGGCATAATCGCTTGCGTCACACATTAGCTCAAATGGCATACTCCAATCCGGAGATACCATAATTGGAGCTTGTGTGAGTTTTGACTTTAGAATCGAGAATGCATTCTCGCAATTAGAATCGAAGTCAAATGGAGCATCCTTTTCAAGAAGTTTGGTCAATGGGCGGGCGATTTTAGAAAAATCTTTGATAAATTGCCTATAGAATCCTGCGTGACCAAGAAAGCTTCTAATTTCTTTAACATTTGATGGTTTAGGTAGCTTAGAGATAACTTCAATTTTAGCTTTATCTACCTCTATTCCCGCACGAGATATTTTGTGACCAAGTACAATACCCTCTTTCACCATGAAGTGGCATTTTTCCCAATTTAGGACCAAGTTTGCTTTCTCACATCGGATAAGCATACGTTTTAGATTGAAAAGACACGATTCAAAGGAGTCTCCAAACACGAAAAATTCATCCATGAAGACTTCCATACAATCCTCTACCATATCATCAAAGATTGCCGTCATGCACCTTTGAAAGGTTCCGGGTGCATTGCATAAACCAAACGGCATGCGGCGATAGGCAAAGGTACCGAAAGGACAAGTGAATGTGGTCTTTTCTTGGTCGTTGGGATCAATTGGAATTTGGAAGTAACCAGAGAAACCGTCTAGAAAGCAATAATATTCTTTTCCCGCTAATCGTTCAAGCATTTGATGAATAAAAGGTAACGGGAAATGATCCTTTCTAGTGGCATCATTTAGACGTCTGTAATCAATACAGACTCTCCAGCCGGTAACTGTTCTAGTTGGGACGAGTTCGTCCTTTTCATTTAATATAACGGTTGTACCCCCCTTTTTGGGTACTACTTGTACTGGACTAACCCATGGACTATCGGAGATGGGGTAGATTAACCCGGCGTCAAGAAGCTTGACGACCTCCTTTTTAACAACCTCTTTCATGTTGGGATTTAGCCTGCGTTGTCTTTGTACTACGGGTTTGTAATCATTCTCAAGGAGAATTTTATGTGTACAATAAGACGGGTTTATTCCCGGAATGTCGGTTGTTTTCCAGGCTATAGCCTTTTTATGGGTTTTTAATACAGAAATTAGCTTATCCTTCTCATTATCTAAAAGATGTGAAGCAATAATTACTAGTAATTGAGATGTACCTTCGAGATAAGCATACTCCAAGTGTTTGGGTAGCTCTTTAAGCTCTAGTACGGGTGGTTCTTCTAAGGAATTTTTTATACGAAATCTATCTTCATTTTTGATTTCCTCAAACGATTCCTCTTCCATGGGAATTTCTTCTATTATGGTCTCGTCATCCGTGACCACCTTCATCAACTCATCAAAATCTTTATCAATATTGAAGTATTCATTCTCACTTACCGGGGCTAACCCCGAGATATCAATTTCAAGTAGCTCCTTCAATTCATTCTCGACACAAAGATCTATAACATCAATTTAAAAACAAGAGTCATCGGTAGAAGTGGGTCTTTTCATGGCTTTGTCAATGTGACAAATTATTCTCTCGTTTCCCACACCTAGACTCAATTGTTCTTTTTGGACATTAATGATAGCATCTGCAGTGTTTAGGAAAGGACGTCCTAAAATGATAGGAACTTTTGTGTCCTCTTGCATTTGTAGAATAACAAAGTCGACGGGAAAGATAAGTGAGCCAACTTTTACAAGTATATCCTCGGCTATACCTATGGGAGTATTAAATGATTGGTTTGCTAATCGAATACCCATTCGGGTTGGTTTTAAGTCTCCTAAGTCAAGTTTTAAATATAACGAGTAAGGCATTAAGTTAACACTTGCACCTAGGTCGGCTAGTGCATCGTACACTACCGAATCACCCATCATACATGGTATGATAAAACTACCAGGGTCTCCTAATTTTGGAGGTACATTTTGTTTCTTTAAGATGGCCGAACATTCCTCATGGAGGAATGTGGCAGAAACGTCGTGGTATTTCCCCTTCGAGGATATGAGATCCTTTAAAAACTTCCCGTAATTGGGCATATCCCTAAGAACCTCCGCGAGTGGCATGTTAATGCTAATTTGCTTAATCATGTCCGCAAATTTCTCATATCGCCTCGCGAGTCTGTCTTTCTTTAATGCTTTTGGGTATGGAATGGGTTCCTTATGCACCTTTACTGTTGGTTCTTCACTTTTCTTTGGTATGACCTCAGGTGGATCATCTTTCTCTTGTTCTTTGTCAACTTGCTCATTTTCATCAACCGGAATTTGTAAAACAGAAGGGCATAAAGGAACTTTCGGGGACTTAAGAGTCTCCGGTTTAGTTGTTAAACCACTTCTAGTAGTTATAGCATTTACATGCTCGTTCCTTGTTTGGGGGTTGTTGGGATTCACTTGAGTATTTGAGGGGAGAGTACCTGGTGGTCTCTCTGATAGTAACTGTGATATCCTTCCAACATCCCTTTCTAAGTTTTGTATTGTGGCTTGTTGATTTTGGATTTGCTGAGTTTGGAGCTCTGCATGTTGCTCGTGCTTAACCATAAAATCTCTTAAGAGATCTTCTAAACCAGATTTCCTCTCAGGTTGAGGTTGCATAATTGCTAATGGTTGTGGTTGATTGTGTTGGAAATTATTTTGATAATTTCGTTGAGGTTGATTTCGGTTATTATAACCTGGTGGCGGATTTCTTTGATTTTGATTTGGGAAATTCCGGTTATTTTGGTAACCTGGATTTCCTCCTTGATAATTATTATTATTTTGATAGTTATTATTATTTGATCCTGAAGGTCCTCCTACTTGATAGCTGTTTATAGGAGGATATTTTCGGTTGTTTGCTTCTATAGCTGGAAAATCACTGAAGTTCATTTCACCTTTTCGTAAGTAACCTAAGAAATTTGCTTGCTCTTCCATTATACTTTGATCACAATCTCTAGTAAGATGGGGACCTTGGCACAGTTCACATCCTACTCTGATAGCATGCATTTCCTTGGTTACTTTCTCGATTTGCCGTGCTTGATTTGCTATTTGAACTTTTAAAGAAGCAATTTCATCATTGCTTTCAATACTAGCAACATTTGATGATCTAGAGAATTCTATTTCTTGATGCCAATTATGGGAATGGGAAGCTAAATCAGCAATGATTGTGTGAGCGTCTTCAGGTGTTTTCTTCATGATCGAACCTCCGGCTGCAACATCTATATCTTTTCTAGTTGCCACATTGACTCCTTTATAGAATATTTGGACCTTTTGGAATGTATTCAACCCGTGTTGAGGACATACCCTAAGCATTTTGTTGAATCGGGTCCAAGCTTCATAAAGAGTTTCATTAGGCTTTTGCATAAAGTGATTTATATCACTTTGCAATTTTGCTGCTTTTGATGCAGGAAAGAATTCTGACAAAAACTTATCCATCATATCATTCCAGTTTTCAATATAACCTTCTGGTAATGAGTCTAGCCAATCTCTTGCATCATCTTTTAAGGACCATGGAAAGATTTTTAAACATGCAATTTCATCGGTGACATCTTTGATTTTGAAAAGCTTGCAAATGCTTACAAACTTACGAAGATGCTCGTTAGCATCCTCATTTGGGGCTCCACCGAATTGGCATGTATTAGTTACCATGTGTAAAAATTGACCTTTTATTTCAAAACCATCACTCATCGTGGGTTGGATGATTGCGTGGCCTTGACCTTTTCTTATGGCCTTCATTAATGCTTCCATCGTTTGATTTGTATCAGCCATTTCTTCTTCTTCTTTAATAATTGGCTCTATGATTGGTTGAATTATTGGTTCAGAGTCGGATTCTAAGGAAAGTGACTCTAAATTTTTAGCAAGAGATTCTACTTCTTGAGCTCTTAAGCGTTCGTGGAATTTTCTTTCGGGTTCAGGATGTGAAGGAGTTAATTCAGCGTTGGAGGAACGTAAGTTCATACATTAATTTCTATTATGAGATCACTTCACTAAAGGTTTATCTAGGGTTACCTATTTGTTTCTCTTTTTTTAGTGTTTTTCGGTGTTTTAAAATTACTAGTACTTCCTATTTCTTTTTGTTGTTTTTGTCCTTTATTAATTCTTTGAGGTTCCGGATTAAATTTAACGAGTTTAGGATTGAACGGATCATACAATTTGGGAAATTGTACAAAGAATTAAAGGATTTATTCAAAAACTTTGAACTTTCTTGGAAATGAATTTCCTCGAGAGTATCGAATAACATAAAAACAATGATAAAAACCCTTAAACAAACAGATTTTCCTTCTGATTTTGCCCACGTTTCGAATAGCCAAAAGATGCAGCAGAGGGGCAGGATCCTTCTATTGACCAATAAAATTGGTGATCCAACAACCCGGTCCACGTACAAATCCAACTACTACTACGAATCAGAAAAATTATCTATTTATTTAACTGCCAACTCCCCGGCAGCGGCGCCAAAAAGTTGGTGTTGCGAAACGTAACCTTTATTTATGAACGGATTTGAGTTATTTTGTTACACGAATTGATTTATTGTATATGTGGTATTTTATTGAATTCAGGTTGATTTCACACATATATAGGCAACTAGTCCTATCCGTGTAGTTTAGTTTGTTGGTAAATTCGATTCGTTCCACAGGGAGATGGAGTGTTTAATGGTTTTTAATAGTCTTTGATGTCAAACTTATTTAAAGGAGGTTTTGGATTAGGAATTTATAATATAACAGTAAAAGAAAATAAATTAAACTAATTTACTAAATAAAATTACAAGATTACAATAATTAACTTAAAAAGGAACTAAATGAAAATATACTAATTATGATGTGACAATAATATTACTAAATGGTAATTAGTAAAATAGTAACTTTTAATAAAACTATATGTTTAGAATTTTGTTTTAAGCAATTATAATATAAACTTATTTAAATTAACTAAATGACATGTTTAAAAAGATTAATACAAATTAAAAGGAATTAAAATGATTAACTAATTGTAAACTCTTTTCTAATTATAAAGTATTATAATTAACACTAATTATTAGGATTTAACATGTATTAAAGTATTTTATAATAACTAATACAAATTATATAGTAATAACCTAAATATAAATAATTAAATAACTAAAACCCTAATTTTGCCCTAACTGGTACTGTAGCCGTGTCTTGTACATACGCGTTTCGCGTATTTATACGCGTTTCGCGTATAATTTAAAACCTACGCGAATTGTGTGAATCTGGTCGTACAGTTTGAATTACAGGCATACGCGTTTCGCGTATACCATACACGATTCGCGTATGATATATAAACTGTGACAAACAGTCTGTTACGAAATTTAAATGTTTTTATGTATATTTTTTATTTTATAATAATAATTCGTAAATAATAATAATAATACTTTTATAATAAATATAAATGGGATAAAATGGGAGTATTTACTTAAATGTGTCACCCCTAGGTCCATGGATTGTTTTGAGTTTACGCCCTATTTAAAATGTTTTAGTATCAAACTTTATATTTTTCTTTCGAATAAATATAAGGTTAAGACTAACTAAATAAAATCTAATTTTCATCGGATTCTTTTTAGATAGCTACTATTCCTTAAGTATTTAAATTGAGACCTAGCCTAGTTTTGACTTTCGCCAATACCCAAATCGTAACGGTTTCCCTTTTTACAATTTCACTGTCATATAATTATTGATATTACCCAAACCATCGAAGTTTATTTCTAAATTGGTGTTAATAACTTATCCATAAATTCGTCTAGATCATTTTAATGTTGAAGCTTAATTTATGTAAATAAAAATAACTTTCGTTATTTAAATTTAATAAATTAAGTGGCAAGGGTTAAATACCTAATTACACAATAATGGTTCATTTAACTAGGCTCAATATTAAAAATACTAAAGTTACATTTTAACTTTTACAATTGATAACAATCCATTTCACTAGGGGCTCTACAACTAAGCAATCACTAAGGAAATTTAGCTATTCATTACACTAGGGTAAACATAAAAATATAGATATGCAAACATAATAACAACGCTAATTTTAACAGAGTAAACTTACTAAAATATCTTCACTTTCATTAACTTCAAACGGTAGAAAAAATTACAATAATAACACCCTTTTCACGCGTACAATAATACCCTTAATCACGAACAGTACACCCTTAATATTTGAAACTATCCTAAATACTTGAAACTAATTATACAGAGTAATAAAATGACACTATATTTGACTATAGTAATTGTTGTGTGTCTTTTGATATGTTGTTTTTTTTTTCTCAACATGTCCTCCGTATTTAACATTGAACAAAGTAGTAGGTGAAGCTTAATTGGTTCCTTGCTGTAGCACAATTTAGAAAAAGAATTGATTTTTAAACACAAAAGCAGCCGCCCCATTTCAGTTTCATGATTAAACTCGGCCTAACATTACGCGTTTCGTGTAGAGGTCACACGATTCGCGTAAGGCTAAATTACTACGCGTTTTGTGTAAACATACACGATTCGCGTAAGAGATAATGGCAGTTTTCTTTATTTTTCTTTTTCGTTTGTTCTTTGTTGATCCCGTATCGATGTGTACCATTTTGGACGACTTGTGTAACCTTTTTCTTCAGTTTTCTTCATTCTTGAATTCGGATAAACATTTTCTCGATATATATTTGATTTAAACTCATCGTTTATCGTTGTTTCTTCAAATAGCAAGCTCTTGTCCACTTTTGTCGTTTTTCTTGAATATTATACGTTGAATGTCTTTTTAGATGATAAAAACCTATGAAATATAAGTGATATTGCGTCGAATAATATGTATGTTTAGAGAAATATCAGTAATCATCTAAGATCAAGGAACCTTTGTTATTTATAGTAGGTTATATTTCTAATTCAAGGTAATATTCATATTCAAACTTTGATTCAATTTCTACAACTATAACAATCTTATTTCGAGTGAAAATCTTACTTGAACTGTTTTCGTGTCATGATTCTGCTTCAAGAACTTTCAAGCCATCCAAGGATCCTTTGAAGCTAGATCCATTTTTCTCATTTCCAGTAGTTTTATCCAAAAAACTTGAGGTAGTAATGATGTTCATAACATCATTCAATTCATACATATAAAGCTATCTTATTCGAAGGTTTAAACTTGTAATCACAAGGACATAGTTTAGTTAATTCTAAACTTGTTCGCAAACAAAAGTTAATCCTTCTAACTTGACTTTTAAAATCAACTAAACACATGTTCTATATCTATATGATATGCTAACTTAATGATTTAAAACCGGGAAACACGATGAACACCATAAAATCGGATATACGCCGTCGTAGTGAAACCTGGGGCTGTTTTGGTTTGGATAATTAAAAACTATGATAAACTTTGATTTAAAAGTTGTTCTTCTGGGAAAATGATTTTTCATATGAACATGAAACTATATCCAAAAATCTTGGTTAAACTCAAAGTGAAAGTATGTTTTTCAAAATGGTCATCAAGATGTCGTTCTTTCGACGGAAATGACTACCTCTTTAGTAATTGACATGTAACTTAAATTTTCGATTTTCTATTTAGATTCTTAAGTTAGAGTTCAATATGAAACCATAGCAATTTGATTCACTCAAAACGGATTTAAAATGAAGAAGTTATGGGTAAAACAAGATTGGATATTTTTGATCTTTTTAGCTACGGGAAATGTTTAACAAATCTATACAAATCATATCTTAGCTAACTTATATTATATTATACATGTATTCTAATATATTATGTAATCTTGGGATACCATAGACACGTATGCAAATGTTTTGACATATCATATCGACCCATGTATATATATTATTTGGAACAACCATAGACACTCTATATGCAGTAATGTTGGAGTTAGCTATACAGGGTTGAGGTTGATTCCAAAAATATATATACTTTGAGTTGTGATCTAGCCTGAGATGTGTATACACTGGGTCTTGAATTGATTCAAGATAATATATATCGATTTATTTCTGTACATCTAACTGTGGACAACTAGTTGTAGGTTACTAACGAGGACAGCTGACTTAATAAACTCAAATCTTTAAAACATAATAAAAATGGTTGTAATTATATTTTAATCATACTTTGATATATATGTACATATTTGTATAGGTTCGTGAATCGATCCGTGGCCAAGTCTTATTTCCGAGGAAGGAATTATCTGTGAAAGTGAGTTATAGTCCCACTTTTAAAATCTAATATTTTTGGAATGAGAATATATGCAGGTTTTAAAAATGATTTACAAAATAGACACAAGTACGTGAAACTACATTCTTTGGTTGAATTATCAAAATCGAATATGCCCCTTTTTATTAAGTCTGGTAATCTAAGAATTAGGGAACAGACACCCTAATTGACGCGAATCCTAAAGATAGATCTATTGGGCCTAACAAACCCCATCCAAAGTACCAGATGCTTTAGTACTTCGAAATTTATATCATATCCGAAGGGTGTCCCAGAATGATGGGGATATTCTTATATATGCATCTTGTTAATTTCGGTTACCAGGTGTTCACCATATGAATGATTTTTATCTCTATGCATGGGATGTGTATTGAAATATGAAATCTTGTGGTCTATTGTTACGATTTGATATATATAGGTTAAACCTATAACTCACCAATATTTTTGTTGACGTTTAAAGCATGTTTATTCTCAGGTGAATACTAAGAGCTTCCGCTGTTGCATACTAAAATAAGGACAAGATTTGGAGTCCATGTTTGTATGATATTGTGTAAAAACTGCATTCAAGAAACATATATCGATGTAATATATTTCTATTGTAAACCATTATGTAATGGTCGAGTGTAAACAGTATATTTTAGATTATCATTATTTGATAATCTGCGTAATGTTTTTAAAACCTTTATTGATAAAATAAAGGTTATGGTTGTTTTAAAAATGAATGCAGTCTTTGAAAAACGTCTCATATAGAGGTCAAAACCTCGCAACGAAATCAATTAATATGTAACATTTATAATCAAAATGAACGGGACATTTCAGTTGGTATCAGAGCGTTGGTCTTAGAGAACCAGAAAATTTGCATTAGTGTGTCTTATCGAGTTTGTTAGGATGCATTAGTGAGTCTGGACTTCGACCATGTTTTCTTTAAAAATGATTGCTTAACATTTTTGTTGGAAACTATATATTATTAACATGTAAATATTATGTGATATATTAATCTCTTAACATGTTTGATATTGTGTGATAGATGTCTACCTTTATCACAAATCCCATTGACTCACCTAATAATAGCGAAGAGTCGAATATATATTGGCAAGATTCACAATTTCCTGAAGAACCGGAAGAAGAGGAAACGGAACCGGAAGAAGAGGAACCGGAAGAAGAGGAACCAGAAGAAGAGGAACTGAAAGAAGAAGAGGTTCCGGAGGGGGAATAGTAGGAACCACAGAAAACCGGTCAAATAAAAGAAAATCCTCAACCAATGGACCAAAGTTAATAATGGTCAATGGTGTTTCTGCTAAGGTAGCAAAATATTGGGAAAATTACCAATTTTTCCGATGAATCAGATCATGATGAGGATTCCAATGATGTTATAGAAATTACCCCGACCCAATTTAATGAGGCAAAAGAAAATAATAAGGGAAAAGGCATCAAAATAGAGAAATCTGATTCCGACCCCGATGAACTTTATATGTACCGTCAACACCCGTATTTTCAATATCATAACAATAACCCGGGAACCTCTAAACCACCAGGTTTTTTGTGGAAAATGACGACTCGTATTAGAGGAACATCATATATCCCTAGAAGATTAGGAAAAAGAACCAAGTCCGAAGAAGAAGAAACCAGTGATTCAGATTAGAGAGATGTGAGCAAGTTGTGTAATAAATGTATTGTAGTGTGCTTGTACTTTTATGTTCTATGTAAAAATTACTTGTATTGTTTGTTATTACGAATCTAATCCTTGTCTATTTTACAGTATAAAAACAAAATGGACGTTAAGGGTAGACAACCGAATATTTTAGAAGACCTACCAGAGGATATGATTGAGGAAATCTTGTCTAGAGTCGGTCAGAATTCATCAGCACAATTAATTATGGAAAAATTAACTTGTCAAACATTTGAAAGACTTTCCAGAAATTCCTTAGTTTATAAAAGGCTTTCCTTTGATAGGTGGGGTATATCACATTGGGGAGACCGTAAGTTACGCCGTGTGTTCTTTAAAGCGTTAAATGCGGGGAACCCAAATGCAATTTCACGCTACGGGTTAAGAACCTATTTTGACTCAACATATCCCAACATAGGATTTCGTGAATTAGAAAGAGCTTCTAACATGTAACATAAAGAAGCATGTTATGCTTACGGGTTAGTGATGTTCGCTTCTTATCAAAGTGAGAAAAAGAAAATTGGATTGCAACTTTTAAATAAAACCTTCCCACAAGTGACAGATTCAGTAGTTGGGGTGAGAAACAAGGTTTTTAGATTATTACGGGGCTGTTGGACATTATGAAACTCTCGTCCTTTTGACGACATTAAAACATGCAGCCTAGCCAATGGTCATAACGGTTATTTTCCACAAGACCAAGGATGGGAAGTCGTCTTAATAAAACCAGAATACATGACTTGTTTCTGGACTTATGAATTGCGTGTCTTTATTTCCTTTGCTGAACAACTTGCGTATTAACTAGATTTATCTTCAAAACTGTCCTGTATCAAAGTGTACTATATTTCATGTTATATGTAATATAGCAATGTTGTAAGTTTGAAAAATATTTGTATGTGATATATTATTATAATCAGTTTTTCATATGGAATTGTAGTAGTTGAATTGTATATTAACTACTAAGTATGAACTTAACGGGTAGGTAGTACCCGAATTTAAACTTATAAAACGCTAATATGAAGAAAAAGCTTTTATAAATGAGTTCATTTTATGCTACGAAATACTATTGACTACTCTTAATATTCTGTATGATTAACTCGATTCAGTTGGCTATTTTGAAGGAAATGGCACCGACTACTCGACACACCATGAATATGAGCGAAGAGGAATTTCGTACCTTTCTTGATGCAAACATAGCCGCAGTACAGGCTGCGCTACATACCAACAATAACTCTGAATCTAGCAATGCAGCTAACGGCGTTAGAAATCGTGTAGGATGCTCCTACAAGGAATTCACTGCCTGCAAACCTTCAGAATTTGATGGGACCGAAGGACCAATTGGATTGAAACGGTGGACCGAGAAAGTCGAATCAGTGTTTGCCATAAGTAAGTGTACTGAAGAGGATAAAGTTAAGTACGCTACGCATACCTTCACAGGTACTGCGTTAACGTAGTGGAACACCTATCTTGAACAGGTAGGACAAAATGCTGCTTACGCACTACCGTAGTCGGCATTCAAGCAATTGATGAACGAGCAGTACCGTCCTAGAAACAAAGTCAATAAACTTAAGGCAGAACTTAGAGAGTTACGAACACAAGGGTTCGACGTTACCACATATGAACGATGATTCACAGAGTTGTGCCTATTGTGTCCGGGAGCATTCGAAGATGAAGAAGAGAAGATCGACGCGTTTGTAAAAGGGTTACTAGTAAGGATTCAAGAAGATATAAGTTCACATGAGCTTGCCTCCATACAAAAGGCATGTAGAATGGCTCACAAACTAGTGAACCAGATTGAGGGAAGAATTAAAGAACAGGCGGCCGAAGAGGCCAACGTGAAGCTAGTCAAAAGAAAGTGGGAGGAAAATGGTGATAAGAGTCACCAAAACAATAACAACTATCCCAACAATCGCAACATCAATCGCAACTACAACAAATGGCACAACAACAACAACTACTACAACAATCATCCCAACAACAATAACAACCGTAACAACAACAACAATCAGAAGCAGCTATGCCAAAGGTGTGAAAAGTATCACTCGGGGTTCTGCACCAAATTTTGCAACAAGTGTAAAAGAAATGGTCATAGCGCAGCGAAGTGTGAGGTCTACGGACCAGGGGATAACAGAACGAAAGGAACAAATGGTGTCGGAACGAGTAATGGCGGAGCAAGTAGTGTCAGAGCAAGTTATGCCAATGTAATTTGTTATAAATGTGGAAAACCGGGCCACATTATTAGAAATTGCCCGAACCAGGAGAACACGAATGGACAAGACTGCAAAAGAGTTTTCAATATTAATGCGGCAGAGGCACAGGAAGACCCGGAGCTTGTTACGGGTACGTTTCTTATTGACAATAAATCTACTTACGTTTTATTTGATTTGGGTGCGGATAGAAGCTATATGAGTAGAGATTTTTGTGCTAAATTAAGTTGTCCATTGACACCGTTGGATAGTAAATTTTTACTCGAATTAGCAAACGGTAAATTAATTTCAGCAGATTATATATGCCGGAATCGAGAAATTAAACTGGGTAGCGAAATATTTAAGATTGATTTGATACCAGTAGAGTAGGGAGTTTTGATGTAATAGTTGGCATGGACTGGCTGAAGGAGATGAAAGCAAAGATCGTATGTTACAAAAATGCAATTCGCATTGTACGAGAAGAAGGAGAACCCTTAATGGTGTACGGAGAAAAGGGCAACACGAAGCTACATCTTATTAGTAATTTGAAGGCACAAAAACTAATAAGAAAAGGTTGCTATGTTGTTCTAGCACACGTTAAGAAAGTACAAACTGAATAAAAGAGCATCAATGATGTTCCCGTCGCAAAAGAATTTCCCGATGTATTTCTGAAAGAATTACCGGGACTACCTCCACATCGATATGTTGAATTTCAAATAGATCTTGTACCAGGAGTTGCACCAATAGCGCGTGCTCCTTACATACTCGCACCCAGCGAAATGAAAGAACTGCAAAGCCAACTTCAAGAACTATTAGAACGTGGTTTCATTCGACCAAGCACATCACCATGGGGAGCTCCTGTTTTGTTTGTCAAGAAGAAGGATGGTACATTTAGGTTGTGTATTGACTACAGAGAGTTGAATAAACTTACCATCAAAAACCGTTATCCACTACCGATAATCGACGACTTATTTGATCAACTGCAAGGCTCGTTGGTTTATTAAAAGATTGATTTACATTCTGGTTATCATCAAATGCGGGTGAAGGAGGATGATATTCCAATGAATGCTTTTAGGATGCGTTATGGTCATTACGAGTTTATGGTTATGCCATTTGGATTGACTAATGCACCAGCTGTGGTCATGGACCTTATGAACCGAGTATGTGGGCCATATCTTGACAAGTTTGTCATTGTTTTCATCGATGACATACTTATTTACTCGAAGAATGATCAAGAGCACGAAGAACATTGGAGAAAAGTTCTAGAGTTGCTAAGAAAAGAAAAACTGTACGCTAAGTTTTCAAAGTGTGCATTTTGTTGGAAGAAGTTCAATTCCTCGGTCATATAGTGAACAAAGAAGGTATTCAGGTGGATCCAGCAAAGATTGAAAACGTTGAAAAGTGGGAAACCCCGAAAACTCCGAAACACATACGCCACTTTTTAGGGCTGGCTGGTTATTACAGGAGATTCATCCAAGATTTTTCCAAAATAGCAAAACCCTTGACTGCATTAACGCATGAAGGGAAGAAATTTGAATGGAAGGATGAACAAGAGAAGGCGTTTTAGTTATTGAAGAAAAAGCTAACTACGGTACCTATATTGTCATTGCCTGAAGGGAATGATGATTTTGTGATTTATTGTGACGCATCAAAGCAAGGTCTCGGTTGTGTATTAATGCAACGAATGAAGGTGATTGCTTATGCGTCTAGACAATTGAAGATTCACGAGCAAAATTATACAACTCACGATTTGGAATTGGGTGCTGTTGTTTTTGCATTAAAGACTTGGAGGCATTATTTATATGGAGTCAAAAGTATTATATATACCGACCACAAAAGTCTCCAACATATATTTAATCAGAAGTAACTGAATATGAGACAACGCAGGTGGATTGAACTGTTGAATGATTATGATTTTGAGATTTGATACCACTCGGGGAAGGCGAATGTGGTAGCCGACGCTTTAAGTAGAAAGGACAGAGAACCTATACGGGTAAAAGCTATGAATATAATTATTCGTACTAACCTTACTACTCAAATAAAGGAGGCGCAACAAGGGGTTGTAAAAGAAGGAAAGTTGAAGAATGAGATACCCAAAGGATCAGAGAAACATCTTAATATTAGGGAAGATGGAACCCGATAAAGGGCTGATAGAATTTGGGTACCAAGGTTTGGAGATGTGAGAGAAATGGTACTTAAAGAAACACATAAAACCAGATATTCAATACATCCCGGAGCGGGGAAAATGTATAAAGATCTCAAGAAACACTTTTGGTGGCCGGGTATGAAAGCCGATATTGCTAAATATGTAGGAGAATGTTTGACGTGTTCTAAGGTCAAAGCTGAACATCAGAAACCATCAGGTCTACTACAACAACCTGAAATCCTAGAATGGAAATGGGAAAACATTACCATGGATTTCATTACTAAATTGCCAAGGACTGCAAGTGGTTATGATACTATTTGGGTAATAGTTGATCGTCTCACCAAGTCAGCACACTTCCTGCCAATGAGAGAAGATGACAAAATAGAGAAGTTGGCACGATTGTATTTTAAGGAGGTTGTCTCCAGACATGGAATACCCGTCTCTATTATCTCTTATAGGGATGGTAGATTTGTTTCAAGGTTCTGGCAGACGTTACAACAAGCATTGGGGACTCGTCTAGACATGAGTACTGCCTATCATCCACAAACTGATGGGCAAAGAAAAAGGATGATACAAACGCTTGAAGACATGCTACGAGCATGTGTTATTGATTTCGGAAACAATTGGGATCGACACCTACCGTTAGCATAATTTTCCTACAACAACAGTTATCATTCTAGTATTGAGATGACGCTGTTTGAGGCACTTTATGGTAGAAAGTAAAGGTCTCTGATTTGTTGGAATGAAGTGAGGGATAGACAGATTACGGGTCCGGAGATAATACAAGAGACTACCGTGAAAATCATCCAAATTCAACAACGATTGAAAACCGCCCAGAGTCGACAAAAGAGCTACGCGGACAGTAAAAGAAAAGATATAGAGTTTGAAATTGGAGAAATGGTCATGCTTAAGATTTCACCTTGGAAAGGCGTTGTTCAATTTGGTAAACGGGGGAAACTAAATCTAAGGTACATTGGACCATTCAAGATTATAGATCGTGTCGGACCAGTAGCTTACCAACTGGAGCTACCTCAACAACTAGCGGCTGTACATAACACTTTCCACGTCTCGAATTTGAAGAAATGTTTTGCTAAAGAAGATCTCACTATTCCGTTGGACGAAATCCAAATCAATGAAAAACTTCAATTCATTGAAAAACCCGTCGAAATAATGGATCGTGAGGTTAAGAGACTTAAGCAAAACAAGATACCGATTGTTAAGGTTCGATGGAATGCTCGTAGAGGACCCGAGTTCACCTGGGAGAATGAATATCTGATGAATAAGAAATACTCGCATCTATTTCCAGAAGATTCGTCAACACCTTCAACAGCTTAAAATTTCGGGGCAAAATTTATTTAACGGGTAGGTACTGTAGTGACCCGAACTTTTCCATGTTTATATATATTAATTGAGATTGATATTTACATGACTAAATGTTTCCAACGTGTTAAGCAATCAAACTTATTAAGACTTGATTAAATGAAATAAGTTTCATATAGACAATTGATCACCCAAGTTGACCGGCGATTCACGAACGTTACAAAATTTTAAAAACTACATGTTGTGGTATATATAGACATATATATATGGTTGACATGAGATTATGATGAGTTAGTATCTCACTATGTATATTAACAATGTGTGATATACATAAGAAATGAGATTACTAAGTTAAGAAACTCGAAATTATATATATAGCGATTATCGTTATGATAACGTCTACTAAATATATATGTATCATATTAAGATATTGATACACTATATTTAACATGATAAAATGATATTTAAATATATCATTAAGTTTGTTAACAATGAACTACATATGTAAAAACAAGACTACTAACTCAAGAAATACGAAACGAGACTTATATGTAACGATTATCGTTGTAACGGTATTTTAATGTATATATCATATTAAGAGATATTCATACATCATAATATCATGATAATATAATAATTTAACATGTCATTTGATATAATAAACATTGGGTTAACAACATTAATTGAGACCGTTAACTTAAAGGTTTCAAAACAACACTTACATGTAACGACTAACGAAGACTTAACGACTCCATTAGAATGTATATACATGTTGTGTTTTGATATTTATTCTTACACTTTTGAAAGACTTCAAGACACATATCAAAGTATTTCTACTTAACAAAAATGCTTACAATTACATCCTCGTTCAGTTTCATCAACAATTCTACTCGTATGCACCCGTATTCGTACTCGTACAATACACAGCTTTTAGATGTATGTACTATTGATATATATACTCCAATGATCAGCTCTTAGCAGCCCATGTGAGTCACCTAACACTTGTAGGAACCATCATTTGGCAACTAGCATGAAATATCTCATAAAATTACAAAAATATTAGTAATCATTCATGACTTATTTACATGAAAACAAAATTACATATCCTTTATATCTAAACCATATACCAATGACTAAAAACACCTACAAACACTTTCATTCTTCAATTTTATTCATCTAATTGATCTTTCTCAAGTTTCATCTTCAAGTTCCAAGTGTTCTTCATAAATTTCATAAGTATAGTTTCATAAAAATCAAGAATACTTCCAAGTTTGCAAGTCTACTTCCAAGCTTTCTAATCCATTCCAAGTAATCATCAAAGATCAAGGAACCTTTGTTATTTATAGTAGGTTATCTTTCTAATTCAAGGTAATATTCATATTCAAACTTTGATTCAATTTCTACAACTATAACAATCTTATTTCGAGTGAAAATCTTACTTGAACTGTTTTCGTGTCATGATTCTGCTTCAAGAACTTTCAAGCCATCCAAGGATCCTTTGAAGCTAGATCCATTTTTCTCATTTCCAGTAGTTTTATCCAGAAAACTTGAGCTAGTAATGATGTTCATAACATCATTCAATTCATACATATAAAGCTATCTTATTCGAAGGTTTAAACTTGTAATCACTAGAACATAGTTTAGTTAATTCTAAACTTGTTCGCAAACAAAAGTTAATCCTTCTAACTTGACTTTTAAAATTAACTAAACACATGTTCTATATCTATATGATATTTTAACTTAATGATTTAAAACCTGGAAACACGATGAACACCATAAAATCGGATATACGCCGTCGTAGTGAAACCGGGGGCTGTTTTGGTTTGGATAATTAAAAACTATGATAAACTTTGATTTAAAAGTTGTTCTTCTGGGAAAATGATTTTTCATATGAACATGAAACTATATCCAAAAATCTTGGTTAAACTCAAAGTGAAAGTATGTTTTTCAAAATGATCATCAAGATGTCGTTCTTTCGACGGAAATGACTACCTCTTTAGTAATTGACATGTAACTTAAATTTCCGACTATAAACCTATACTTTTTATGTTTGGATTCTTAAATTAGAGTTCAATATGAAACCATAGCAATTTGATTCACTCAAAACGGATTTAAAATGAAGAAGTTATGGGTAAAACAAGATTGGATATTTTTGATCTTTTTAGCTACGGGAAATGTTTAACAAATCTATACAAATCATATCCTAGCTAACGTATATTGTATTATACATGTATTCTAATACATTATGTAATCTTGGGATACCATAGACACGTATGTAAATGTTTTGACATATCATATCGACCCATGTATATATATTATTTGGAACAACCATAGACACTCTATATGCAGTAATGTTGGAGTTAGCTATACAGGGTTGAGGTTGATTCCAAAAATATATATACTTTGAGTTGTGATCTATCCTGAGACGTGTATACACTGGGTCGTGGATTGATTTAAGATAATATATATCGTTTTATTTCTGTACATCTAATTGTGGACAACTAGTTGTAGGTCACTAACGAGGACAGCTGACTTAATAAACTCAAATCTTTAAAACATAATAAAAATGGTTGTAATTATATTTTAATCATACTTTGATATATATGTACATAATTGTATAGGTTCGTGAATCGATCCGTGGCCAAGTCTTATTTCCGAGGAAGGAAATATCTGTGAAAGTGAGTTATAGTCCCACTTTTAAAATCTAATATTTTTGGGATGAGAATATATGCAGGTTTTATAAATGATTTACAAAATAGACACAAGTACATGAAACTACATTCTATGGTTGAATTATCAAAATCGAATATGCCCCTTTTTATTAAGTCTGGTAATCTAAGAAATAGGGAACAGACACCCTAATTGACGCGAATCCTAAAGATAGATCTATTGGGCCTAACAAACCCCATCCAAAGTACCGGATGCTTTAGTACTTTGAAATTTATATCATATCCGAAGGGTGTCTCGGAATGATGGGGATATTCTTATATATGCATCTTGTTAATGTCGGTTACCAGGTGTTCACCATATGAATGATTTTTATCTCTATGTATGGGATGTGTATTTAAATATAAAATCTTGTGGTCTATTGTTACGATTTGATATATATAGGTTAAACCAATAACTCATCAACATTTTTGTTGACGTTTAAAGCATGTTTATTCTCAGGTGAATACTAAGAGCTTCCGCTGTTGCATACTAAAATAAGGACAAGATTTGGAGTCCCTGTTTGTATGATATTGTGTAAAAACTGCATTCAAGTAACATATGTCGATGTAATATATTTCTATTGTAAACCATTATGTAATGGTCGTGTGTAAACAGTATATTTTAGATTATCATTATTTGATAATCTACGTAATGTTTTTAAAACCTTTATTGATAAAATAAAGGTTATGGTTGTTTTAAAAATGAATGCAGCCTTTGAAAAAAGTCTCATATAGATGTCAAAACCTCGCAACGAAATCAATTAATATGTAACGTTTATAATCAATATGAACGGGACATTTCATAGTTGGGACGAGCGCTTACCTTTGGTGGAATTCTCGTACAATAATAGTTATCATACTAGTATCGGGATGCCACCTTACGAGATGCTTTATGGGCGGAGGTGCCGAACTCCGAAAGCAAGAATGATATGATTCAGGATTATTTGAAAAAGGCTCAAGATAGACAAAAGTCGTATGCCGACAAACGTAGGCGAATGATCGAATTTCAAGAAGGTGACATGGTGATGCTTAAGGTTTCGCCATGGAAAGGCATTATTCGGTTTAGAAAACGGGGAAAGTTAGCTCCTCGGTTTATTGGGCTATTTAAGGTTTTAGCTCGTGTTGGTAAAGTCGCGTATCGTTTGGAATTACCCGAAGTGCTTGTGGGGATCCATAATACATTCCATGATTCCCATCTCCGCAAGTGTCTTGAGGATGATTCATCTTGGGGTACCATTAGACAAAATTGAGCTAAGCAACAAGTTAGAATATATTGAGGAACCGATTGCCATACTCGATGAGAAGGTCAAAAGTTTGAGAAATAAAGAAGTGGGGACTTTTAAAGTTCAATGGTGTCGGAGTAAAGGTTCTGAGTTTACGTGGGAGCTCGAAGAATTCGTGTTAGTTTATCTTCCTTCTTGTCATGCGGCTTGAATCACGAGGACGCGCTCCGATTCAAGTGGGGAAGAGTTGTAAGATCCAAATATTTGTTGTGTACATAAGCGTAAATAAGATGCTTGAAGTGGGGGTTTCGTTGTATCGGTTCCTCAATATATTCTAACTTGTTGTGACAGATTCCTTTCTTTTAAATTAGATATTTTGAGGGCTTTTTGGTCATTACACATGGGGGCCCGAATTTAAGGCCTAGATTCAGTCTTGGAGCTTCATTTACTCCATCTTCAACAACCCTTATCACCTCCATTTAATTTCTAGAGAGAGAGTGGTATTCTAGTGAGGGAAAACTCATTTTGGAAAGAAGAAGAAGGAATCTTGCTTAAGCTCAAGCTCTAAAGTTGTTCATCTACTTCCTAGCTACGTTTTGAGTGTGGTGGTATGTTCTAACTTTGTTTTCCTTGTTTAATTTGATTAAGGGTTAGGGTTTGGGGTAAGTGATGAACTTAAAACCCATTTGTTAGTGAATTGGGTGTTTTGGGTGAATTTGGGTCATGTAGACTCAAAGATGACTAACTATGATTTTTCATGGTATTAATTGATATTTATGAGCTTAAATTAGTTATCAATTACTAGCACACCTAGAGATAAGTAAATGGGCGTTGTGAGGGTTAGTGGATGACCCGAAATGGGTGTGTTGACCTTAATTTAGTCAAATGGGTTAAAATGGACCTAAGTTCGTTAATGTTCGTGTGTAATGCATAAACCTTGTGTTGAAATGTGTTTTAAACCTAACTTGGCTAATGATTAAGGTTTTGGGGATGTTAACCCAAATATTAGGGTTAAGGGTGCAAATGGAACGAGATTGCACCATGGGTCAAGATGACACTAGGATGGAGTTTTAGTTGGTTGACCAACTTGAGTTTATGATTGATATTATGTATAATGTAATAGGTACGTTACATTGAAGGTTTCCGAGCTTGATTATCTTTCACAAGAGATTTTGAGGTGAGTAGAGTAATTATACGTATGTGTATATGACGCGTTTATTTGTGGATGTTTTGGTATGAACCATCGAGCCGGTAGTGCCATAACATGTGTTCGATAAGATGTGAACCATGAGCCGGTAGCATCGAGTGTGAACCACGAGCCGGTAGCACTATAAAATAAGATGTGAACCACGAGCCGGTAGCATCGAGTGTGAACCACGAGCCAGTAGCACTATAAAAGAGTATGACTCAATTGCGTATGGTGTGAACCATCGGCCGGTAGCACCATAGCGTTTATGGTTAACCATATTGAGATTGTCGATTATTTAGCATATTGTTTATATATATATACATTGTGTTGAGTATATGCTAATGCGGTTTTGTGTTAATGTACGACTTGTTAAGTGTTTTGGGTACGATGACATGCTAATTGAGTTACAAGTTCGTATGAGGTATTTGGTGAATGTGATTGCAAATAGATGAGTTATATATATGTATGTGTAATTATTGCATTCACGAAGCTTTGCTTACCCTCTCATTGTTTACTTTTTTATAGGCTCAGGTATGGACAAAGGTAAGGGTGTTTGTTTAGTGTAGAGATCCCGTTGTGTTAGGGGACGCTTTTGGAGATTTAGCTTTGGAGTTTGACCGAGACTTGGGTAGTTTAACCCCAAACACCATGCTCGTAGGGTCGTTTGGTATTTAAACTTTTTGTGGTCGAAACTCTCGTTATGTATTAAACTCGTAATTCAGGCCTATGTGGGCCCCGCTTTGTAAAACTTATTTTATGTTTGAATCGTGTTAGTTTTACATATTGGAATATGTTATTAAAAGCGTTTCATCTAAATATGTCGGGAAGTGGGCGATCTTTTTCACAAAAAAAGGAAAAGTTGGACAGGCCAGTTTGGCGCGCCGCGCAGGTAAGTGGCACGCTGCGCCACTATGCTGTACAATTTTTTTTTTATTTTGCATATTTCGATTGCATGTGGGTTGGGTTGTTACAAGTGGTATCAGAGCATGGTCTAAGAGATTTAGGTGACTTGAGATAGGCGCCAAGACTTTGACTTTTTATGTGCGCGTTATGCGAGACTTGTAGGACTTTGGGTCGGATCGGGTTTTGGTTAGTGCATAGGTTTATGTGAACTAATCATGCGGTATTGTTTTGTGTGGTATTAGAAATCGTCAAGCGAGATAGACGTGGTACTAGTGAGTTAATGCGATGTGCTCGCGTAACAATGATTAGCTACCATTGTTACGGGTGCAAATCGTGTCAAACAAGCGATGTACGATGATTGTTGAGCAAGATGGGGTAGTGTGGTGTATATGTATATACATATGTGTTAAGTCCTTTCATCTCGTTGCTTAATTTAATTTGTTTTATAGAATGAAGATGAGAAATGGACACGACACCAATGACGGAAGTACGAGTGAGGACGTTGAACTCACGGCCAAGGTTGGGGCCATCTTTAAAAGGCTAAAGAAGGATTTTCTTGACGATGTCCGAAAGGTCTTCCAAGAGTCGGTTGATGGACAAGTGACCGAAATGATCAATGAACGAATGAAAGCCACAATAGAGGAGGCTTTAGAGGCTAGAAACATTTATCCTCGAGGCGAACGGGGTGAAGGTAATTGTGGGGGTGGAAGGCGGGACTTCCACTACAAAAATTTCAAGGATACTCAACCTCCTATGTTTAACGGGGTGAGGGATCCATTGAAAAGCACTTGTTGGATTTCCGATATCGAGGGGGCGTTCCGTACCGCGGAGTGTCCTCCCGAGAAGAAGACGAGGTATGGGTCTAGCATGTTGCGCGAAGAGGGCAAATTGTGGTGGGATGATAAAATGAAATTATATGGTGAAGAGCAATGCATGTGCTTGACATGGGAGGAGTTTAAGAAGGAATTTTTCCAAGAATACAGAACTTCTTCCGATCTTGATAAAATCCGGGACGAGTTGCACAATTTGCGACAAGGTTCAATGGACTTGGTTACTCTCAAGTCTACCTTCTTGACAAAGACTCGTTTTTGTCCGGAGTATGTTGGTGATGATCACAAGTTGATGCTAGATTTCTACCATACTTTAAGTGATGAGTTGAAGGTTAAGATTAGCCGGGTATGGCTAAGTCTTTTGAAGATTTATACGAATTGGCTAGGGGTTTTGAGCCGGAGGTTCCAAGGAAAAGCGATTTCACTTTTTCGAAGAGAAAGTTTGAAGGTTCGAGTTATTCGAACTTTTCAAATAAAAAGAACAAGAAAGGCTCCGAAAGCGTTAATAGTGTGAATAAGGGTGCTTCCGGAGGTTTCGGACCCACATGTTATAATTGTAATCAAAGAGGGCACATAGCCCATGATTGTACCAAGGCGTCGACCAAGCTTACTTGTTTTAATTGTGGTAAAGAGGGACACAAGAGGCCGGAATGTCCCGATTTGAAAAATGATCATGTGAAGAAGTTGGAGAGAGCGGCAGGTACGCCTAGGGGTCACAATTACTTGATGACCAATGATGAGGCCAAGCAATCTAACGAAGTTGTCTCAGGTACTTTTATGGTTAACTCAAATCCGGCAAGGATTCTAGTTGATAGCGATGCAAATTTGTCGTTTGTATCTCCAAAATTTGTGCCTAGACTTAATAGACCACTAGCAAAGTTAAGTCGTCGGGTAGAAGTCGAAATACCGGATGGCAAAACGGTGCAAGTGGTTGATGTGTGTAAAAATTGTGATGTCGTTTTTGGTGCAGAAAACTTTAAGTTAGATCTTATCCCGATGACTTTGGGTGATTTTGATATCGTTGTTGGCATGGATTGGCTCGATCATAATAGGGCCGATATTGCATGCCATGATAAATTTATTCGTGTGAAGACCCCAAGTGGGGGAGAGTTAATTATTCACGGTGATAAGTGTAGAAGACTTGTGCCGATATGCACTTTTGCACGGGCACGTCGTCTCCTTGACAGTGGTGGCATGGCTTTTCTTGCTCATGTTGTTGATACTCGTGATGAACCACCACCCATTCATGAAATTCTGGTGGTTAGTGAATTCGAAGACGTTTTTTCGGACGAGTTACCGGGTGTTCCGGCGGAAAGACAAGTTGAATTTCGCATTGAGTTGGTTCCGGGGGCTACCCCCATTGCTAAAACTCCTTATCATTTAGTGTCGACAGAAATGCAAGAGTTGTTAAATCAAACCCAAGAGCTACTTGAAAAGGGTTTTATCCGACCGAGTGCTTTGCCATGGGGCGCTCCGGTTTTATTCGTGAAGAAGAAATATGGTAGTATGCGGATGTGCATCGATTATCGGGAGTTGAACAAAGTGACGATCAAAAATCGTTATCCATTGCCTAGGATTGACGATTTGTTTGACCAACTCCAAGGTGCAACGTATTTCTCTAAAATCGACCTACGGTCTGGCTATCACCAAATGCGGGTCCGTGAGGAAGATATTGAGAAAACGGATTTTCGAACGCGTTATGGGCATTTTGAATTCGTAGTTATGCCTTTTGGTCTTACAAATGCACCGGCGGCATTCATGGACATTATGAACCGAGTGTCCTAACCTATGTTGGACAAGTCGGTAATTGTGTTCATTAACGACATACTTGTCTATTCGAAGAGTATGAAAGAACATGAACTTCATTTGCGGTGTGTGTTAAAGACGTTGCGGAAGGATAAGTTGTATGCTAAATTCTCCAAATGTGAATTTTGGCCAAGGGAGGTTCAATTCCTTGGCCACATTGTGAACGAAAATGGTATTCAAGTAGATCCGGGGAAGATTGAGACGGTGAAGATTTGGGAATGACCGACTACGCCTACGGAAATCTGAAGTTTTCTCGGATTGGCCGGTTATTATCGTCGATTTATCCAAGACTTTTCTAAGATCGCTTCTCCATTGACGAAATTGACAAGAAAGAACGCGAGATTTAATTGGGAGAACGAGCAAGAAATTGCTTTTCAGTTGTTAAAAGAGAAGTTGTGTCAAGCTTCGGTGCTAGTTTTGCCGGAAGGGGTGGAAGACATGATGGTCTATTATGATGCTTCTTTAAATGGGATCGGTTGTGTTCTAATACAACGGGGTAAAGTCATCGCGTATGCCTCTCGACAATTAAAGTAACACGAAACGAGATATCCGACTCATGATCTTGAGTTGGCGGAGGTTGTGCATGCGTTGAAATTTTGGTGCCATTAGTTGTATGGTGTCAAGTGTACGATTTATTCGGATCACAAGAGTTTGAAACATCTTTTCGATCAAAGAGATTTGAATTATCGGCAACGTAGGTGGATGGATGTGGTAAAAGACTATGATTGTGAGATACTTTATCATCCAGGCAAGGCGAATGTGGTCACGGATGCGTTAAGTCAAAAGAGTCATCACCCGGCGTTACGATTAGGATTGTTACGTATGATTATTACTAACGATTTTCTTGAAAAACTTGGTGTGATCCAAATAGAGGCTTACGTTCACAACAAGCATGCGGAATGAATCATGGGGCAATCGGAGTTCATTACTATGGGCTCGCGTGGTTTGTTGTCTTTTCAAGGAAGAGTATGGGTGCCTAAGATGGGTGATTATCGACAAGTGCTACTTGATGAAGCACATAAGTCAAAGTATTTCATTCATCCGGGAGCAACGAAGATGTATCTTGATTTGAGGAAGGATTATTGGTGGCCGGGCATGAAACGAGATGTTGTAAAGTATGTTGAACAATGAGTTACATGTTTGCAAGTTAAGGCCGAACACCAAAAGCCGTATGGTAAGTTACAACCGTTAGAAATCCCGAAATGGAAATGGGGGCACATTACCATGGATTTCATCACAAAGTTACCTAAAACGGAGAGAACCCAATTTGATTCGATTTGGGTTATAGTTGATCGATTGACGAAAAGTGCTTTGTTTCTTCCCATTCGAGAAGCGATATCGTCGGAGACTTTGGCTAAGTTGTTTATCAAGGAAGTCATCTCTCGACACGGGGTTCCCATATCTATTATTTCGGATCGAGATACCCGTTTTAAATTTCGGTTTTGGGAAAAGTTTCACGAAGATATGGGTACACAATTGAAACTGAGCACGGCATATCATCCTCAAACGGACGGTCAAACCGAACGTACGAACCAAACTTTGGAGGATATGTTTCGGGCGTGTATTATTGATTTTGGTGGCAGTTGGGACGAGCACTTACCTTTGGTGGAATTCTCGTACAATAATAGTTATCATACTAGTACTGGGATACCACCTTACTAGATGCTTTATGGACGGAGGTGCCGAACTCCGATTTGTTGGGGTGAAATTGGTCAAAGAGAAATCGGGAGTACCGATTTGGTTTTAGAGACAAATAGCAAGATTGATATGATTCAGGATCATTTGAAAAAGGCTCAAGATAGACAAAAGTCGTATGGCGACAAACGTAGGCGAATGATCGAATTTCAAGAAGGTGACATGGTGATGCTTAAGGTATCACCATGGAAAGGCATTATTCGGTTTAGAAAACGGGGAAAGTTAGCTCCTCGGTTTATTGGGCCATTTAAGGTTTTAGCTCGTGTTGGTGAAGTCGCGTATTGTTTGGAATTACCCGAAGAGCTTGCGAGGATCCATAATACATTCCACGTTTCCCATCTCCGCAAGTGTCTTGCGGATGATTCATCTTGGGTACCATTAGACGAAATTGAGCTAAACAACAAGTTATAATATATTGAGGAACCGATTGCCATACTCGATGAGAAGGTCAAAAGGTTGAGAAATAAAGAAGTGAGGACTTTTAAAGTTCAATGGCGTCGAAGTAAAGGTTCCGAGTTTACGTGGGAGCCCGAAGAATTCGTGTTAGTTTATCTTCCTTCTTGTCATGCGGCTTGGATCGCGAGGACGCGCTCCGATTCAAGTGGGGGAGATTTGTAAGATCCAAATATTTGTTGTGTACATAAGCGTAAATAAGATGCTTGAAGTGGGGGTTTCGTTGTACATTTTAAAATGAAAAAGAATCTGATCTGGGGGTGTGGCGCGCCGCGCAGGCCTTTGGCGCGCCGCGCCATTGGTCTGTGACAGATTCCTTTCTTTTAAATTAGATATTTTGAGGGCTTTTTGGTAATTACACATGGGGGCCCGAATTTAAGGCCTAGATTCAGTCTTGGAGCTTCATTTACTCCATCTTCAACAACCCTTATCACCTCCATTTAATTTCTAGAGAGAGTGTGATATTCTAGTGAGGGAAAACTCATTTTGAGGAAGAAGAAGAAGGAATCTTGCTTAAGCTCAAGTTCTAAAGTTGTTCATCTACATCCTAGCTATGTTTTGAGTGTGGTGGTATGTTCTAACTTTGTTTTCCTTGTTTAATTTGATTAAGGGTTAGGGTTTGGGGTAAGTGATGAGCTTAAAACCCATTTGTTAGTGAATTGGGTGTTTTGGGTGAATTTGGGTCATGTAGACTCAAAGATGACTAACTAGGGTTTTTCAAGGTATTAATTGATGTTTATGAGCTTAAATTAGTTAGTCAATTACTAGCACACCTAGAGATAAGTAAATGGGCGTTGCGTGGGTTAGTGGATGACCCGAAATGGGTGTGTTGACCTTAATTTGGTCAAATGGGTCAAAATGGACCTAAGTTCGTTAATGTTGGTGTGTAATGCATAAACCTTGTGTTGAAATGTGTTTTAAACCTAACTTGGCTAATGATTAAGGTTTTGGGGATGTTAACCCAAATATTAGGGTTAAGGCTGCAAATGGGTCGAGATTGCACCATGGGTCAAGATGACACTAGGATGGAGTTTTAGTTGGTTGACCAACTTGAGTTTGTGATTGATATTATGTATAATGTAATAGGTACGTTACATTGAAGGTTTCCGAGCTTGATTATCTTTCACAAGAGATTTTGAGGTGAGTGGAGTAATTATACGTATGTGTATATGACGCGTTTATTTGTGGGTGTTATGGTATGAACCATCGAGCTGGTAGTGCCATAACATGTGTACGATAAGATGTGAACCACGAGCCGGTAGCATCGAGTGTGAACCACGAGCCGGTAGCACTATAAAATAAGATGTGAACCACGAGCCGGTAGCATCGAGTGTGAACCACGAGCCGGTAGCACTATAAAAGAGTATGACTCAATTGCGTATGGTGTGAACCACGGGCCGGTAGCACCATAGCGTTTATGGTTAACCATATTGAGATTGTCGATTATTTAGCATATTGTTTATATATATACATTGTGTTGAGTATATGCTAATGCGGTTTTGTGTTAATGTACGACTTGTTAAGTGTTTTGGGTACGATGACATGCTAATTGAGTTACAAGTTCGTATGAGGTATTTGGTGAATGTGATTGCAAATAGATGAGTTATATATATGTATGTGTAATTATTGCATTCACTAAGCTTTGCTTACCCTCTCGTTGTTTACCTTTTTATAGGCTCAGGTATGGACAAAGGTAAGGGCGTTTGTTTGGTGTAGAGATCCCGTTGTGTTAGGGGACGCTTTTGGAGATTTAGCTTTGGAGTTTGACCGAGACTTGGGTAGTTTAACCCCAAACACCATGCTCGTAGGGTAGTTTGGTATTTAAACTTTTTGTGGTCGAAACTCTCGTTATGTATTAAACTCGTAATTCGGGCCGATGTGGGCCCCACTTTGTAAAATTTATTTTATGTTTGAATCGTGTTAGTTTTACATATTGGAATATGTTGTTAAAAGCGTTTCGTCTAAATATGTCGGGAAGTGGGCGATCTTTTTCACATAAAAGGAAAAGTTAGACATGCCAGTTTGGCGCGCTGCGCCACTATGCTGTACAATTTTTTTTTTATTTTGCATATTTCGATTGCATATGGGTTGGGTTGTTACAAACAAATACTCAGATGGTACACTCAAGGCTGCACTGAAGTATCTTAAAATTCGTCAAAGCAAGTTTGATGACATTGACATGAAAATGGGTCTTGGAGAGTTTATAAAGCATATCAGAGATCGTCTGAAGCTCCAAATTCGTACAAGACAGTTTGAGATTCTTCGTTGCCAGAGAAAGAGAAGTTATTTCAAAGAATGGATGAATATCCATTACATGAGGGAAATCCAAGAAAAGCGTGGGGCGTCTGGAAACCTTCTAAGCAAATTTCTGAAAATCAAGTAGAAGTTTCTAAACCAGACGGCACACGATGGATACTAACGTTTGGACCTCTCAAGATTACTCAATAGGTTATATTGTAAAGTTCACATTTAACACTAAGGGGGAGATTGTTAGGACCCCGAATTTGTATAGTGTTAATGTGAAATAAACTTAATTGATGGTTCCTTAGAAGAGGGCTATATAAGGAACCTAAGTAGTCCTAATTAGATAGCCATTGCATTGTAACTGAGTTCTAGAAGCTGTGGAATGTAAATCTTGTTAATTCTCTCTAATACCGAATCTCCTTCACACTTACCAAATCTCATTCTAACTTGTCCTTTCTTCTAATCTCAACATGATCTGACCTATCATAAAATGTCAACATAAAGTTGGTGAGTTTATAGTATTGTTATATCAATAACATTGTGGACCACAAAATTTGTATAATTAAAACAGTTATAAAAACATTCTTTAATGCCATGAGCACCCAATATCGAAGCTTAACGTTGTACCTTTACCCCATGTGTAACACTTGTAATCCAGAGTGTTATAGGATCAAATTATTATGCACCCATTTGACCGGGGGTCAAGTTAGCAGCTGACTAACATGAGTGAGGGTGTCAACCCCGAATAGCTATTCACAATAATTCGCACTTAAGTCCATAACTAACGATATTGAATTAGGGGATATGTGTGGATTACGGAATGAACAACTCATGCATAAGAATAAAGTAATAATACTTGTGTCCATGCGTAAAAACATAAAGAGCGGCATGTGTTCTCACCTCGAGTATAAAACAGTAAAAATTGGGGCTATGAAAGTCACCTTATTTCGTGTACAGAAAGCTTATGATAAATGGCAATTCGAACCGAACTTCTTCCGATCTTGATAAAATCCGGGACGAGTTGCACAATTTGCGATAAGGTTCAATGGACTTGGTTACTCTCAAGTCTACCTTCTTGACAAAGACTCGTTTTTGTCCTGAGTATGTTGGTGATGATCACAAGTTGATGCTAGATTTCTACCATACTTTAAGTGATGAGTTGAAGGTTAAGATTAGCCGGGTATGGCTAAGTCTTTTGAAGATTTATACGAATTGGCTAGGGGTTTTGAGCCGGAGGTTCCAAGGAAAAGCGATTTCACTTTTTCGAAGAGAAAGTTTGAAGGTTCGAGTTATTCGAACTTTTCAAATAAAAAGAACAAGAAAGGCTCCGAAAGCGTTAATAGCGTGAATAAGGGTGCTTCCGGAGGTTTCGGACCCACATGTTATAATTGTAATCAAAGAGGGCACATAGCCCATGATTGTACCAAGGCGTCGACCAAGCTTACTTGTTTTAATTGTGGTAAAGAGGGACACAAGAGGCCGGAATGTCCCGATTTGAATAATGATCATGTGAAGAAGTTGGAGAGAGCGGCAGGTACGGCTAGGGGTCACAATTACTTGATGACCAATGATGAGGCCAAGCAATCCAACGAAGTTGTCTCAGGTACTTTTATGGTTAACTCAAATCCGGCAAGGATTCTAGTTGATAGCGATGCAAATTTGTCGTTTGTATCTCCAAAATTTGTGCCTAGACTTAATAGACCGCTAGCAAAGTTAAGTCGTCTGGTAGAAGTCGAAATAGCGGATGGCAAAACGGTGCAAGTGGTTGATGTGTGTAAAAATTGTGATGTCGTTTTTGGTGCAGAAAACTTTAAGTTAGATCTTATCCCGATGACTTTGGGTGATTTTGATATCGTTGTTGGCATGGATTGGCTCGATCATAATAGGGCCGATATTGCATGCCATGATAAATTTATTCGTGTGAAGACCCCAAGTGGGGGAGAGTTAATTATTCACGGTGATAAGTGTAGAAGACTTGTGCCGATATGCACTTTTGCACGGGCACGTCGTCTCCTTGACAGTGGTGGCATGGCTTTTCTTGCTCATGTTGTTGATACTCGTGATGAACCACCACCCATCATGAAATTCCGGTGGTTAGTGAATTCGAAGACGTTTTTTCGGATGAGTTACCGGGTGTTCCGGCGGAAAGACAAGTTGAATTTCGCATTGAGTTGGTTCCGGGGGCTACCCCCATTGCTAAAACTCCTTATCGTTTAGTGCCGACGGAAATGCAAGAGTTGTTAAATCAAACCCAAGAGCTACTTGAAAAGGGTTTTATCCGACCGAGTGCTTTGCCATGGGGCGCTCCGGTTTTATTCGTGAAGAAGAAAGATGGTAGTATGCGGATGTGCATCGATTATCGGGAGTTGAACAAAGTGACGATCAAAAATCGTTATCCATTGCCTAGGATTGACGATTTGTTTGACCAACTCCAAGGTGCAACGTATTTCTCTAAAATCAACCTACGGTCTGGCTATCACCAAATGCGGGTCCGTGAGGAAGATATTGAGAAAACGGCTTTTCGAACGCGTTATGGGCATTTTGAATTCGTAGTTATGCCTTTTGGTCTTACAAATGCACCGGCGGCATTCATGGACATTATGAACCGAGTGTCCTAACCTATGTTGGACAAGTCGGTAATTGTGTTCATTGACGACATACTTGTCTATTCGAAGAGTATGAAAGAACATGAACTTCATTTGCGGTGTGTGTTAAAGACGTTGCGGAAGGATAAGTTGTATGCTAAATTCTCCAAATGTGAATTTTGGCCAAGGGAGGTTCAATTCCTTGGCCACATTGTGAACGAAAATGGTATTCAAGTAGATCCGGGGAAGATTGAGACGGTGAAGATTTGGGAACGACCGACTACGCCTACGGAAATCTGAAGTTTTCTCGGATTAGCCGGTTATTATCGTCGGTTTATCCAAGACTTTTCTAAGATCGCTTCTCCATTGACGAAATTGACAAAAAAGAACGCGAGATTTAATTGGGATAACGAGCAAGAAATTGCTTTTCAGTTGTTAAAAGAGAAGTTGTGTCAAGCTTCGGTGCTAGTTTTGCCGGAAGGGGTGGAAGACATGATGGTCTATTATGATGCTTCTTTAAATGGGATCGGTTGTGTTCTAATACAACGAGGTAAAGTCATCGCTTATGCCTCTCGACAATTAAAGTAACACGAAACGAGATATCCGACTCATGATCTTGAGTTGGCGACGGTTGTGCATGCGTTGAAAATTTGGCGCCATTAGTTGTATGGTGTCAAGTGTACGATTTATTCGGATCACAAGAGTTTGAAACATCTTTTCGATCAAAGAGAATTGAATTATCGGCAACGTAGGTGGATGGATGTGGTAAAAGACTTTGATTGTGAGATACTTTATCATCCAGGCAAGGCGAATGTGGTCGCGGATGCGTTAAGTCAAAAGAGTCATCACCCGACGTTACGATTAGGATTGTTACGTATGATTATTACTAACGATTTTCTTGAAAAACTTGGTGTGATCCAAATAGAGGCTTACGTTCACAACAAGCATGCGGAACGAATCATGGGGCAATCGGAGTTCATTACTATGGGCTCGCGTGGTTTGTTGTCTTTTCAAGGAAGAGTATGTGTGCCAAAGATGGGTGATTATCGACAAGTGCTACTTGATGAAGCACATAAGTCAAAGTATTCCATTCATCCGGGCGCAACGAAGATGTATCTTGATTTGAGGAAGGATTATTGGTGGCCGGGCATGAAATGAGATGTTGTAAAGTATGTTGAACAATGAGTTACATGTTTGCAAGTTAAGGCCGAACACCAAAAGCCGTATGGTAAGTTACAACCGTTAGAAATCCCGAAATGGAAATGGGGGCACATTACCATGGATTTCATCACAAAGTTACCTAAAACGGAGAGAACCCAATTTGATTCGATTTGGGTTATAGTTGATCGATTGACGAAAAGTGCTTTGTTTCTTCCCATTCGAGAAGCGATATCGTCGGAGACTTTGGCTAAGTTTTTTATCAAGGAAGTCATCTCTCGACACGGGGTTCCCATATCTATTATTTCGGATCGAGATACCCGTTTTAAATCTCGGTTTTGGGAAAAGTTTCACGAAGATATGGGTACACAATTGAAACTGAGCACGGCATATCATCCTCAAACGGACGGTCAAACCGAACGTACGAACCAAACTTTGGAGGATATGTTTCGGGCGTGTATTATTGATTTTGGTGGTAGTTGGGACGAGCACTTACCTTTGGTGGAATTCTCGTACAATAATAGTTATCATACTAGTACTGGGATACCACCTTACTAGATGCTTTATGGACGGAGGTGCCGAACTCCGATTTGTTGGGGTGAAATTGGTCAAAGAGAAATCGGGAGTACCGATTTGGTTTTAGAGACAAATAGCAAGATTGATATGATTCGGGATCATTTGAAAAAGGCTCAAGATAGACAAAAGTCGTATGGCGACAAACGTAGGCGAATGATCGAATTTCAAGAAGGTGACATGGTGATGCTTAAGGTTTCGCCATGGAAAGGCATTATTCGGTTTAGAAAACGGGGAAAGTTAGCTCCTCGGTTTATTGGGCCATTTAAGGTTTTAGCTCGTGTTGGTGAAGTTGCGTATTGTTTGGAATTACCCGAAGAGCTTGCGGGGATCCATAATACATTCCACGTTTCCCATCTCCGCAAGTGTCTTGCGGATGATTCATCTTGGGTACCATTAGACGAAATTGAGCTAAACAACAAGTTATAATATATTGAGGAACCGATTGCCATACTCGATGAGAAGGTCAAAAGGTTGAGAAATAAAGAAGTGAGGACTTTTAAAGTTCAATGGTGTCGAAGTAAAGGTTCCGAGTTTACGTGGGAGCCTGAAGAATTCGTGTTAGTTTATCTTCCTTCTTGTCATGCGGCTTGGATCGCGAGGACGCGCTCCGATTCAAGTGGGGGAGATTTGTAAGATCCAAATATTTGTTGTGTACATAAGCGTAAATAAGGTGCTTGAAGTGGGGGTTTCGTTGTACATTTTAAAATGAAAAAGAATCTGATCTGGGGGTGTGGCGCGCCGCGCAGGCCTTTGGCGCGCCGCGCCATTGGTCTGTGACAGATTCCTTTCTTTTAAATTAGATATTTTGAGGGCTTTTTGGTAATTACACATGGGGGCCCGAATTTAAGGCCTAGATTCAGTCTTGGAGCTTCATTTACTCCATCTTCAACAACCCTTATCACCTCCATTTAATTTCTAGAGAGAGAGTGATATTCTAGTGAGGGAAAACTCATTTTGAGGAAGAAGAAGAAGGAATCTTGCTTAAGCTCAAGTTCTAAAGTTGTTCATCTACTTCCTAGCTATGTTTTGAGTGTGGTGGTATGTTCTAACTTTGTTTTCCTTGTTTAATTTGATTAAGGGTTAGGGTTTGGGGTAAGTGATGAGCTTAAAACCCATTTGTTAGTGAATTGGGTGTTTTGGGTGAATTTGGGTCATGTAGACTCAAAGATGACTAACTAGGGTTTTTCAAGGTATTAATTGATGTTTATGAGCTTAAATTAGTTAGTCAATTACTAGCACACCTAGAGATAAGTAAATGGGCGTTGCGTGGGTTAGTGGATGACCCGAAATGGGTGTGTTGACCTTAATTTGGTCAAATGGGTCAAAATGGACCTAAGTTCGTTAATGTTGGTGTGTAATGCATAAACCTTGTGTTGAAATGTGTTTTAAACCTAACTTGGCTAATGATTAAGGTTTTGGGGATGTTAACCCAAATATTAGGGTTAAGGCTGCAAATGGGTCGAGATTGCACCATGGGTCAAGATGACACTAGGATGGAGTTTTAGTTGGTTGACCAACTTGAGTTTGTGATTGATATTATGTATAATGTAATAGGTACGTTACATTGAAGGTTTCCGAGCTTGATTATCTTTCACAAGAGATTTTGAGGTGAGTGGAGTAATTATACGTATGTGTATATGACGCGTTTATTTGTGGGTGTTATGGTATGAACCATCGAGCTGGTAGTGCCATAACATGTGTGCGATAAGATGTGAACCACGAGCCGGTAGCATCGAGTGTGAACCACGAGCCGGTAGCACTATAAAATAAGATGTGAACCACGAGCCGGTAGCATCGAGTGTGAACCACGAGCCGGTAGCACTATAAAAGAGTATGACTCAATTGCGTATGGTGTGAACCACGGGCCGGTAGCACCATAGCGTTTATGGTTAACCATATTGAGATTGTCGATTATTTAACATATTGTTTATATATATACATTGTGTTGAGTATATGCTAATGCGGTTTTGTGTTAATGTACGACTTGTTAAGTGTTTTGGGTACGATGACATGCTAATTGAGTTACAAGTTCGTATGAGGTATTTGGTGAATGTGATTGCAAATAGATGAGTTATATATATGTATGTGTAATTATTGCATTCACTAAGCTTTGCTTACCCTCTCGTTGTTTACCTTTTTATAGGCTCAGGTATGGACAAAGGTAAGGGCGTTTGTTTGGTGTAGAGATCCCGTTGTGTTAGGGGACGCTTTTGGAGATTTAGCTTTGGAGTTTGACCGAGACTTGGGTAGTTTAACCCCAAACACCATGCTCGTAGGGTCGTTTGGTATTTAAACTTTTTGTGGTCGAAACTCTCGTTATGTATTAAACTCGTAATTCGGGCCGATGTGGGCCCCACTTTGTAAAACTTATTTTATGTTTGAATCGTGTTAGTTTTACATATTGGAATATGTTGTTAAAAGCGTTTCGTCTAAATATGTCGGGAAGTGGGCGATCTTTTTCACATAAAAGGAAAAGTTGGACATGCCAGTTTGGCGCGTCGCGCCACTATGCTGTACAATTTTTTATTTTATTTTGCATATTTCGATTGCATATGGGTTGGGTTGTTACAAACAAATACTCAGATGGTACACTCAAGGCTGCACTGAAGTATCTTAAAATTCGTCAAAGCAAGTTTGATGACATTGACATGAAAATGGGTCTTGGAGAGTTTATAAAGCATATCAGAGATCGTCTGAAGCTCCGAATTCGTACAAGACAGTTTGAGATTCTTCGTTGCCAGAGAAAGAGAAGTTATTTCAAAGAATGGATGAATATCCATTACATGAGGGAAATCCAAGAAAAGCGTGGAGCGTCTGGAAACCTTCTAAGCAAATTTCTGAAAATCAAGTAGAAGTTTCTAAACCAGACGGCACACGATGGATACTAACGTTTGGACCTCTCAAGATTACTCAATAGGTTATATTGTAAATTTCACATTTAACACTAAGGGGGAGATTGTTAGGACCCCGAATTTGTATAGTGTTAATGTGAAATAAACTTAATTGATGGTTCCTTAGAAGAGGGCTATATAAGGAACCTAAGTAGTCCTAATTAGATAGCCATTACATTGTAACTGAGTTCTAGAAGCTGTGGAATGTAAATCTTGTTAATTCTCTCTAATACCGAATCTCCTTCACACTTACCAAATCTCATTCTAACTTGTCCTTTCTTCTAATCTCAACATGATCTGACCTATCATAAAATGTCAACATAAAGTTGGTGAGTTTATAGTATTGTTATATCAATAACATTGTGGACCACAAAATTTGTATAATTAAAACAGTTATAAAAACATTCTTTAATGCCATGAGCACCCAATATCGAAGCTTAACGTTGTACCTTTACCCCATGTGTAACACTTGTAATCCAGAGTGTTATAGGATCAAATTATTATGCACCCATTTGACCGGGGGTCAAGTTAGCAGCTGACTAACATGAGTGAGGGTGTCAACCCCGAATAGCTATTCACAATAATTCGCGCTTAAGTCCATAACTAACGATATTGAATTAGGGGATATGTGTGGATTACGGAATGAACAACTCATGCATAAGAATAAAGTAATAATACTTGTGTCCATGCGTAAAAACATAAAGAGCGGCATGTGTTCTCACCTCGAGTATAAAACAGTAAAAATTGGGGCTATGAAAGTCACCTTATTTCGTGTACAGAAAGCTTATGATAAATGGCAATTCGAACCGAAATGTGTAACATCCCGCGTTTTTCCGTTATATTTATTTTAACACCGTCTTTTTTTTTAAATAATATCTTTCGTATTTAAATTCGTCGACTCCGTTGACGAACGTTCATAATATTCTCGTTATTTAATTATAACATCTCTCGTTAACTTGCGTTTTAAAAATATTCGATCGGTTAAATCCCGCACCCGCTTCTAAACTCGAGGGACTAAAATTGACACGGGGCAAACTAGTTGACTAGGTCAACTAGTCCACCCCAATCACCACCATTCAACCATCTCCCTCTCTCTCTCTTTCTCTCTAGCAAGAACACACACACAAACCCCAACTTCATAAAATCATCATCTAAATTCGATCTAGGAGGCTTACAACAAAACAAATTACATTTTCGTGATCCTCTCTTCATTCTCTACGATTTGATACTAACTTCATCGATTTTGGGTAACAATTCTAAAACTCTAGATTTCTCTAAATTCGTGTTTTTGATTTGAAATGGTGTTAGTGTCTATGGCTCGTGTATAACATGAATATATGTTTTGTTTGCTCGATTCGTTGTTTTGAGTAACTAGTTTGAACATTTGAAATGGGTGTGCTAAATCCTTGATTTTGGATGAGTTAAAGTTGTTTAATTGTTAAAGTTCATGTTTTAATTGTGTTACTAGTATCATTAGCTACATTTTGATGTGTAGGTTGATTAAGAAAACTTCAAAAACCCGATTAAGGATTTTGTGATGTTTGACTAGGGTTTGATAGACTTTGAAATGATCTTTCGATGCGTTGAATGCTTGTTAATGTTGTTAGTAAGTGTTTAGATGCAATGTATACTTAATTACCTTCGAAACGGCATATCGTATGTGTAAATTGGATTCCCGAATCATAAAATACGTTTTACGAACTTGAAACTTTGAAAATAAACCTTTCTTGATCAATTGACGAGTTTTCGGTTATTGTAAATGATGTTTTTGTTTGATGATATGTGGTTAGTTGTATTGCTCGTCAAAATACCTTTCCGAGGATATAAGATACATGTTTTGGTTGATTGCGAATCATAAATGGTGAATGTTTGATGTTTGGTTCGTGCATACTTTGAAAAACTGACCAGAAATCTCTGCCCAGATGGTTGCGCGGCGCGCCCCATCCCCGCGCGGCGCGCGGATTGGCCTGGCCAGAATTCTGCTCACTTTGTCACTTTTCACGCGAAATGTTTGACTAGCTATCGACCTCCGATTCACATGAAACTTGTTTTAATATACTTGTATATGAATATTTAGCATAGAAAAATAGTCCGGGACCCGACCCGAACGCGTTGACTTTTTCGTTGACTTTGACCAAGTTTGACTTTTAGTCAAACTTAACCAAACTTTTATACAATCATTCTAACATGCTTTTATACTTGTTTCTTGTATGAAACTTGACAACGTGATTCACATGCTATATTTAATCGAGTCGTATTGAGCCATAGGACTAATTGAACACATTTCACCCGACCTTGTGTCGTAACCGGTTAATTGATATAACTTACTTGTTTAGGTCAAGGCTAAGCAACTTTCATGCACACGTTTACTTGTTGAAGTACCTTTATACTCGTGCACTCGAGGTGAGATCATAGTCCCACCTTTTCAACAACTTTTATACTTTTAAATCGTGGGCTGAGAAAACATATACTTTGTTACATCTTGTACTACTTACTTTTATGTTTTGAACACAAGTGTGAAAACAAACATTCCACGTGCGAGTTAGAACAAAAATGCCTCAATTCGATTATCATTAGTTACACTTGCAGGGTGTAAGCGAGAACTTATATTGTGTGGCCATACGGGTTTAACAAACCCTCATTCGGACGGTTCGCTACCGTTATGCGGATGAAATATATTTTTGTGTTTTAGTGCGGGTTCTAGCACTGTGTGATGGGGTAACGTTGGTTAAGTTTTGATAATTGAGTGCTCGCGTATAACAACACTTTTGGAATGCAAATGATTTGGGTAATCTACGTTATGGAAATACAAAATCTTGTGGTTCAAAAACAACGTTTAATACTTACTAAACCTATGATTTCACCAACGTTTTCGTTGACAGATTTTTCTATGTTTTTCTCAGGTCTTGCACGATATGTGATACATGCTTCCGCTCACTATTTGATACTTGCATTGGATGTCGAGTATACATGCATTACTTGGAGCGTCTTTTGACTTTACTTTAAACCGTGTCGCCTAGATTTCAAATGTACTTATAACCTTGTAACTTAACTTTTGGTTGAACAATTCTTGTAAACTTTGAAAACAATCTTTATTTTGAAATGAGGGCGACATATTTTGGTCAAACATTGTCATAAAGACTTATGACCAGGTAATGGGACCCACGTAGTCGACGCCGTCACTTGACGATTTGTCGGGGTCGCTACAAGTGGTATCAGAGCCTTGGTTGTAGGGATTTAGAGTTCATTTGTGTCCACCCCGAGTCATAGGGTACATAGGTGAATCTAGACTACAACCGGCATATAGACAGAAGTAGGAATTACTTGACTATTTGTGCATTTATACTCGAACTCTTCTATCATATCTAACTCGTATTCGATCTTGATCTTACGTTGATAAATTTTGTTGACGCGCCACCTTGACTTTATGAAGTAATGTTAAATGCACATGAGAATCAGGGTAATATAATTTCCGGGATTATATTACGGTGATTCATATGGACATTCCGACATTATGACATAAAGAATTTAAGGCGAGTCAAGGAAAATTTTCTCTACATCATCATTCCATATCATGATTAGTATTATTGAGAATACTAATCAACGATATTCTTGTGTCTTGAAGGAACAATGCCTCCCCGTCGCGGGCCACGTAATGAAACTTCCGAACAAGCTTTTCAACGCATGATAGCCGCCGCCATAGGTGCGGCTATGGCTAGTATCTCCTCCGACATCAATAACAACCACAACCACAACAACCATGGAGCCGGTAATTCAAACGAGGGTTGCTCCTACAAAACTTTCATGGGGTGCAAACCTCACACCTTCGATGGGACCGGAGGACCGGTTGTGCTCACCCGATGGTTTGAGCAAACAGAAGCCGTTTTTAGCATAAGCGGTTGTCGGGACCAAGACAAAGTCAAATATTCCACCCACACTTTTACCGGTATCGCCCTCACATGGTGGAATACGTATGTGCTGTCGGTGGGTATCGATGAAGCCCACACACTCTCATGGGCCGACTTAAAGAAAAAGATGATCACCGAATACTTCC
Organism: Rutidosis leptorrhynchoides; assembly: GCF_046630445.1. Taxonomy (NCBI): domain Eukaryota; kingdom Viridiplantae; phylum Streptophyta; class Magnoliopsida; order Asterales; family Asteraceae; genus Rutidosis; species Rutidosis leptorrhynchoides. Next base: position 170,021,601 of record NC_092342.1, on the reverse strand, counting down.
CGCGCGAAGAGACCCGTAAGCTCGAACACGAACTAAGAACTTTAAAAGCGGTCGGGAATGACCTAAAGGCATATAATCAACGATTTTCTGAGCTATCCTTGATGTGCCCAAACCTCGTGACCCCCGAACCTCTAAGGGTTGAACTTTACATGGATGGTCTTCCCAAGAGCATCAAACAAGGAGTAATGTCATCCAAACCCAGTAATCACCAAGAGGCCCTGAATATGGCCCGTCAATTGATCGAAACGGTAGACGAGATTGAAGTGTCGGCACCTAAAGCCGAGGATGAGTCGGGTGACAACAAAAGAAAATGGGAAGCCCCCCAATCGAGTAACTACAACAACAACTTTTCCAAGGAACCTCTCACCCCCGTCGGCAAGAAAAGTTATGCCGGGACACGACCTTTTTGCAACAAATGCCACAAGCATCATTTTGGTGAATGTGGCAAGCTAATTTGCCATCGGTGCCAAGGTAGTGGTCATATTGCCAAGTATTGTGGAAGTACCGCCCCCGTCACTCAAAAGGGGCCCGACGCACCAAAGCCGAGTATTTGCTACAAATGCGGCCAATCGGGTCATTTTAGGAATGAATGCCCAAAGAATAAAGCAAAAACCAACGCGCGCCGTTGAACTTACGACATCGACACCTAGGATGCCCGAGACGATGATGGACTAGTCACGGGTACGTTTCCTCACAACAAACCGTATATTTCATACTTATTCGATTCGAGTACCGTTAGACGTTTTATAACCAAGGATTTGACTCGTGCTCTTTATATTCCACCTCTTTCCCCCAGATACTACTTAGACGATTTAAGTGACCGACGGAAAATATTGTGTGCCTATAAATTTTATTGGATGATATACGTTAAGACTTTTGACTTGACACCTATAGAACTAGGGAGCTCGGAACCTATTCGTAAAAAAAAAAAAAAAAAAAAAAAATGTTTCCCCATCATCTTGTATAGATTATTGTGAACTGAGTAATTTTCGGTTGGAAACCGATACCCTCTCCCTCGCATCCATGACCTCATGATTATTTGCACGAATCCCGTATGTTCCAAATCGACCTCCGTTCCGGTTATCATCAATTGGGGGTTAAGTGAGACGATGTCTCCTAAGCCACTTTCCGAACTCGCAACGTTAGTTGTAAAACTCTCTTAGTACCGTTTGATAAATTTAGGGCTCGCCCGTATCCATAAACCTCTTGAACCGCGTATACAAATTCATATAGACTAATCTGTTATCGTATTTATAGATGACATCTTAACTTATTTAAGTAAAGAAGGAAAACGAACAACATCACCATCTTACGCTCGAACTTTTGAGAAAAGAGCAACTTTATACCAAATTCTCCGAGTGAGAATTTCTGTTGAACGAAGTCCAATTTTCTAGACCATGATGTTAATGGTCAAGGCATTACAATCAATCTCGAAATCAAGCCACATGTAATCAGGAAACTCTCCCAACTCAGACTTGTATTCGTAAAATCTTAGATCTCGCCTGTTATCACCGAAGATTCATTTCTGACTTTTCTCGTGTTACCCGACTTTTACACTCGTTAACTCACTAAGGGAAAACTTTAAACCTCTCCGTGTTCGAACCTTGAGCGTGATTCTTCACACCAACATTTCTAGTTAAAATCGTATAGCAACAGATGGAACTCAAACATGGAAATATTTCTACATGAACGCCGAAAGGCATACTCTCTCGACTCAAAATTAACGTAACTAAAATTCGTTATTTTGCACGAAGAATTCGAATATTAAACTGTAGATCCTATCAACTTTCTCGTCATCACGTACCACACACATACCTCTGTTATTTCACCGTTACTGTCTGATATTACTGGAATTTAAGATAACACACAATCCAACGATACTTCACTCTTCTTTGACTTAACGTCCTTGTGTTTCTGATAATCGGCCAACTATTATTCAACCCCGAACTATACAACTACGTGTACTATCTTGTTTCTCTTCCAGACTTCAATTTTCGACAACTAGAGGCGCGTTATGGCAACCTCGAGATGTAAGCTCATCCTATTCTCAGTCCTCATTTCACTCCTATCTTTATCGCTCGCATTTCCGTTTAAGGAAACTCCTTGTGACATTTCTCCATGGATAGAGAAATTCCTCATATTATATTAGTATTCGCCACGAGGGTGAATAGTCCTAACGAACATTTTTCGAACCCTAACTGACTTGTTCAAACATATCTTAAGAGATTCTATTCCAACACGGAGTATCTTTGTCAAATATCCCGTATCGAAATACTCGTTTCGCCTCTAGTTTTACAAGAACCCTTGGAGACCCGCTTAGACATGAGTACCGCGTACCACCCACAAACAGACGAACCGAACAAACGAACGATTTACGTCTTCAAAAGACATGTTTCAAACTTGCATGGTCGCTTTTAGTAGATCCCTCTTACAACAGTAGTTACCACTCGTGTGTTCACCCGCACTTTCCGAAACCCTATATGACCGCTAATGTCATACCCCTATTCGTTGGACCAAAGCATGTGGCAAACAAAACACCGAATCTTAACTCATCCAAGAAACAACAATTGAGATAATCCAAGTCCGAGAAGGGCTCGAGACGACCCGTAGTCGCCCAAAAGAGTCATACCAAACTTAGATGAAAACCTCACAAATCCCAGTGTGTAACCGCGTAATATTGAGAAACCGCACCTTGGAAAGGTGTAATCCAATTTGGGAAATCGAGAAAGGCTATATCCGCAATATCGAACCTTTTGAAACCTTGGGGCGTATTGGAACCGCTTCCTATCGTTTAGAACTTCAGACTCAATTAAGTTTCCGTTTACCCTACATTTCGTGTAACAAACTTAGAAACGTGTCCTGTGGAACAGGAACGTGCAATCCTGCTAGGTACATCAACTATCGATGACAAACTTCTCTTCATAGGAAAACCAGTTGAAATCGGGGATCGTAAAACCAAACTTTAATACAACGTAAAACCCTGACTATCCAAATTCATGAGAACACTCAAGGACGTACCTACACTTATTCATATTATGAACAACGTAAAGTCTCGAGTAAGAGATATCGACTACTACTTCCAACTAAATTTCGGGACGAAATTTCTTTTGAGGTGTGGATAATGTAACATCCCGCGTTTTTCCGTTAAATTTATTTTAACACCGTCTTTTTTTTTAAATAATATCTTTCGTATTTAAATTCGTCGACTCCGTTGACGAACGTTCATAATATTCTCGTTATTTAATTATAACATCTCTCGTTAACTTGCGTTTTAAAAATATTCGATCGGTTAAATCCCGCACCCGCTTCTAAACTCGAGGGACTAAAATTGACACGGGGCAAACTAGTTGACTAGGTCAACTAGTCCACCCCAATCACCACCATTCAACCATCTCCCTCTCTCTCTCTTTCTCTCTAGCAAGAACACACACACAAACCCCAACTTCATAAAATCATCATCTAAATTCGATCTAGGAGGCTTACAACAAAACAAATTACATTTTCGTGATCCTCTCTTCATTCTCTACGATTTGATACTAACTTCATCGATTTTGGGTAACAATTCTAAAACTCTAGATTTCTCTAAATTCGTGTTTTTGACTTGAAATGGTGTTAGTGTCTATGGCTCGTGTATAACATGAATATATGTTTTGTTTGCTCGATTCGTTGTTTTGAGTAACTAGTTTGAACATTTGAAATGGGTGTGCTAAATCCTTGATTTTGGATGAGTTAAAGTTGTTTAATTGTTAAAGTTCATGTTTTAATTGTGTTACTAGTATCATTAGCTACATTTTGATGTGTAGGTTGATTAAGAAAACTTCAAAAACCCGATTAAGGATTTTGTGATGTTTGACTAGGGTTTGATAGACTTTGAAATGATCTTTCGATGCGTTGAATGCTTGTTAATGTTGTTAGTAAGTGTTTAGATGCAATGTATACTTAATTACCTTCGAAACGGCATATCGTATGTGTAAATTGGATTCCCGAATCATAAAATACGTTTTACGAACTTGAAACTTTGAAAATAAACCTTTCTTGATCAATTGACGAGTTTTCGGTTATTGTAAATGATGTTTTTGTTTGATGATATGTGGTTAGTTGTATTGCTCGTCAAAATACCTTTCCGAGGATATAAGATACATGTTTTGGTTGATTGCGAATCATAAATGGTGAATGTTTGATGTTTGGTTCGTGCATACTTTGAAAAACTGACCAGAAATCTCTGCCCAGATGGTTGCGCGGCGCGCCCCATCCCCGCGCGGCGCGCGGATTGGCCTGGCCAGAATTCTGCTCACTTTGTCACTTTTCACGCGAAATGTTTGACTAGCTATCGACCTCCGATTCACATGAAACTTGTTTTAATATACTTGTATATGAATATTTAGCATAGAAAAATAGTCCGGGACCCGACCCGAACGCATTGACTTTTTCGTTGACTTTGACCAAGTTTGACTTTTAGTCAAACTTAACCAAACTTTTATACAATCATTCTAACATGCTTTTATACTTGTTTCTTGTATGAAACTTGACAACGTGATTCACATGCTATATTTAATCGAGTCGTATTGAGCCATAGGACTAATTGAACACATTTCACCCGACCTTGTGTCGTAACCGGTTAATTGATATAACTTACTTGTTTAGGTCAAGGCTAAGCAACTTTCATGCACACGTTTACTTGTTGAAGTACCTTTATACTCGTGCACTCGAGGTGAGATCATAGTCCCACCTTTTCAACAACTTTTATACTTTTAAATCGTGGGCTGAGAAAACATATACTTTGTTACATCTTGTACTACTTACTTTTATGTTTTGAACACAAGTGTGAAAACAAACATTCCACGTGCGAGTTAGAACAAAAATGCCTCAATTCGATTATCATTAGTTACACTTGCAGGGTGTAAGCGAGAACTTATATTGTGTGGCCATACGGGTTTAACAAACCCTCATTCGGACGGTTCGCTACCGTTATGCGGATGAAATATATTTTTGTGTTTTAGTGCGGGTTCTAGCACTGTGTGATGGGGTAACGTTGGTTAAGTTTTGATAATTGAGTGCTCGCGTATAACAACACTTTTGGAATGCAAATGATTTGGGTAATCTACGTTATGGAAATACAAAATCTTGTGGTTCAAAAACAACGTTTAATACTTACTAAACCTATGATTTCACCAACGTTTTCGTTGACAGATTTTTCTATGTTTTTCTCAGGTCTTGCACGATATGTGATACATGCTTCCGCTCACTATTTGATACTTGCATTGGATGTCGAGTATACATGCATTACTTGGAGCGTCTTTTGACTTTACTTTAAACCGTGTCGCCTAGATTTCAAATGTACTTATAACCTTGTAACTTAACTTTTGGTTGAACAATTCTTGTAAACTTTGAAAACAATCTTTATTTTGAAATGAGGGCGACATATTTTGGTCAAACATTGTCATAAAGACTTATGACCAGGTAATGGGACCCACGTAGTCGACGCCGTCACTTGACGATTTGTCGGGGTCGCTACAAAATGAGTATGTCCTAGATAATTATATAAATATATTTATAAGTTATCTTAAATTAACTATATATATATATATATATATATATATATATATATATATATATATATATATATATATATATATATATATATATATATGTATGTATGTATGTATGTATGTATATATATATATGTATGTATATCTATATATATATATATATATATATATATATATATATATATATATATATATATATATATATATATATATGTATGTATATATATATATGTATGTATATATATATGTATGTATATATATATGTATGTATATATATATGTATGTATATATATATATATATATGTATATATATATATATATATGTATATATATATATATATGTATATATATATATATATATATGTATATATATATATATATATATATATATATATATATATATATATATATATATATATATATATATATATAAATTCCAACTACATTTTAAAGTCTATTGTTAAATTAATTTATTAAGATTTTCTGGTGTTGTATATGTACATATAAAATTCTACTAGTTAAAGTTTACAATTTATAAAATTTTAGTGTATGTTGATAGCTAGTAATTTAGAACTCGTCTTGAAATAAATTTCATATCGTTATACTAGGGGTGGACCCGTTCAATTGATATTTTGTTGCTTTAATGCTGTAACATTGTACATAGTCTAGGGGTTAAAAGTGTAACTTGTATTTAAATCATATTATGATCGAGCCTAGATCCGTCTTCCTTACGGAATTGGATCTAGTTTCGAGTACAATGAGGAGGATTGGGGTGTTGTTGTTTGTTTTGGGCCCCGATGATCATCTATCACTTTATCAATCAAGTGATCAACCACCCCGACCCGGTCTTGATTGTTAATTAGCATAATTCACCTTAGCACAATGTGAAAATCCCTTGGGCAAAGTCACAAAGGCTAGAGCAAATGGTGGAGAATCAACCACCTATAAATGAGAGGCCAAGCTCCCTATTTATAGTATTCAGAATATTTGCGGTGTGCGGATCGCAGATTATCGCGGATTATTGCGGATCATCGCGGATTATCGCGGATCATTACGGATCATCGCGGATCATCGAGGATCATCACGGATCATCGCGGATTATTGCGGATCATCGCGGATCATCGCGGATCATTGCGGATCATCGCGGATTCCTGCACACTTGTGCTAAAACTTAGTACAAGGTAGTGCTATACGCACTATCAAGTCCCCCAAGTTCGGTATTATATGTTGAAGATATATAATGACGAACTTGTAAGTATGCAATCATAGGGAATATAGCAATATATACACTATCAAGTCCCCCCAGTTCGATATTATAAACTGAAAGTATATGATGTCGAACTCTAAGTGTACAATATGCTTTGTTCGTGAAGTTATGCGCAACTCATGGTGCTTGGTTATCAAAGAGAAAATCATGTTGCAACGTTTATTTATATAGCGCTTTTATCAATAATATTCATAACACGGACTTGTCCTTTGCAATTTCCAACTTTTATTATCGTGCACATAATAAGTATGTACTTTTGCGTAACAATCTGTATGCGCGTATATTTATACGTTATGAATCTTCTAAGTCCGCCATAACGATCCTTAGGTAACCAATTAGCATCGCGAAGCATCTAAGCATGGCAAAATCAAATACTTAGGAGATTAAGTTCCTTTCGCGATATTTCGCAAACACATGCAATTTCATGTGATTCATCCAAGCGGGCTTTCTTCAACGCTTAGGCATTCATTGTATTTTCATACGCCAAGTGGTTTTTATTTGAAAAATCAAATTACGCGTCCGCACTTGATAAAATTTCACCACGATTTGACGCTTTTATACATAGTATAATATTTGTGAGAAATTTGCCCGAAGCATATATGAAGCAAGTCAATTAAAGCTTATGTTAATATAACATATAGCACATGACATATTTTAAGCCTATCTTGTCAATGTGCATTTGTATTATAAGAACATATGGTTTTAGCCTTCATGACCTCATGCATCGTGTGCAAAATCAACAATAATTGCGGCCATGCTTTTAAGCAATGTAACCTCGTGCTTTTAACACAAACAATAGTATTGCCACGACCAAATACTCGCGGATTTAAACAATTTTGCAACGTGTGTATCGCACAAATGATGATATTGCAATGGCCATATGCTCATGGACTTAGATAATGTTGCGTCGTGCTCGAATAATAATGTTGCCATGGCCATATGCTCATGGGCTTGAGTAATGTGCCTATAGCACGAGCAAGCTTTAATAATTATTAGCTTTCCAAATTTCCAAACTTGCACCATTAAGTTTGCAACCATAAGCTTGCGGGTTTAAATCTTGTAGATTTAAATTTACGATTTTTTAAGCTTGGGACTTCAAACCCTCTAGATTCAAACGTGCCCAATGGGTCCACAAACTATCTTGCTTCGCTTACAATGCGTTTACGCAAAGATAAATCTTGCTTTCGTATTACACGTGCTGTCACACAATATTTTATGCCATATAACTTCCCATTTAACATATATCTCTTGCTTTCAAGGAATTAAGTGTTGTATACTTCTTTCATTTCCATATCCTTTTCAAAAGTATCATTATATTTTGCGCATAATTACCGCATCACGATATACATGCGTAAAATTGCGCAAGGATTTTTTTCTAAAATAACCGCATATAATGGTTATCAAACCGAACCAAAGTTATATATGTCAGTAGCTACTTCAAATTTATACATGTCTGCAGTTTAGCGTACTGCAACTTCGAGCATAAAAAGCATGAAAAGTTACTTCAAATCATTCTTTAAAAAATGAGCAAATACCGATGTAAATTAGCAACAAGCTTCAATGAATCTTTATTTTCAAGTTATGCTTGAGTTACTATTCGAGACGCGCAAACGCTGCGTTCAAGCCGAATATATCCAATATTTCGAGACAACGCTCGGGCAACAATTTGGCAACACAAATTATAAGTACGCAATGTTTGAAAGTTAAATTCGGGCAATTGTCAAGACCATGCTCGGGCCGTACAATCGGGCACCGCGAAGTCTTAGTACGCAATGTTTGAAAGCGAATAGCGGGTTCTTTTTGAGACTATGCCGAGTCCCGAAACGAGCAATGGAATTTTATTTTTAACTGAACTGATACGCTATGGTGATCAGCAGCAAATCTGCTCAAAAATGCCCACATTCAGTCTGCATATACGCAGTCCATAAAATGCGGTTGCGCACTCTTATTATACGTTATCGAACTGGGCTCGAAGTACGCCATAATCTTTATGGTTGTAGGTATGCACTTTATCAAAATTGTGCCAAGGCGTTCCTTGTTATCAACAATTCTTTTCATACGTCATTCATTTTGAACTGCATATAAGTGATGGATTACCAAAGAGTTAACTTCCCTTTGTTTATTTGTCATCAATGCAATTTGCATGTAACCTTAATATATCACAACAATTTATTTGCGCATGGTAATCTGTAAATTTGTACTCCATATAAACTAGTGCACAGGCTATTATACACCATGTTATATGTGGCGTAAAACTTGTTTTAAACTCATCAAAACGTGTGTTGGTTTCTTGAGACCATGCTCGGGCCGTACAATCGGGCACCGCGAAGTCTTAGTGCACCACGTTTGAAAGCAAATTTGCGGCCACATTGAAGGCAATACTTTCATAACGATGCTCGTATTTGCATTTACCCATGAACGGGCTGCCTAATGCGTAATCGAACAACTTTAAAAGAAATAAAATATTCTTGTGAATTGCATAAACTATTTTCGCGCTGTGCAGGCTTGCTATTAATCAATAGAGCGCTACACAATCACTCATTGTGTGCATGTAACCAATCTTTTAATCGGCTGAAGATCATTTACATTGTACGCACGTGTTCTTACAACTGCGCATGTAACCCATGCCTTCACAAATTATGCCAACTGAATTGTTGGGACATGCACTTTTATTATGTGCTGCGCATTAAGTCATTTCCAGCCAAACAGGACATGCACCTTAATTACAAACTGCACATAAATTCATTTTAAGCCAAACAAGCGCTAGACCATGCTCGGGCCATAATCGGGCACCGCGAAGCCTAATTGCGCAACCTTTAAAAACTAAATATAAGCTGTTTTCAAGACCATGCTCGGGCCACATCGGGCACCGCGAAATCTGAGCGCTTGTTGCCTTTATGCCAAAATTTAGGCCACAATTAAAGCATCATAGATGTCATTTTTGTTGCAGCTAATTATTACACAGTTTCGTCCCACAAAAGCAACAAGTAATCTGTTTACATATGTCGAAATGACCGCAGTTAAGCGACGTCGTTGCTCGCATCAGATCCTTCTTTATTATTTTTTCATATGCATATGAGAAAACCAGTCAACTTTGAGCGCAATCTTGTATGCCTTAGCAAATATTGTACCTTTTGCATTATTAGCAATTTGTTCCATACAATATTCAACCAATGATCATCTTCACAGATTAAATTTTTTCCAACAAACTGATTTCATCTTTTAATCATGATGTGCACTCGTTTCATCTTTCAAGCGCATCATCTTTTATTGTGCCAAGCCAAGTCTATTCTTAAAATAATATTTGAACCAAGCAAAGGCTATATACAATCACTCATTGTGCATATATAACGTGATAATCTGAGTATCATATATAATGCAAAATATGCGAATTTGTGAGCCACGTCTCAGATACCATTGCTCGAGCCTTGAAAACCACACAAAGGCTGCTGATATTGTTAGAAATAGGAGGTTATGTATATTATTTGTGGAAGAGATGATTGATGATTTAGAAGTTTGATTGATCTTGAAGGCTTTGTTTATTACTTGATTTGCTTATTGAATTGCTTTGTTGCTTGATTACAAATGAGGGGTGAAGCCCTCTATTTATACTACTCAATGGAGTAGTCTAGATCACTCCATCATCTACTACTATCTAGATATTTCCTAGTATTTCTAGACCTAGATATTTTACAAGATTATTTTACACACATTCTACACACTTTCACTACTACATATTACAAGAAGTTTCTACATAATGGGCTATAATCTTGATCCAAAATAGTTGTATACTTGCAAGCCCAAATTCAAAACAAATAGCCCAAAATCAAGTTTATTTTCCAACAGCCCCCCTTAAACTTGATTTCGTTACTCCGAGCATATTCCGTAATCTCTGAAACGTCTCGTGTTTTAGAGGCTTTGTGAAAATATCAGCAACTTGGTCAAATGACTTCGTGTACTTTATCTGCACCTCTTTATTTGTAACACACTCCCTGATGAAATGGTATTTCGTATCGATGTGCTTGCTTCGATCATGGAAGACTGGATTCTTTGCTAGAGCAATCGCAGACTTGTTATCCACATATATCTCTGTAGGTTCCTTTTGAAAAAACTTAAGCTCATTTAGTAACTTCTTGAGCCATATTGCATGACAGGTGCATGATGTTGCTGCAACAAACTCGGCTTCACACGTTGACAGAGTCACAATGGGTTGCTTCTTCGAGCTCCATGTGAACGCCGTATCTCCCATATAGAACACGAAACCACTCGTACTCTTACGATCATCTTTGTCTCCAGCCCAATCACTATCACTGTATCCAACTAGCTTGAAGTGCTCAGAAGGCGAATAAAACAGGCCATAGTCAATCGTACCTTTGATGTAGCAAAGTATCCTCTTGGCCGCCTTCAAGTGATTTATTGTAGGTGCTTCCATGTATCGACTTACTAGTCCAACTCCGTAGAGAATATCTGGCCTCGTGCAGGTTAGGTACCTCAGACTTCCAACCAAACTCTTGTATTGTGTTGGATCCACCAAGTATCCTTCATCATCTTTTGACAATTTGAGATTGCAATCCACCGGTGTGTTCATTGACTTGCAGTCTTTCATCTTAAACTTCTTGAACATTCCAAAAGCTTCCGACTTCTCTTTTAGAAAATAGACCCATGTATTTCGACTAAAATCATCAATGAATAGAATAAAATATCTATTTTTACCAAAAGACGGTGGGCTGATGGGTCCACACACATCCGTGTGAATAAGTTCTAGAGGTTTCTTCGCTCTACTAGAAGCTTCTGTTGGAAAACTGTTTCGGAAGTGCTTTCCTAGAAGGCATCCCTCACATATTTGATCCGGATGATTAATTGGAGGCAAACCCTTCACCATTCCTTTACTTGATAATAATTTTAACCCTCCAAAATTTAAGTGCCCGTATCTCATGTGCCAAAGCCAAGAATTATTTTTGAAACATGCTTTTAAACATCTTGGAATGTCATGTTGAATATTTAGCATGAACATCCTATTCGTTGACATTGGCACCTTAGCAATCAAACCTCCTTTTTGGTCTCTTAAAGAAAGAGTACGATTTATCATGTGAATATCATAGCCTTTCTCTAAGAGTTGTCCAATACTCAGTATATTCGTCTTCATATTAGGCACATAATACACGTTAGAGATAAATTGATGCCTTCCATTTTTTAAGCGGATGAGAATCTTACCTTTGCCTTTAACCGGGACTTTAGAGGAATCTCCGAAGGTGATATTTCCACTAATTACCTCGTCTAACTCCACAAACATGTTTTTGTCACCGCACATATGGTTGCTTGCACCCGTGTCGAGATACCATAAATTTGATTCTCCGTTATCTTCACCTTTGCATGCTAGTAACAAAGTGTTTTTCATGGCTTCAGTATCTTCTTGCACTAAATTTGCTCTTTCTTGCACGTAATTGTTTGACTTCTCGCATTCCGAAGCATAGTGGCCAAATTTATGACAATTATAGCATTTGGTTTGAGAATTGGCATACCTTGGCCTTCTACTTGTGTAGCCTCTCCCGCGACCTCTTGTCGGGTGAAAATTTTGACTTCTTTCTTCATTTCTGTAAGAACTATAACCTCCACGTTTGATATATCCTTGTCCTCGTCCTCGGTCACGTACTTGACCACGACCTCGTTGACTCGTTTGATGAGTCTTTTCACTGCTCTCTTCCTTGAAAGACAGTTTTGCTTGTAAAGCTTGCTCCAATGGCTCCTTATTATTCTTATTGAACCTCTCTTCATGGGCTTGTAGTGAACCCATGAGTTCATCGATAGTCATTGATTCTAGATCTTTAGATTCTTCGATGGCTACGACTATATAGTCGAATTTTGAATCTAATGATCTAAGAATCTTCTCAATGACTCTTACATCACTTAGAGTTTCACCATTCCTCTTTAATTGATTGACAATCGCCAAGACTCTTGTAAAATAATCGGAAATTGATTCTGAGTCTTTCTTATTTAAGGATTCGAACTCACCTCGTAGTGTTTGTAGTCGAACTTTTTTCACCTTTTCAACTCCTTTGTGAGAATTCTCCAAGATCTCCCATGCTTTCTTGGCGGTGGTTGCACTTGCAATTTTCTCAAAAGCTCCATCATCTATACTTTGTTGGATGATGGAAAGAGCCTTTTGATCGTTCGTCTTCATTAATTTTTTCTCCTTGTCGAGAGGACCTTTTTCTGCAGGTTCCTCATAGCCTTCCTCCACAATCTCCCATAAGTCTTGTCCACCTAGGAAGGTCTTCATTTGGATGCTCCATCGATCATAATTATCCTTTGTGAGGCGAGGAAATGTGATGACATTGTTGGCCATCATCTTGTCGAACCAAGCTCTGATACCAATTTGTTAGAAATAGGAGGTTATGTATATTATTTGTGGAAGAGAGGATTGATGATTTAGAAGTTTGATTGATCTTGAAGGCTTTGTTTATTACTTGATTTGCTTATTGAATTGCTTTGTTGCTTGATTACAAATGAGGGGTGAAGCCCTCTATTTATACTACTCAATGGAGTAGTCTAGATCACTCCATCATCTACTACTATCTAGATATTTCCTAGTATTTCTAGACCTAGATATTTTACAAGATTATTCTATACACATTCTACACACTTTCACTACTACATATTACAAGAAGTTTCTACATAATGGGCTATAATCTGGATCCAAAATAGTTGTATACTTGCAAGCCCAAATTCAAAACAAATAGCCCAAAATCAAGTTTATTTTCCAACAGATATCACAGGTCCATTTGAAAGTGATTTCGCGAGTCACATCGAAACTCTTATGGTGATGGATCGAAACAATATCCAAATCAATTATAGCTTTTAGTAGAGGGTTATTAGCGGTGGTGATGCAGAAACACTGCGTCAGGCCGCTGCGATGAGTCGTTGAGTCGAACCATTATGCTGAACTGCAACTGTAGCCGCACACAGGTTGTTTTGAAGTGAGCTCATAAACCAACACTTGCGTTTCGCTATTGTGGATAAATATTTGACATCTAGTTTCTGTAAAAGGCTTGTGTATAAATATTTTTCGTTTAGCGATCTAGGCCCTAGGAGGTTGCGACTTTGCGAGCTGAACCGACGTGCACGAACCAACGTGCGCGGACCAACCAACGTGCGCAAACCAACGTGGCGCAAGCCAGCATATGCGAACCAACGCGCTCGAACTATGTGTGCGGAACCGTATGCGTGATCATATATGTTCATGTGCTAATTTCAACTTCCAATCTTTCATGCGCCACCTTATGTGCTAAGCTCAAACTTCATGGTCCAATGTTTATTCGCGTATCTATATTCGACAATGAAATGTGTGCCGACGAACCGTGCAAGAACGAACCATGTGCGAATCATCCGGCGCTTAACCGTATGCACGCGCTAGGTGCGCCAACTTTCATGCGAGAACTCGTTTTGTGCTAGCTTCCATGGACAAAATTTATACGCTAGCATTATGATCTAACTTCATGTGCCTCCTCCTACATGCGCTAACTTGGTATATATGGGCCAATATCAAGCGTGAATGCGTTAAACCTTTGTATGCGCTAAATTCATATATGCACGCAACTTTATGAGTGCACCAACATGGCGTGAACCAATCGTGGCGCGAACTATCGTGGTGCGAAGTATTGCGCGAACCGACAACGTGCGCTAGTCGCTGACGTCGTGCACTAACCACCGTCGTGCGCCACCACCATCGTGCACTACCACCATCGCACGCCCTATTAAACATGCAGAAGATTCTACTGTTGCCTTAGACTTGTTGGCGCGTACGTGTTGTTGATCTCGAGCATGTTGTTTCAGTATAAAACACATATATTCATGCATGGAATAGTCAAAAAATGGCGCATGTGTTTAGCAATATTGTGCAATGCGCCCGGTCTTGTAGCAAACTTAGCGCTTGGGCAATTTAAATAATATCGCATGATGTGCATATATATAATGCCTTTTTTCTTCATTAGCTTCAAAGAATTAATTAGACGCACATAATAGTGACATACATGTTGGAACCATGCGCAACTAACTAAAACAATTATAGGGAAAGTAGCAGATGCAAAATGACGCGGGATTATAACTATGCTAATAGGAAGCAAGGATTTAATCTTAAGATAGGTGCGCAGATCATTAAGCGCGGGCCATCAAACGCAAAACGCTAAGCGTTAATCGTCAATAGTGCGCGATCCATCGAGTACGTACGATCGAACGCGGACCATTTGTGCGCGGGCTGTTATGCGCCCAAGATACATGATATGATTATTATTGCTAAAAAATCGTTTGCTATGGGAAGTGTGGTGAGACGTGCTAGGAAGTATTTGAAAAGAACATGTCAGAATACTTTGAGTCTGAACCGCAATACTAAGTTTGGCTTTGATATGTCCAAAGTGAGATGCCATAATTGTGATGAACTTGGTCATTTCAAGAGGACATGCACAAGACCACCTAAGCCTGGTTTTCATAATCCTTTTCATAACACTTCAATTGAGGTGACTCTGGACATGCTGGTCCGACAGTGAACAAAGAAGCAACTTCTAGTGGTTAATCCAAAGCTTTGACTACTACATATGCTGATGAAGTGTGTGATTGGTCGATCTCAGTTGATGCTGAAAAGGCTAACGTGGTTTTTGTTGGTAAGAGTGAAGTTGATATAGAAGAAGAAAGAGTTATCAGAAGAAATGCTGATTGTGTAGTGACCCGAACTTTTCCATGTTTATATATATTAATTGAAATTGATATTTACATGATTAAATGTTTGCAACATGTTAAGCAATCAAACTTGTTAAGACTTGATTAATTGAAATATGTTTCATATAGACAATTGACCACCCAAGTTGACCGGTGATTCACGAACGTTAAAACTTGTAAAAACTATATGATGACATATATATGGATATATATATATATAGTTAACATGATACTATGATAAGTAAATATATCATTAAGTATATTAACAATGAACTACACATGTAAAAACAAGACTACTAAATTAATGATTTTTAAACGAGACATATATGTAACGATTATCGTTGTAAAGACATTTAATGTATATATATCATATTAAGAGATATTCATACATGATAATATCATGATAATATAATAATTTAAAATCTCATTTGATATTATAAACATTGGGTTAACAACATTTAACAAGATAGTTAACCTAAAGGTTTCAAAACAACACTTACATGTAACGACTAACGATGACTTAACGACTCAGTTAAAATGTATATACATGTAGTGTTTTAATATGTATTTATATACTTTTGAAAGACTTAAATACACTTATCAAAATACTTCTACTTAATAAAAATTCTTACAATTACATCCTCGTTCAGTTTCATCAACAATTCTACTCATATGCACCCGTATTCGTACTCGTACAATACACAGCTTTTAGATGTATGTACTATTGGTATATACACTCCAATGATCAGCTCTTAGCAGCCCATGTGAGTCACCTAACACATGTGGGAACCATCATTTGGCAACTAGCATGAAATATCTCATAAAATTACAAAAATATGAGTAATCATTCATGACTTATTTACATGAAAACAAAATTACATATCTTTTATATCTAATCCATACACCAACGACCAAAAACACCTACAAACACTTTCATTCTTCAATTTTCTTCATCTAATTGATCTCTCTCAAGTTCTATCTTCAAGTTCTAAGTGTTCTTCATAAATTCCAAAAGTTCTAGTTTCATAAAATCAAGAATACTTTCAAGTTTGCTAGCTCACTTCCAATCTTGTAAGGTGATCATCCAACCTCAAGAAATCTTTGTTTCTTACAGTAGGTTATCATTCTAATACAAGGTAATAATCATATTCAAACTTTGGTTCAATTTCTATAACTATAACAATCTTATTTCAAGTGATGATCTTACTTGAACTTGTTTTCGTGTCATGATTCTGCTTCAAGAACTTCGAGCCATCCAAGGATCCATTGAAGCTAGATCCATTTTTCTATTTTCCAGTAGGTTTATCCAAGGAACTTAAGGTAGTAATGATGTTCATAACATCATTCGATTCATACATATAAAGCTATCTTATTCGAAGGTTTAAACTTGTAATCACTAGAACACAGTTTAGTTAATTCTAAACTTGTTCACAAACAAAAGTTAATCCTTCTAAATTGACTTTTAAAATCAACTAAACACATGTTCTATATCTATATGATATGCTAACTTAATGATTTAAAACCTGGAAACACGAAAAACACCGTAAAACCGGATTTACGCCGTCGTAGTAACACCGCGGGCTGTTTTGGGTTAGTTAATTAAAAACTATGATAAACTTTGATTTAAAAGTTGTTATTCTGAGAAAATGATTTTTATTATGAACATGAAACTATATCCAAAAATTATGGTTAAACTCAAAGTGGAAGTATGTTTTCTAAAATGGTCATCTAGACGTCGTTCTTTCGACTGAAATGACTACATTTACAAAAACGACTTGTAACTTATTTTTCCGACTATAAACCTAAACTTTTTCTGTTTAGATTCATAAAATAGAGTTCAATATGAAACCATAGCAATTTGATTCACTCAAAACGGATTTAAAATGAAGAAGTTATGGGTAAAACAAGATTGGATAATTTTTCTCATTTTAGCTACGTGAAAATTGGTAACAAATCTATTCCAACCATAACTTAATCAACTTGTATTGTATATTATGTAATCTTGAGATACCATAGACACGTATACAATGTTTCGACCTATCATGTCGACACATCTATATATATTTCGGAACAACCATAGACACTCTATATGTGAATGTTGGAGTTAGCTATACAGGGTTGAGGTTGATTCCAAAATATATATAGTTTGAGTTGTGATCAATACTGAGATATGTATACACTGGGTCGTGGATTGATTCAAGATAATATTTATCGATTTATTTCTGTACATCTAACTGTGGACAACTAGTTGTAGGTTATTAACGAGGACAGCTGACTTAATAAACTTAAAACATCAAAATATATTAAAAGTGTTGTAAATATATTTTGAACATACTTTGATATACATGTATATATTGTTATAGGTTCGTGAATCAACCAGTGGCCAAGTCTTACTTCCCGACGAAGTAAAAATCTGTGAAAGTGAGTTATAGTCCCACTTTTAAAATCTAATATTTTTGGGATGAGAATACATGCAGGTTTTATAAATGATTTACAAAATAGACACAAGTACGTGAAACTACATTCTATGGTTGAATTATCGAAATCGAATATGCCCCTTTTTATTAAGTCTGGTAATCTAAGAATTAGGGAACAGACACCCTAATTGACGCGAATCCTAAAGATAGATCTATTGGGCCTAACAAACCCCATCCAAAGTACCGGATGCTTTAGTACTTCGAAATTTATATCATATCCGAAGGGTGTCCCGGAATGATGGGGATATTCTTATATATGCATCTTGTTAATGTCGGTTACCAGGTGTTCACCATATGAATGATTTTTATCTCTATGTATGGGATGTGTATTGAAATATGAAATCTTGTGGTCTATTATTATGATTTGATATATATAGGTTAAACCTATAACTCACCAACATTTTTGTTGACGTTTTAAGCATGTTTATTCTCAGGTGATTATTAAGAGCTTCCGCTGTCGCATACTTAAATAAGGACGAGATTTGGAGTCCATGCTTGTATGATATTGTGTAAAAACTGCATTCAAGAAACTTATTTTGTTGTAACATATTTGTATTGTAAACCATTATGTAATGGTCGTGTGTAAACAGGATATTTTAGATTATCATTATTTGATAATCTACGTAAAGCTTTTTAAAACCTTTATCTATGAAATAAAGGTTATGGTTTGTTTTAAAAATGAATGCAGTCTTTGAAAAATGTCTCATATAGAGGTCAAAACCTCGCAACGAAATCAATTAATATGGAACGTTTTTAATCAATAAGAACGGGACATTTCAGTTGGTATCAGAGCGTTGGTCTTAGAGAACCAGAATTTTGCATTAGTGTGTCTTATCGAGTTTGTTAGGATGCATTAGTGAGTCTGGACTTCGACCGTGTTTACTTGAAAAATGATTGCTTAACAAATTTTGTTGGAAACTATATATTTTTAACATGTGAATATTATGTGATATATTAATCTCTTAACGCGTTTGATATTATGTGATAGATGTCTACCTCTAGAACAAGTCCCATTGACTCACCTAATAATAATGAATAGTCAAATGTAAATTGGAATGATTCGTGGACTGATTCACAAGTTCCCGAAGAGGAACCGGAAGAAGAGTCGGAACCGGAAGAAGAATCGGAACCGGAAGAAGAATCGGAACCGGATGAAGAAATAGAACAGGTGGGGGAAATAATAAAACGGTTAAGTAAAAGAAAATCCTCAACCAACCGACCAAAGTTAATTATGGTCAATGGTGTTTCCGCCAAGGAAGCAAAATATTGGGAGGATTACCAATTCTCCGATGAATCGGATTCCGACGAGAATTCCGATGATGTTATAGAAATTACCCCAACTGAATTTAAAAAGGCAAAAGAAAATAATAAGGGAAAGGGCATAAAAATAGAGAAATCTAATTCCAACCCAGATGAACTTTATATGTATCGTCAACCCCAGAAGTCCTTAAGTTGTAACAATGACCCGGGAACCTCTAAACCACCAGGTTTTTCTAAACCAATGTGGATCACGACGGCTCGTATTAGGGGAACATCATATATCCCTAGAAACTTGGCAAAACGAACCAAAACCGAAGAAGAAGAAACAAGCGAGTCGGAATAAGATAGTTGTATTCGTGTGGTGTAATATATGTAATATAGTGTGCTTATGCTTTATGATATATGTAAAAATTGCTTGTATTAATAAGTATTTTTTTTTTATGAATCTAACTCTTGTCTATTTTACAGTATAAAAACACAAAATGGATAGACAACCCAATATTTTAAGAGACCTACCCGGAGACATGATTGATGAAATCTTGTCTAGAGTCGGTCAGAATTCTTCGGCACAACTATTTAAGGCGAGATCAGTTTGTAAGACATTCGAAGAACGTTCCAAGAATGCCTTGGTTTATAAAAGGCTTTCGTTCAAAAGATGGGGGATATCACATTGGGAAATCCATAAGTTACGATGTGTTTACTTTGACGCATATATTGCGGGGAACCCAAATGCTATTTTACGCAATGGGTTAAGAAATTATTTTGACTCAATATATCCGAATATTGGACTTCGTGATTTAGAAAAAGCGGCTAACATGCAACATAAAGAAGCATGTTATGCTTACGGATTAGTAATCTTCGCTTCTCACCAAAGTGAGAACAAGAACATCGGGCTACAACTATTAAACAAAACGTTCCCACAAGTGACGGAGTCGGTAATTGGGGTAAGAAATGAGGTTTTTAGATTGTTACGGGACTGTTGGACATTACGTAACCCTCGTCCCTTTGACGACGTTACAACACGCTGTCTTATCAATAGCCATAACGGTTATGTTCCACAAGACCAAGGATGGGAAGTAATCCTAGTAAAACCAGAATGCATGACTTGTTTCTGGACGTATGAATTACGTGTCTTTATTGCCTTTGCTGAACGACTTGTGTACTAGCTAGAATTATCTTCATAACCATCTTGTATCAAATTTATTGTGTGCTATATTTCATGCTATATGTAAAATAAGCGGTATTGTAAGTTTGTAAAATATTGTGTAAAAGTTTGAACGCGAAATATTATAATAATCAGTTTTTCATATAGAATTGTAGTAGTTGAATTGTATATTAGCTACTAAGTATGAACTTAACGGGTAGGTACTACCCGAATTTAAACTTATAAAACGCTAATATGAAGAAAAAGCTTTTATAAATGAGTTCATATTATGCTACGAAATACTATTAACTACTCTTAATATTCTGTATGATTAACTTGTTCCATTTAACTATTTTGAAGGAAATGGCACCGACTACTCGACACACCGTGAATATGAATGAAGAGGAATTCCGTACTTTTCTAGCTTCAAACATAGCCGCAGTACAGGCTGCGCTACATACCAACAATAACCTTGGATCTAGCAGTACAGGAAATCGTGTAGGATGCACCTACAAAGAATTCACTACCTGCAAACCTTTGGAATTTGATGGAACCGAAGGACCGATCGGATTGAAACGGTGGACCGAGAAGGTTGAATCGGTGTTTGCCATAAGTAAGTGTACTGAAGGGGACAAAGTGAAGTACGCTACGCATACCTTCACAGGTTCTGCGTTAACATGGTGGAATACCTATCTAGAGCAAGTGGGACAAGACGATGCGTACGCACTACCGTGGTCAGCATTCAAGCACTTGATGAACGAGAAGTACCGTCCCAGAACCGAGGTCAATAAGCTCAAGACAGAACTTAGAGGGTTACGAACCCAAGGATTTGATATTACCACGTACGAAAGACGATTCACAGAATTGTGCCTATTGTGTCCGGGAGCATTCGAAGATGAGGAAGAGAAGATCGACGCGTTTGTGAAAGGATTACCGGAAAGAATCCAAGAAGATATAAGTTCACACGAGCCCGCCTCCATACAACAGGCATGTAGAATGGCTCACAAACTAGTGAACCAGATTGAAGAAAGAATTAAAGAACAGACTGCTGAAGAGGCCAATGTGAAGCAAGTCAAAAGAAAGTGGAAGGAAAACGGTGATAAGAATCACCAATACAACAACAACAGCAATTATAACAATAATCGCAACAACTATCCTAACAATCGCAACATCAATCGCAACTACAACAAACGGCCCAACAACAACAACAACAACAACAACAACAACAACAACAACAACAGCAACCACAACAATCATCTTAACAACAATAATAACCGCAACAACAACAACAATCAGAAGCAGCTATGCCAAAGGTGTGAAAAGTATCACTCGGGGTTCTGCACCAAATTTTGCAACAAGTGTAAAAGAAATGGTCATAGCGCGGCGAAGTGTGATGTCTACGGACCAGGGGTTAACAGAACGAAAGGAACAAATGGTGTCGGAACGAGTAATGGCGGAGCAAGTAGTGTCGGAGCAAGTTATGCCAATATAGTTTGTTATAAATGTGGAAAACCGGGCCACATTATTAGAAATTGCCCGAACCAGGAGAACACAAATGGACAAGGCCGCGGAAGAGTTTTCAATATTAATGCGGCAGAGGCACAGGAAGACCCGAAGCTTGTTACGGGTACGTTTCTTATTGACAATAAATCTGCTTACGTTTTATTTGATTCGGGTGTGGATAGAAGCTATATGAGTAGAGATTTTTGTGCTAAATTTAGTTGTCCATTGACGCCTTTGGATAGTAAATTTTTACTCGAATTAGCAAATGGTAAATTAATTTCAGCAGATAATATATGTCGGAATCGAGAAATTAAACTGGTTAGCGAAACATTTAAGATTGATTTGATACCAGTAGAGTTAGGGAGTTTTGATGTGATAATCGGTATGGACTGGTT
Source organism: Rutidosis leptorrhynchoides (assembly GCF_046630445.1). Lineage (NCBI taxonomy): Eukaryota > Viridiplantae > Streptophyta > Magnoliopsida > Asterales > Asteraceae > Rutidosis > Rutidosis leptorrhynchoides. The sequence goes on along the minus strand of NC_092342.1, from coordinate 169,999,294 downwards.
GAAAGAAGTGAAAGCAGAGATCGTTTGTTACAAAAATGCAATTCGCATTATACGAGAAAAAGGAAAACCCTTAATGGTGTACGGAGAAAAGGGCAACACGAAGCTACATCTTATTAGTAATTTGAAGGCACAAAAACTAATAAGAAAATGTTGCTATGCTGTTCTAGCAGACGTCGAGAAAGTACAAACTGAAGAAAAGAGAATCAATGATGTTCCCATCGCAAAAGAATTTCCCGATGTATTTCCGAAAGAATTACCGGGACTACCTCCACATCGATCTGTTGAATTTCAAATAGATCTTGTACCAGGAGCTGCACCAATAGCTCGTGCTCCTTATAGACTCGCACCCAGCGAGATGAAAGAACTACAAAGCCAATTACAAGAACTTTTAGGGCGTGGTTTCATTCGACCAAGCACATCACCGTGGGGAGCTCCTGTTTTGTTTGTCAAGAAGAAAGATGGTACATTCAGGTTGTGTATCGACTACCGAGAGTTGAACAAACTTACCATCAAGAACCGCTACCCACTACCGAGAATCGATGACTTATTTGATCAACTACAAGGCTCGTCTGTTTATTCAAAGATTGACTTACGTTCCGGGTATCATCAAATGCGGGTGAAAGAAGATGATATTCCAAAGACTGCTTTCAGAACACGTTACGGTCATTACGAGTTTATGGTCATGCCGTTTGGTTTAACTAATACACATGCTGTGTTCATGGACCTTATGAACCGAGTGTGTGGACCATACCTTGACAAGTTTGTCATTGTTTTCATTGATGACATACTTATTTACTAAAAGAATGACCAAGAACACGGTGAACATTTGAGAAAGGTGTTAGAAGTATTGAGGGAGGAAGAATTGTACGCTAAGTTTTCAAAGTGTGCATTTTGGTTGGAAGAAGTTCAATTCCTCGGTCACATAGTGAACAAAGAAGGTATTAAGGTGGATCCGGCAAAGATAGAAACTGTTGAAAAGTGGGAAACCCCAAAAACTCCGAAACACATACGCCAGTTTTTAGGACTAGCTGGTTACTACAGAAGGTTCATCCAAGACTTTTTTAGAATAGCAAAACCCTTGACTGCATTAACGCATAAAGGGAAGAAATTTGAATGGAATGATGAACAAGAGAAAGCGTTTCAGTTATTGAAGAAAAAGCTAACTACGGCACCTATATTGTCATTGCCTGAAGGGAATGATGATTTTGTGATTTATTGTGATGCATCAAAGCAAGGTCTCGGTTGTGTATTAATGCAACGAACGAAGGTGATTGCTTATGCGTCTAGACAATTGAAGATTCACGAACAAAATTATACGACGCATGATTTGGAGTTAGGCGCGGTTGTTTTTGCATTAAAGACTTGGAGGCACTACTTATATGGGGTCAAAAGTATTATATATACCGACCACAAAAGTCTTCAACACATATTTAATCAGAAACAACTGAATATGAGGCAGCGTAGGTGGATTGAATTATTGAATGATTACGACTTTGAGATTCGTTACCACCCGGGGAAGGCAAATGTGGTAGCCGATGCCTTGAGCAGGAAGGACAGAGAACCCATTCGAGTAAAATCTATGAATATAATGATTCATAATAACATTACTACTCAAATAAAGGAGGCGCAACAAGGAGTTTTAAAAGAGGGAAATTTAAAGGATGAAATACCCAAAGGATCGGAGAAGCATCTTAATATTCGGGAAGACGGAACCCGGTATAGGGCTGAAAGGATTTGAGTACCAAAATTTGGAGATATGAGAGAAATGGTACTTAGAGAAGCTCATAAAACCAGATACTCAATACATCCTGGAACGGGGAAGATGTACAAGGATCTCAAGAAACATTTTTGGTGGCCGGGTATGAAAGCCGATGTTGCTAAATACGTAGGAGAATGTTTGACGTGTTCTAAGGTCAAAGCTGAGCATCAGAAACCATCAGGTCTACTTCAACAACCCGAAATCCCGGAATGGAAATGGGAAAACATTACCATGGATTTCATCACTAAATTGCCAAGGACTGCAAGTGGTTTTGATACTATTTGGGTAATAGTTGATCGTCTCACCAAATCAGCACACTTCCTACCAATAAGAGAAGATGACAAGATGGAGAAGTTAGCACGACTGTATTTGAAGGAAGTCATCTCCAGACATGGAATACCAATCTCTATTATCTCTGATAGGGATGGCAGATTTATTTCAAGATTCTGGCAGACATTACAACAAGCATTAGGAACTCGTCTAGACATGAGTACTGCCTATCATCCACAAACTGATGGGCAGAGCGAAAGGACGATACAAACGCTTGAAGACATGCTACGAGCATGTGTTATTGATTTCGGAAACAGTTGGGATCGACATCTACCGTTAGCAGAATTTTCCTACAACAACAGCTACCATTCAAGCATTGAGATGGCGCCGTTTGAAGCACTTTATGGTAGAAAGTGCAGGTCTCCGATTTGTTGGAGTGAAGTGGGGGATAGACAGATTACGGGTCCGGAGATTATACAAGAAACTACCGAGAAGATCATCCAAATTCAACAACGGTTGAAAACCGCCCAAAGTCGACAAAAGAGCTACGATGACATTAAAAGAAAAGATATAGAATTTGAAATTGGAGAGATGGTCATGCTTAAAGTTGCACCTTGGAAAGGCGTTGTTCGATTTGGTAAACGAGGGAAATTAAATCCAAGGTATATTGGACCATTCAAGATTATTGATCGTGTCGGACCAGTAGCTTACCGACTAGAGTTACCTCAACAACTCGCGGCTGTACATAACACTTTCCACGTCTCGAATTTGAAGAAATGTTTTGCTAAAGAAGATCTCACTATTCCATTAGATGAAATCCAAATCAACGAAAAACTTCAATTCATTGAAGAACCCGTCGAAATAATGGATCGTGAGGTTAAAAGACTTAAGCAAAACAAGATACCAATTGTTAAGGTTCGATGGAATTCTCGTAGAGGACCCGAGTTCACCTGGGAGCGTGAAGATCAGATGAAGAAGAAATACCCGCATCTATTTCCAGAAGATTCGTCAACACCTTCAACAGCTTAAAATTTCGGGACGAAATTTATTTAACGGGTAGGTACTGTAGTGACCCGAACTTTTCCATGTTTATATATATTAATTGAGATTGATATTTACATGATTAAATGTTTCCAACATGTTAAGCAATCAAACTTGTTAAGACTTGATTAATTGAAATATGTTTCATATAGACAATTGACCACCCAAGTTGACCGGTGATTCACGAACGTTAAAACTTGTAAAAACTATATGATGACATATATATGGATATATATATATATATATATAGTTAACATGATACTATGATAAGTAAATATATCATTAAGTATATTAACAATGAACTACACATGTAAAAACAAGACTACTAACTTAATGATTTTTAAACGAGACATATATGTAACGATTATCGTTGTAAAGACATTTAATGTATATATATCATATTAAGAGATATTCATACATGATAATATCATGATAATATAATAATTTAAAATATCATTTGATATTATAAACATTGGGTTAACAACATTTAACAAGATCGTTAACCTAAAGGTTTCAAAACAACACTTAAATGTAACGACTAACGATAACTTAACGACTCAGTTAAAATGTATATACATGTAGTGTTTTAATATGTATTTATACACTTTTGAAAGACTTCAATACACTTATCAAAATACTTCTACTTAATAAAAATGCTTACAATTACATCCTCGTTCAGTTTCATCAACAATTCTACTCGTATGCACCCGTATTCGTACTCGTACAATACACAGCTTTTAGATGTATGTACTATTGGTATATACACTCCAATGATCAGCTCTTAGCAGCCCATGTGAGTCACCTAACACATGTGGGGACCATTATTTGGCAACTAGCATGAAATATCTCATAAAATTACAAAAATATGAGTAATCATTCATGACTTATTTACATGAAAACAAAATTACATATCCTTTATATCTAATCCATACACCAACGACCAAAAACACCTACAAACACTTTCATTCTTCAATTTTCTTCATCTAATTGATCTCTCTCAAGTTCTATCTTCAAGTTCTAAGTGTTCTTCATAAATTCCAAAAGTTCTAGTTTCATAAAATCAAGAATACTTTCAAGTTTGCTAGCTCACTTCCAATCTTGTAAGGTGATCATCCAACCTCAAGAAATCTTTGTTTCTTACAGTAGATTATCATTCTAATACAAGGTAATAATCATATTCAAACTTTGGTTCAATTTCTATAACTATAACAATCTTATTTCAAGTGATGATCTTACTTGAACTTGTTTTCGTGTCATGATTCTGCTTCAAGAACTTCGAGCCATCCAAGGATCCATTGAAGCTAGATCCATTTTTCTATTTTCCAGTAGGTTTATCCAATGAACTTAAGGTAGTAATGATGTTCATAACATCATTCGATTCATACATATAAAGCTATCTTATTCGAAGGTTTAAACTTGTAATCACTAGAACATAGTTTAGTTAATTCTAAACTTGTTCGCAAACAAAAGTTAATCCTTCTAACTTGACTTTTAAAATCAACTAAACACATGTTCTATATCTATATGATATGCTAACTTAATGATTTAAAACCTGGAAACACGAAAAACACCGTAAAACCGGATTTACGCCGTCGTAGTAACACCGCGGGCTGTTTTGGGTTAGTTAATTAAAAACTATGATAAACTTTGATTTAAAAGTTGTTATTCTGAGAAAATGATTTTTATTATGAACATGAAACTATATCCAAAAATTATGGTTAAACTCAAAGTGGAAGTATGTTTTCTAAAATGGTCATCTAGACGTCGTTCTTTCGACTGAAATGACTACCTTTACAAAAACGACTTGTAACTTATTTTTCCGACTATAAACCTAAACTTTTTCTGTTTAGATTCATAAAATAGAGTTCAATATGAAACCATAGCAATTTGATTCACTCAAAACGGATTTAAAATGAAGAAGTTATGGGTAAAACAAGATTGGATAATTTTTCTCATTTTAGCTACGTGAAAATTGGTAACAAATCTATTCCAACCATAACTTAATCAACTTGTATTGTATATTATGTAATCTTGAGATACCATAGACACGTATACAATGTTTCGACCTATCATGTCGACACATCTATATATATTTCGGAACAACCATAGACACTCTATATGTGAATGTTGGAGTTAGCTATACAGGGTTGAGGTTGATTCCAAAATATATATAGTTTGAGTTGTGATCAATACTGAGATATGTATACACTGGGTCGTGGATTGATTCAAGATAATATTTATCGATTTATTTCTGTACATCTAACTGTGGACAACTAGTTGTAGGTTATTAACGAAGACAGCTGACTTAATAAACTTAAAACATCAAAATATATTAAAAGTGTTGTAAATATATTTTGAACATACTTTGATATACATGTATATATTGTTATAGGTTCGTGAATCAACCAGTGCCCAAGTCTTACTTCCCGACGAAGTAAAAATCTGTGAAAGTGAGTTATAGTCCCACTTTTAAAATCTAATATTTTTGGGATGAGAATACATGCAGGTTTTATAAATGATTTACAAAATAGACACAAGTACGTGAAACTACATTCTATGGTTGAATTATCGAAATCGAATATGCCCCTTTTTATTAAGTCTGGTAATCTAAGAATTAGGGAACAGACACCCTAATTGACGCGAATCCTAAAGATAGATCTAATGGGCCTAACAAACCCCATCCAAAGTACCGGATGCTTTAGTACTTCGAAATTTATATCATATCCGAAGGGTGTCCCGGAATGATGGGGATATTCTTATATATGCATCTTGTTAATGTCGGTTACCAGATGTTCACCATATGAATGATTTTTATCTCTATGTATGGGATGTGTATTGAAATATGAAATCTTGTGGTCTATTATTATGATTTGATATATATAGGTTAAACCTATAACTCACCAACATTTTTGTTGATGTTTTAAGCATGTTTATTCTCAGGTGATTATTAAGAGCTTCCGCTGTCGCATACTTAAATAAGGACGAGATTTGGAGTCCATGCTTGTATGATATTGTGTAAAAAATGCATTCAAGAAACTTATTTTGTTGTAACATATTTGTATTGTAAACCATTATGTAATGGTCGTGTGTAAACAGGATATTTTAGATTATCATTATTTGATAATCTACGTAAAGCTTTTTAAAACCTTTATCTATGAAATAAAGGTTATGGTTTGTTTTAAAAATGAATGCAGTCTTTGAAAAATGTCTCATATAGAGGTCAAAACCTCGCAACGAAATCAATTAATATGGAACGTTTTTAATCAATAAGAACGGGACATTTCAGATTGTATAAGTAAAGATGATCCTGCTTGCACATGCTATGTCTGCAAATGTGATGCACGTATGAAAAGGGTTAAAGCAGTAATGAAGATGTGTCTTAGAAAGAGAATTAGTGACAGGTTGTATGATAAGTTCCGCAAAGCCAAGGATCTGTCTGATCTTGAATTCACAACTGACTCTTCCGATGACGATGAATCCTCGGGAATGATTTGTCATACGGGAACCTGGTTTAGAAAAGAACTTGAACATTTGATTAAGGGTGATGTTGAAGATACTGATGAGAAGGTAGTCACGGTGAAAAGTTCGGATAATTCTGCTAAAGTTGAGGGCAAAGAAGGTTATGATGCTGATTATTCAGATAGTACGAGTTCAGAGTCAGAATCAGAATCAGATACAGATTCGCAGGATGGCAGAAAAGATTACGCATTCATGGCTAACACATCCAGCAATGACAAGGTATGTAATGATTCAGATTCTTTATGTTTAAAATGCATTGATCTTGAACAGGAAATAACTAGACTTGAATGTGTGGTATCTAAGCTTAATGAGATACCTGCTACTTGTGAAACTTGTCCGAAACTTAGACTTAAAATTAAGAACTTGAGTCTAGAAGTTCAGACACATATGAAGAACTATGATGATGCTCTTTTCTACCTTAATATGCAGAAAGAGTATGTTGATGTTATTAAGTCCTTAGAGAATCAGGTAGGTAATTTTAAATCAACTATTGTAGATGATGAGAAAGTGATACACCTGTATTTGAGCCAGATAGAAGCACTTAAGGCTGAAAAAGATTCATACAAATTAAAATATGAGTCAGAAAAGGCTAGGATCGATAACTGGCAGAGAATCTCATACGCGACACAAATGTTGAAACATCCTAAAAACCAAAGGATAGGATATAATTAGGTTGCGCCACCACTTTTAAGAGAGTTTGTCAATAAGTCTGTTGAGAAGAGTAAGGATCCGGTTGTAGAACCAAAGTATGGTAAACCTGAGAAAATTTTTGTAGAGAGTAAAAGTGAGTCTGGTGAGGGTAAAAAACCATTAGATGTTGTTTATGAGACGGAGTTCGACACTGATGTCGACACCAAAAAGGACGGGAAACCCTTTGTAGTTGTGATTAAACCAGTTACAATTTTGAAGAATCCAAATAATGAAGCGAATAGGAGTGAAAGTCAAAAGACTGAGAAGAGGAGTGTTATTAAGCCTAACAATCTAGGAAGAAAAACACTCAGCACACCTATGTTAAGTTTGTTAAGGATAGTAGTATTGTGAATTCTCAGACTGTTGATCCCAAAACCGAACTTCCACCTAAAGATGAGGGTTCAAATTTAGGAAGGGTGACGAAATATATTTCGCCTAATCTTAGACAGACTGTTAAACAACAAGTCAGGTCGCCCACTCCTGCTAGGCAATAGAATAAACCCTCGAGGAGACAATATTCAACTTCTAGGCTTCAAGTGTTTAATGCTACCGGTTTTGATGATGTTAACTGTTTCAATTGTGGGATGTTGGGACACAGGGCCATGAATTGCAAACCCATTCGATAGACACCACACAAGAAGATTGATCTTAGTCCCAAACGTACGTTTGATAGAAGATCATCTTCACCTGTGTTTGAACCTACTTCTGTCAAATCAACTGAAACAAAAGTTTTTCAAACAAATGACTATTACTGGAAACCTTTACCAAAAAATGTTGTTTGGAAATGTAAATTAGAAGTGAAAGCTGTCCAAAATTCTGAAGGTCCTTCTGGATCTAAGGGACAATGGGTGAAATTGCCAGTGGTTGGCGTTGATGGGAAACCCACTGCCATTCGGGCATGGGTGGCCCTTTCTAACTAATCTCCTTATTTTTTGTGTGCAGGTCGCCTAAAATCCTCTCTGCAGTACATGAATTGTTGATAGTGGGGCGTCCAGGCACATGACCTGGGACTTGTCCTTACTTTCTAATGTGAAAACAGTGGATGGAGGACCAGTTTCTTTTGCAGGTAGTGAAGGAGGTTTTATTACTGCGCAAGGGGTGATTGCTAATGAGAATGTCAGTTTTGATAAAGTTAATTTTGTGGAGCAATTGTCGAACAATTTGCTTTCAGTTTCACAGGTTGCTGACAAAAAGTATATAGTTGCTTTTGATGATAAATTGTGTTATATCTTGAGAAAATAATTCGTAATTCCGGAAGACATGATTCTGATGACTGCTCCTAGGTGCAAGGATCTCTATATCCTTGATATGTGTAAGGCTCATGTTAAAGCAGCTACAGGCCATCAGGCCTTTGTTTTTAAGGCTACTGAATAGGATTCGATTATCTGGCACAAGCGTATGGGTCATCTGAGTCTAAGGAAGATGAATAATCTAGTTCACAATGGACTAGTTGATGGTGTTAATCTTAAGAGCTTTCATATTCCTGAAGGGTGTCTTCCATGTAAGAAAGGGAAACAGACAAGAAAATCTCATGCATCCAAGAAGCATTATTCTGTTAATATTCCTTTGGAGTTGTTGCATATGGATCTCTTTGGTCCAGTTAACTGCAAGACTATCACAGGAGAATTATATTGCTTGGTTGTTACAGATGAGTACTCACATTTCTATTGGGTTGTGATGCTGAAGCATAAATCAGATACTTTCGAGCACATTAAAGTTTTGATTCTGAAGCTTGAAAGTTTATATAAGTTGAAAGTTCGAAAGATTCGTACCGACAATGGTACGGAGTTCAAGAATAACAACATGTTGCTGTTTTGTAATGAAAAGGGGATACAACAACAGTTCAGTCCTGCTTATACACCCCAGTCAAATGGGGTTACTGAAAGAAAGAATAGGACGTTGATTGAAACCGCAAGAACTATGCTAGCTGATGCATGCTTACCTATTGTTTTATGGGGAGAAGTCGTGAGCACGGCGTGTTATGTGATGAACAGAGGTCTAGTGGTGAAGAGACACGGTAAGACATGTTATGATGTTGCACAAGAGAAAGCCTAACATTAAACATTTTGAACCCTTTGGTGTACCTTGTACAATTCTGGTACGAGACGCTGGAGAAAAATTTAATTCAAAGGTTATCTCTGGTATCTTCTTGGGATATGGGAATCCAAATAAAAGAGTGTATAACACTGAGTCAAAGTGTGTGGAAGAATGTTATGAAGTTGATATTCAGCGCAATGCTCCGCCTCGTGTTAGTAAAGGGTTCGCATGGCAGTTTGAATACGATAGATTATTTGATTCTTTCAATCTTCCACCGGAGGCTATAGACGATGAGATCCTAACTCAGATGCTGTATGATTCTCAGAATTCTACAGAGAATGTTATCCGTATTCCTAGCCAGACTCAAGTCCGGACTCAAAGTTCTCTTCAGAGCCCGATTCAGAGTCCGCGGCAAAGTACACAGAGTGACAATTCTAATGCTGATCCTAATGTGGAGATGGTGTATGAGACGGATGAAGATAGTGATTCAGAGGACGATGAGGGTGCTAATCGAGCACGGTTAACAGAAGAGCACTTCAATCCTCTTTATAATCAACCTTCAACTGTAACAGAGTCTGAACAGCCAACTGAAGCAGGAGGAGTATGTAGATCAAATTGTGTGATCATGCCTCCAAAACGCTTAGATGACTACTATGTAGATACAAGAGGCATACCTCATATTGGGATTTGATGTCAAAGCTAAGGGGTATAAAATACTATTAAATTTTACAAGAAAATACAATTAAATACGATACAATTTTACACAAGATATTTATTTATTTATTGAATGGATATACTTAAACCTTGCTACAACACTTATAGGCAGTGTACCTAATCGTACAGTAGTGTAGTTTTTAGTAAGTCCGGTTCGTTCCACAGGGAATCTTTTTCACAAAGCTTAACGCTATATTAGTTTAAATTTATAAAAATACAAATATATATATAAGTAATATTATTATTATAAAGGGGGGTTTTTACCGTTTAATGACCGGTTTGTCGATTTTAAAACTTTAGTCGCAGTTAAAACCAAATGTAAAATAATAAATAAATACAAGACTTAATTTAAAGCGTAAAGTAAATAACGATAATGAAATTGCGATAAATGAAAGTGCGATAAAATAAAATTGCGATAATAAAAAGTACGATAATTAAAAGTGCAATTAAATACAATAATAATAAAATAAAATGCGATAATTAGAAGTGCAATTAAATATAAAATAAAGGAAATTAAATATGAAATAAAAGAATTATGCTTATTTAAACTTCCGTAATCATGATGTTTGACGTGTTGATTTTAGTTTTATGCCCATGGGTTAATTGTTCTTTGTCCTGGATTATTTATTATGTCCATACGGATTTGTCCATAATAGTCCATTAGTCATAAATATAAAGAGCGAAAGCCTTCGTCAAATTATTCTTATTCCCGAAGTCAAATATTCCAACTAATTGGGGATTCGAATTGTAACAAGGTTTTAATACTTTGTTTAATGAATACACCAGGTTATCGACTGCGTGTAAACCAAGGTTTTACTACTTTGTTAACAATTACACCAATTACCCTTGAATGTAATTCACCCCTATTTCAACAAGTTTATTAACTATTAATCCAGTTCCGTGTCCAGTAAAATGAATAATTATTGGTATTTATAAATATCCCGCCCACCATACCCAGTCAAGAGTATGTGGTTATATATAAATACGTCGAATTATAAGTTTGTATATTAAATTAACAAGGTATTGTTTAGTTAATATAAAACCCATTAATAGCCCATAGTCTAATTTCCACAAGTGTCGTTCTTTTATCCAAACCCCAATTATGGTACAAAGCCCAATTACCCAATTTTAGTAATTAGCCCAACATCATGATTACTTCGGATTAAATAAGCATAATAATAACTTAGCTACGAGACATTAAATTAAAAAGGTTGAACATAACTTACAATGATTAAAAATAGCGTAGCGTTACACGGACAAAATTTCGACTTACACCCTTACAACATTCGCTAACATACCCTTATTATTAGGATTAAAATTAAAATTAAAATATAAATTATAAATATAAATATTACGTTTAGATAGATGGATGGATATATATGTTATGTTTTTACGATCAGAATGCGCGAGCTTTATAGGCAGTTTCTAAATTTGGGGCTCCGCGACTCGCGGCCCTTTTCTTCTTCAAACTCCGCGAGTCGCGGAGATCGTTTTTACAGCTCACCCACATTTGGCTCTTTGTTTGCCGACGATTTATTTTATAAATATAATATATATATAATTAATATAATTAATTATATATTATATTATATTTATATACATAGTTAACTTGTAATTTTTAGTCCGTTGCGTCGAGCGTTGAGAGTTGACTCTGGTCCCGGTTCCGAATTTTCGAACGTCCTTGCGTACTATTTTATATCTTGTACTTTGCGTTTTGAATCTTGTACTCTTGTAATTTTGAGATGTTTCTTATCAATAATTGGAACCTCTTTGATTGTATTTTGTACTTTTGAGCTTTTTGGTCGTTTGCGTCTTCAATTCGTCGAATCTGTCTTTTGTCTTCACCTTTTAATATTTAAACGAATATCACTTGTAAATAGAACAATTGCAACTAAAAGCTTGTCTTTCTTGGGGAATAATGCTATGAAATATATGTTTGTTTTTAGCATTATCAAATATTTCCACACTTGAGCGTTGCTTGTCCTCAAGCGATATCGTCTTGAAATACTAGAATCACTTCTTTATTCTTCACACTTTGTACATCAGTGATTTCTATACAGCGGTATAAACAATGGTAGTAACGATATGGTTTACAGTCCCACATGACTATAAAAATTTAGATCCATTAAGGAAATTGGATCTTTATGAAAACATTTGATCTTTTGAAAATTAAATCTAGTTTTTACCCTAGATAAGTTTTCCGGAATAACCCTTCACCGGTGTTTGCAAAATATTTTTTGTAGGAGCAATAGTAAAGCTCACCCTTATAATTTTCCGGTCTGGCACAAGGTCCTGTCTTTGACCATGCTATGCAACCACCGTTCTTACGGTTGACACCCGATTTGGTTCAGGTGACCTAATGAATTCCAGGTGAATTCCTAGGATTTTACGTTCAATGGTAATGAACGCATTGAAAATGGGTTTTTAGAAAACAAATCGGTTTGTAATTTTATCAAAATATTTTCTCGTTCAAGCTCGAGTTTAGATATCATTGAATTCCATGAGTTTGAATTCTCAATCTTTAAGGTCAATCTCTAGGATTGAGTAATATCAGGCTTAAAAGCTGATTTTTAATCTTTAAGGAGATTATCCTTTCTGGGGATCTGATTCATTAGTCTTATCTAGCTAATTTGCACGGTGCCCTCCCCATTTTACAAGACAGATCCTCTCATGATTAGTATAAGTCTGACCGCTTGGCGACCCTGTTTGATGTTGAGGTCCGTGGATTTCCTGCTGATTTAAGTGATGACTTTTCTAGATTTTTCGTCAACCTACAGCTGGTCTGGACGACAACTTCTTGACCTAAATCAAGAAGCGCGTGTCTTTTTCGGAAGACTTTACTTCCTTTTAATGATGGAATTGATTCATCGTGTAGATCCATCTCTTCTTTTCTTTCATCGGGTAAAACAGTTTAGTTTAGTCCAAAGCAAAAATATTTTCAGTTATTTGTTACAGAAATATGTGACATATGTTTAAGATAACTTGGTAATTTTTCCCACACTTGGCTTTTATTTTCCTTTTTATTGTCCTCTATTCCATTTTAAATGAATTTTAACATTTTGGTTTGTTTCTCAATTTATGTCCTTTCCGAGGTAACAATAATTTCGGTGTTAAAACCTAGTTTTATCATTCATAAATATGTATAAACATGATTTTGAGTTCATTTAATTGAAAATTTTGAAAAATTTTACTAGAATTGGGTAGTCAGTATATAAGACTAGGGCTGTTCTTTATTATCAGAGAGCACTAGATTCTAATACAACTACTGCTTTACTAGTATTTTTAATGGTAACCCAATGTTTAAGATAAAAATTTTAAAATCCGAAAGAATTTAACCCCTTCCCACACTTAAGATCTTGCAATGCCCTCATTTGCAAGAAATCAGTAACAATTTAAATTATTGAGGGTGATTTGTGTGAAAATGATTAAATTTTACCAAAGTTTCCAAACATATTTGTGTTTGCTTGCTGAATGATAAATGGTGCATATCATTTGTTCATTCCGTCTTGTTGTTATATCACATTTATTTTGCATCTTGTCGTCAAAATTAGTTGCTTTTGCTGAACTTAATGCCAGTCTTTGAAAATGCGTTATTTTACCCTGTTGTGTACATAAAATAAACTGCAAACATATATACATATTTTTGAAGTTTGGTATATTACCCCACATTCAAAAATTATTAAAATCTAAGAATAAAAGTTAGAAAATTATAAAAACTATTACAATATTAACATAAGTATTAAACGTATCAACATTACAAATTACAAAATAAATAAAACTAAGTAGACTAGGGATGATACTGATACCAGTAGGGGTTCCATGCATAACCATAGGTGCTATAAAATGCTTCGGCTGGGTTATACGTAGGATACGGTGGTTGAATCTCTATAGACCAGGGAGGGAATATGGGTTATGGAGTAGGAATATAGTTTCTACCTATATGTTGGCAATAAGCTATGATTTGGTTTTGATGAACTTGCCAATCTTCAAATGCTCTATGTCTAGCATTTTCATACTCTTGTGAAGCTATAAACCTTTGCATTTCTGCCATTTCATTTCCCCCTCCTACATTACCTTGCTGTTGGTTTCTCTCAACCTGTGGATGTCTACCATGGTATTGTACTGCGGCGTTATTTCGCCTCTTCAAAACTTTCGCACCATGGTATACATTTAAACCTATTGTATCGCGGGGTTCTGGTTCTTCGACTAATAATCCCCCTTGACTTATATCCACACCGAGATATTCAGCAATCAAAGTAATAAATATACCACCTCCTATTATGATATGCGGTCTCATCTCCCTAACCATAGCTGATAAATAATAACCCACACAATAAGGTATACTTATAGCGCTTTGTGGGTCTCGAATACACATATGGTAAAACAAATCCTGTTCATTTACCTTTTCCTTGTTCTTACCTCTTTGTGTAATCGAATTAGCTAAAAACCTATGAATTACTCTTAATTCAGCTCTATCTATATCCAAATAAGAGTAATTTCCCCCTTTGAATCGGTGATGGCTAGTCATTTGACTCCATACACCATGCGTATCAAAATTTTCGTCTATCTTCCTACCGTTCAATATCAACCCTCTACAATCGGCAGATGCTAACTCCTCAGGCGTATATATACGTAAAGCCTGAGCCATGTCTAGTAAAGACATGTGGCGCATCAAACCTCCTAACAAAATCTAATAAAAGATCGATCGGTTAAACTAGCTACCCGATCATTTAATTCTATACTACACAACAATTCTTCACACCATACTTTATATACAGGTCTACGCATGTTGAATAACCGTACCCAATTGTTAAAAGTAGAATTACCATACCTCTGTGGAAGTAATTCCCTAATTGGCCCGGCCAATTCTACAGCTTCTAATGGTCCCCATTCTATGACCCTAGGTACCTCAACAGCTTTAGAATGAAGAGTATGCAAACCCCTTTGGTATTTTGGATAATCTATCCAAAGTCTGTCAAATCTCAAGTTCGGGTGCAAATCTTCCAAGTGCATATCAGAAAATGTCATGACTGGATGAGGAATATCTTGTTTGTAGTAGTTATCCACCTCCTGTTGTTCCGCATTCTCAGCAGGAGCATTGCGAGCTTGGGATGAAGATTCACCCCTTTCAGTCTGCAAAACACATCAAACACAATTTTTGTGCATCCAAATATGCATTAGTGTCAGCAAAATCATCAATCAAAATAATTACAATGACATGATCAATTTATATCAAACTTAAGCTCATTTTCATATTTTCATCAAATCTACAATTTTTCAAATAAGCATATACGAAAATGTTCGCCAAGTTCATAAGCATTCAACTCAAATAACATGTCAAAATAATCATTACTAGCAATTAAACAAGTTTCAAATGGCATTATCTCTCAAAAATCAAGTTCATGAATTTTAGACTTGAAAAAGTCCACTTTAATTCTCAAAATCATGTTTAGGCTCAAAGTTTGGATCATTTAACTACCTAAACATGTTACACTACTTAATTTAGCAACAATTCATGACAAAAATCGGCCATAACCTGTTTATATCAAAAAGCCCCAAATTTGCTCAAGAACACAAACCCTAGATTACTCAAAATTTGAAGTTTAAGACTTCTAATCATGTTAAATAGCATCAATCTAGGTTATACAAGAATAATACATAAACAATTTAAGCATAATTACACTAAAAAACATCAAAATTAAATTGGGTATAAAATTGCTCAAGAACATTAATTTTTGGATTAAATGGTGTTTAGGTGTAGAAATTTACCGTTTTTCTTGAGTAATTCCTTGATAGCATCCTTCTTAACATGATTTTAGTAAAAGATTTGATGATTAACGGTGAAAAATTGTGAATTTGGGAGGTTTTTTTCGAGTTTTTTTTCGGGTTTATTTTCGCAGAATTTGTGGGTGTTGGGTTGGGGACTGATCAGTTCTGCCCCTTTTATTTTTTTCGGTATTTTTGGAACTCCGCGAGTCGCGGTGTTTGATGCTTACAAACTCCGCGAGTCGCGGTGTTTTTTTTTTTTTTTATATATCTTATACTAATTAAAACAATTAAGTAATTAATTTTAAAATTTTGTTTCCCTTGTTATTTAGGACGAGGTCGTTTCGGATCGATGTCCTAGTCCGTCCTTTGACAAAATTTTAAAATTTGTCTTTTTGTAGCAATTGTTTTAAAAGCTAAGATTTTTTTTAGTTTTTTAATGTTTTTGGCATACTTTAATTCAATAAGATTAAAAATAATGATAATAAAAGTTCTCGTCCCTCCCTCGGGTAAAGCAATTTCGGTTCAACGACCTAGTCTTCAACTTACGACGAATTTTAAAAATCATATTTTTAACTTAATGAGATAAAATAAATTTTTCTTTTTAAATTTACACCAAACTTAAAATAAAAATGCATAAAATTCAAAATTAATATTAAAAATTCACACCTAAACTTAAAATTTAAAATGCATAAAATTAAAAATTCATATTTTAAAAATTAAAAATTCACACCAAACTTAATTTAAAAATTCATATTATAAAATCACACCAAACTTATATTATATTTTTCAAATATTTACAATTTTAAATATATCGTTTTTACAAAGTTTACAATATTAATTTAAGATTTATATATTAATTTTAAAAACATGGTAAAAATAAAATTAAAAATCTTTTTGGCTTTTTATCCCACTTTAATCAATCAAATATTATCAAAAATATGCGCCCCTCTTTTCGGTAAAGTAATTTCGGTTCCATGACCTAATTTAACTCATGACGAATTTTTGAAATATTTTGTGTTGATTGATTAAAGATATTTATACCTTAAGAATAAACGTTAAATTTCGCAGTGATGTAATAAATTTTTGAATGATATCAATAATTTCGGTCGCCAAACCTAATTTTATTTAATACCAATTTAATACTTTATAGCGAACAAATTAGCATTTATTATCAAAAAGTTTAAAAATAAAAAATTAAAAAATAAAAACTGTACAGACTTACCTGTGAGATAGTATTCTTAGTTATATGATCTATCCCATTCATAAGATAGTCGGTTTAATTGGTTTTCCTTGGCTACATAGGCGTAACCTCGAGCATTCAGTGTTTTTTCTTCTAAACATATGAACGGTTCGTCTCTGCATAAAGTAACAAATTCGGTATTTGAATAGGTTTGATTATTTGAACATTTACCTCCAAGTGACCATTTTCCGCATTTGTGACATCTTTCTAGGTGTCGTGCTCTTCTTTTCGCTGCGGATTTTGATTTTCCTTTACCAAATTGTAACTTATTATCTTCGCATCTGGATTCTTTTCTTACTCCGTCCAATCTTTCTCTGATTACTGATACTATTTCACTCGGAAGTGTGTCATTATTACGTTTAGTGATCAAAGCGTGTAGCATTAGACCATGGTTTAGTTCACAGGCAGTCTTCATTTCGTAAAAACCTAAAAAAATAAAAAATTCAGAATGGGGGGAGAAGACTAGTTCTTTAGGGTCTGCTAGGGAAAGACCATTCGGGTTCCATTTTCGAGAACTACACGAAAACATACAATCTAACTCTAACAGAAATACATAAACCCCCTATACTTAGTTGAAATTGTGATTAACATTATTTTCAATTGAATCATCAACAACTTGTATATCTTTGACTTTTACTTCAATCCATTTGTTGATTTCCTCCGTAACTTTCACAAATTCAACTAACATTGCCTTTTCTTTTGACGATAAATTGGATATTAATCGGTTATATAACTTAAAGTTTCCTTTAATCTTAGCATCGTGAATCCGTTTATAAAGTTTCTTCGTTAAACTGTTAAAAATGGGTTCATCTAATTTCGTATCATCAACGGCATTCTTTGTGATTGGATCATCATTAAGTATTTCTTCATCTTCCCCACACTTATGCGTTTTTATTGGTCTAACAGTTTTGGTTTGTGGAGATCTAAACTTTCGGTTCACAAAGGTGATCGATGTATCACCATCCCTAAGTGTCATTCTACCTTCTCTTACATTAATGAATGCCTCGGTGGTTGCTAAAAATGGGCGACCTAGAATCAAAGGAATATCAAGGTTTTCCTCCATATTAATTATTATGAAGTTTGCAACAAAGGTCAAACTTCCCACGTTAACAAGTAAATTATTTGCTATTCCAACCGGGTGTTTAATGGTTTGGTCAAATGATTGAACACCTATTTTGGTTGGTTTTAATTTACCCATGCCTAATCTTTTGTATAAGGAAAGAGGCATAATATTTGCACTTGCTCCTAAATCTGCGAGTCCATTATATACAGCACCATCATTAAGCAAGCAAGAAATGATAAATTCACCCGGGTCTCCTGCTTTAGTAAGTCGAGTTGGTTTGTAAACCTTTTTCGGGTGTTCTTTCCTTGGTTCTTTCACTTCTATTTGAATTTCTTGTTCACATTTTTCTTCGTTTCTTGGAATGGGAGGTTTGTATAAGAATTCTTCTTCATCACTCAAATTTGAATCCTCCTTATTTTCTAATTTTGATTTTTCATATGTTGTTGATAACATATTTATGTTTTCATTTTGAAGGTTTTCTTTGGTGATGAAATTATGATTAACTTCATTGTCAACTTCCATCGGACCATGTATGTAATGTTTAACTCTATGACCATTAACTTTAAATTCAATCCCATTTGAATTTATTAATTCTATCGTTCCGTATGGGAAAACTCTTTTGACTATGAATGGTCCAGACCATCTTGATTTCAATTTTCCAGGAAATAGCTTGAATCGTGAATTGAAAAGAAGAACTCTGTCTCCTTCTTTAAATTCTTTTGAACTTCTGATTCTTTTATCATGCCATTTCTTCGTTCTTTCTTTATAGATTAACGGATTTTCGTATGCTTCATGTCTTAATTCTTCTAATTCGTTTAGTTGACTTAATCGTAGACGTCCAGCTTCATGTAAATCAAGATTACATATCTTCAAAGCCCAAAATGCTTTGTGTTCAATTTCTACTGGAAGATGACATGCTTTTCCGTAAACAAGTCTAAAAGGTGTGGTTCCAATTGGAGTTTTGTAGGCTGTTCTAAAAGCCCAGAGTGCATCCTCCAACTTAATGGACCATTCCTTCAGATTTGATCCTACGGTTTTCTCTAGAATACGTTTTAAAGCTCGGTTGGTATTTTCAACTTGTCCACTTGTTTGTGGATGATATGCGGTGGAGATTTTATGAGTTACTCCATATCTTTTAAGAACTTTCTCAAGTTGATTATTATAGAAATGAGTACCCCGATCACTTATTAAAGCTTTCGGTGTTCCAAACCTTGCAAAAAGATGTTTTAAAAAGTTGACTACAACTCGTGCATCGTTAGTTGGGAGAGCTTGTGCTTCCGCCCATTTAGATACATAATCAATGGCAACGAGAATGTAGAGATTATTATGAGATTTTGGAAATGGACCCATAAAGTCAATACCCCAAATGTCAAATACTTCACATACTTGGATGACATTTTGTGGCATTTCATCACGTTGACTTATTTTTCCGGCCCTTTGACAAGCATCACAGGATTTGCAAAGAAGGTGTGCGTCTTTGTAAATTGTAGGACACTAGAATCCAGCATCATAAACTTTTCTTGCTGTTAGTTGAGGCCCATAATGCCCTCCTGTTGGTCCTGTGTGACAATGGTTTAAAATTTTACTAGCTTCATCTCTGAATACACATCGGCGTATTATTCCATCTGGACAACTTTTAAACAGATGTGGATCTTCCCAGAAATAGTGTTTTATATCACTGAAGAATTTCTTTCGTTTTTGGTACGATAATCCTTTTTCAAGGAATCCACAAACTAAGTAGTTTGCATAGTCTGCAAACCATGGAATTTCATTATAATCTATCTTCAATAGATATTCATCAGGATAGTTGTCTTGTATGGCCGATTCATTTATAACTTCTAATTCGGGATTTTCAAGACGAGAAAGATGATCAGCGGCGAGATTTTCTGCTCCTCTTTTATCTCAGATTTCAATATCGAACTCTTGTAAGAGTAAGATCCAACGGATTAATCTTGGTTTAGCATCTTGTTTCGAAAATAGGTATCTAAGAGCAGAATGGTCGGTATAGACCACCGTTTTTGCTAGAATGAGATATGAACGAAATTTGTCAAAAGCAAAGACAATAGCAAGGAGTTCTTTTTCAGTAGTTGTGTAATTTGTTTGTGCTCCTTGTAACGTCTTACTAGCATAATATATAGGTTGAAATCGTTTTTCAATCCTTTGTCCTAAAACGGCTCCCATTGCAAAATCACTTGCATCGCACATTAGTTCAAATGGTAGATTCCAATTCGGTGTTATCATGATCGGCGCATTAGTGAGTTTCTCTTTAAGAATATTAAAATATTTGATACATTCATCTGAAAAGATGAATGGAGCATCTTTTTCTAGGAGTTTATTCATAGGAGTAGCAATTTTAGAAAAATCTTTTATGAAACGTCGGTAAAAACCGGCATGCCCTAGAAAACTCCTAACTCCTCTAACATTGGTGGGATGTGGAAGTTTAGCAATTACATCTACTTTAGTTCTATCCACTTCAATTCCTTCCTTCGAAATTTTATGTCCAAGAACAATGCCTTCTTTAACCATGAAATGGCATTTCTCCCAATTAAGTACTAGATTTGATTGTTCGCATCTAATAAGCATTCGTTCCAGATTAGCTAGACATGATTCAAATGTATCACCGAAGACTGAAAAGTCATCCATGAAAACTTCCATGCATTCTTCTATCATGTCGTGAAAAATTGCCATCATACACCTTTGAAAGGTTGCAGGGGCGTTGCAAAGTCCAAATGGCATGCGTTTGTAAGCAAAAGTACCATAAGGGCACGTGAATGTGGTTTTCTCTTGGTCCTCGGGTGCTATTGGAATTTGAAAATATCCAAAAAATCCATCTAGAAAACAATAGTAACTATTTCCGGCTAATCTTTCTAACATTTGATCAATGAAAGGTAAAGGAAAGTGATCTTTTCTGATGGCGTCATTTAATTTTCTATAATCAATACACACACGCCATCCTGTTACAGTCCTAGTAGGAATAAGCTCATTTTTTTCATTTGTAATGACAGTCATGCCACCCTTCTTAGGCACGCATTGAACTGGGCTTACCCATGGACTATCAGAAATTGGATAAATTAAACCTGCATCTAGCAGTTTAATAATTTCTTTCTTAACTACATCTTGCATATTAGGATTTAGTCTTCGTTGGCGTTGCACATACGTTTTATGACCTTCTTCCATAAGGATTTTATGTGTTCAATACGAAGGACTTATTCCTTTAATATCATGAATCTTCCATGCAATAGCTGGTTTATGAGCTTTCAACACAGAAATGAGTTGTGATTTCTCATTTTCAGTAAGAGAAGACGATATTATTACAGGTAATTCAGATTCACCATGTAAATAAGCGTATTCCAAATGGTTTGGAAGTGGCTTTAGATCTAATTTCGGAGGTTCTTCTATCGATGATTTATATCGATATCTGTCTTCTTCTTTTAGCATTTGAATTTCTTCTGTTGTTGGTTCATATCCATTAGCTATAAGTGTAGCTGACATTTCAGCTTCATCAATTTGTTCAGTTCATTCTCCTAAAGAACATTCTCCTGTTCCTTGTAATTCTGGAAATTCTTCTAATAATTCTGCATGTGCATCTATAGTTTGAATATAATAACATGTATCATCTGCAGATTGCGGTTGTTGCATTGCTCTATCAACTGAAAAGGTAACACTCTCGTCCTCTATACTTAGGGTCAGTTTCTTACCGAACACGTCTATCATTGCTTTAGTCGTGTTTAAGAATGGTCTTCCTAATATGAGAGGAACTTGAGAATCTTCTTCCATGTCCAGAACAACAAAATCTACTGGAAATACTAAAGTACCAACTTTAACTAGCATGTTCTCCATTATCCCTCTAGGATATTTTATTGATCTATCGGCTAGTTGTATACTTATTCTGGTTGGTTTCAATTCTCCAAGGTCTAGTTTAGCGTATAGTGAATACGGCATTAAATTTATACTAGCACCTAAGTCTGCCAATGCTTCTATTGAACTAAAACTACCCAGAAAACATGGAATTGTGAAACTTCCTGGATCAGATAATTTTTCTGGTATCTTATTCAACAGCACTGCTGAACAATTAGTATTCATAGTAACGGCCGAGAGTTCTTCCATTTTCTTTCTATTTGAGATTAGATCTTTCAAGAATTTAGCATATCTAGGCATTCCTGAAATCACATCAATGAAAGGAAGATTTACATTTATCTGTTTAAACATATCCAAGAATTTGGATTGCTCGGCTTCAAGTTTCTCTTTCTTCATTTTACTCGGGTAAGGAAGTGGTGGTTGGTATGGTTTAACATAAGGTTTAGCCTTAACTGTGTTATCTTCATTAACCTTCTCAACTACTGGTTCTGTTTCCTTATCTTGTTCAGGTTGTGGTTCTTGTGGAGTAGGAATAGTTTCATCAGAAGTTACAGGTATTTCAGGTGGTTTAAGTGTTGTACCACTTCTTGTGGTAATTGCTTTAGCTGTTTCATTCCGGGGGTTTGCATTTGTATCACTAGATAAACTTCTCGGTTTTCTTTCACCTATTAATCTTGCTAGGTTACTTACTTCTTGTTCCAAGTTTTGAATAGAAGCTTGTTGATTTCTAAATGCTTGAGCATTTTGTTCATTGGTTTGTTATTGAGATGTGAAAAACTGCGTTTGAGTTTCAACTAGCTTCGTCATCATATCTTCTAAATTCGGCTTTTTATCATCGGTTTGTTGTGGTGGTTTTTTTGAAAATTAGGTCTTTGCTGATTGTAATTATTGTTGGACACTTGTTGATTGCTAGGACCTTGTTGGTTGTTGTATGGAATATTTCAGTTATAGTTTTGGTTTTGATTGTAAATAGGTCTTGGCAGTTGATAATTATTCTGATAATTATTTCCAGGCCTTTGGTTTATGTATGAAATATTCTCTCTTTGTTCCATTGTTAGTTCAATACTGAGACAATCTTTTGTCAAATGTGGTCCTCCACACTGCTCACAACTAATTCGTATTGAGTGAATATCTTTAGTCATCTTTTCCATTCGTCTCTCGACAGCATCTATCTTTGCGGAAATGGAATCTAAGTCATGGCTAGAATCGGCTCTAGCTGCTTTAGATGATCTAACAATATCTTTTTCTTGGTGCCACTCATGTGAGTGGGAAGCAGTGTTATCAATAATTTTGTAAGCATCAGTTTCTGTTTTCTTCATAATAGAACCACCAGCTGCTATATCTATGTCTTTCCTTGTAGTGATGTCGCATCCTTGGTAGAATATTTGTACTATTTGACAGGTATCTAAACCATGTTGCGGACATCCTCTTAATAACTTTCCAAATCTTGTCCACGACTCATATAGAGCTTCATTTGGCTTCTGTGTAAACGTAACAATTTCTCCTTGAAGTCTTACGGCTTTAGATGCCGGAAAGAATTGTTTAAGAAATTTTTCAACTAAAACGTCCCATGTATCAATCGCCCCTTCAGGTAACGATTCCAACCAATCTTTGGCTTCTCCCTTTAAAGTCCAGGGAAATAACATGAGATATATCTGTTCATCCTCAACTTCTCGGATTTTAAATAGTGTGCAGATCCTATTAAACGTACGTAGATGTTCATTTGGATCTTCCTTCGGCGCACCACTAAATTGGCATTGATTAGTCACCATGTGTAGAATTTGTCCTTTGATTTCATAATCTGGCGCATTAATGTCTGGATGAGTAATTGCGTGACCTTGGCCAGTGCGTTTAGCTCTCATTCGGTCTTTCATACTTAATGGTTCTGTTACTTCCATAATTGAATTTGTTGAATCGGAATCACTAGAGGATTCTGATTTAATGGTTCGTTCCTCAACAATCTCTGTTTGAATGATTGGTGGTTCCAGAGGAAAGTTTAGTGGTTCAGGATCTACGAATCGTCCCTGAATATTCTCCGGATTCTCAATTGTGAGGTCGGGTTCAAAAAATGGATTATCAACGGCTACAATATTAGTTAGATGTCTTGATCTAGTTACAGGTGGTGAACGTACAAAAGGTGATGAAAGTCTTGCTCGGTGCATTCACTGAATATCCTATTAGTTTTTAAAAGGAAAGAAAAATTATAATAAGTTATCCAATTAATAGACTTTTCTGATTTTGCCCACGTTTTGAATAGCCAAAAGATGCAGCAGAGGGGCAGGATTCGTTTGGTCTCAATATAATTGAGGACTGTTTGGCTCCAATAACCCGGTCCACGTACAAATCCAACTATTACTACGAACCAGAAAATTTTGATGTCTATCAATTTAACCACTTCAAATAAATTTTCGTAATTTTAAGAAATTTAGATAAGAAGTAGAATAAAAATCTATATCCTAAAACTAAAATAGCGAGAAATAAGAAAGAAAAAGAGCGTGTCGGAAAAAGATCGAAAAATAAAAATAAGAAAGAAAAAGAGTGACTTATAGAACTTAAAAACACTAGACTAACCCAACCTTATTACTATCACTAACTTAAAATTATAATCGCAAATTGAGATTACTAATTGGAATGATAATTGATACATAGGTAAAAGTCGTTTAAAAATATTAAAGCTTGCAGGAAAAACTAAATCCCAAATGGAAATAACTTAAAAAGAAACTAAAACTTAAAAAGGCGTCACAAAATTCTAAAGTACCTAAATCTTAGTCTAAAGAAAAAGCACTTAAGGGATTTTACGGCAAAGCCTAAAAATCTAGAAGTAAAAATAATTATGGCAAAAACTATGTATTAAAACTAAATACGAGCGAAAAATACAAATATTACTCTAAAATAATTAAAAAGGGACAAAATATAAAAATATACTAAAAGTTGTAAAAAGTACAATTTTTATAAAAATATTATTTTTATATTATTTATTTTATAAAACTATTAATTTTATATATATTAAACTAATTAAAACTAAATAAAATAAGAAAATTAAAACTAAATATTATACTAATAATACCCTAATTAGGGTTTAAATAATAATAATTAATTAATTACTCCGTATTAAATGCGAGATTAGGGTTCTGGTCTGGCGTGTCAGGGCGGCTCCGCGAGTTGCGGTACCCGAAGCAGCAAACTCCGCGAGTCGCGGGGTTCCAATTTTCAACTCAGGTACAGTTTAAAATTCGACGCGTTTTTTTTTTATATTTTCTGTTTAAATAAAAATATTTATATAATAAAAACTTATATTTAAAAACTAAAATAAAAATAGAACTACTTTATACTTTTAAAAATATCTTAAAAATAGATTTATATATATATTAATTTTTTTTTCGGTTTTTTTATGTTTTAAATAAAAACCAAATATTTAAATAAGACTTATATTTTTATAAAATAAAAATAAAGAAACTTTATAAAACTTAAATATTTAACAAACTCTTAAAAATATTTATATTTTTGTTTTCTTTTTATATTTTCGAATAATTAAAAACATATTTTTACAAAAACGTATTTTGATAAAAGTAAACTAGAAATAAAAATCTTTTTTTTTTAAATATTTAGCGTTACGCTTTCGGCGTTTAAGAGTTCCCCGGCAGCGGTGTAGTGACCCGAACTTTTCCATGTTTATATATATTAATTGAGATTGATATTTACATGATTAAATGTTTCCAACATGTTAAGCAATTAAACTTGTTAAGACTTGATTAATTGAAATATGTTTCATATAGACAATTGACCACCCAAGTTGACCGGTGATTCACGAACGTTAAAACATGTAAAAACTATACGATGACATATATATGGTTATATATATAGTTAACATGATTTTATTATAAGTATGTATCTCATTAGGTATTTTAACAATGAGTTATATACATAAAAATGAGACTATTAATTTAAGAAACTCGAAAACGATATATATAACGATTATCGTTATAACAACGTTTTACTAGGTACATATGAATCATATTAAGATATTGATACACTTGGTTAATTATGTTAAATGATAAGTAAATATATTATTAAGTGTATTAACAATGAATTACATATGTAAAAATAAGACTACTAACTTAATGATTTCGAAACGAGACATATATGTAACGATTATCGTTGTAACGACATTTAACAGTATATACATCATACTAGGATATATTATATATCATAATATCATGATAATATAACAATTTAACATCTCATTTGTTATAATAAACAATGGGTTAACAACATTCAACAAGATCGTTAACCTAAAGGTTTCAAAACAACATTTACATGTAACGACTAACGATGAGTTAACGACTCAGTTAAAATATATATACATGTAGTGTTTTAATATGTATTTATACACTTTTGAAAGACTTCAAGACACTTATCAAAATACTTCTACTTAACAAAAATGCTTACAATTACATCCTCGTTCAGTTTCATCAACAATTCTACTCGTATACACCCGTATTCGTACTCGTACAATAAACAGCTTTTAGATGTTTGTACTATTGGTATATACACTCCAATGATCAGCTCTTAGCAGCCCATGTGAGTCACCTAACACATGTGGGAACCATCATTTGGCAACTAGCATGAAATATCTCATAAAATTACAAAAATATGAGTAATCATTCATGACTTATTTACATGAAAACAAAATTACATATCCTTTATATCTAATCCATACACCAACGACCAAAAACACCTACAAACACTTTAATTCTTCAATTTTCTTCATCTAATTGATCTCTCTCAAGTTCTATCTTCAAGTTCTAAGTGTTCTTCATAAATTCCAAAAGTTCTAGTTTCATAAAATCAAGAATACTTTCAAGTTTGCTAGCTCACTTCCAATCTTGTAAGGTGATCATCCAACCTCAAGAAATCTTTGTTTCTTACAGTAGGTTATCATTCTAATACAAGGTAATAATCATATTCAAACTTTGGTTCAATTTCTATAACTATAACAATCTTATTTCAAGTGATGATCTTACTTGAACTTGTTTTCGTGTCATGATTCTGCTTCAAGAACTTCGAGCCATCCAAGGATCCATTGAAGCTAGATCCATTTTTCTCTTTTCCAGTAGGTTTATCCAAGGAACTTAAGGTAGTAATGATGTTCATAACATCATTCGATTCATACATATAAAGCTATCTTATTCGAAGGTTTAAACTTGTAATCACTAGAACATAGTTTAGTTAATTCTAAACTTGTTCGCAGATAAAAGTTAATCCTTCTAACTTGACTTTTAAAATCAACTAAACACATGTTCTATATCTATATGATATGCTAACTTAATGATTTAAAACCTGGAAACACGAAAAACACCGTAAAACCGGATTTACGCCGTCGTAGTAACACCGCGGGTTGTTTTGGGTTAGTTAATTAAAAACTATGATAAACTTTGATTTAAAAGTTGTTATTCTGAGAAAATGATTTTTATTATGAACATGAAACTATATCCAAAAATTATGGTTAAACTCAAAGTGGAAGTATGTTTTCTAAAATGGTCATCTAGACGTCGTTCTTTCGACTGAAATGACTACCTTTACAAAAACGACTTGTAACTTATTTTTCCGACTATAAACCTATACTTTTTCTGTTTAGATTCATAAAATAGAGTTCAATATGAAACCATAGCAATTTGATTCACTCAAAACGGATTTAAAATGAAGAAGTTATGGGTAAAACAAGATTGGATAATTTTTCTCATTTTAGCTACGTGAAAATTGGTAACAAATCTATTCCAACCATAACTTAATCAACTTGTATTGTATATTATGTAATCTTGAGATACCATAGACACGTATACAATGTTTCGACCTATCATGTCGACACATCTATATATATTTCGGAACAACCATAGACACTCTATATGTGAATGTTGGAGTTAGCTATACAGGGTTGAGGTTGATTCCAAAATATATATAGTTTGAGTTGTGATCAATACTGAGATACGTATACACTGGGTCGTGGATTGATTCAAGATAATATTTATCGATTTATTTCTGTACATCTAACTGTGGACAACTAGTTGTAGGTTACTAACGAGGACAGCTGACTTAATAAACTTAAAACATCAAAATATATTAAAAGTGTTGTAAATATATTTTGAACATACTTTGATATATATATGTATATATTGTTATAGGTTCGTGAATCAACCAGTGGCCAAGTCTTACTTCCCGACGAAGTAAAAATCTGTGAAAGTGAGTTATAGTCCCACTTTTAAAATCTAATATTTTTGGGATGAGAATACATGCAGGTTTTATAAATGATTTAAAAAATAGACACAAGTACGTGAAACTACATTCTATGGTTGAATTATCAAAATCGAATATGCCCCTTTTTATTAAGTCTGGTAATCTAAGAATTAGGGAACAGACACCCTAATTGACGCGAATCCTAAAGATAGATCTATTGGGCTTAACAAACCCCATCCAAAGTACCGGATGCTTTAGTACTTCGAAATTTATATCATATCCGAAGGGTGTCCCGGAATGATGGGGATATTCTTATATATGCATCTTGTTAATGTCGGTTACCAGGTGTTCACCATATGAATGATTTTTATCTCTATGTATGGGATGTGTATTGAAATATGAAATTTTGTGGTCTATTATTATGATTTGATATATATAGGTTAAACCTATAACTCACCAACATTTTTGTTGACGTTTTAAGCATGTTTATTCTCAGGTGATTATTAAGAGCTTCCGCTGTTGCATACTAAAATAAGGACAAGATTTGGAGTCCATGCTTGTATGATATTGTGTAAAAACTGCATTCAAGAAACTTATTTTGTTGTAACATATTTGTATTGTAAACCATTATGTAATGGTCGTGTGTAAACAGGATATTTTAGATTATCATTATTTGATAATCTACGTAAAGCTTTTTAAACCTTTATTGATGAAATAAAGGTTATGGTTTGTTTTAAAATGAATGCAGTCTTTGAAAAACGTCTCATATAGAGGTCAAAACCTCGCAACGAAATCAATTAATATGGAACGTTTTTAATCAATAAGAACGGGACATTTCAGTTGGTATCAGAGCGTTGGTCTTAGAGAACCAGAATTTTGCATTAGTGTGTCTTATCGAGTTTGTTAGGATGCATTAGTGAGTCTGGACTTCGACCGTGTTTACTTGAAAAAAATGATTGCCTAACAAATTTTGTTGGAAACTATATATTTTTAACATGTAAATATTATGTGATATATTAATCTCTTAACGCGTTTGATATTATGTGATAGATGTCTACCTCTAGAACAAGTCCCATTGACTCACCTAATAATAATGAAGAGTCAAATGTAAATTGGAATGATTCATGGACTGATTCACAAGTTCCCGAAGAGGAACCGGAAGAAGAGTCGGAACCAGAAGAAGAATCGGAACCGGAAGAAGAATCGGAACCGGATGAAGAAATAGAACCGGTGGGGGAAATAATAAAACGGTTAAGTAAAAGAAATTCCTCAACCAACCGACCAAGGCTAATTATGGTCAATGGTGTTTCCACCAAGGAAGCAAAATATTGGGAGGATTATCAATTCTCCGATGAATCGGATTCCGACGAGAATTCCGATGATGTTATAGAAATTACCCCAACTGAATTTAAAAAGGCAAAAGAAAATAATAAGAGAAAGGGCATAAAAATAGAGAAATCTAATTCCAACCCCGATGAACTTTATATGTATCGTCAACCCCCGAAGTCCTTAAGTTGTAACAATGACCCGGGAACCTCTAAACCACCAGATTTTTCTAAACCAATGTGGAAAATAACGGCTCGTATTAGGGGAACATCATATATCCCTAGAAACTTGGCAAAACGAACCAAAACCGAAGAAGAAGAAACAAGCGAGTCGGAATAAGATAGTTGTATTCGTGTGGTGTAATATATGTAATATAGTGTGCTTATGCTTTATGATATATGTAAAAATTGCTTGTATTAATAAGTATCTTTTTTATGAATCTAACTCTTGTCTATTTTACAGTATAAAAACACAAAATGGATAGACAACCCAATACTTTAAGAGACCTACCCGGAGACATGATTGATGAAATCTTGTCTAGAGTTGGTCAGAATTCTTCGGCACAACTATTTAAGGCGAGATCAGTTTGTAAGACATTCGAAGAACGTTCCAAGAATGCCTTGGTTTATAAAAGGCTTTCGTTCGAAAGATGGGGGATATCACATTGGGAAATCCATAAGTTACGATGTGTTTACTTTGACGCATATATTGCGGGGAACCCAAATGCTATTTTACGCAATGGGTTAAGAAATTATTTTGACTCAATATATCCGAATATTGGACTTCGTGATTTAGAAAAAGCGGCTAACATGCAACATAAAGAAGCATGTTATGCTTACGGATTAGTAATGTTCGCTTCTCACCAAAGTGAAAACAAGAACATCAGGCTACAACTATTAAACAAAACGTTCCCACAAGTGACGGAGTCGGTAATTGGGGTAAGAAATGAGGTATTTAGATTATTACGGGACTGTTGGACATTACGTAACCCTCGTCCCTTTGACGACGTTACAACACGCTGTCTTATCAACGGCCATAACGGTTATGTTCCACAAGACCAAGGATGGGAAGTAATCCTAGTAAAACCAGAATGCATGACTTGTTTCTGGACGTATGAATTACGTGTCTTTATTGCCTTTGTTGAACGACTTGTGTACTAGCTAGAATTATCTTCACAACCATCTTGTATCAAATTTATTGTGTGCTATATTTCATGCTATATGTAAAATAAGCGGTATTGTAAGTTTGTAAAATATTGTGTAAAAGTTTGAACGCGAAATATTATTATAATCAGTTTTTCATATAGAATTGTAGTAGTTGAATTGTATATTAGCTACTAAGTATGAACTTAACGGGTAGGTACTACCCGAATTTAAACTTATAAAACGCTAATATGAAGAAAAAGCTTTTATAAATGAGTTCATATTATGCTACAATATACTATTAACTACTCTTAATATTCTGTATGATTAACTTGTTCCATTTGACTATTTTGAAGGAAATGGCACCGACTACTCGACACACCGTGAATATGAATGAAGAGGAATTCCGTACTTTTCTAGCTTCAAACATAGCCGCAGTACAGGCTGCGCTACATACCAACAATAACCTTGGATCTAGCAGTGCAGGAAATCGTGTAGGATGCACCTACAAAGAATTCACTGCCTGCAAACCTTTGGAATTTGATGGAACCGAAGGACCGATCGGATTAAAACGGTGGACCGAGAAGGTCGAATCGGTGTTTGCCATAAGTAAGTGTATTGAAGAGGACAAAGTGAAGTACGCTACGCATACCTTCACAGGTTCTACGTTAACATGGTGGAATACCTATCTAGAGCAAGTGGGACAAGACGATGCGTACGCACTACCGTGGTCAGCATTCAAGCACTTGATGAACGAGAAGTACCGTCCCAGAACCGAGGTCAATAAGCTCAAGACAGAACTTAGAGGGTTACGAACCCAAGGATTTGATATTACCACGTACGAAAGACGATTCACAGAATTGTGCCTATTGTGTCCGGGAGCATTCGAAGATGAGGAAGAGAAGATCGACGCGTTTGTGAAAGGATTACCGGAAAGAATCCAAGAAGATATAAGTTCACACGAGCCCGCCTCCATACAACAGGCATGTAGAATGGCTCACAAACTAGTGAACCAGATTGAAGAAAGAATTAAAGAACAGACTGCTGAAGAGACCAATGTGAAGCAAGTCAAAAGAAAGTGGGAGGAAAACGGTGATAAGAATCACCAATACAACAACAACAGCAATTACAACAATAATCGCAACAATTATCCCAGCAATCGCAACATCAATCGCAACTACAACAAACGGCCCAACAACAACAACAACAACAACAACAACAGCAGCAGCAGCAACTACAACAATCATCCCAACAACAATAATAACCGCAACAACAACAAGAATCAGAAGCAGCTATGCCAAAGGTGTGAAAAGTATCACTCGGGGTTCTGCACCAAATTTTGCAACAAGTGTAAAAGAAATGGTCATAGCGCGGCGAAGTGTGAGGTCTACGGACCAGGGGTTAATAGAACGAAAGGAACAAATGGTGTCGGAACGAGTAATGGCGGAGCAAGTAGTGTCGGAGCAAGTTATGCCAATGTAGTTTGTTATAAATGTGGAAAACCGGGCCACATTATTAGAAATTGCCCGAACCAGGAGAACACGAATGGACAAGGCCGCGGAAGAGTTTTCAATATTAATGCGGCAGAGGCACAGGAAGACCCGGAGCTTGTTACGGGTACGTTTCTTATTGACAATAAATCTGCTTACGTTTTATTTGATTCGGGTGCGGATAGAAGCTATATGAGTAGAGATTTTTGTGCTAAATTAAGTTGTCCATTGACGCCTTTGGATAGTAAATTTTTACTCGAATTAGCAAATGGTAAATTAATTTCAGCAGATAATATATGTCGGAATCGAGAAATTAAACTGGTTAGCGAAACATTTAAGATTGATTTGATACCAGTAGAGTTAGGGAGTTTTGATGTGATAATCGGTATGGACTGGTTGAAAGAAGTGAAAGCAGAGATCGTTTGTTACAAAAATGCAATTCGCATTATACGAGAAAAAGGAAAACCCTTAATGGTGTACGGAGAAAAGGGCAACACGAAGCTACATCTTATTAGTAATTTGAAGGCACAAAAACTAATAAGAAAAGGTTGCTATGCTGTTCTAGCACACGTCGAGAAAGTACAAACTGAAGAAAAGAGCATCAATGATGTTCCCATTGCAAAAGAATTTCCCGATGTATTTCTGAAAGAATTACCGGGATTACCCCCACATCGATCAGTTGAATTTCAAATAGATCTTGTACCAGGAGCTGCACCAATAGCTCGTGCTCCTTACAGACTCGCACCCAGTGAGATGAAAGAACTGCAAAGCCAATTACAAGAACTTTTAGAGCATGGTTTCATTCGACCAAGCACATCACCGTGGGGAGCTCCTGTTTTGTTTGTCAAGAAGAAAGATGGTACATTCAGGTTGTGTATCGACTACCGAGAGTTGAACAAACTTACCATCAAGAATCACTACCCACTGCCGAGAATCGACGACTTATTTGATCAACTACAAGGCTCGTCTGTTTATTCAAAGATTGACTTACGTTTCGGGTATCATCAAATGCGGGTGAAAGAAGATGATATTCCAAAGACTACTTTCAGAACACGTTACGGTCATTACGAGTTTATGGTCATGCCGTTTGGTTTAACTAATGCACCAGCTGTGTTCATGGACCTTATGAACCGAGTGTGTGGACCATACCTTGACAAGTTTGTCATTGTTTTCATTGATGACATACTTATTTACTCAAAAGAATGACCAAGAACACGGTGAACATTTGAGAAAGGTGTTAGAAGTATTAAGGAAGGAAGAATTGTACGCTAAGTTTTCAAAGTGTGCATTTTGGTTGGAAGAAGTTCAATTCCTCGGTCACATAGTGAACAAAGAAGGTATTAAGGTGGATCCGGCAAAGATAGAAACTGTTGAAAAGTGGGAAACCCCGAAAACTCCGAAACACATACGCCAGTTTTTAGGACTAGCTGGTTACTACAGAAGGTTCATCCAAGACTTTTCCAGAATAGCAAAACCCTTGACTGCATTAACGCATAAAGGGAAGAAATTTGAATGGAAGGATGAACAAGAGAAAGCGTTTCAGTTATTGAAGAAAAAGCTAACTACGGCACCTATATTGTCATTGCCTGAAGGGAATGATGATTTTGTGATTTATTGTGACGCATCAAAGCAAGGTCTCGGTTGTGTATTAATGCAACGAACGAAGGTGATTGCTTATGCGTCTAGACAATTGAAGATTCACGAGCAAAATTATACGACGCATGATTTGGAATTAGGCGCGGTTGTTTTTGCATTAAAGACTTGGAGGCACTACTTATATGGGGTCAAAAGTATTATATATACCGACCACAAAAGTCTTCAACACATATTTAATCAGAAACAACTGAATATGAGGCAGCGTAGGTGGATTGAATTGTTGAATGATTACGACTTTGAGATTCGTTACCACCCAGGGAAGGCAAATGTGGTAGCCGATGCCTTGAGCAGGAAGGACAGAGAACCCATTCGAGTAAAATCTATGAATATAATGATTCATAATAACCTTACTACTCAAATAAAGGAGGCGCAACAAGGAGTTTTAAAAGAGGGAAATTTAAAGGATGAAATACCCAAAGGATCGGAGACGCATCTTAATATTCGGGAAGATGGAACCCGGTATAGGGCTGAAAGGATTTGGGTACCAAAATTTGGAGATATGAGAGAAATGGTACTTAGAGAAGCTCATAAAACCAGATACTCAATACATCCTGGAACGGGAAAGATGTACAAGGATCTCAAGAAACATTTTTGGTGGCCGGGTATGAAAGCCGATGTTGCTAAATACGTAGGAGAATGTTTGACATGTTCTAAGGTCAAAGCTGAGCATCAGAAACCATCAGGTCTACTTCAACAACCCGAAATCCCAGAATGGAAATGGGAAAACATTACCATGGATTTCATCACTAAATTGCCAAGGACTGCAAGTGGTTTTGATACTATTTGGGTAATAGTTGATCGTCTCACCAAATCAGCACACTTCCTGCCAATAAGAGAAGATGACAAGATGGAGAAGTTAGCACGACTGTATTTGAAGGAAGTCGTCTCCAGACATGGAATACCAATCTCTATTATCTCTGATAGGGATGGCAGATTTATTTCAAGATTCTGGCAGACATTACAGCAAGCATTAGGAACTCGTCTAGACATGAGTACTGCCTATCATCCACAAACTGATGGGCAGAGCGAAAGGACGATACAAACGCTTGAAGACATGCTACGAGCATGTGTTATTGATTTCGGAAACAGTTGGGATCGACATCTACCGTTAGCAGAATTTTCCTACAACAACAGCTACCATTCAAGCATTGAGATGGCGCCGTTTGAAGCACTTTATGGTAGAAAGTACAGGTCTCCGATTTGTTGGAGTGAAGTGGGGGATAGACAGATTACGGGTCCGGAGATTATACAAGAAACTACCGAGAAGATCATCCAAATTCAACAACGGTTGAAAACCGCCCAAAGTCTACAAAAGAGCTACGCTGACATTAAAAGAAAAGATATAGAATTTGAAATTGGAGAGATGGTCATGCTTAAAGTTGCACCTTGGAAAGCCGTTGTTCGATTTGGTAAACGAGGGAAATTAAATCCAAGGTATATTGGACCATTCAAGATTATTGATCGTGTTGGACCAGTAGCTTACCGACTAGAGTTACCTCAACAACTCGCGGCTGTACATAACACTTTCCACGTCTCGAATTTGAAGAAATGTTTTGCTAAAGAAGATCTCACTATTCCGTTAGATGAAATCCAAATCAACGAAAAACTTCAATTCATCGAAGAACCCGTCGAAATAATGGATCGTGAGGTTAAAAGACTTAAGCAAAACAAGATACCAATTGTTAAGGTTCGATGGAATGCTCGTAGAGGACCCGAGTTCACCTGGGAGCATGAAGATCAGATGAAGAAGAAATACCCGCATCTATTTCCAGAAGATTCGTCAACACCTTCAATAGCATAAAATTTCGGGACGAAATTTATTTAACGGGTAGGTACTGTAGTGACCCGAACTTTTCCATGTTTATATATATTAATTGAGATTGATATTTACATGATTAAATGTTTCCAACATGTTAAGCAATTAAACTTGTTAAGACTTGATTAATTGAAATATGTTTCATATAGACAATTGACCACCCAAGTTGACCGGTGATTCACGAACGTTAAAACATGTAAAAACTATACGATGACATATATATGGTTATATATATAGTTAACATGATTTTATTATAAGTATGTATCTCATTAGGTATTTTAACAATGAGTTATATACATAAAAATGAGACTATTAATTTAAGAAACTCGAAAACGATATATATAACGATTATCGTTATAACAACGTTTTACTAGGTACATATGAATCGTATTAAGATATTGATACACTTGGTTAATTATGTTAAATGATAAGTAAATATATTATTAAGTGTATTAACAATGAATTACATATGTAAAAATAAGACTACTAACTTAATGATTTCGAAACGAGACATATATGTAACGATTATCGTTGTAACGACATTTAACAGTATATACATCATACTAGGATATATTATATATCATAATATCATGATAATATAACAATTTAACATCTCATTTGTTATAATAAACAATGGGTTAACAACATTCAACAAGATCGTTAACCTAAAGGTTTCAAAACAACATTTACATGTAACGACTAACGATGAGTTAACGACTCAGTTAAAATATATATACATGTAGTGTTTTAATATGTACTTATACACTTTTGAAAGACTTCAAGACACTTATCAAAATACTTCTACTTAACAAAAATGCTTACAATTACATCCTCGTTCAGTTTCATCAACAATTCTACTCGTATGCACCCGTATTCGTACTCGTACAATACACAGCTTTTAGATGTATGTACTATTGGTATATACACTCCAATGATCAGCTCTTAGCAGCCCATGTGAGTCACCTAACACATGTGGGAACCATCATTTGGCAACTAGCATGAAATATCTCATAAAATTACAAAAATATGAGTAATCATTCATGACTTATTTACATGAAAACAAAATTACATATCCTTTATATCTAATCCATACACCAACGACCAAAAACACCTACAAACACTTTCATTCTTCAATTTTCTTCATCTAATTGATCTCTCTCAAGTTCTATCTTCAAGTTCTAAGTGTTCTTCATAAATTCCAAAAGTTCTAGTTTCATAAAATCAAGAATACTTTCAAGTTTGCTAGCTCACTTC
Source organism: Rutidosis leptorrhynchoides (assembly GCF_046630445.1). NCBI lineage: Eukaryota > Viridiplantae > Streptophyta > Magnoliopsida > Asterales > Asteraceae > Rutidosis > Rutidosis leptorrhynchoides. The sequence continues at coordinate 169,962,416 of NC_092342.1, read as the reverse complement.
CAATCTTGTAAGGTGATCATCCAACCTCAAGAAATATTTGTTTCTTACAGTAGGTTATCATTCTAATACAAGGTAATAATCATATTCAAACTTTGGTTCAATTTCTATAACTATAACAATCTTATTTCAAGTGATGATCTTACTTGAACTTGTTTTCGTGTCATGATTCTGCTTCAAGAACTTCGAGCCATCCAAGGATCCATTGAAGCTAGATCCATTTTTCTCTTTTCCAGTAGGTTTATCCAAGGAACTTAAGGTAGTAATGATGTTCATAACATCATTCGATTCATACATATAAAGCTATCTTATTCGAAGGTTTAAACTTGTAATCACTAGAACATAGTTTAGTTAATTCTAAACTTGTTCGCAAATAAAAGTTAATCCTTCTAACTTGACTTTTAAAATCAACTAAACACATGTTCTATATCTATATTATATGCTAACTTAATGATTTAAAACCTGGAAACACGAAAAACACCGTAAAACCGGATTTACGCCGTCGTAGTAACACCGCGGGCTGTTTTGGGTTAGTTAATTAAAAACTATGATAAACTTTAATTTAAAAGTTGTTATTCTGAGAAAATTATTTTTATTATGAACATGAAACTATATCCAAAAATTATGGTTAAACTCAAAGTGGAAGTATGTTTTCTAAAATGGTCATCTAGACGTCGTTCTTTCGACTGAAATGACTACCTTTACAAAAATGACTTGTAACTTATTTTTCCGACTATAAACCTATACTTTTTCTGTTTAGATTCATAAAATAGAGTTCAATATGAAACCATAGCAATTTGATTCACTCAAAACGGATTTAAAATGAAGAAGTTATGGGTAAAACAAGATTGGATAATTTTTCTCATTTTAGCTACGTGAAAATTGGTAACAAATCTATTCCAACCATAACTTAATCAACTTGTATTGTATATTATGTAATCTTGAGATACCATAGACACGTATACAATGTTTCGACCTATCATGTCGACACATCTATATATATTTCGGAACAACCATAGACACTCTATATGTGAATGTTGGAGTTAGCTATACAGGGTTGAGGTTGATTCCAAAATATATATAGTTTGAGTTGTGATCAATACTGAGATACGTATACACTGGGTCGTGGATTGATTTAAGATAATATTTATCGATTTATTTCTGTACATCTAACTGTGGACAACTAGTTGTAGGTTACTAACGAGGACAGCTGACTTAATAAACTTAAAACATCAAAATATATTAAAAGTGTTGTAAATATATTTTGAACATACTTTGATATATATATGTATATATTGTTATAGGTTCGTGAATCAACCAGTGGCCAAGTCTTACTTCCCGACGAAGTAAAAATCTGTGAAAGTGAGTTATAGTCCCACTTTTAAAATCTAATATTTTTGGGATGAGAATACATGCAGGTTTTATAAATGATTTACAAAATAGACACAAGTACGTGAAACTACATTCTATGGTTGAATTATCAAAATCGAATATGCCCCTTTTTATTAAGTCTGGTAATCTAAGAATTAGGGAACAGACACCCTAATTGACGCGAATCCTAAAGATAGATCTATTGGGCTTAACAAACCCCATCCAAAGTACCGGATACTTTAGTACTTCGAAATTTATATCATATCCGAAGGGTGTCCCGGAATGATGGGGATATTCTTATATATGCATCTTGTTAATGTCGGTTACCAGGTGTTCACCATATGAATGATTTTTATCTCTATGTATGGGATGTGTATTGAAATATGAAATCTTGTGGTCTATTATTATGATTTGATATATATAGGTTAAACCTATAACTCACCAACATTTTTGTTGACGTTTTAAGCATGTTTATTCTCAGGTGATTATTAAGAGCTTCCGCTGTTGCATACTAAAATAAGGACAAGATTTGGAGGCCATGCTTGTATGATATTGTGTAAAAACTGCATTCAAGAAACTTATTTTGTTGTAACATATTTGTATTGTAAACCATTATGTAATGGTCGTGTGTAAACAGGATATTTTAGATTATCATTATTTGATAATCTACGTAAAGCTTTTTAAACCTTTATTGATGAAATAAAGGTTATGGTTTGTTTTAAAATGAATGCAGTCTTTGAAAAACGTCTCATATAGAGGTCAAAACCTCGCAACGAAATCAATTAATATGGAACGTTTTTAATCAATAAGAACGGGACATTTCAAGCGGCGCCAAAAATACTTGAAGTCAAAGCTAAGGGGTATAAAATACTATTAAATTTTACAAGAAAATACTATTAAATACGATACAATTTTACACAAGATATTTATTTATTTATTAAATGGATATACTTAAACCTTGCTACAAAACTTATAGGCAGTGTACCTAATCGTACAGTAGTGTAGTTTTTAGTAAGTCCGGTTCGTTCCGCAGGGAATCTTTTTCACAAAGCTTAACGCTATATTAGTTTAAATTTATAAAAATACAAATATATATATATAAGTAATATTATTATTATAAAGGGGGTTTTTACCGTTTAATGACCGGTTTGTCAATTTTAAAACTTTAGTCGCAGTTAAAACCAAATGTAAAATAATAAATAAATACAAGACTTAATTTAAAGCGTAAAGTAAATAACGATAATGAAATTGCGATAAATGAAAGTGCGATAAAATAAACTTGCGATAATAAAAAGTACGATAATTAAAAGTACAATTAAATACAATAATAATAGAATAAAATGCGATAATTAGAAGTGCAATTAAATATAAAATAAAGGAAATTAAATATGAAATAAAAGAATTATGCTTAGTTAAACTTCTGTAATCATGATGTTTGACGTGTTGATTTTAGTTTTATGCCCATGGGTTAATTGTTCTTTGTCCTGGATTATTTAATATGTCCATACGGATTTGTCCATAATAGTCCATCAGTCATAAATATAAAGAGCGAAAGCCTTCATCAAATTATTCTTATTCCCGAAGTCAAATATTCAAGGGTAATTGGTGTAATTGTTAACAAAGTAGTAAAACCTTGGTTTACACGCAGTCGATAACCTGGTGTATTCATTAAACAAAGTATTAAAACCTTGTTACAATTCGAATCCCCAATTGTCAAAGCTAAGGGGTATAAAATACTATTAAATTTTACAAGAAAATACTATTAAATACGATACAATTTTACACAAGATATTTATTTATTTATTGAATGGATATACTTAAACCTTGCTACAACACTTATAGGCAGTGTACCTAATCATACAGTAGTGTAGTTTTTAGTAAGTCCGGTTCGTTCCACAGGGAATGTTTTTCACAAAGCTTAACGCTATATTAGTTTAAATTTATAAAAATACAAATATATATATAAGTAATATTATTATTATAAAGGGGGATTTTTACCGTTTAATGACCGGTTTGTCGATTTTAAAACTTTAGTCGCAGTTAAAACCAAATGTAAAATAATAAATAAATACAAGACTTAATTTAAAGCGTAAAGTAAATAACGATAATGAAATTGCGATAAATGAAAGTACGATAAAATAAACTTGCGATAATAAAAAGTACGATAATTAAAAGTGCAATTAAATACAATAATAATAAAATAAAATGCGATAATTAGAAGTGCAATTAAATATAAAATAAAGGAAATTAAATATGAAATAAAAGAATTATGCTTATTTAAACTTCCGTAATCATGATGTTTGACGTGTTGATTTTAGTTTTATACCCATGGGTTAATTGTTCTTTGTCCTGTATTATTTAATATGTCCATACGGATTTGTCCATAATAGCCCATCAGTCATAAATATAAAGAGCGAAAGCCTTCGTCAAATTATTCTTATTCCCGAAATCAAATATTCCAACTAATTGGGGATTCGAATTGTAACAAGGTTTTAATACTTTGTTTAATGAATACACCAGGTTATCGACTGCGTGTAAACCAAGGTTTTACTACTTTGTTAACAATTACACCAATTACCCTTGAATGTAATTCACCCCTGTTTCAACAAGTCTATTAACTATTAATCCAGTTCCGTGTCCGGTAAAATGAATAATTATTGGTATTTATAAATATCCCGCCCACCGTACCCAGTCAAGCGTATGTGGTTATATATAAATATATCGAATTATAAGTTTGTATATTAAATTAACAAGGTATTGTTTAGTTAATATAAAACCCATTAATAGCCCATAGTCTAATTTCCACAAGTGTCGTTCTTTTATCCAAACCCCAATTATAGTACAAAGCCCAATTACCCAATTTTAGTAATTAGCCCAACATCATCATTACTTCGAATTAAATAAGCATAATAATAACTTAGCTACGAGATATTAAATTAAAAAGGTTGAACATAACTTACAATGATTAAAAATAGCGTAGCGTTACACAGACAGAATTTCGACTTACACCCTTACAACATTCGCTAACTTACCCTTATTATTAGGATTAAAATTAAAATTAAAATATAAATTATAAATATAAATATTACGTTTAGATAGATGGATGGATATATATGTTATGTTTTTACGATCAGAATGCGCGAGCTTTATAGGCAGTTTCTAAATTTAGGGCTCCGCGACTCGCGGCCCTTTTCTTCTTCAAACTCCGCGAGTCGCGGAGATCGTTTTTACAGCTCACCCACATTTGGCTCTTTGTTTGCCGACGATTTATTTTATAAATATAATATATATATATAATTAATATAATTAATATAATTAATTATATATTATATTATATTTATATACATAGTTAACTTGTAATTTTTAGTCCGTTGCGTCGAGCGTTGAGAGTTGACTCTGGTCCCGGTTCCGGATTTTCGAACGTCCTTGCGTACTATTTTATATCTTGTACTTTGCGTTTTGAATCTTGTACTCTTGTAATTTCGAGATGTTTCTTATCAATAATTGGAACCTCTTTGATTGTATTTTGTACTTTTGAGCTTTTTGGTCGTTTGCGTCTTCTATTCGTCGAATCTGTCTTTTGCCTTCACCTTTTAATATTTAAACGAATATCACTTGTAAATAGAACAATTGCAACTAAAAGCTTGTGTTTCTTGGGGAATAATGCTATGAAATATATGTTCATTTTTAGCATTATCAGGATTCCTCATGCCACGACTAATGAAGCATCTACATCTGAAGTTCCTACTACACCTGATGTTCCTGAAGTAACTGAGAGTCAATCGACAGCAGAAAATGTTGAATCTGAAAGTGCGAATGTGGTAACAGCTTTTTATTCTTCGTTAAACAAGACAGGGAGAGTATTTGTGCATGCTCATTCATGCTATGTGTGTCAAATTGAACCAAAAGATGTTTTTAAAGCGTTGAAATATGATGAGTGGGTTAGTGCTATGCTGGAAGAGCTGTTACAGTTTAAACACTTGAAAGTTTGGAAACTAGTCAATCCACCACATGGTTGTGTACCCTATGGTCTTTGGTGGGTGTTGAAGAATAACAAAGATGAACAGGGTATCGTGATCAGAAACAAAGCTAGGATGGTGGTAAAGGGATATCAACAAATCCCTGAAATTGACTATGATGAGGTTTTTGCTCCGGTTGCACGACTGGAAGCAATTAGAATTTGCTTGACTTTTGTATCCTTCATGGGATTTAAAGTTTTTCAGATGGATGTGAAAAGCGCCTTTTTGTACGGAGAGATCAATGAAAGAGTATTTGTTGAACAACCACCCAGTTTTGAAGACCCGCATTTCCCAGAAAAAGTTTATAGACTTGAAAAGGCACTTTATGGTCTTCACCAAGCTCCTAGAGCATGGTATGCAACGTTGTCCAACTATATGCTTGAAAACGATTTTAGGAGAGGTGTCATTGATCAGACACTTTTCATCAAGAAGAAGGGACAACATCTTATGTTAGTGCAGGTTTACGTTGATGATATTATCCTCGGGTCAACAGATCAAGGAATGGTTGATGAGTTTGAGAAAGTCATGCAGCAGAAGTTCAAAATGAGTTCCATGGGAACTATAAAGTTTTTCTTAGATCTGCAGGTAGCTCAGACGGATAAAGGCATCTTTTTGCATCAAACCATATATGTTGCTGATATTCTGAAGAGGTTTCAAATGGAAGTAGAAAGACCAACTAAGATTCCGTTGTCAGTGAATCATGGGATCTCACCTGATTGTGAGGGTGCTCCAGTGGACCCTACGTTATACAGGGCGATCATAGGTTCTCTAATGTATCTTACAGCTTCTCGACTAGATATTATGTTTGCGGTTTGTCTGTGTGCTCGTTATCAGGCGAATCCTAATGTTCATCATACGCTGGTGGTTAAGAAGATTCTGAGGTATTTGAAAGATACACCGAGTTTAGGGTTATGGTATCCGTGTGTGGATGGGTTTGATCTCACAACTTATAGTGATTCTGACTATGGAGGGCGCAAGAAGTATTTCAAGTCAACATCAGGAGGTTGTCAGTTCCTTGGTAGCAAATTAGTTACCTGGCAGTGTAAAAAGCAGACAGCAGTGGCTCAGTCCACTTGTGAAGCAGAATATATTGCCGCGACCAGCTGTACATCACAGGTTATATGGATTCAACAGTAACTACGTGACGACGGTTTGTAAATTTCTAACACTCCTATTTATGTTTATAATACTGCTGCCATAGCTGTCACTAAAAATCCTATAAATCATTCTAAAACGAAACATATAGGGATTAAATACCATTTCATTAGAGATTGCTATGAGAAAAAGTTGATAGATGTAGTGCAGATAGACACTACAACCCAAAGGGCTGATCTCTTCACTAAAGATTTTGATAAACCACGCTTTGATTACTTGTTAAAAGAGATTGGTATTAAATTGCTTAATGAAGTGGTTCCTAAAACTGAGGTTCCTAACTCAGAGGAACCTAACCAAGAGACTGAGTTGTGAATGGTTTGAATCTGATGTATAGTATGTGTAGTTTTGCATGGTAGCTTGTAGTTCATTTGCATGTTTTCTTTTCGTTTGCATGATAAGTTAGTATTTTATGATATTTCTGCATGCTTGCTTATGTTTTTAGATAGTTTTATGCTTTTGTACAGAGAAATTCAAAAAGTCATAAAAATTTGAAAAACCAGAAAAACAAATAAAAAATTGGAAAAATGAAAATCAAACAAAAAGTGAAAATCTTGAAAATGAGTAGCTTATTCTATTTGTGAGGAAGTGATTACAATACTGAAACTGACATGTAAGTTGTGGAAAACAAGTAATATAGAATAATTGATAATGTGTTAGTAGACTTTATTGGCCTAATTCTAGATAGAGATGATCACACTAACAAAGCGTAAATATCATGATGAGGAAATCATGGAAAGATTTACAGCGGTTGAGGGTAGTACCTACTTATCACCGAATATGTACTGAGAAATGATTGTTTAGAAACTCAACAGACGGTTGAGGTCTCCCCTACTACGATTTATACTCGGTAGTAAAGGATAATTTTGTGAGTCCCCAAGGTGAGCATACATTGTCTATAATGCATACTTGTTTCTATTTACCTTTATTACTTGGACCGAAGATCAAAAACACACATGTCGGGTACCCAAAGGGAGGTGTTTTCTCTTGAAGGGTTGAGAAGTGCAGTCTTGTATCACAGACACAGAATGATTTGTACAATGCAACGTCTTCGGGATATAGATTTCAATATCAGAAGTTTGGTTTTCCGTGCAATTACAATAAAAGTTAGAGACAGTGGTGCATCATCATGTATAGTTGTACTTATTTATTTTGGTTATTTTATTTATGTATTGTTGAATAGCATGGCGAAAACGGCAACATCAGAAAATCCAAAAAAAAAATGTTTTGTTATGTTTATGTTTGTTTATTCCAAATTGTAAATAATATGATGCATCACATTACTGCAAGAGAATCATGGATCAAGAATTGAACAAAGCTTCGAAGATTCTTACGTTATCTAAGTCTGAGACAACAGATATTCCAATCGGAGAATTATTTAGACGATTTAGTTATCTACATCCGAGGGGGAGAAATTTATCAGATCATCAGATATAGAGAAATTAAATCATTCAGTTCACATCACTAATTTGGTGGACTTTACATCTTTTGTCTGTGGTATGAGATTGTACCTATTGGCCTGGATAGTAGGGAATATCTTCTGGAAGGTATCTTAGCGTTCCATCACTCAAATATATATCACTTCCATCTATCAAACATCATACATCATACAATTTCCATTTAAGTATAGGGTTTATAGCGGCCGGTATGCGTCTTGATAAAGTATGCAATAAATTTGAGACACACAATGTTATCTGAAACGAAAAGTGTAAGTGTAAGGTAGAAGCTCATGGCTGACAGGGTTACTAGAAACATCGTGAGATGGTTCTGTTCAATCAAATTGAAAGTACATAGATGTGATAAGAGGACAGCATCAACATGTTGTGCTCAATTCTTCTACCTGAAACATCGTGCGATCTCAAATGAGGACTGACTTTGTGATCAAAATCTGGCATTGAAAAATGTTAAAGTAATTAATATAACGTGATCATCGAAGTCTAGGTTGAAAGTTGGTAAATGTTTATTGATATATTTGAAAGTTGTTCTGTATATGATTTTCTAAATAAGTTAAGGAATGAATTGTGGAATAACATGTCAACATAGTTCAGTTCTGATCCCTGTCTCAAAAGATTGAATCAATTTGTTATGTCAACTCACAAAAATATGTGTTTTACTCTTCTTAGTGTGCTTCATGATAAGCAGTATCACTTGCTCTTATGCTGATAATATCATATATCTGTTTATGCTATTGTTTAATGAAACTAATGTTAGAAGTTGAATTATTGCGGACTTAAAAGGTTATAAGTTACTGAATATGTCTGTTATAATATTGCTGATCATGACAGGCTGAATCTTGTACAGTAGTTTGCTTTGGGTGTTTGCATTTGCATTCTTAGTTAGTTGCATGTGCATCTATGTTTTGTATTTTAAGCTTAACAACTCAGTTCTCGGAAAGGTTTATTGTGAAAGGAATCCTATATTTTTTGTTAAATCTGAAAATAAGTTGTTTAGAGCTTAAAGGAACAAAGTGTGTTTGTTTTTGTACTGTGGAGATCAGTCACAGGGAGAGTGGACAGGAAAAGTCTGTGAAGTTAAAAGTTAAAAGGGTTAAGTTTTGAAATCAATAGACAGTCGGCCGAGTGAATATGCACACACGACCGTGTGATACACTCACACGACCGACTGAGGTTAAAAATTGTGTTTTGTTTAATAAATACACTCGCCCGAGTATGTACACTCTCACGGCCGAGTGAGTGACACACTCGACCGAGTGTGTCTGTGGGTATAAAAGGTGTTGAACGTCGAACGGCTCAAAACACTTGGTGATTTTTAGAGAGTATTTTACCCAGATTTTTCAAAGTTAAAGAAGGAGGTTTTGATCCAGTATTTTAGATACAACTTTTTCTAGTGATTCCAGCGCCACTATCGAGGTAATCCAACTCGTTTCCATTTGTTTTAAATCGATGATTTTATGTTCGAAGTGCAAAACTGAAATCGAATGCTTTTAGGTCTTGTGTTGTTCAAATTGATGTTAAGAGTGTGTTAATCAGCCCCTTTAGATGCTAATGTGACCAGGAATCGAACCAAAAACAACAGATTTGATCGATTTGAAAAGTTAGGTGTAAACAGATCTGGATGAACACGCTCGACCGAGTGTGTGACACACTCGACCGAGTGAGTTCACACACTCGACCGGTTGACTACACACACGACCATGTGTGTGTACATACTCGACCGAGTGTACTGAAACCCTAATTTTTGATTTTTGCTATTTTTGAGTGTTTGTTGAATTCATGTCATATTATACTGAATGTGTTGTATAGTTTTTTCTCTAAGAATGTCAGGTCCAAGTAGTATGTTAAGTGGAACTTGGAGATATGATCTTGAACGTAGGAAGGCTTTGGCCAAACACATGCCTATCCGAGTAGAGACCAAAGTTGTTGCAACACAGACCACTCAAGATCAGTGGAAAGGTTTAGATTGCATAACATTTTTTTAGATAGGGAATCATTTATGTCCTAAGCTTATTCGAGAGTTCTATTCTAGTGTAGCCTTAGAGGAAGGTAAGAAGAAGCATGTTCATGCTAACTTCTTTGGTAATGCCTATAAGTGGACCATAGATGAGTTTGCTAATCACTTATTATTGCCTTACTGGGGAGCCAAGATTTATTGCCCTAGTAAAGATCTTAGAGAGATTTCTAGCAAATTTGATGCTGGTGGGGTGACTTCTCACATCACTAAGCCAGGGTATGTAATTGGTTTCAATAAAATTGAGATCAGATATAGTGATGTTAGGGATGACTTGGTACCTAACATGAGGATTATTAAAAGAAACGTGGTGTTTAGGGATCCAAATGACAATTTGCTATCTGGTACTGAGGTTGTTCTATTATACTGTCTTATGGAACGTATCAGGGTGAATTTGAGTCAGATTGTCATTAACATCATGAAGGACACTTTGGATAATGAGGAAAAACCATTTCCTTATGATGTTCTTTTAAATTATCTGTTTAATGAGCTTGATCTGTTTGAGGACACGAATTACAAATTGAAGCCAGTCCCAGAGGATGTTATTGAAGGATAATTCTAATGCTTGTGAGTTCATGTGTTTATGTTTAGTTACGTTTAATATGTAATTTGATAAGGCTAGTCTGTTAGCCTTGGTACTTTGGTTTGTAATAAACAATAACCTCTGAACAATGTACCTGTGCGTTTGTGAGTTAATGTTGTGAAGACCCGTCCTAATCCATCCGGACGAAGTCCATATCGATTATAAACGATTCACAACAGTTGATTACATCGCGAGGTACTTGACCTCTATATGATACATTTTACAAACATTGCATTCGTTTTTGAAAAGACAAACTTTTATTACATCGAAAGTTGACAGGCATGCATACCATTTCATAATATATCCAACTATAATTGACTTGATAATAATCTTGATGAACTCGACGACTCGAATGCAACGTCTTTTGAAATATGTCATGCATGACTCCAAGTAATATCTATAAAATGAGCAAATACACAGCGGAAGATTTCTTTCGTACCTGAGAATAAACATGCTTTAAGTGTCAACCAAAAGGTTGGTGAGTTCATTAGTTTAACTTAAACAATCGTTTCCATCATTTTAATAGACCACAAGATTTCAGATTTCCATTTCTCATAAACATACGTCCCATGCATAGAGACAAAAATATCATTCATATGGATTGAACACCTGGTAACCGACATTAACAATATGCATATATAAGAATATCCCCATCATTCCGGGATCCTCCTTCGGACATGATATAAATTTCGAAGTACTAAAACATCCGGTACTTTGGATGGGGCTTGTTGGGCCCGATAGATCTATCTTTAGGATTCGCGTCAATTAGGGTGTCTGTTCCCTAATTCTTAGATTACCAGACTTAATAAAAAGGGGCATATTCGACTTCGATAATCCAACCATAGAATGTAGTTTCACGTACTTGGGTCAATTTCGTAAAACAGTTATAAAAGTTGCGCATGTATTCTCAGCCCAAAAATATAAAGGGTAAAAAGACAAATGAAACTCACGATACTGTATTTTGTAGTAAAAATACATATGACGTCATTGAACAATGCAGGGTTGGCCTCGGATTCACGAACCTATATCAATTGTGTATATATTAATACGTATAATGTAAGTTATAAAATTTCATTTATTAATATGTATTATTTATATATTATAGTTTTGTAGAATTTATTCTAACCTTTATTTTAGAACGTATACTTATATTATATTTTAAGTTATATTTTATATATATATATCTATTTTATGTATATATATCTATAATGATTTACGTTTATATAAATAGTGACATTAATATATTTATATACATATATTTGTGGTTAGTATTGTATTTATGAAATTTTATTAGTTTGTTATGTGAATTATTAATACAATCCTAGTATATACCATAAGTATATATATAGTGTACAAAAGATTTATTTGTTAAAATAATAATTTAGATAATAATGATTTACTAATAATAATAATAATTTTATTAATAATGATAATACTAATAGCAAAAAAAATGAAAATGATAACTGTTAATGATACTAATAATAATAACTCTAAAATAATATTAATACTAATACCATACTTATGTTAATAATAAGGGTTCTAATATTTATAAAATGATAAATGATAATCATAATAATACTAGTAAATATTAATGATGATACTGATAAATATGATATTATTAATTGTAAATGTACTGATGATACTATTATTTATAAACCGGTACAAATTCTAATATTGATGATAATAATATATTTTTATTTCCTTCATAATAATAATAATGATAATCATAATCATAATCCTAATGATGATAAAATACTAAAATGATAAGTTTATTACTAATAATAATATTATTAATACCTATCATAATAATAATAGTAATGTCTATAATACTTTCAAATATGATAACAAGTATGATACTAATAATAACAATAACAATAACAATCAAAACAATCACAATAATAATAATAATACTAATAATAATTAATATATAATAACAATAATAAAATTAGAAAAGAAAACTACCTCACATGAAAAGAGTTTCAAAAAAAAAAAAGAAACTACCGTCTTCTGGACTCGATCTCGTGACCACATGCTCACACGCAAACACTCTCGACCATCCCACCAATTCTGATTCTCTGTACTAATATCGAATTTAAATTTTATATATAAACTGTTTTTCTTCTATTCCTCTTCTTCTCCACAAGTCTCATGGATTCAACAAAACATCAATAACCAAAAAAAAAAAAAATCGGGGTTCCCTTTAAAGCTTCAAAACATTACAGAAAAAAAAATAATTTGGGTTCTAAAAAAAAAAAAAATCCTAAAGGCCTACTGCAGCGTCGGTTCTTGGAACAAAACAAAAAAAATTGATTTCGTAATAGATAACATTATAGATAATGTTTATAACACGAAATAGTTTTCTAAACATGTATAAAAACTACTGGAATCGTCAATTTGATCAGAAACATATACACGAACGCGAATTTGTCTCAAGAACAATTGTTGACTTTTTTTAAACTAAACTTTGACTTCAAAATTCAAGATCGATATAAAGATTTGAGAGTTGAGATTTTGCAGATAGATTCAAAGAAAGATTTCTAACCTTTCTGCATTTTTAGATTTTGAAACTTTATTCGAAATTGAATTAAGAGAAAAAAAAAAATTGGAGCGTGCAGAGAAGAAGAAAAAAAAAATATCGCTGTGCTCTTTAATCCCATTGGATTTCCTTTTTATTTGATTTGCAATTATACATAATCATGTTGTAATAATAGAGATCGGTTGATAAAAAATGGAGAAAATGTCAACACAGGTTCACGAGTTGGGAGCAGGAAAGAAACAAAAAAAATAATAATAATAGAGATAAAGGATACAGAGGTCACGCGTATAATATAGATCCCTACTGTTTTTTTTAATTAATAATAATAATATATAATAACAATACTATTAATATCTAATAATATTAATAAAATTAATAATAATGATAAATATAATATTAATGATAATGATAATAATAATTGTAAAAATGATAATAATAATAATAATAATAATAATACCATACTAATTATGATAATATTAATATTTTATCGATAATAATAATATTAGTAATAATAATCTAATTTATACATCCAATTTCATCTTTATATGATATAAAGTGATATTATGAATACAAATATTGATATTTGACGATACAAATAACATTACTACAACAACTATATTTGTATTTAAATTTAATTTATTAATATCATCTATTATTATGTAATATTTAATAATTATGTAATATGTATTGTAACATATACTGAATATTATATATTTATGCATTTTAATATAAATATATTATAATATTTATTTACATACTAATTATATTATACTTATGTATGTAATTATGAAAAATATAAATGTTTTATATATGTAAGTATTATATATATTTATTAAAATAGTACATTATTTCATCATAGATATATTATAAATTTCTACATATACATAATATAATAATTATGTATAAAATCATATATATATAGTTATATTTATGTATATATGTATACTACCATATATATAAAATCATGTTTTAAATGTTGAGTAGATGATTAATTATGTATATTAAACAATTAACTACAAAGTATAACATTGTACATTTAATATTTTGATAACGTTGGTAAAATATGTTTGAATCATTTATATACAATATACTATATATATTCAAAATGAAAATTTTTAGTTATTAAATGTTATCTTTTATAATAACAAAATTACTTAATAGTTCATTAATACTAATATAATTAGTTTTATATATAATTATTTATATTTACATTCTTAGTTACAATTAAAGGTTCGTGAATCGTCGGAAATAGTTAAAGGTCAAATGTTATCATGAAATAGTTCAAACATAATGAGACTCGGTTTAATAGACTTTGCTTATCGAGTCGAATCATATAAGATTATGTTTAAATTTGGTCGGAAATTCCCGGGTCATCACAGTACCTACCCGTTAAAGAAATTTCGTCCCGAAATTTGAGTGAGGTCGTCATAGCTAACAATAAATATGTTTTCCTGACGAATATGAGTTGATAACTTGAGTTTTATCATCATTGAGTAATATGGATAAAAATAATTCGATTATTCGAAGAGTGCGAATGAAGCTATTCACAAAAGGATGAAATGAGAAACAAAGATTTGTTTTTAACTTTTGACGTAGTCAGGTTTGAATTTAGAAAATAAGGCGCGTCTTAACTTTTGACATTGCCTTGGTTGAATTCCGGAATTTAAGGGATTTAAAGAAAATCTTGAAGATCTATAAAATCTGATTCTTCGGGATTTATGGAAATTAAGATCTCTTTAATTAAATACGGTGATCTGCCCCGATTACTACGTCTGATATTTCCAGTATAAATTAAGCTCTTCCTTTCCATTATTCTCACCATTCTTATACTTTCTTTCTTAGTTCATACATCCAAAAGATTCTGAAAATGATTAATCCAGTTCTGATCCTTGTCCTCATCCTTACTATCGCAACAATCATTCTCCTTTTCCAACTTCCACCAGAGGAATCTGCTTTCTTCTACTTCTCCCTCGGGATTATAATGTTTTTAATTCTCCCGTGTCTTTATGTTGCGATAAACATTGATATACACGGTTTGTAATTTATGTGTTGTTATCGGACTTTATATTCTCCCTTATATTTCAAAGCTCTATGCTTTTGTTTTCTCTTCCCGACTTCAAGTCAAGCGAATAATGGTCCAGAATTTATAGATATAGTTTCGAATGATTATAATGTTCTAAGCATGAAGGAACGTGATAGCACGATTTGATTTTCAAATTTATCAACATCACGGAAGATAGAACCATCAAGAATACATTTTCTTGATTTGTTACGGAGTTAAGTAGGATGAAAGAGTTATGTAACATGGCACATGATGACGTTATGATCTGTGAATCATCACGTTTCATTTAGAAACACAGCATGACTTACTGTAATATAATCACGTTGATCAAGTGTCATTATATTATACTAACTCATGCATTAGTTCCCATCATTACTACAATAACATTCATATTTTAAGCTTGAAAATTTACAGAATATAGAAACTAACAGTTTCTATATGATGTAATACTGATAGCACGAAAAGATTAATGATTTCAGATAAGAATAGTTATAAAAATATCTCCAGAAATATGGAGGATATTTATAATGAAAGGTACGATAATATCTCAGAATATCTAAGATCAGAGGATGATAGAAACTATTGTCTGCAAGGGTTTAGAGTAAGGAGCAAGTTATTCACTATAGACTTTAGCAGACATTGAATTATTTGGATTCTTTGAAGTCAAACTTATTCTTTGTGATTTATCCACGTCTTTCTTCATAGTTTCGCATAATCTGCTTTTCGGTACTATATTTTCTATTGAATGTTTCCAATATATTGATACACAGGAAGCACGAAGAGGTATATAATTTCGGACGAGAATATTTATGAAAATATCCTCAGAAATATCAAAGATATTGATGATGATATTTTGGAATTTCTAAGTTCGACGGTTGATGGAGAAAGATTTTCCGCAAGATTTTAACATGACTTCGGAGCAAGATATTCTCTAAAGATTTCAACGGATCCAGAATTACCTGAATCCTTTGGATATAGGATTTGGTCCTTGTATTTGTCCTTGGTCTCCTTCATGGGTAACTCAATCTGTTTTTCAATACCCAATTTTCTATCGAGCGTTCCTAACACTCCTTTCTTTATCATCAAACTTTTGTCCGTTTAGACCATCTACCATTTTTCTGTTTCCTCTGCATTTAATGCTATGATATCTGAATCATCGGTTATTAATCCGAGGTGGTTTCAGGAGAATTGTGTTTTTAGATGATTAAACGCTGATGGTAATATGATGGAATATGAAAGGTTACCTGGTAACAATAAAAGAGCACGCGTATATATAAACGTTATAATAAGGTTGTTTCGTACGAAAAGTCGAAGTTGACTTGTTGGAGCTGTGACAAAATTGGCTAATTTTGAAAAGGGATCGCAAAGTTGTTTTTGTTAATAAATGCCAAAGGATCTGACGCGGCTACGTGTTGAACTTTTACTCAATTGCCGAGAGTTTCTCAGGTGCATAACTATATGCATAAATCTTTCCTTCCGTATATGAAGTGCGGTTGATTCATCCTATCGATTGAAGTGTTTTCAAGAATCATGAAAGGTTTGAACGCAGAATGTAATCGTGAAGATACAAATGAGGTTTAAGACGAAATCAAGTGGCAAACTTGAAGAATTGTTTAGTTTCATATGTTATATTCAATATTTTAATTCATTTTAATTGTCCAATGTTATTAGTCCACAGTCGATAGTCCACAGTTGACAGTGCAATCATTCATATATAGTTTAATATATAATATTTGAATTAATTAATACGTATCGTGACCCGTGTACATGTCTCAGACTCGATCACAACTCATAGTATATATATTATCATAGAATCAACCTCAACCCTGTATAGAGAACTCGATCATTACTGCATATAGAGTGTCTATGGTGATTCCAAATAATATATATAGATGTGTCGATATGATATGTCAAAACCTTGTATACGTGTCCCGATATTTAAAGTGCATAAAATAAATAACAGAAATTAAATGACGATAAATAAAGTGCGTAAAGTAAATAACAGAAATTAAATGACAATAAATAAAATTACGAGAATATAAATTGCGATAAAATAAATTGCGATAAATAAATTGCGATAAATAAAATGTAATACGGAATTAACAGTTAGCTAGGAACAGTTAGCTAGGATTTTGTTAGCGTGGTTTCTTAATAAAATTTAATATTGTTAATTAGTCTGTTTCTAATCAATTTTTATTGTGTCCATTATTTCTTCATTATGCCACTTGTTGGATTCTGATAGGTCAAAATTCAAATATGAAATTGAATTTGAATGAAAATAGTTATTCTTTGGTGAATGGATAAGTATCCCGGTGGTTGTAAATAGGATAGTGAATAACTGTTGAATCAGATTCGAAGAATATACAGTGTAACTTATTAATGTGAATTTAAATATTCCTCGGGTATTACCTACCCGTTAAAATATTTTTATTATTAACAGTTTGTACAAAAGAATTTTTAATTACAATCTTTCTGAAAACATATATACATATATATTTTCTTCAAATGTAATCATGAATTTAATGAGTTAACATGATATTAAACTCATTTAGTTTTCAGTTGGAACTAGAATAAATAATCTCTAAAACATTAGAGATTACATAATCACCATGTCGAACGAAGATAACTGATGTAGAATGTCATGTAGAATGATGATTATACTCGAGGTATAGATTGAGATGTTGAGGCATGTGATATTGAAATTTGGGTTGTTGGTGGTACTGTTGGTGCCGGTGATTTGGATGAAGCTGGTACGTTTTGCACCATATTTTCCAAGACTACAACTTATGCGCGAAGTTCGTTAACTTCTTCTATTACACTGGGATGATTGTCGGTTCGGACGAGCGGATGAACGAGGTTTAGAATCTGAGATAGTATATGATCGTGATGAGATATTTTGGAAATGAGAGAGAAAATGGTGTCTCGAACAGGTTCGCCGGTAAACGTTTTAGGTTCATTGTCAAGAGGTGAATTTGGTTAGTGGAAATGATCGCCTTCTTCGCGTTTCCATTGATTAAGTCGACTACGAACCCATCTCCAATTCATTCAGAATAGATGATGGCTAATTGATCGATTCATTCCGGTTACTATGCTTTCGGAGCTCGAGTGGAAATCCATATCGAAATAGCTGTCGGAATAACTATCGAAATAGCTATCGAAATCTGATGGACTCGAACTGGTTGAGGGATTCATCTCGTACGATCAGATGAAGGATTTTCGATAAGAAATAGATTATAGGATGTAGATTAGTACCCTGCAATACATAATTTACATATGCATATATAATACTAAAATCCCATAAGCTACGGAGGAATCTACGGAAGCTGTCAGGCAAAGGTAACAATAACAGATACGCTAAGATATGAATTTAACTATACACTGTCTATGCAATAAAGGCAGTAAGACGTGTCTTAGACTTTAAGGATGATAAGCAAATAATTTTTCGATACTAAATGATAAGCAAAACTTTTGACATGCAAACACGGTCGAAGTCCAGACTCATTAATGCATTCTAACCACTATCAGTTAGACTCACTAATGCAAGACCTGGTTCGCTAAGACCACCGCTCTGATACCAACTGTGAAGACCCGTCCTAATCCATCCGGACGAAGTCCATATCGATTATAAACGATTCACAACAGTTGATTACATCGCGAGGTACTTGACCTCTATATGATACATTTTACAAACATTGCATTCGTTTTTGAAAAGACAAACTTTCATTACATCGAAAGTTGACAGGCATGCATACCATTTCATAATATATCCAACTATAATTGACTTGATAATAATCTTGATGAACTCGACGACTCGAATGCAACGTCTTTTGAAATATGCCATGCATGACTCCAAGTAATATCTATAAAATGAGCAAATACACAGCGGAAGATTTCTTTCGTACCTGAGAATAAACATGCTTTAAAGTGTCAACCAAAAGGTTGGTGAGTTCATTAGTTTAACTTAAACAATCGTTTCCATCATTTTAATAGACCACAAGATTTCAGATTTCCATTTCTCATAAACATACGTCCCATGCATAGAGACAAAAATATCATTCATATGGATTGAACACCTGGTAACCGACATTAACAATATGCATATATAAGAATATCCCCATCATTCCGGGATCCTCCTTCGGACATGATATAAATTTCGAAGTACTAAAACATCCGGTACTTTGGATGGGGCTTGTTGGGCCCGATAGATCTATCTTTAGGATTCGCGTCAATTAGGGTGTCTGTTCCCTAATTCTTAGATTACCAGACTTAATAAAAAGGGGCATATTCGACTTCGATAATCCAACCATAGAATGTAGTTTCACGTACTTGGGTCAATTTCGTAAAACAGTTATAAAAGTTGCGCATGTATTCTCAGCCCAAAAATATAAAGGGTAAAAAGACAAATGAAACTCACGATACTGTATTTTGTAGTAAAAATACATATGACGTCATTGAACAATGCAGGGTTGGCCTCGGATTCACGAACCTATATCAATTGTGTATATATTAATACGTATAATGTAAGTTATAAAATTTCATTTATTAATATGTATTATTTATATATTATAGTTTTGTAGAATTTATTCTAACCTTTATTTTAGAACGTATACTTATATTATATTTTAAGTTATATTTTATATATATATATATCTATTTTATGTATATATATCTATAATGATTTACGTTTATATAAATAGTGACATTAATATATTTATATACATATATTTGTGGTTAGTATTGTATTTATGAAATTTTATTAGTTTGTTATGTGAATTATTAATACAATCCTAGTATATACCATAAGTATATATATAGTGTACAAAAGATTTATTTGTTAAAATAATAATTTAGATAATAATGATTTACTAATAATAATAATAATTTTATTAATAATGATAATACTAATAGCAAAAAAATGAAAATGATAACTGTTAATGATACTAATAATAATAACTCTAAAATAATATTAATACTAATACCATACTTATGTTAATAATAAGGGTTCTAATATTTATAAAATGATAAATGATAATCATAATAATACTAGTAAATATTAATGATGATACTGATAAATATGATATTATTAATTGTAAATGTACTGATGATACTATTATTTATAAACCGGTACAAATTCTAATATTGATGATAATAATATATTTTTATTTCCTTCATAATAATAATAATGATAATCATAATCATAATCCTAATGATGATAAAATACTAAAATGATAAGTTTATTACTAATAATAATATTATTAATACCTATCATAATAATAATAGTAATGTCTATAATACTTTCAAATATGATAACAAGTATGATACTAATAATAACAATAACAATAACAATCAAAACAATCACAATAATAATAATAATACTAATAATAATTAATATATAATAACAATAATAAAATTAGAAAAGAAAACTACCTCACATGAAAAGAGTTTCAAAAAAAAAAAAAAGAAACTACCGTCTTCTAGACTCGATCTCGTGACCACATGCTCACACGCAAACACTCTCGACCATCCCACCAATTCTGATTCTCTGTACTAATATCGAATTTAAATTTTATATATAAACTGTTTTTCTTCTATTCCTCTTCTTCTCCACAAGTCTCATGGATTCAACAAAACATCAATAACCAAAAAAAAAAAAAAATCGGGGTTCCCTTTAAAGCTTCAAAACATTACAGAAAAAAAAATAATTTGGGTTCTAAAAAAAAAAAAAAATCCTAAAGGCCTACTGCAGCGTCGGTTCTTGGAACAAAACAAAAAAAATTGATTTCGTAATAGATAACATTATAGATAATGTTTATAACACGAAATAGTTTTCTAAACATGTATAAAAACTACTGGAATCGTCAATTTGATCAGAAACATATACACGAACGCGAATTTGTCTCAAGAACAATTGTTGACTTTTTTTAAACTAAACTTTGACTTCAAAATTCAAGATCGATATAAAGATTTGAGAGTTGAGATTTTGCAGATAGATTCAAAGAAAGATTTCTAACCTTTCTGCATTTTTAGATTTTGAAACTTTATTCGAAATTGAATTAAGAGAAAAAAAAAATTGGAGCGTGCAGAGAAGAAGAAAAAAAAAATATCGCTGTGCTCTTTAATCCCATTGGATTTCCTTTTTATTTGATTTGCAATTATACATAATCATGTTGTAATAATAGAGATCGGTTGATAAAAAATGGAGAAAATGTCAACACAGGTTCACGAGTTGGGAGCAGGAAAGAAACAAAAAAAATAATAATAATAGAGATAAAGGATACAGAGGTCACGCGTATAATATAGATCCCTACTGTTTTTTTTTAATTAATAATAATAATATATAATAACAATACTATTAATATCTAATAATATTAATAAAATTAATAATAATGATAAATATAATATTAATGATAATGATAATAATAATTGTAAAAATGATAATAATAATAATAATAATAATAATAATACCATACTAATTATGATAATATTAATATTTTATCGATAATAATAATATTAGTAATAATAATCTAATTTATACATCCAATTTCATCTTTATATGATATAAAGTGATATTATGAATACAAATATTGATATTTGACGATACAAATAACATTACTACAACAACTATATTTGTATTTAAATTTAATTTATTAATATCATCTATTATTATGTAATATTTAATAATTATGTAATATGTATTGTAACATATACTGAATATTATATATTTATGCATTTTAATATAAATATATTATAATATTTATTTACATACTAATTATATTATACTTATGTATGTAATTATGAAAAATATAAATGTTTTATATATGTAAGTATTATATATATTTATTAAAATAGTACATTATTTCATCATAGATATATTATAAATTTCTACATATACATAATATAATAATTATGTATAAAATCATATATATATAGTTATATTTATGTATATATGTATACTACCATATATATAAAATCATGTTTTAAATGTTGAGTAGATGATTAATTATGTATATTAAACAATTAACTACAAAGTATAACATTGTACATTTAATATTTTGATAACGTTGGTAAAATATGTTTGAATCATTTATATACAATATACTATATATATTCAAAATGAAAATTTTTAGTTATTAAATGTTATCTTTTATAATAACAAAATTACTTAATAGTTCATTAATACTAATATAATTAGTTTTATATATAATTATTTATATTTACATTCTTAGTTACAATTAAAGGTTCGTGAATCGTCGGAAATAGTTAAAGGTCAAATGTTATCATGAAATAGTTCAAACATAATGAGACTCGGTTTAATAGACTTTGCTTATCGAGTCGAATCATATAAGATTATGTTTAAATTTGGTCGGAAATTCCCGGGTCATCACAAATGTGCTTATTATGTTTAGCTATTCTCTGATTCGTATAATTAACTAGATACCCCATGTTTCATGGTGGTAGATGCTTAATATTTGTGTTATTTTGAGTTTTATACAGATTTTTCAAGATGTCTCAAGATCAACAGCAGATATCAGATGAAGTGAATGAGCCACAGATTCCGTTGTCTTCAGAGTTACCAGGTTTAATTGGACGCGAAGATACAAACGTGCTTGATTGTGTTGATGAAACAGGGTCTGAAGCTCAAAGAGGAGGTTTTGGTCTGATTATAGCATTTCTGAAGCGATCGAGAATTTTCAAGGCTATCACAGCTGAGTGCACTCCATATTACTCACATCAGAGAAAGTTTTGGGAATTTGCGAGCATTGTTATTGAGAACAACAAGCAGGTGATTCTAAGCTCAGTCAACAATTCCATCGTTCGGATCTCTGCTCAGATGATTAGGGAAGATTTGGAGTTCCCAGATAATGATGATATGCCGACTTCTTTACCAATTCTGAAGGTTAGGATATGTTTGAAAAGATGTGGTTATGATGGTGATATAACAAAAGCTGTGAAACCTACTAAGCTTCCAAGGCAGTACATATACTTTACGTATGTTCTTCTGAGATGCTTGAGCCCGATGCAGGGTGGTTTCGATGAGATGACCACGAAGTATAGTTCTATGTTTGTCGCGTTGGTTTTAAATGCTGATTTTAACTTCTCTCAAGCTATATTTGATGGGATGGTTCTGAATGTGAAGAAGAAGACACATCTGGTGCTTCCAAGGTTTCTTCAGATTATGCTTGAGAAGCAGGTTCAAGGGTTAGTGAAAATCCCTCAGGATGAGCTGAAACAGAATCATTTGAATGATCAGTCCTTCAATAGGTTTCTTCAGAACAGAGTTGAGGTTTCGAAGAAGGGATTGATTGGCCATCTGGCTAATGAGAATTATGTGTGTCCGGAAGGTTTACTCTGCCGTCATGAGAATAGTAATTCTGGAGACGAGACTGATATTACCATCGAAGGAGAAGAAGAGGTGAATCAGTCACCGCTGAAACAAACTGGTCCTCGGTTGGTTGATGAAGATGAGGTGACTGCTCTTGATGATAGTCAAGTTAATTTGGTTAAAAGGAAGTTAGCTGAAGCTCCTAAGGTGTCAACTAGAGGGAGACATAAGCGTTTGAAAATCTTAGTTAAGGACAGAAGTTCATCTTCTACAACAAAATCACAACCGAAGGTTGCTCCGACTGTTCCAGCTACTGTGATGCTGGTGGTTCTACACAAGTGCCACCCACTCAACAACAACAAACTCCATCTACTCAACAAGTTCAGACTTCTCAGCGTTCTGAAGTTTTTTCAG
This sequence comes from Rutidosis leptorrhynchoides, assembly GCF_046630445.1. Classification (NCBI taxonomy): domain Eukaryota; kingdom Viridiplantae; phylum Streptophyta; class Magnoliopsida; order Asterales; family Asteraceae; genus Rutidosis; species Rutidosis leptorrhynchoides. The sequence goes on along the minus strand of NC_092342.1, from coordinate 169,938,491 downwards.
GTGATCTAACAGGAATAATTAATCGGCGATTGATTCAGTTGACTGCTGATTTAGCTAAATTCCAAAAGGCTGCTGATGAAGACAAGAAGAAGACAGAAACAGAAATGTCTGCGTTGAGGAAGTTAGTTGATCAACAACATTTGAAAATTGATGAACTTGAGCAAAATGTTGGAAGTCAGGCTGGAGAAATCTTGACTCTTCAGACTCAGAATCAAGCATTGGCTGAGAGATTGAACAAATGGGAGAAGAAGATTGTGATAGAAGAGGAGGATGGAGAACTATATCCTTTTGGTACTGTTGGTGAAGAAGAAGAGGAGGACAGGGCTCTCGAGCTTGCTAAAGGCTATACAGAGGATAACCCGCTGTATGTAACTCCACTTCAAGTTATAACAGTTTCTGAATTTTTAGCTATGCAGGATTGACTTAACCACTCTACTGTTTACACTGATCTAGAAGAAGGGGAGATACCTTCGGATCTCACCGAAACTGAGCAGGAGTTGATGTAGCGTCTAGAGCGACAAGCAAAGGAATCTACTGACACTGCATCAAAAGCTTCAAATGAAGCTTCGACTTCAGAGGCTCATTATTTTGATGATGATATGAGTGATACTGATGTTTTTGATGAGAGTGATAATAGTTTTGATGAAGTTGTTATTGAGGATGAGCCAACTGAGCCTTATCCTCGTTATGAAGGTTGTGATGATGATTATCCAACTTTTGCAGAGTACTTTCAAATGAATGATGAACTTTTGAACAGAAAGTGCAAAGAAAAAGAACAGAAAGAGCAAGAAAGTGTGTTGTCGGAAGGTTTCTTGCCGGTTAAAATCAACAAAGAAAAGGTTGAAGTTTTGGAAGAGGATTGGAAGACTTCAATGAGAATTCGTAAATATGTGATGAAACCTGAGGTGGAGCCTCAATTTTTAAAGTTTATAGAGCACTGCGAGAGTTTGTGTGCTAAAGGGAAGATAATAGCCTGGGCTTATATTGAAGAATTTGATATATATGCGATCAAGATGTTATATCAGGATTATGTTGGTATTCCTGATGTTGTGGTTCGTAAGATAAGAAGATCATTTCGGTCACCTAATTTTGTAGACTTTCGACCACAATTTCCAAAGATCTCTTATAGGACGAACAAGAAAACAGGGTTAAGGAGGAAGATATTAAAATATCAACCTGTGAAGTATATGCGAAAGGTTCCATTGAGGAAAACGCCGCAACACTTCAGCCCTCATTTTCGTTGGTGGTATTATGATGAACGCTCGGAGGAAGCGGTTATTGTTTTAGACAAATATGGAGGAGATGAAAATGATAGTATAAGGGTTTTAGATTTAGTTTGGTTGAGGAACTGCTGTGAGGAAGATATGTTCACCTTATACTACAATCGGATGCTGTATCGTCCAGAAAATCGTGTGCAGGCTGAACAGTACTGCAGAGTTGTGAAACTCTGCTATCTGAAGAACTGGGTGATAGATCCGTTTACTGATTGATAACTAAATTTTTATGTTCTACGGCTAGGTCTTAGGAGGAGTTTGTTGGTGCATGAATCCCCAGCCGTAGATTGATTCGTTGTTTGATACATTCGGTTATGTAATAATGTTTACTTGTGACTATTGATTACGTTTGTGTTTGTGCGTGCTTAATTTGTTAAATAATCAATATGTTAAACTGCACACACAGTCGACCGAGTGTGTGTACACACTCGACCGACTGTGTTACTTAGTCGACCGACTGAGATACACACTCGACCGAGTGTGTCTGACCTGCAGTATATATACGGGTTGTGACTTCTTGATTGAGATTGATCACCCCATTTACCCTAGTCGACTGGTTTTCGTCTCCAGAGAACCCTAACACCATCTATGTAGTGACCCGTCCTTATCCATCTGGACGAACTCATCAACATCTGGTCCCATTGTGATGATCGACTCCAAGTAATGTCCTTAAAATGAGCAAATGCACAGCGGAAGACTTAATTCGTACCTAGGAATAAACATGCTTGAAAGTGTCAACCAAAAGGTTGGTGAGTTCATAGGTTTATCATAACAATCTTTCAATATATTAATAGACCACAAGATTTCATAATTATAAACATAATACACTCGCAAGTGTATGTAAAGCATTCTAAGTTGTTGAGCACTTGGTAACCATACTTAACACTTAATCAACGTCGCATATTCCCTTTATTATGAAATCTGCCTACACTGTACCAAGTGTAGTCACCGAAACGAAGTACTGTGCAACCGTTGAATACTGGTCGTCCAGTCCGGTTTGGGTTGTCAGGCCCGATAGATCTATCAACAAGATTCGCATTTACAATACCCATGTAAATAGTAGTTACCAAGCTACAGGGAAGTATGCCAGTGGTACAACTCAACGTAGAATATATTTTTAAGTACTTGTGTCTATTTCGTAAACATTTATAAAAGCAGCGCATGTATTCTCAGCCCAAAAATATATATTGCAAAAGCAATTAAAAAGGGAGCAAATGAAACTCATCATACTGTAGTTTGTAGTAAAAATACATATAACTATATTGAACAATGCAGGGTTGGCCTCGGATTCACGAACCTATATCATTTGTATATTTATTAATATACATAATTGTAATCGAATAAGTTTATATATTTTTATTGGTGATATACTTGTTATATTTAATAATTTGTAGGTTTTATTAATTAATTAGGTATGTTTATTTTTATATACACTTTTAAATAATTAATACTTATTTATAAAGATTTTAATATAGTTATGTTATGTGTATTAAATATGTTTTTAAGTAACTAATATTTATATGATAAAATAATATTGATAATAATAAATAAAAAGTTGTTTCCCTTTTATAATAATAATAATAACAGTTCTTATGATAATTTTACTAACAAGGATGTTTTTAATAAAATGATAGTTTTTCTATTAATGATTCTTTTAAATAATAATTTGTTGTAACAACAATAATAATACTAGTAGTAAAAATTTATAACAATAATATAGTTGTAATAATAATAGTAACAATTCTAATTATAGTAATCATGTTAATAATAATAATGATAATATTATTAATAATACTTATAGTAATAATAATAATAATAATAATAATAATAATAATAATAATAATAATAATAATAATAATAATAATAATAATAATAATAATAATAATAATAATAATAATAATAATAATAATAATAATAATAATAATAATAATAATAATAATAATAATAATAATAATAATAATAATAATAATAAGAAGAAGAAGTATACCCTTTTGGAAGCTTTTCTAAAAACAATTTGCCCACGACGGGGCTCGAACTCTAGACCTCTCGTTAACCCAGATGCTCCTCAAATCATCCCTCTACTACTATTTTTCTGTTTAATTCAAGATTCAAATATATTTAATCCTTTAGTTTCGGTTTTTCTTATTTACTCTTCTTCTCATCATCAATCTTCGGTATCATCATGCCATTATCGACATCATCATCATCATCATCATCATCATCATTACCTTGCTCACGACATCATCATAATCGTCCATATAATCATCATTTCCTCCCATCATAATGTATTCATCTACTTCATAGTATGAATACACTCATATGCTGCTACTGAGTCGAATAAGAAGCTCAACATGGAGCCCAAATCATATATTTTACCCTCTAAATAATATAAGTCCAAAAGGAAGATAATATAATTCGGCCCATCAACTGTTTCATAAACCCGTTTTTTTTTCTCACAATCCAATATCTCCTAACAGAAAATCACAGCCCAACAATAGGAGTTAGGTCTGATCTGGTTCACTAAAACAAACAGAAAGATTCGAAGTTTTGCAAGTGGGATAAATAAATAAATAAAAATATCTTCATCCTTATATTCGTAACCACCACCAAAGTTTATATCTCATAACCATCCTTATCATACTTTCCAACCCATTACCATCAATCATATCATCATCGTGTGAGAGAAAAAAAATATAAACGAAACAGTCAAATAACGAGTAACCTATTTATGTTGTCGTGATGTACAAATTAGAAAAGAAACAGAAACGTGTAGCATCAACAATGGTGATAGGTTTTCATGGTGGTCGTGGTGTGTTCTCGAACGGGAATTAAGCAGGAAAGCGAGTAACAGCAAGTAACAACAGAAAAATATTGGCGGTTGTGACTGGGCTATGTTGTGATTGAGAAAAGAAAAAAAAAATGAAAAGTATAGTGGGTTAGAAGTGGAAACCGAACGGTTGTAGTAGTTCACAATGATAGGTGGTTTTTCAATGGCAGAAACAATAGTAGCAAGGTGGCAACAAAGATGAGGAAAGGTGGCTTGAGTGGTATTTTGCATTGATCATTGTGGGTCTTCGACATAAACGGTATATATATAAGAAGAAGTGGGTTCTTGAGTGGTTTGTTGTTGTCATTCGAACTAAAAAAAATATATAGTTTATAAATTGTGGTGTTTTACGGTTGTGAAGTGAGAATGAATGAAAAAGATGGTGTTTTTGTTGATCATAAAATGAGAAAGATAACAAGTAACAACGGTTTATACGGGGTTCCAAGGTAACGGTTATGGCGGTTTAGGTGTCGATGGATGGTTGTACATGATTAAGAAGAAAACCAAAAGTGAAACAAGGTGATTTATGGTGGTTAGTAGAGTGGTTCCAAAGTGGTTCGATGGCTGTTTAAAGAGGTGGTTGTTCATGGTTATGGGTGGAGGAAGAAGATGGTGGATTATGGTGATCTAGTGGCGGTGATTGGTGATATTAAGGTGGTGCTCACGATGGTTCTTCGGTGGTGGAGAGTGGTGATAGGTGACGGTTATTGTGGCGGTAATGGAGAAAACAAGAAAGACTTTGTGGTTATATGAATACATATGTACATCTAATATATATATAAATATAGATATAGATGCAGTTTTATGAAAAGTTATAAATAATAATATGATAATGAAAATTAAATATCAACATGTGAATTGGAGAAAACAACAGTGAGCCATCATTCATTTTGTAATATACTGCCGACACTTTAGATATTTTTACTTCGCGGAGTGCTATATCGTGTCCATTGCGAAACAGTTGACGTATAAAAGTGTTCCTAAAAATCCCGAATTTTTAGATTAAGTATATTTAATTATTTAACTCATTAACTGCTTGAAACCTGATCAAAAGGGTTCGATAATTATTTATTTTCTGTTCCAATTTATATGTACGGAGTACTAATATTTAAACTAAAAAAGATAAAAATAATTTTGACAAATCTAAAATCTTCGTAATCAATTTACAGTTCAACTTTTATTTAAATCCTTCATGAACACGTACAACATCTATATTAAAACTAACAAAACATCAACCGAGTGTTACCGATGTTTGCTAATTACGCTCGAAATCATTCATTTTCCATTTACTCTCTTCCTATCTATAATCAGTTTTAAATAACAAGTTTTATAACATAAATATATATTATATATTTTTAAACAAATAGATTTAATATTATTTTATATATTTTCATGTAGTATTTATATTTATATACACATTTATATACACACACATATATATGTATCTATTTACAAATAATTGTTCGTGAATCGTCGAGAACAGTCGAAGGTCAATTGAATATATAAAACAGTTCAAAATTTTTGAGACTCAACCTAACAAACTTTGCCTATAGTATCGAAATCATATGAAGATTAAGTTTAAATTTGGTCGGAAATTTCCGGGTCGTTACAGTACCCACCCGTTAAAGAAATTTCGTCCCCGAAATTTGAGTGAGGTCGTCATGGCTAACAATAAAATTGTTTTTATGACGAATATGAGTTGATAAATAGAGTTTTATCATTATTGATTAATATAGATAAAACAATTTGATCCTGTGAAGCGTACGAGTGAAGCTATCACAAAAGAGTGTAATGAGAAATAAAGATTCGTCTTGACTTTTGACGTAGTCATGGTGGATTTCCGGAATTCAAGGAATTTAAGGAAGTCTTCTAATCAGAAAGAAAATGTAATAGCACGATTTATTAGCTGCTGTTAGAGTTACGGAAGAACAGAAATATCATGGAAATAATTCCGTGATATGCTTAGAGATTAAGTAGAATGAAAGAGTCATGTAACATGGCACATGATGAGGGTAAGAGAACCATCATCTCGTTCCATTAGAAATTTAGCATGACTTACTGTAATATAACCACGTTAGCCTGACGTCATTATATTATACTAATTCATGCTTCAATTCCCAACACTTCTCTAGGATTCATTCCTAATTTATACTTAGATTTTACAGAAGTTTCCAATATAGTTGAGTACAGAAAACACGAAGAGGTAGAAAATTTCGGACAAGAATATTTATAAAAATATCCCCAGAAATATCGAAGATATTTATGATGATATTTTGGAATTTCTAAGTTCGAAAGTTGATGAAGAAAAATTTTCCGCGAGATTTTAACATGACTTCGGAGCAAGATATTTTCTAAAGATTTCATCGAATCCAGAATTACCTGGATTCTTTTAATATAGGGTTTAGTTCTTGTATTTATCTTTGATATCCTTCATGGTGTGATCAATCCGATTTTCAGTACCAAATTTTCTATCGAGCGTTCCTAACACTTCCTTCTTTATCATCAACTTTTGGCCATTAAGACCATCTACAACATGCTGCTTCGTCAGCATTTTCAAAGTTAACGGATCTGGGTCATCGCTTATCAAACCGAGGTGGTTTCAGGAGAATTGTATTTTTAGATGATTAAACGCTGATGGTAGTATGGTGAAATATGAAAGGTTTATTGGTAACAATAAAAGAGCACGCATATATATCACAATGAAAATAAGGTTATTTCGAACGAAAAGTCGAAGTTGACTTGCTGGAGCTGTGACAAAATTGGCTAATTTGAAAAGAAATTGAAAAGTTATTTTCGGAAATAACAACGTCAAAGGAGCTAGCACATATACTTGTTAAACGTTTACTCAGGTTCCGAGTGTTTTTAGATGTATAACCATATGTGCATCAATCTTTTGTTCCGTAGATGAAGTGCGGTTGGTTCATCCTCTCGATCGAGGTGTTTTCAAGAATCATGAAATGTTTGAACGCATAATGTAATTGTCAAGATACAATTGAGGTTTAAGATGGAATCAAGTGGCAAACTTGAAGAATTATTTATTTTCATATGTTTTAATCAGTATTTTAATTCATTTTTAATTGTCCAATATTATTCGTCCATAGTCGATAGTCCACATTTAACAGTCCAATAGTTCATATATAGTTTAATATATAACATTCGAATTAATTAATACGTATCGTGACCCGTGTACCGGTCTCAGTATTGATCACAACTCAAACTATATATATATATTTTGGAATCAACCTCAACCCTGTATAGCTAACTCTGTCATTTGCATATAGAGTGTCTATGGTTGTTCCAAGATAAATATATAGATGGGTCAATATGATATGTCGAAACCTTGTATACGTGTCCCGTTATTTAAAGTGTGTAAAATAAATACAGAAATTAAATGACGATAAATAAAATTGCGAGAATATAAATTGCGATAAATAAAATGTAACCAGTTAGCTAAGAACAGTTAGCTAGGATTAGTTAGCGTGGATTCTTAACAAAATTCTTTATAATTAATTTGTTTGTTTCTAACATATTTTATTTTGTCCGATGTTTTCTTCATTATGCCACTTGTTGAATTTTGATAGGTCAAAATCCAAATATGAAATTGAATAAAAATGGTTATTCTGTGGTGAACAGATTTGTATATAAGTAGGATAGTAAATGAATGTTGAATCAGATTCGCAGAATGTACCGTGTAACTGATTAATGTGAAATCTAAATATTCTTCGGGTATTACCTACCCGTTAAAATATTTTTGCCATTAACAGTTTGTACTAAAGAATTTTTAATTACAATATTTATGAAAATATACTTACATATATAATTTCTTCAGATTTAATCATGGATTTAATGAGTCAATAAGATATTAAACTCATTTGATTTATCGTTAATACTAGATTACATAATCTCTAAAACTTTAGAAATTACATAATCGCCATGTCGAGCGAAGATAATCGATGTAGAATGATATGTAGAACGAAGATAAAGTAGATAGAATGATACGTAGAACGATGATTAGGCTCGAGGTACAGAATGAGATGTTGAGGCATGTGATGTTGAAACTTGGGTTGTTGGTGGTACTGTTGGTACCGGTAATGTTGCTGAATCTGGTACATTTTGCACCATATTTTTCAAGACTACAACTCGGGTGCGAAGCTCGTTGACTTCTTCTATTATTCTGGGATGGTTGTCGGTAGGAATGGGCGAATGAATAAGTTTCAGAATTTTAGATAGAAGATAATCGTGATGAGCTACCCTAGAGATGAGGCTAAAGATGGTGTTTCGGATAGGTTTGCCGGTAAGTGTTTCAGGTTCTTCACCAAGAGGTGAATTCGGTTATTGGAAAAGATCGCCTTCTTCTCGTCTCCATTAATTAAGTCGACTACGAAACCCATCAGATGAATTGGGGATGGCTGTTTGGTTGATTCATTCGGGTGACACTGCTTCCGGAGCTTAGGTGAAACTCCATATCAGAATCCGAGGGACTTGAACTAGTGGTGAGTTCCATTGCGTACGAGTGAATAAAGGATTTTTCGATATGAAAAGATTTTCAGATATCGGATGATATTTTATCTGCATAGTATACCTGTACGTAATACATAAGATCCCGTAGATTACAAAGGAAATTAAGGAAACGTGTCAGACAAGATTTAATGTGATGGGATGTGAATTTGTCTGTACACCGTCTATGCAATAATTGCAATAAGACGTGTCGAGACTGAAAATGATAAGTAGTTATTTTTCAACAAATGGTGGTACGCAAAAACTTTTAACATGCAGACCAGGTTCAAGTCTAGACTCATTAATATAACCTAACAACTACTAGGTCGAAGTCCAGACCCATTAATGCATCCTAACAACTACCAGTTAGACACACTAATGTAAGACCTGGTTCGCTACGACCACCGCTCTGATACCACCTGTAAACAGTGGGGACGTATCCCACTCAGTGCCTTCCCAGCTAACCGCCTGGTGACCACTGAGCGTACCTCAGACACTGATTTTACGGCCCGCCTCTCGGCAACGTATAGCCAACCCTAATAGGGACCGCGAGGAGTAAGAGCCAATGCTTCGTCACAGGTAACACTGTGAGAACCCCCTCTACGATTAACCCGCTCATAAACGGCATTAAACCAGCTCTGATACCACCTGTAGTGACCCGTCCTTATCCATCTAGACGAACTCATCAACATCTGGTCCCATTGCGATGATCGACTCCAAGTAATGTCCTTAAAATCAGCAAATGCACAGCGGAAGACTTAATTCGTACCTGAGAATAAACATGCTTGAAAGTGTCAACCAAAAGGTTGGTGAGTTCATAGGTTTATTATAACAATCTTTTCAATATATTAATAGACCACAAGATTTCATAATTATAAACATAATACACTCGCAAGTGTATGTAAAGCATTCTAAGTTGTTGAGCACTTGGTAACCATACTTAACACTTAATCAACATCGCATATTCCCTTTATTATGAAATCTCCCTACACTGTACCAAGTGTAGTCACCGAAACGAAGTACTGTGCAACCGTTGAATACTGGTCGTCCAGTCAGGTTGGGGTTGTCAGGCCCGATAGATCTATCAACAGGATTCGCGTTTACAATACCCATGTAAATAGTAGTTACCAAGCTACAGGGAAGTATGCCAGTGGTACAACTCAACGTAGAATATATTTTTAAGTACTTGTGTCTATTTCGTAAACATTTATAAAAGCAGCGCATGTATTCTCAGCCCAAAAATATATATTGCAAAAGCAATTAAAAAGGGAGCAAATGAAACTCACCATACTGTATTTTGTAGTAAAAATACATATAACTATATTGAACAATGCAGGGTTGGCCTCAGATTCACGAACCTATATCATTTGTATATTTATTAATATACATAATTGTAATCGAATAAGTTTATATATTTTTATTGGTGATATACTTGTTATATTTAATAATTTGTAGGTTTTATTAATTAATTAGGTATGTTTATTTTTATATACACTTTTAAATAATTAATACTTATTTATAAAGATTTTAATATAGTTATGTTATGTGTATTAAATATGTTTTTAAGTAACTAATATTTATATGATAAAATAATATTGATAATAATAAATAAAAAGTTGTTTCCCTTTTATAATAATAATAATAATAACAGTTCTTATGATAATTTTACTAACAAGGATGTTTTTAATAAAATGATAGTTTTTCTATTAATGATTCTTTTAAATAATAATTTGTTGTAATGACAATAATAATACTAGTAGTAAAAATTTAATAATATAGTTGTAATAATAATAGTAACGATTCTAATTATAGTAATCATGTTAATAATAATAATGATAATATTATTAATAATACTTATAGTAATAATAATAATAATAATAATAATAATAATAATAATAATAATAATAATAATAATAATAATAATAATAATAATAATAATAATAATAATAATAATAGTAATAATAATAATAATAATAATAATAATAATAATAATAACAATAATAATAATAATAATAATAATAATAATAAGAAGTATACCTTTTTGGAAGCTTTTCTAAAAACAATTTGCCCACTACGGGGCTCGAACTCTAGACCTCTCGTTAACCCAGATGCTCCTCAAATCATCCCTCTATTACTATTTTTCTGTTTAATTCAAGATTCAAATATATTTAATCCTTTAGTTTCGGTTTTTCTTATTTACTCTTCTTCTCATCATCAATCTTCGGTATCATCATGCCATTATCAACATCATCATCATCATCATCATTACCTTGCTCACGACATCATCATAATCGTCCATATAATCATCATTTCCTCCCATCATAATGTATTCATCTACTTCATAGTATGAATACACTCATCTGCTGCTACTGGGTCGAATAAGAAGCTCAACATGGAGCCCAAATCATATATTTTACCCTCTAAATAATATAAGTCCAAAAGGAAGATAATATAATTCGGCCCATCAACTGTTTCATAAACCCGTTTGTTTTTCTCACAGTCCAATATCTCCTAACATAAAATCACGGCCCAACAATAGGAGTTAGGTCTGATCTGGTTCACTAAAACAAACAGAAAGATTCGAAGTTTTGCAAGTGGGATGAATAAATAAATAAAAATATCTTCATCCTTATATTCGTAACCACCACCAAAGTTTATATCTCATAACCATCCTTATCATACTTTCCAACCCGTTACCATCAATCATATCATCATCGTGTGAGAGAAAAAAAAATATAAACGAAACAGACAAATAACGAGTAACCTATTTCTGTTGTCGTGATGTACAAATTAGAAAAGAAACAGAAACGTGTAGCATCAACAATGGTGATAGGTTTTCATGGTGGTCGTGGTGTGTTCTCGAACGGGAATTAAGCAGGAAAGCGAGTAACAGCAAGTAACAACAGAAAAATATTGGCGGTTGTGACTGGGCTGTGTTGTGATTGAGAAAAGAAAAAAAAATGAAAAGTATAGTGGGTTAGAAGTGGAAATCGAACGGCTGTAGTAGTTCACAATGATAGGTGGTTTTTCAATGGCAGAAACAATAGTAGCAAGGTGGTAACAAAGATGAGGAAAGGTGGCTTGAGTGGTATTTTGCATTGATCATTGTGGGTCTTCGACGTAAACGGTATATATATAAGAAGAAGTGGGTTCTTGAGTGGTTTGTTGTTGTCATTCGAACTAAAAAAAAAATATAGTTTATAAATGGTGGTGTTTTACGGTTGTGAAGTGAGAATGAATGAAGAAGATGGTGTTTTTGTTGATCATAAAATGAGAAAGATAACAAGTAACAACGGTTTATACGGGGTTCCAAGGTAACGGTTATGGCGGTTTAGGTGTCGATGGATGGTTGTACATGATTAAGAAGAAAACCAAAAGTGAAACAAGGTGATTTATGGTGGTTAGTAGAGTGGTTCGAAAGTGGTTCGATGGCTATTTAAAGAGGTGGTTGTTCATGGTTATGGGTGGAGGAAGAAGATGGTGGATGATGGTGATCTAGTGGCGGTGATTGGTGATATTAAGGTGGTGCTCACGATGGTTCTTCGGTGGTGGAGAGTGGTGATAGGTGACGGTTATTGTGGCGGTAATGGAGAAAACAAGAAAGACTTTGTGGTTATATGAATACATATGTACATCTAATATATATAAATATAGATATAGATGCAGTTTTATGAAAAGTTATAAATAATAATATGATAATGAAAATTAAATATCAACATGTGAATTGGAGAAAACAACAGTGAGCCATCATTCATTTTGTAATATACTGCCGACACTTTAGATATTTTTACTTCGCGGAGTGCTATATCGTGTCCATTGCTAAACAGTTGACGTATAAAAGTGTTCCTAAAAATCCCGAATTTTTAGATTAAGTATATTTAATTATTTCACTCATTAACTGCTTGAAACCTGATCAAAAGGGTTCGATGATTATTTATTTTCTGTTCCAATTTATATGTACGGAGTACTAATATTTAAACTAAAAAAGATAAAAATAATTTTGACAAATCTAAAATCTTCGTAATCAATTTACAGTTCAACTTTTATTTAAATCCTTCATGAACACGTACAACATCTATATTAAAACTAACAAAACATCAACCGAGTGTTACCGATATTTGCCAATTAAGCTCGAAATCATTCATTTCCCATTTACTTTCTTTCTATCTATAATCAGTTTTAAATAACAAGTTTTATAACATAAATATATATTATATATTTTTAAACAAATAGATTTAATATTATTTTATATATTTTCATGTAGTATTTATATTTATATACACATTTATTTACACACACATATATATGTATCTATTTACAAATAATTGTTCGTGAATCGTCGGGAACAGTCGAAGGTCAATTGAATATATAAAACAGTTCAAAATTTTTGAGACTTAACCTAACAAACTTTGCCTATAGTATCGAAATCATATGAAGATTAAGTTTAAATTTGGTCGGAAATTTCCGGGTCGTTACAATCTACCACCGAAATCATTCGTTTAGACATCGATCTAATCTAGGTTTTGTTCTAGGTTTGACCAAATCGATCTCAACACGACCCGTATCTCGGTTTTACTCGATTCTAGTGTATTCCGCCTCTAGGATTGTTAGCAAGCGACCTAAGATCCACGATTCAACGTCTACACGCTGGAATATGACGTCAATAACGACGTTGCGATAGTGCATAATGTCAAAAAAAAATCGCCGTAATCGTTTATTGGTCTAAATAAATCAGTGAACCGCAATTCTCATTTTAGCAAATTTCGTGTAGATCTGAAAGTCATATTTATGATCTTGCAATAATTTTTCTCCATCAAACTTTTAGAAATTAGGTTACTTTCAGATATGGATATGCCTTATGATAATTTAAGGTGACACAATACACCTTAAAAGAATAAAATTTTTATGTGAGTGAATTTCTAAATCAGAGTACACGTGATTTGTTTCAGCAATTCATTGACAAAAAGTCGGTCTCAATTAAAATATTAAACAATTTTGTTCATAAATTAAATAAAAAGTCAGTAGTTTTACTTGCAAGGAGACCAGCGATGTACATGTCAGCACATTAATGAGCAAGTAACTTCAACAAACTATGAATCGTAAACTTACAGATCTAGTAATGGCGCGGGGCTGTTCGAGCTGTTGCGCGGAGCATATTGATGTAGAACCGAGAAAATTTTGTGACAAAAGATCACGAGCTTATTGTCTCGAGTCCCACGGATGGCGCCAATTGATCGAGCCTAGATCCGTCTTCCTTACGGAATTGGATCTAGTTTCGAGTGTAATGAGGATGATTGGGGTGTTGTTGTTTGTTTTGGGCCCCGATGATCGTCTTTCACTTTATCATTCAAGTGATCAATCACCCCGACCCGGACTTGATTGTTAATTAACATAATTCACCTTAGCACAATGTGAAAATCCCTTGGGCAAAGTCACAAAGGCTAGAGCAATTGGTGGAGAATCAACCACCTATAAATGAGAGGCTAAGCTCCCTATTTATAGTATTCAGAATATTCGCGGTGTGTGGATCACAGATTATTGCGGATCATCGCGGATTATCGCGGATCATCACGGATCATCGCGGATCATTGTGGATCATCGCGGATCATTGCGGATCATCGCGGATTCCTGCACACTTGTGCTAAAACTTAGTACAAGATACTGCTATACGCACTATCATATTACATCTTCTGTAACTGTTTAATGTTGTACAACACCTATTTCTATTTAATGTTATATTTTCTTTTGTTTAAGATCATCTTCCTAGACTCAAGTGATCTAATCAAATTAATGTTATTCTATATATCAATCTATCTATAGTTAATATTAAAATGCTATAATGAAGATATCATAAATATCTATTTTCCTTCAACAAAAAAATCAAAAAGAAAAAAAAATTCTAACCCACTTAAATGACATCATAAATCAATTTAATTTACAATTAAAATTTAATCTTTACAATTAATTATGATTAAGGAGAAATATTCAAATGAGACCAACTTTTAAGTTGAGATCCAAGAAACCAATCAGAGTACGACACGTGGCGCGATAATCACATGTGATTGAAAAAAAAATTAAAAAAAAAATTTTCAAACAAATTTTTTTTTTATTTTTTTTCGAAATTTTTTTTTTTGAAAATTTTTTTTTCGAAATTTTTTTTTTCGGAAATTTTTTTTCGGAATTTTTTTTTTCGCAATTTTTTTTGACATGCAGTAAATCACATGTGATTCTGAATGTCAATCACATGTGATTGTAAAACCCAATCACATGTGATTCTGCATGTGAAATCCAATCACATGTGATTGAATTTTTTTTTTTTAGTAAAATGACAAATTTCAGTAAATTTGTGTTAAAACCTTTAAACACCAAGTTTTTGATTAAAACTTGATTAAATCACCGAATTCAAGTCTGAAATTTTGAATATATGATCACGAAACGCTAACAAACTTGATCAAATCACTCAATTAAAGTCTGTTTTCGGTTGAAATTATTTTTTTGAAAAAAAAATTTGATTTTTTTTTCAATCACATGTGATTGGATTTGACATGTAGAATCACATGTGATTGGGTTTTACAATCACATGTGATTGGGTTTTACAATCACATGTGATTGGGTTTGAAATGCTAAATTTATAAAAAAAATTAAATTTTTTTTTAAAAAAAAATTATTTAAATTTTTTTTTTAATTTTTAATTTTTTGAAATTTTTTTTCAATCACATGTGATTGTCGCGCCACATGTCGCGCTCTGATTGGTCCGTTAATTTTCAAGCAAATTATTGGATTCAAGTGATTACAACTCTATGATTAAGATATAAATTAACAAAAGATGCAGCATTTATTCCTTTTGTAATTTACGGAGTATTTGTTTTTTTATGGTAAATAAAATTACCCCCATGCTCCGCAATATATTCACTAAATCAAAAAACATATACGGATACAAATCTCCATCCTTAGAATATCTCCTTTTTCCCAAATCAAGTTTTTGCCTGGAGATTAACAATTGTAAAGACACTTTTATTTTTATTTTCAATTTCGAGTGGGGTTAAACACATTGTTTGATGATAAATATAATTGAATAAGTAATTTACCGATAGATACTTAAATTGGTCAGAATATTAGGTAATATCTTTTTTTCTCAAAATCTTTACATATTCAACCAATAAGTCAAATGGAATAAGATGGATTTTCTCCATGGTAGAGTATATGGTGTCCTTTTTCTCTATTTATAATATTAAGCATTATGTATAACATTAAGATAAAACACCTCCGACCATATGTACAATATTGAAACACTATGTACAACTTTATAGTAAAACACCCTCATAATCATATTTACAATATTTGAAGCATTATGTACAACCTTATGATAAAACACCCACATGATCATATGGAAAATTTTTAAAACAAATTGTAAAATCTTCTACAAAAAACTCAATGAACAAATGTACAAATTTTAAAGCATATTGTACAACTTTCATATAATAATTGTATTAATTTTTAAAAAGATTTTAAAAGGCATTTGTTATTTGTAATAATTATTATTAAAAATATAAATACTCAATTTTGAAGGAAACTTTGTTATTATTATTATTAATGATTATTATTATTATAATTATAATAACTAGCTTAAGACCCGCGAAATTCGCGGGTTTTTGAAAGGGACGAATAAAAAAAATTGTTTTGGTTTCCCACATATTACTCTTCGATTATAATCTCTTAATGTATTGATGAATCGTACTAAGAACATAAGCAGTTTACTTTATTTTCATTATATATCTTAAATCTCCTTAAGAATAACAGCGCGTAATCTCTTAGTCTTCAAAATAATTAAAAGTATTATCATAACATCCCATAAAAAATATTATCATAACATATATTTACCATACTGAATATCATAAATAATCACTTTGATTAGTAGTGGTGTTAATTTGCTCCGCTAATGGTCATTATTAGAATGGATCAGCACTTGAGATCCCCACGAATTCACTTACATAACTCCATTTTGCTATGAAATTGCCTTAGAAGCCCTTAACTCATTTGTAATAGTTCCCATTAAAGGTCACAATTGCATCATATTGTGTATCAATATTCACAAAAAAAGTAGTCTGTTGATGAGGATATTTGATACACATGATCCTAAACCCAAAAGAGTTTACTTTAGTTACGATACAAATGCAAGTACAAAACATATACAAAAAGAATATGAATTCAAATGTTTTACCTCTACGTTAGTACTTCTAAAAAGAAGAACCAAAAGACAAACTATTAGTCATATACAGGATCATCAGCAAACAAATTACAACTCAAATCATACCACAATTCTTTGTACAAAATCAGTTTTGACCAAGTACTTACAAAGTCAATTATTTTGATCCAATCATTGACCCAACTCTTTTCTTGATTCAGCAACCACCAACATAAGTATTTTCGACCCATATCAGAAAAATAGAAATGGCAGTAGTAGCAGTGGAGACTTAAATCCAAATCATTCAAGCAAATTTTAGACATATTTGACCAACATTGACCCAAATAAAAATCATATCTGATAATATTAATGCAGCTAATCTTCAAAGAATCAAACCTGACCCATATAACAAATATTTTACCATTATTTACCCTTGAAGCAGATTTTGTGACCTACTGAGGAGCATGAGGAGCAATCTTGACGCACAAAACAACCATAAAACCAGAATTGACCCATATCCAATATGCACTAACAACAATTATCATCCGATAGAAAAGAGTAACATATGGCATGAATCAAAACCCAAAAATATTGACTATTATTACCTTTCGTTGTCACTTCCTACTGTACATAACAACACATAAAAACCGAAAGGGCTGCTGAAAGGACCCGTTCATACCGATTATAAATGCTTCACAGTAGTTGATTTCATAGTGAGGTACTGACCTCTATATGATACGTTTTACAAACATTGCATTCGTTTAAAAGACAAACTCATTTCATAACATAACCTTTTGATACAAATGATATATAATTCTCGTAATATGAATGACTAATATGTCATTGACTTAATAAACGTATTTTTGAACTCAGACGACTTGAATGCAACTTCTTTTGAAATATGCCATGAATGACTCCAAGTAATATCTTTAAAATGAGCAAATGGATAGCGGAAGATTTCTTTCATACCTAAGAATAAACATGCTTAAAAGTGTTAACCAAAAGGTTGGTGAGTTCATAGGTTTATCATAACAATCATTTCAATATTTTAATAGACCACAAGATTTCAAATTCATAAATAAGGTGCAGGTCTGCTCACTGCTGAAAATCCATTCATACGAATTGAACAACTGGTAATCGACATTAACAAAATGCATCTAGAATATCCCCATCATTCCGGGAGTCTCATCGGATATGATAAATGGGAGTACTAAAGCATCCGTAACCCGAATGGGGCTTGTTGGGCCCAATAGATCTATCTGTAGGATTCGCGTTAATTAGTGGCAATTATAATAAACACTAATTCTTAGGCTACCAAGCTAAAAGGGCGATATCCGGTATAATAATCCAATCGTAGAATGTAGTTTTAAGTACTTGTGTCTATTTCGTCAAACATTTATAAAAGCAGCGCATGTATTCTCAGTCCCAAAAATATATATTGCAAAACCATTTAAAAAGGGAGCAAATAAAACTCACGATACGATATTTTGTAGTAAAAATATTCATACGACGAAACTGAACAATGCAGGGTTGGCCTCAGATTCACGAACCTATATCATATATATATATATATATATATATATATATATATATATATATATATATATATATATATATATATATATATATATATATATATATATATATATATATATATATATATATATATATATATATATATATATATATATATATATATATATATATATATTAACCTATATAATTGTAATCGAACAATTTAAATATAATTAGTGTTATAAATATTATCTTAATAAATTATATGTTTTTGTTGGTTGAGAATCCAATGATAATATTCAAAAGTTAATCACTTTGTTTTTATGATGACACAAAAGAGATAAGTGCTTAATTATATGTAAGACGACATGAGTTCATAAGCCTACACTATCTCTAGCAAAAGACCAATACATAAATAATTAACTTGGTAAAATTGCTATGCGGCTGCACCACGGTCGACCGTGAGTCTGACCGTGGATGTCCTGTTCCAACGATTGCACCTTTTTTTAAACTGTCAATCTACGGCTAACCTCACGGTCGACCGCCGCTCGATCGCAGTTTTATCTGTTACCAAAATCATTCACTTTAAGTTAGACCACATTGAGGCATCTATAATTTACAAAACCTTTTTAAACATACTTATAATAGTTGCCTTCTTTGTTTTCAGAAGAGTTTTGAACCAAAAGATGTTAATCTTGATTAATCACACCTAATGACACATTAATGACAATTTAACTTGAAATAAGATTAAACACACAAGTGTTATATCTTTTTATCCTATTACATAATGTCATTTAAACATACTAATAATGGTCATTAAAGTCCCAATTAAAGAGGTGCTCTCCCATTAGTTTTATGTACCATTGTATGTATGTAAATGTAACTAGTTCAAGCTAGTCAAGGTTGTAACAAGGATCATTAAGTTCCAACTAGATTTAAACTAGTTCAATTAAGATGTAACAAGGTTCTAAAGAACTAGATACTTCCATCAAAGAAAAGACAAGTTGGTGAAGACATGGGTATGAGGTTTGGAATGTAGTGGTTTATCTCTTTATGATTAATGCAACTAGTCAAAGTGTTCTCAAACTAGTTCAATGGAGTTGTAACAAGGTTCCAATGGTCAAGATACTTTCATCAAAGATGAAGACAAAGGTTTAAAGATTTGAGTAATGAAGTTTGGATGCTAGTGGTTTGTCAAGAGACAAAAATCTGCATTTACCTTTTTAGGAAATCAATGACAATGGTCAAGGACATTGGACTTTCCTCTTTAGCTAGCACATGTCAACCTCCATGCATATATCTAAGATCAAAGGGGTAATGGAGTTAACTCCTAGGTGTATTAAGCATATTTTGAATGCTCTATAAAGAAGCCAAAAATTCAAAGAAAAAGGAGCTCCAACGGATATGTTGAAATGCTGACAGAAGTTGTACGGCTGCCTGCAAGGTCGACCGTGGTTCGACCGCAGTTTTGTCTGTCAATATTTTCTTCGAATATAAATACACTACTTTTCCAAACTAGAAGACTACCTCTTTCCAACATTCTTTCAAAGTCATATCTACTGATCTCCCAAGCCTCGAGTACATATCAATGGAGAGATTATAAGAGAGAAAGAGAGATTCTACTTACACTAAGTAGAATTGAAATGTACACTTTGTACTTATCATTTGTATCTTTAAGTTTACTTTGTAGGACACTTCCTTAGGGGGACAAGGAAGCTAGATAGTTCTTATGATATGAAACACCATCTTGCTTAATGTTTCAACTTCCTTAAAGGGATCTAGGAAGTTGATCAATTCCATTGGGAATTAAGTTGGTGTAACCTATTGAAAAACTATGAGTGATTGTAAGCTTAGCTATAAGTTTACTTGTGAGCTATCTTCTTAAAGGGATCCAGAAGGTAGTTGTGATTTCACTAGAGTAGAGCATTAGGATCTTGTGGTAAGAGCATTTGGTGTTTGTGAATTCTTCAAAGGGATGTAAGGGTTCATAAGTAGCGGCTTATCGAGGAGCTAGTGTTGTATCCGGACACTCCACCGGGTTTGGGTTATCATAGTGAAGAAAAATCTCAATTCTTAGAATTGGGGAGTGGATTAATGAGGATTAGTTAACATCATCCCGAACCACTATAAATCCTCGTGGTTGTGCACTTACATTCTTTACATACTTGCATTAACAAAAACGAACACTTCCACACTTAAAACTTATCTTTTATTAGCTAAAGATTTCGAAAAAGTTTTAAGAAACCATTAAGTAACTATTCACCTCCCCTCTAGTTACTTACAATTGGTATCTGAGCGGTTGCTCTAATCTTTGCTCAAAAACGTTTTTGTCATGTCGAAAAACTATTTTGTGCAAAAACCCGAGTCAAAGATCTTGGAACCAAGCTCTACTTGTTTGGAGAACGCAAAAGAGATTTCGGATGAGTTAGTCTTGAATCGTGATGAAACTTTTCATATGAGAAGCAACTTCAAGACACTCGTGTGATGTAGAGTCAAGGACCGAACCCGAATGCTCAAACTTATATCCATTACTTTGAGGAAAAATACCACCATTCACATGGTGAAGTAAGCTTGTTTGTTTTTAGTCTTTTTAATATTTGTGTACTCTAAATGCTGTGATAATTAACAAAACTATGATTGAAAAAGAAAAGCTTGAACTAAGAAACATTTTTTTTAAAAACAAATTGAAAATTAAAGTATGTAAAGAAAAATGTGGGGTTGGGTTAAAATCACAACTATAGTGTACACAATAGAAGTACGTTGAAATTTGCCATGAAACTTAGGTATATGCAATGTATGTGATAATTGAAATTACTTGTGCCTTGAATCCTTGCATGAAAAAATGACATGAGTTAGTGCTTAATGTGTGCTTAATAAATTGATCTTACATGATAGAATACATAGGTTGTCACATATCTTAGAGCCCTAAAGTGATAAGTATAATATCTAAGATTAGACTCTAAGCATCTAAATAAGTGTTCTCGAACAAAAAGTTACTTAGGGGTAATTATAACTTGAAACCAAAAATCAGTAGCTTGTGACTATTTTTGAAAAAGAAAAAGAATTACCTTTCTTTGAAAATGATAAAAAGTGGTGATATAGTAAAACTTATTTTTAAAGATACCAAATGAAAGACACCCTGAGTAAATCTATCAAAAGTTTTTGAAAAACACACTTTATAAAACTCAACATAGTGCCAAACTTGTAGGCGGTCGAACCTACGGTCGACCGTTAGATCAACCGCATAGGCTCTGATCAAAATGTGCTTTTGCAATTTTAAGATCGGTCGTGGTTTGATACTTTTAGATGTTGATTCTTTGAAAATTAGTTATAACATTAGTTTTACATTGTTTATTGGAAAGATCTAAACATATGCTAAATGTAAAGCTATTTATTGTCATCAAATGACACTTGTTTATATAAATGATAGTGATTCTCAAACAACTATAAGTGTACACGATAAATTATTCTCACTCAAGAAATGAACTTGGTTTATCAAATCTTATAATATAAACATGTCTAAAAGGATAAACTCTAGTGTTTGATAAAGGTACTAAAATGGATTAGGGCAAGAGTATTTAATGCTAACAACCCCTGACCCAACAAACATTGGGTACCATGTTTTGTGTTTCTAACAAGTTGTAGGTTTGTTAACAAGTGTGATGGAAGAAGATGTAATCACAAGTACTCTAAACACATGTCCATGATAAATATGTCACCCCGAGCACAAAGAACATGATAACGTGATGGACATATTTGAAGTACCATTATCGGTAGAGGTAACATTTCTTGCAAGTAAATGTGCTACTTGAGTTCTAGCTTTCTATGTGCATATATCTTAACATGCTAGTTAGGTCACAACTTATTTGAAAGTAGAAACATGTTATGCATACAATTAGGTAGAATGTCTTATATGCTTTCAAGTAAAATTGGTGAAAAGATAAGAACATGTCAATATGTACGTTGCATCAATACATTTTTTTTAATTTGATGGCATATAAGACTAGATCACACAATCATGAAACTAATCATTAGAGATCTACCTAAAAGTAATATATGATGATCACTAAGTGAGCTAAAATGTTAAAAATATCATTCTAATTAGTTTTCTTCAACAAAGTAAATATTTGGTAAACAATGATATGCAAAGAGAATCATGTTAAACAAACCTTAGGAGACATCAATATTCGATTAAAGAAATACTGCATAGTTATGTACTTTTTAAAGGTCATCAATATTGATTCATAATTTCAATATTGATTTTCATAATTTCATACAATAAGACATCAATATTGATTCATAATTTCAAGGTCATTAAAGAAATACTGCGTAAAAGTTATGTACTTTTTAAAGCCTTTAGGGAATATTCAATTCTAGTTTCAACCGTAAATCAAATGAGTTTAATTTAACATTAACTCATTAAATCTATGTTACATCTGAAGAAAATATACATATATATATTTTCATAAAGACTGTAATAAAATTCTTTTGTACAAAATATTAATTGTGAAATTTTTTAACGGGTAGGTAATACCCGAGAGATATATAAATTCACAATTAATATGTTACATTCTTCGAATCTGATTCAGTAAATCATCCATTATACTCCCTACTTTCACAACAATATACATTCTTTTATAGAAATCAAAACAACCATACCCATTCAAAATTTAATTACATATTCTGATTTTGAAATCTCAAAATTCAACTTGAGATATGACCAAAATCATCACTCTTAGATCCTTACATCTTTCACAAGCTATATTTTGACTTCAAAAATGTGTTAGAATATCAAATGTATGTTAACGATTACAATCTGTGTTCAAACCCTTCGAAAATTTCTGAAGACACTTCGAATGATGAGCAATCGAGATGATGATCCAACCACATGTTACCCACAGTTATGTACCCAAAAAACTCTTGAAACCAAAGTAAAAGTTTAAACAACGTATCCGCGTCAGATTCTTTGGCATTTATTAGCAAAAATAACTTTGCGACTCCTATTCAAAGTAGCCAGTTTTGTCACAGCTCCAGCAAGTCAACTTCGACTTTTCAGTCAGACTAACCTTATTATAACCTTGAGATATACACCATCGTTACCAGGGAACCTTTTACATTCCACCACATTATTAGCATATGTACTAACAAATTCATTACCCTTTGACTTTTGCCTTTCCAAAAAGTCATTATAATTATTCATTGAAACCCCATCATTTACTCATTCGCATCTTGTAATGAGAATTGCCATACGAATCATTGGGAGTTAGCAATCAGTATTTTGAAATCTCGCAGCATGTCTACGCCAACAGTTATATGTGTATATATAACGTCTATCTTGTGGACTTAATTTGAATGTGAAGTTTCTGAAAAACACTCCGAACTACGAATTGGTTCTCCGAAAATGGAAAAAATGCTGATGAAGCAGCAAAAACTATAAACGACTTTAAATGGTAAAAGCTGGATGATAATGATGAAGTTTGCTGGCAAAGCGCAGAAAAAGAGAAGTTTTGGAACTGGAAAACGGATTGAGCAAAGTAGGAAGGAGGCTGTGGACAAATTACAAAGACTGAACCTGACTTCAAAGGATCCAAATGATTCAGTACCTGCTGAATTCATTAACGAATACCTTACTCCTGACTCTAAACCCCTGCGGACAATATTCTTCATCATCCTCTGATATTAGAAATTCTAAAATATCATCATATCTTTCATTATAAATATCCTCCATATTTCTGAAGATATTTTCTTAATTTTTCTTATTTGAAATCATTTACCTCTTCGCGCTATCTGTATTACATCATAAAAGAAACTATTTTAGTTTCTAAATTCTGAAACATTCAAGTTTAAAATAGGAATATTTTTTAAGTAGTGTTGGGAACTGAAGCATGAATTAGTATAATATAATGATACTTGATCAATGTGATTATATTACCGTAAGTCATGCTGAGTTTCTAAATGGAATGTGATGATTCACAGATCATAACATCATTATGTGCCATGTTATACGATTCTTGTATTCTATTTAACCTCTAAAATATCAAGAAAATATTTCTTGATGATTCGTCCTTTTCCAAGGTATTCTAGTAATTTGACAAGTCAAGATCGTGCCATCACAATTTCCTTCCTAGAACATTAACAATGTTCATTCCGAAATTCATATCTGTGAATTCTGGACCATTACAAGCGGTGCTTAATCGCAAGAAGAAGAAACGAAAGGACAAAACTCCGAAATAGAAATTGGGGTATAAATTGCAGCAAATAAAAGAGAGCATTAACTGTGAATGATAATGATTATAGAAGACAGAAGCAGAGACTGTGAGATATAAGGGAACATATAAAGCCTAACGACAAACTAGAAATTATAAACCATATATATCGATGCATATAGCAATATAAAGACACGGGAGAACTAGAAACACTATAAACCCAAGAGTATAGTAGAAGTAAATAGATTCTTCTGGCGGTAGATGAAAAAGAAGAATGACCGATATGAAAGTTAGAAGTATATCGAGAATCAGAACTGGATGGAGCATATTGATGAATACTTTAAAATATGAGTTGAGGGGGAAAGAATAAAAGGTGATGAAACATGACTAGGAACTTAGAAATCAATAGATTTAACTCACACAATGGCGGAATAAGTGAATCAAACCCTCTAGTGAATAGGTTAAGTTTTTTTTTTTGATTAATTTAGTCAAACCACAACTAAATCAAGTGTGATTAGATCAACACCTAGAGCTATTATTCACCACCTGGGTGATTTGGACTGAGAGAGAATCGGAAGAGCTCACTAGATCTGAGTGTGTGTAACAAATGAGAGGCTTAACCTAAAATGAAGAACATAAGACTTTATATACCCCTGCTGTTGACTCACCCATATGATTCATTCATCACACGTACGAGTTGGCTTCATCAGCCGTACGGGTGATCACTCACTCGTGTCTTCTCATTTAGGTTGTAATTGTGACTTAGCTCAGCATCAACCGTGCGTATGAGCCTGTCAGCCGTACTAGTGAGGCTTCACTCGTACGTCTGACTAAGTCTAACATAGTCAAACATCTAAATCTCGTTCTTGCAGTTCCCGTAACCACATACAAACACGGATAGGATAATAACGAGCAATCATGGTGGCCTGTAAACTGTTGTACCTGCAATGGACGTGGGTAGATGTCTAGGGACTTGCATAAAATGCATCAACAGAAGGTGTGAGTTGTAAGGAAACGAAGGAGGTGAATTTATAAGAAAATCTCCTACAGAACAATTAAAATGGACGATCGCATTTAAAGCGGATCCTAATTTCCTTGATTATCGGAGAGTCAAATCTTATTAAGAAGATTTTATTCA
This sequence comes from Rutidosis leptorrhynchoides, assembly GCF_046630445.1. Classification (NCBI taxonomy): domain Eukaryota; kingdom Viridiplantae; phylum Streptophyta; class Magnoliopsida; order Asterales; family Asteraceae; genus Rutidosis; species Rutidosis leptorrhynchoides. The sequence goes on along the minus strand of NC_092342.1, from coordinate 169,912,849 downwards.
AATCCCTTGAAATCTGGGAATCAATCATATCTACGTCAAATGATAAGATGAATCTACACTTACTCATTTCGCTATTCTATGTTAGCTTCATTCGTACTCTTCATATAAATGGATTGTTTATCCAAATTATTCGCTGATGATAAAACTCTAATTTTCAGCCCGTATGCATCATGAAAACATACTTATTATCATTCACGACCTTTCCACTCAAATTTCGGGACGAAATTTCTTTAACGGGTAGGTACTGTGACAACCCGAAAATTTCTAACCAAATTTAAACTTTAATCTTTTTATGTTTTCGACACCGAAAATTTCCAACCAAATTTAAACTTTAATCTTTATATGTTTCCGACACGATAAGCAATATTTGTTAAGTTAAATTTCAAGAATTTTAAACTATGTTCATACATTCATTCAACCTCGACCAAGTTCCAACGATTCACGAACCATTAAATGAATATGATTATATATGTATATGTGTATATATATTATAACTTGAAACGTAAACAAAATATTAGATTAAATACTTTATATGATTGTATCTGTTTCAAAATGTTTATCAATGGAATTAGAAGATAAGATCAAATGATTGAATTATCAGATATATTGAATTATGATTACAAGTCTCTGTTGAAAGGCCCACGTTGATTTGAGAAATCTTTCCATTTTAACAATATTCAGAAAATGGTAAAGTGATTTATAAATAAGAACAAATTGTCAATCATTGAGAACTAGACAAAGGATAGTGGAAGATTGAATCTCATAAAGACTCGATTGATCTATTTAGTTTCAAACATACAAAAACGTTTTCAGTTTAAAAAGAACTTTATTATTAAAACGTATATAACTTTTATAAATATCTAGAACCACTTTTGACAACTCATTACTTAACTAGTATGATAAAGATAACGATATTTTTATTTTATTTTATTAAATATATATAACGATTTAAATTAATATTATATATATTTATACACGTATTATACGTACATAGTTTTATACTTTTACTATACTTAAACTTTACCTTTACTTTATTTTTACTTTACTTTAACTTTAATAATTCACATTAATAATTCATACTTTAATAATTCACTGTAATAATTCATACTTTAATAATTCATACTTTAATAATTCACTTTAATAATTCATACTTTAATAATTCACTTTAATAATTCAAAAATCTATTATAAATAGATTTCAATAGGTTTCATTATTTCATAGAAACTTGAAAATATTTTTCTCTAAACTCTCTCAATCGATTTACATATATATATTTACTCCGTATTATTTCAAGATATTATTAGTATACATAAAATATTACGACGGAGTGCTGTTCGAGTGATTTCGAAATTGTTTTTCGAGTAGGATAGGATTAAGGAAATTATGGGTTATAGCTATGGACGTGATTGAGTATGGTTCATGGGTATGCTCGTGAGGTCAATATAGTGTTTATCATTTCCGTTGCGTCTACGTACCTTTCCTGCAATATTGAATCTCAATATTGATACGTGAGTACTCATAATTTAACTTTTACATACTAATAGTGTATCCCTGACTAGTGCTCGAGTATTTAGGATTATGCATGCTTGTACTTTTGATATTGCCCTTAGACAAGTTAGGTTGAATCTTCAATTAGTTACACTTGCGGTAGAGATAAGGTATAAGATATGCATGTCCTTGAAAAGCTAACGAAAAATTAAGAACTTTTCCTTTAGATATCGAATGGTTTCGATGAACGGATTAGAAGTTATAATCAATTGAATTTTCGATATTTTTATTAAAAATGATTATTATTATCGTCGTTTTTATCGTCGTTCTAGTTTTATCTTATTATTATCATTATTATTATCTTTATCAATAAAAGGGATTTATCATTAAAAATTGTTATTTTTTTTATTATTACTATCGTTATTATCGTTAAAGTTATAATTAGTATTATTATTATTATCCAATTATTATTATTATTATTATTAGTATTATTATTATTATTATTATCATTACTAATATATATATCATTATTTAAAAATGGTTATTGTTATTGTTATTATTAGTATTACTATATTATCATTAAGATAATTATAATTATTAGTATTATCGTTAATAATGTTATAGTAACTATCATTATTAATATTAGTGTAAATTAAACAAATATTTGTAACACCTAATTATTTTGATTACTATTATTATCATTATTATGAACACGATATAAAAGATGATTAAAAGCTATTAAACGAAACGATTAGGAAATAATGAGTAAGAGTATCATGATGAAATTAAAATATTATAAGATATTGATTTAGATAAAATTATCGTTCTTATTATTTTTATCATTACTATTATTATTAAAAGTATCGTTAGTATTAAAACTATCATTTTAACAAAAATTATCATTTTAATAGAAATGTCATTGTTACTATAAAATATCATTATTATTATTATTTTAAATAGAATTATTATTTTAAAGATAATATTAAAAATTATCGTAAATATTAAAGTTATCATAATTAGAATTATCGTTTTATCATAATGTCATCTTAGTAATTATAAATATTGATATTTTTATAATAATAATTATTATTACAAAATAATACAACTTTTACTTACTATCATTATAGATATTATTTTATCAAATAAATATGTGATACAAACATATTTTACTACATGTAACAACTTACTTTAATAATACCTATCATATTATCTTTATGATATTAAATGAACCCTATAAATTTTATTACTTAATATATATAAAAGTATATTTTTTTATATAAATTTAATATAAAATTTTATTTATTAATAAACAAATTATATTATTTACTCTAATAAATCTTTTAAAAATATTTAAAAATATAAAATGACGATATTTAAACTATATATTAATCATGTATAGATTTTTGGAAATTATTTTGAGTCAAATTTACTTTTGTTGACTTTTGCATATTAGTCTCGAGCATTAGGATTGTGGTACACTATGACTTGACCTAATTTGTTAGACAAATATTGACCAACACATAAATATATATAATTAATTTAGGTTCGTAAATCCGAGGCCAACCTTGCACTTATTCAATGACGTTATATGTATTTTTACTACGAAATACAGTATGGTGAGTTTTATTTGCCTTTTTACCCTTTATATTATTGGGACTGAGAATACATGCGCTTTAATAAATGTTTGACGAAATAGACACAAGTAATTGAAACTACATTCTATGGTTGAATTATCGAAATCGAATATGCCCCTTTTTATTAAAGTCTGGTAATCTAAGAATTAGGGAACAGACACCCTAATTGACGCGAATCCTAAAGATAGATTTATTGGGCCTAACAAACCCCATCCAAAGTACCGGATGCTTTAGTACTTCGAAATTTATATCATGTCCGAAGGAGGATCCCGGAATGATAGGGGATATTCTTATATGTATCTAGTTAATGTCGGTTACCAGGTGTTCACCATATGAATGATTATTTTTGTCTCTATGTATGGGACGTATATTTATGAGAACTGGAAATGAAATTCTTGTGGTCTATTAAAATGATGGAAATAAATGACTATGATAAACAAATGAACTCATCAATCTTTTGGTTGACACTTTAAAGCATGTTTATTCTCAGGTGTTAAAGAAATCTTCCGCTGTGCATTTGCTCATTTTAAAGATATTACTTAGAGTCTTTCATAGCATATTTCGAAGAACGTTGCATTCGAGTCATTGAGTTCATCAAAGATTATTATTAAATTAATTTATAGTTGGATAGTGGATATTATGAAATGGTATGCATGCCTGTCAATTTTCGATGTAAAGAAAGTTTGTCTTTTAAAAACGAATGCAATGTTTGTAAAATGTATCATATAGAGGTCAAATACCTCGCAATGTAATCAACTATTGTGAATCGTTTATAATGTATATGAACGGGTCCTTTCACAAACGGCGCAGCAGTAGCCTTCCACCATCTTGTAATCGATCCCCACCAGCGAATTACTATAATTACAACGAACCTTTCTGTTGTTAATTCAAGAGAAAAACCATATTTTTCTTACCCATCGTTTGATGAATTTCTTAGGACCTCAACAATCATCATCGTTATTACTTCTATACCCAACTTACAGCAGCAGGTTTATTATTATTCTGTTTTCCATTCGAAGAAATCAAAAATTCACCATCGAATGCCCTTTATTGCTTCCTATTTCATTACTATTTGTTGTTACCACTTGAATGCTCCTGTATTTTTTTTAACCATAAATTAAGATATCTACTTTTGAGTGCTTTTTTTCCCCTCTTTTTGTCGACAATTACCAAACAAAAAGAATCACTTGCCAACCTTTTGATAGTGGAATACTTGAGTGATCATTTCAATAATATTGTGGGACAACATACATGTTTAATACTCCTTCTTTTTATTACTATTTTACACCCACCGTCAAATAATTTATTGAGGAAACTAGTTCTATTCTAAAACCATCCCAAATATTGTGTCGAACTACTGATATTTGTTTCTGATTCGGGGGTTTTTTTTTGACAATAAAAGAAATGGGTGATACTTATATAATATTGGGTCGAGAGTTTATTGGGCAGAGACATTCATTTAGCTTTGGGGTCTAGAGTTTGTTGGACCGTGAATTTGTTTATGTTATTCGGCCAAATTTTGATTTATGTGTGGCTGTGGACTGAAATGATGATGATAATAGAAGTTAGGAATGATGATGATAAAGTTTAGTTTTAAATTTAAGAAGAAGAAAAAGAAACACAGTTAATACGGGCTATATATTATGGGAATGGAATTAAAATAGAAAAACGTGTTAGATCAGAAGGTTAGGGATGTTTGTATGGAACGAGAGGTCGCGGGTTCAAACCCGAACTTGGGCATTTTTTAAGGGCTACTTCTTTAAGGTAGTTTGCTTATAACTCATTATTATTATTATTATTATTATTATTATTATTATTATTATTATTATTATTATTATTATTATTATTATTATTATTATTATTATTATTATTATTATTATTATTATTATTATTATTATTATTATTATTATTATTACTACTACTACTACTACTACTATTATTAAAAGTAACATTTTTATTAAAATTATCATTATAATTAAAAATTATCATTTTAATTAAAAGTATTATTAAAAGTATTATAATATTAAAAGTATCATCATTATTATTATTTTTATCATTATTATTATTATCATTAAACATGATTTTGTTATTATCATCAATAATATTATCATCATTATTTTTATTACTAGTATCATCATTATTTTCAATATATTATTATCATCATTATTATTACTACAAATAAAATAACTTGTATTATTATCAAAAATTAATATTGTCAATATTAAACCGAATCATTTTTATTATCAACACTATTTGAGTACTATTAAATTCATTATTTTAACAAACCAAAAGTTATTTATATAAAAATATATCAAATACATATTTGATAACTATATAAATATTACATTACTATTTTAAATAAGTAATAAATAATTAATATATACAAACGGGTTCGATTATTAGTACATGTTAATTATACGTGTTAATATATATACTTGATATAGGTTCGTGAATCCAAGACCAACCCTACACTTGTTAACTGACGTCATATGTATTTTTACTACAAAATACAGTATGGTGATTTTCATTTGCTCCCTTTTTAAATGCTTTTGCAATATATATTTTTGGGTCTGAGAATACATGCGCTGCTTTTATAAATGTTTTACGAAATAGACACAAGTACTTAAAATTACATTCTATGGTTGGATTATTAACCGAATATCGCCCTTCAAGTCTGGTAACGTAAAAATTTAGGGAAATGGCCCCTGATTGACGGGAATCCTAAAGATAGATCTGTGGACCTTGACAAGTCCCATTCGGGGTACGAATGCTTTAGTACTTCGAGATTATTATACAGACGAGAGGTTCTGTTTTGGGGATATTCTATGCATTAAGTTAACGTCGGTTACCAGGTGTTCAATCCATATGAATGATTTTTATCTCTATGCAGTTTGCGAAATGCCTGATATGAGATGTGTATTTATGAGAAATGAAAATCTTGTGGTTTATTAAAATGATGGAAATGAATGTTTATGATAAACTAATGAACTCACCAACCTTTTGGTTGACACTTGAAAGCATGTTTATTCTCAGGTATGAAAGAAATCTTCTGCTGTGCATTTGCTCATATTAGAGATATTACTTGGAGTCATTCATGACACATTTCAAAAGAGGTTTCATTCGAGTCGTCGAGTTCTTCAAGATTATTATTAAGTCAATTATAGTTGGATATATTATGAAATGGTATGCATGTCGTCAACTTTCGATGTAATGAAAGTTTATCTTTTAAAAACGAATGCAATGTTTGTAAAATGTATCATATAGAGGTTAAGTACCTCGCGATGTAACCAAATGTAATGTATTCATCCGAATGGATTAGGACGGGTTGTTATAGTTATTTAGGTTATGAATATGCTCATCAAAATTCATGCTATGGAACATGCCTCTTGTTAACACCTATTTCCTTATAATGTAAGGCTTTGTGTGTTAGCACAATACTAGAAGTGATCTAGCTAAAGGTGGGGGAGTATTGCCGATTGATTTTTACCCTTGGGAAATAATCCCTGCAGACCCGGTACACAGATCTGGAAATCTGTGGGGTGGCTCAATCAATCTGTTGTCCGTTTAGCGTTTAGCTATTAGCCGGATGACTTCTAGTGAGAGAAAGTACTGTGAGAGAGAGAAAGGTGAAGTCTCTGCTCACAAGTTGTCAGAATGTCTGAATGTGTAAAATGACGACCCAAGGGGTCTATTTATAGTGTCAGATCCACCGGATTGTTCGGGGATACATGTCAGCTGATGATACATTCTGTTATTCGTGATCCGAAATATGCACTGAATGTGACGTTCTCCGGTCAGGACTTAAGCGCTAGGCGGCCTTCAGGGCTTATGCATGACGGAAGCAGCCTGCACAGTGGAGAACGCTTGACGGATAGTTTCACAAAACCATTGTTCTCAGTTTTCCTGATGCTATTTTCATGCGAATATTGTGCCTTTATGCGTGTATATGATAGGATACACCATTAAGTCTCCCCAGTTTAATGACTTAAGCATTTGAAAAAGGATTAAGTTGTTAAACTTCTGCCAACGCATGCCAAAAAATATTCGAAATAAATTTCGAATATTGTGCCAAACAAGTCTTCACATTTGACATTTGCATCGAGAAAAACTTTATAGGCATTAATTGCAGACGAAATTTACTGACACTGTGATGATTAATTTTAAATGGATGAGATTCTCCACGCGCCTCCAGCTGGAAAAAGTGTTACTTCGTACCCCACGTTTAAATTTGCCCGTACACGTGTCGTAATAATATCCGTAAAAATTGCATTGATGAACTCCTATATAAACCGTCATAACCCTTTTACCTTCACTTTTTTACCTTTGCCAAGATCCAAAAAGCACATTTCTACCCAAATCTTCATCGCTTTCTTCAACTTTCAACTCTTTAAGGTTTATCGTATTCCAAGGTCAGTTACACTTCATCTTACTACTATTTCCTTCTTGTTGATATCTTTTTATTTTATTATCATGGCTTCTGCACCGAGTACTGGCCAAGAACACGTTGAGGCTTCTTCTTCAGAAACCACTGATCTGCCTGAGGTTAGCACAATGGCATCATCATTATCGGCGAGCCATTTGGACGGCTTGAAGATTGCTTTTCGTCATCTTAATCAATACAACCCTATTCTTCCTACCAACAGGCAAACTGCCAACGATCCTCCTTCCGGAAAAATTTCTTTATATGCTTTACAACTTACTCACGGCAATCTCCGTGTTCCTCTTACTAAATTTCTCCTCCGCATCCTTAGATATTATAAAGCCTGCCTTAGCCAAATGCATCCCCATGGCCTGCAAAAAATTATCCTGTTTGAAATGTACTGCAATGCTGTCAATATTAAGCCTCGCATTAAAGTTTTTATCTCTCTGTTTAGAATTCGTACGATTAGCCAGTGTTGGCTTACTATTGACAATAAACAAAATGCACATTTTGTTGGTGCTAATAAAGTGTCAAACTTGAAAGACTTGAAGAGTCCATTTTTCTTTGTTGACGAGATAGTAATTCCGGAAGAGTACTCCGTTGTCTGAAAATAGAAGCCTTTAGATCCTGGTGTGGGAAAGGGTGTTAAGATAACCAATGCAGAGAGACGAATAGTGGATCGTCTGTAAGATCTCTACCTTCCGCCCAGATCATATGAAAAGTATGAGGGGATTCTTGTGTTGTGCAGAGTAAGCCAGGAATGCCCAACTACTTCTGTGCCAGTACTCCGTCAGAAAAATAAGGGTAGGATGTGATATGATCATCCTAATATACATAAATGTCTGTCCACTTTATGTTATTGTTGCTTATATTTCTATTTTTGTCTTTGTTTAATTTTTGCAGCAAATACCGAAATGCTTGTTCGTTCTGCTCTGTTATCCCTCGACCTTGAGGATGATGTGGTTATCACTGCCCGTGATAAGACGCCTGCCGAGCTAGGGGTAGAGAGGGTTGTAGCTGAGACTAAGGCTGCTGCTGCTGCTGCTGAAAAGGGGGAAGAAAGCAGTAATAGCAGTTCTGATAGTGAGTCCGAGTCTGAACATACAACGGAGGACACCACCACTGAGCAGCCAACAACAGGCTCGGTTGACATTACTGGTGAGACACTTCTCACTCCTCCTCCAATTAAAAAGACACGCAAGAAGAGCATAGGCTCTAAGAGGGCAAAAAGCACTGAGGAAAGGCCAAAGCTGAAACGTAGAAGACGTATGCCCACTTTACCCTTTCTTGATACTGCATATATCTTTGCTTATAACTGTTATATTTGTTCATAATGCTAATTTGTTTATGTTAGTTATTTTAGCAGATTCTGTTGATAACCAAGGAAAAGTTGCTGAAGGTGGTGAGCAGAGGCCGGAGGAGAATCTTGAAAGTCAAGGAGATAAAGTTCTGAAAACTCCTGAGCAGAACTTTACTCTATTTGATGAAGCTGAATTCCATGAGCAGAGGTCGGAAGACGATGCCTCCTATCATTCTCTACCTCCCAGTACCACTATCCCTCCTGTCACATCATCAAATGTTCAAGAGCCATCCATTCCTGCTTATGTGAGCGCGCTGTAGGCATTCATTGATAACCCTGCCACTAAAGAGAAAGATTTTTCAACTCTGCTTCAGGTATTAATGATAAAATATCTTGCAATTATGTGCTTGCATCCTATTTACATGAATTGTCAATATTGATCATGACATTTTTCTTTTGCAGGGTTATGCTATCCCTGAGCTAAAACCTCATTTCAACGATGTCCGCTCTGATCAACTTAGGGAATCAACCTCTGTAACTACTGTATTGTTGATCAATCACCTAGAGTCCTCTCTGCAATTGCGAAAGCATCAGGAGTCTGTACTTACCATAGCCCGTACTGAGATGGCTGAAGGTGCAAATGCTCGCAAGAGAGCTATTGATGCTGAACGTGCCTTAGCTGACGCCCAGAAAATGGTAAAGGCTAAAGAAACTGAGTTGAAAAATGCTCAAGATGCTGCTGCTTCCATGCAAGAGGAGAAGGATAAATTGGTGGAGGCTGAAAGGAAGAAAGTTGAGGAGGAGCAGGTGAAGGTTAGTGATATGGAGAAGCAGCTGAATGCTGAAAGGGAAAAGTCTGCCGAGCTTCTGCAGAGGGTGGAGGCTGGTGAGGTTAACTTTGCGGAGCTAAAGAAGAGAATACCGGGTGTGATAGCTAAAGTTCTTGGATCCAACCTTGTTGGGGATCCTTACAATGACTATGTTGATACTATTCATACCCATTCCATTTCTGATGTTGCGGACAAGTTAACTAGACGCCTTTCCCCAAACCAGACTCTCCCTCCTGCAATTGCTAATCTTATTCTTCCTGGAACCCTGGAGAAAGTTGAAGAAGCTAAGGACAAATTGATAAATCTTAAAATTGATGTTTTTGATGAGGTGTGTAGCAGGGATGAATCGTCTGCCAAGGATGTCCTTTGCGTAGAGTTTTCATGAATTGTGTAAAAAATTTCTGAACAATGCTTGTAATAAACTTTGCTATTTTTGATGTCATAAACATATACTGTTTGAATAATTATGTTTGTTTGTATGCTTGCTCCAAATATTTTGATGTTGCTTTAAAACAAATCTGCTATGCACATATTTTTTTTACGTACAATTGTATATTGTATAACTGAACAAATCATTTTGAAAAGTGTTTGAGGTAATTCTTTTGTGGATGCCTTGCATTGTTTACTTCTGCTGAATTAATAATATCTAACTGAAATTATACTTCTGCAAAGATCATGCCTTCAAATAATTTGTAGAACATCAGAGTCCATCATACGCATCGATGATGACCAATTATGGAATATTTTTGGTTAGTTATTATAAATTAGTAATCTTCCCGCCATACGCCTTCCATCATAAAGTTTATGAGGAATAGTTTTGAAGTATTTTTAAATAGTGGTTATGAATTAATAACCTGTCCGTCATACGCCTTCCGTCATAAAGTTTATGAGGAAGAATTGTGAAATATTTTTGCCTTCAAATAATATAGAAACTTCTTTCGTTCTGTGAAGTAAGTTTTTTATAATGTTTGTCATGACAAGTATCTGATTTTTGTATTTTGCCTCGGTGCGTTCTAGTAAAACTTTAACATTTTCTAGCCGATCCCCTGTGCATGTTGCTGGCCGGCACAAAAGCTTCCGCCATCGGTGGTATAAAAATACTCTCCTTCTGTGGGCAGGATATAAATGCAATGTTTTACATTTGTCACAGGCAGCACTTTGCATAAGAAAAGTATAAAATTTTATTGATCGATACTGTGCAGTACATAAACAATTAATAACGAATTTAGGTGGATCAAGCCTAATTAGTACATCATGAACGTTTAATGTGTGCTATTGTAAAAATAGGCACTGTAACATAACCACAATGGTTTAAAGTAAATTGATAAACTTTGCTCTTCAGAAAATGCTAACAAACTGGTCTTCACACGCCAAGCGTCCAGCGCTGTCTGGCTTGAAAGTTTGATCATGGTATGAAAAATTCCTGAACTTCATCCTCTCTGAACAACCGATTACGCCTTCTCTGATTTGTTCTGCTGTCTGGAAAATTTGCAAATGTGGAACGTTCCCTAGTTGGTGCCACATACTGTGAATGTATGGCAGCTACTCCGTTAGGAGTTGGGAATCTGATTTCTGCATGAGCAGTTGATGTAATTGCTCCAAATTTAGCAAACGCCGTCCTTCCAAAAAGGACATTAAATCGAGAATTGCCATCCAGAATAGTGAAATCGATTGTTTCAGTTCTTAGTAATGGGAATGTTCCCATAACAACCTCCAAACGAATTCGCCCCATGGCGTTCACCGGTGCTCCCGCCAATTCTGAAACCTCCAAACTCGTCCACCTAGCTCTATCCTGAACATGCCTTGGAAAAGTCTTCAAACAATGCCAATAAATGATATCAGCTTCACTACCGGTATCCGTATAGATACTGCTGATGAACTTGTTTGCAACTTCTGCTGAAATGACCAGTGGCTGAACGGACAAGGCCCAATTTTGAATTGGTTGAAAAATGATTGGAGCATATCTCCAGCTATCAACATTGTTATCCGATTGCTCACCGTCCTCATAGTGACTACCATTCAACCACACCATTTTGATTACAACATCTGGAGTTAGCTCACGCTCCGTGATCCGGTCTCGGTACTGGTTTCTATTAACTCTTCCACCATGCTCTTCCCTTCTTCTGTTCTCACCTCGACGACCTCTTCCACCATCAATCTTCTGCCATCCAAATTTCCTGCGAGGATCATTTCTCCTATATCATTTTCCTGGCAACAAGTGGTTTAACTCTTTGCGATGATTTCTCTCATCAGAGATTTGCAATTATCTGTATCATGTCCCCATGCCTCATGAAAGTCACACCATAGTTCACTTTTTGGACCCTCTCTTTCCTCCATAGGTGCTGGAGGTTTGAAAGTAGTCTGGATTGGCTCAGTGAAAAGAATCTCTTTTGGAGTTTTAGTCATCGCCATTATCAACGGATGCCTCTCTATTGGCCTTCTGTTGTGATGAAAATCATTGGGATGATTGTTGCCCCTCCATCCACCATTGGAATTGTCATTCCTCCTCTGATTTCTATCAAAGTACCGCCCTCCGTTGTGCGGTTTGCTACTGCTACTACCATCAAACTTGCTTAGTCCTCGCTCACCAGCTCGAACATGTTTTTGTGCAACTTCCAACGCCTGATGCAGAGTTTTTGGCAAGTCATACCTTAATGTATGAACAAGTGCACTAAACCTTCGCTGATCCAAACAGAAAATGAAACCGGACACTAGCTGCGACTCTGGAAAATCAGGTATCTTTTGTGCTTCAAGCGTGTATTGTTTCATGAAATTACTCAAGGACTCATTATGATGCATCGTTATCTCATGTGCATCAAGATGTGTTAAAGTGCAGTTACGAAGATTTTGATATTGCATAACAAACTTCGCACGAAGATTCAAATAACTTGTAATACTCCTTGACGGTAAGCTTGCAAACCATTCCCTTGCCATTTTCTACAACACCATTGGAAACATATGACAAGCTACCTCGTCATACCAATGCTGTAACCTCATTGCACCCTCAAACATAGTAAGAAAATCTTCAGGATCAGTTGTACCATCATAAACTCCAATTGCCGGTATGCCAAGATTTCTAGGCAACGGATAGTTAGCAATTCGATCAATAAAACATTGAGTGGACTCTGCCAAAGCTGGTGGTTTTATGGCTTGTTCTCCAGTGATTAAAGCGAAAAAATTATCCACAGTCACAACACGGACAGCGGGCTGCGCTAAGCGTTGCTTATACTTTGTCAGAGCTGTCTGCTTAAGGATGTCATTTAAAAGCAATACTACCTGCTTCTCAGACATGAACTCATCTTTGTCATCAATCTCATCATCAGAATCATTATTAATATAGCTCAAGTCATTATCATCCTCAGAGTCATCAATAAGACTGCCCAGCTTGTCAAGTAGTCTGGATAACCTGTACTTTGATATAGATTACTTCTTCATGATTTGCTTGTCTTTGCCATCTGCCATCCGTCAAAAAGGTATAAATGATGGACATCGTCGTAGTTGCATCAATGGTCGCCTCTCTGGATTAGTAACAACATTTGGAAGCCTTTATGCACTTTTGGTTGTTGTTTCTTCGATTACTGGCATTTTCTCTAAATTAGTTGCCAAACGCTTAAGCTTTTCTGCAGTTTCAGCAACTGTTTCTTCAATCGTACCGTCCGGTGGTGGAACAGGTACATCTTCTTCAGTTATCATGTCTTCAGTTAATGGATTGTTGACTGCTTCAAGTACATTTATGAATGGAGCTTCAGTTGTTTTTGTTCCTTTTCTGTTTCGCGTGTTTTTTGCATTAGTAGATGGCGCCATTGTTAACACCTATTTCCTTATGATGTAAGGCTTAGTGTGTAGCACAATATTAGAAGTGATCTAGCTAAAGGTGGGGGAGTGTTGCCGATTGATTTTTACCCTTGTAAAATAATCCCTGCAGACCCGGTACACAGATCTGGAAATCTGTGGGGTGGCTTAATCAATCTGTTGTCCGTTTAGCATTTAGCTGTTAGCCGGATGACTTCTAGTGAGAGAAAGTACTGAGAGAGAGAGAGAGAGAAAGGTGAAGTCTCTGCTCACAAGTTGTCAGAATGTCCGAATGTGTAAAATGACGACCCAAGGGGTCTATTTATAGTGTCAGATCCACCGGATTGTTCGGGGACACGTGTCAGCTGATGATACGTTCTGTTATTCGTGATCTGAAATATGCACTGGATGTGACGTTCTATGGTCAGGACTTAAGCGCTAGGCGGCCTTTAGGGCTTATGCATGACGGAAGCAGCCTGCACAGCGGAGAACGCTTGATGGACAGTTTCACAAAACCATTGTTCTCAGTGTTCCTGATGCTATTTTCATGCGAATATTGTGCCTTTATGCGTGTATATGATAGGATACACCATTACCTCTATTTGATTATCATGATTACTTGCTTGTTATGCATGATTGTTACTTGTAGTGTGAATTCTAATTGAGCTTATTATGCATGATTGCTTGTTTTGATGTGATATATGCTTACTATAATTATTCTTGATTTCTATGCATATATATATCTAACATTGCTTGTGAGACTTCAAACGCACTGTTAGGCTCAACACCCAAGCAAAGGAAAGTCCAAATATATCACACTTTTAAGCCATTAAAAGGATCTTTAGAGAAATCTAAAGGGTTCTTTGCATCATGAATATCATGTGCTTTGGAGATTTGGATAATTATGGATAGCTACTATTTAGAAGAGTGGTGTATATGCATTAGTTGGTTTATGCATAACCTCTTGGCTCTCAAAGGAACAAACACTTGTAGCTCTCTCTCTACTACCAAAGTTGAGTATATAGCAATTGAAAGATCATGTGCTTAAGGCTTATGGATGAAACAAACTTTTCTCGATTAAGGTACCACTTCTTCTGAAACTCATATATGTGTACATTCTCGTGCTAAAATTGGACTAGTCAACCTAATAAGTGATTATTTGAATACCATTTAGCTTTGATCATTACATGATAAGTGAAATATTAACATGTTCTATATGTTTAGGTTATACATATGTTCATCACTAAGTATACAAAGAGATATGCTCTTAGTTGAATAACCTGAAACTTAGTGAATGATTTTTAAATGATGACTTATCATGTGGATAATGTTTTGAATTATCATATCGGCCCTATTGATCACTATTTCTTGACATGCTTCAACTAATATGCTCATAATGTTAAAAAGATGTGCCTCATGTGTGATGACCCGGGAATTTCCGACTAAATTTAAACTTAATCTTCATATGTTTCCAACACGATAAGCAAAGTCTGTACTACTGAAATCTAAAACTTTGAATTGTGTTTATATATACATTTGACCTTTGACCATTCTCGACGATTCACGAACAATTGTGTGTAAATATATATGGAGATAAATATAAATATAAGTGTATATATAATATTTTGAATAAATAAGATACACTTTAATCAAATAAAATTAAAGATGTAAAATAATAAATAGAATAATTAAGTAACTATTAATATATATATATATATATATATATATATATATATATATATATATATATATATATATATATATATATATATATATATATATATATATATATATATATGATTTCCATAAAGAAGTATTATGTTATGTATATTGGTGTATATATAGACATAATATATATATATATATATATATATATATATATATATATATATATATATATATATATATATATATATATATGTATAATATAACTATTAGATATTAAATAATTAGTAACATGAAATATTAAAATATGAAATTATAAATTAAAGATACAATTGTTATATTAATATTAATGTTATTACTTTCATGATTAATATTAATATCAATATTATTAGTATATATATATATAATATATATATAAGAAATTAGATACATTTAATTATTAATATATCATTATTAATATTATAATTAGTGGTAAAGTTATTATTTTAGTTATTATTTTAGTTATTATTATTATTATTTTTATAATACTCATTATCACAAAAATCATTATTAATACTATAATATCATCATTAATAATAATATCATTTTATTGTTACAAATAATTATTATTATCATTGTTGTTAATATTATCATTTATTATTATTTATATAATAATTATTATTATTATTAGTATTTTTATTAATTTTAATAATAATAACTGAATTATTATTAGTAATGTATCTATATTTATTTATTATTAATATTATATATAAAATATATAATAGCAATTATAGCATATATATATATATGATTGAATTTTGATAAACATCACGATCGTACTTATTTGTTTATTGATATTTTTTTGTTCTTGTCCATTATTGTTACGCATCCACTTCAAAGAATCATTTCGGTTACTGTTCTCTTGACTTATTCCTTGCCTTAATTCAACAAAGTAAATATATATATATATATATATATATATATATATATATATATATATATATATATATATATATATTCATGTACATACATGAACTCATAACCCACTTGCATATAACACTACCATTTTTTTTCTCTGTTTCTACTTCATACGTTTATCAACACCTAACCTCACTATCCTGTTCCATTAATTCGATCATCATCACAACAAACCACCACTTGTGTTATTTTTCTTTGACGAGCAAGAACCAAAACATCACTCTATTCGATCAAAAAATCCCCACACTTGCTACCATCGAAAACTAGCTGCTACCTTTGTTTCCTTTCTGTTTTGGACACAAGACCAAACCGAACCATCACCTTACAAGCAGCCATTGCAATTCACTACTGCAAACTGCTGCTGTAGCTACAGTCACTTTCTATTTCAATCTGCAAAATACAAGATAAAAGACCACTAACAATCACATTGCAAACCCACAACTTGCTATCACTCATCTGCGTGTACTACTTCTGCCAAGACTGCTGCTAATATTTCCTTTTCTTTCGATTAATAGTACTATGATAACTTCCACGATCACCTTGAAATCACCATAACCATTTCTATTTTGTTCCAACAAACATACCACCAGTTATTTAGTCTATCTAATATATATATATATATATATATATATATATATATATATATATATATATATATATATATATATATATATATATATATATATATATATATATATATATATATATAATCAGCTCAATCAAACCACCACAACCCTACCAAATAAACTATTAACAAGCATTACACATACCTAACTATTGTTTGAATCTTCCTGTTTCTGGCTCAGTTAGACAGTCATTAAATTAAACATCCATCGAACCATTATCATCAGACGATACTGCTATAATTGTTTATCCTGGTTCCTGTCAAAACAAACCAACCTCAACTTCATTTTACAATCACACAACCCCAACCTTGTTATCTATTATTGAAAACAACTATGATTCATTATTTCCTAAATTACTCAATTAACCAAATACTCACTTGACAAGCTATTGCTGCTGCTACTGCTACGATAGGTAACCCTCTGCCTTCTGTCAAGATCACCACTTCAACTGCTAGATTCAATCCTGTCTTCCTGTTTAAATCATAATAAAAACCAAATGAATTAATTTATAACTGTCACTGCTAAATGATTTATTCAACTGCTTTCTGATGTTTCAATTTTTTTCTCACTTCTGTTTTCATCAATTGAATCAAACAGATAAATTACATCATCATAAACCTGGATGAATTAATTACTATATTACAATGAACGAAAATGGTTGATAAAAATATAAAAATTTATTTAAATAAATAAGTAAATAAATAACAAGAACATCATTTACCTAATTGATCAATTACTGGATCAAGCATAATCGATTGATGATGATGCAATCGCTGTTACTACTTGCTGTGATGTGTAATTATTTTTCCTAATTTGAACAGACACAAATCGAACACCAATTACTGCTTTGATTGTCTGTGTTATTCAATAACGATGATGAATAGGATTGATGATGACGGTGGAACGGTGATGATGATAAATCCATGACCTATTGAACACCAACGATTGCTATTAGATTGATTGAATTGTGATGAAGTGAAGAAACCCTAAATCGTGTTATCATCTGTGTGTGATACTTCTGCTATTCGATCTGATTTGGGAGAAACAAACCACGTGTTTTTATTTATTTATTAGGTACTCCGTATTATTATTATTATTATTATTATTATTATTATTATTATTATTATTATTATTATTATTATTATTATTATTATTATTAGAATTATTATTAACAATATTATCATAAAAATGATTATTACTAATATTACTATTATTATCATTAATATTATTATCAGCATAATTATTAAAAATATTAGAAGTATCATTATTATTAAAATTTCATTATTATTACTATAATCATTACTATTAAAAATTATTATTCTACATATAGCTATTAATACCTAAAATTATAAAAATAATACAACTTAACATTATTAATATTATTATTATCATGGTTATTATTACTATAACTATTATTATTATTAAAAATAAATACTATTTTTACTATTAGAAGATAATACAACTTTTTATTTAATATTATCAATTTAACAAATAACTAATAAAACTGTTCGCAATACATATAACTTAACAATATTAATATTTTTTTTTTATAAAATCCATATCACTGATTATATATATAAATTTCTTCGATTACAATTATACATGTTAATATATATATTTGATATAGGTTCGTGAATCCGAGGCCAAACCCTGCATTGTTCTGTTAATCAATATTGTCATATGTATTTTTACTACAAAATACATTAGGTGAGTTTCATTTGCTCCCTTTTTAAATGCTTTTGCAATATATATTTTTGGGACTGAGAATACATGCGTTGCTTTTATAAATATTTTACGAAATAGACACAAGTACTTAAAATTACATTCTATGGTTGGATTATTAACCGAATATCGCACTTCAAGTCTGGTAACCTAAGAATTTAGGGAAATGGCCCCTGATTGACGCGAATCCTAAAGATAGATCTATGGATCTTGACAAGTCCCATTCGGGGTACGAATGCTTTAGTACTTCGAGATTATTATACAGACGAGAGGTTCTATTTTGGGGATATTCTATGCATTAAGTTAACGTCGGTTACCAGGTGTTCAATCCATATGAATGATTTTTATCTCTATGCAGTTTGCGAAATGCCTGATACGAGATGTGTATTTATGAGAAATGAAATCTTGTGGTCTATTAAAATGATGGAAATGATTATTTATGTTAAACTAATGAACTCACCAACCTTTTGGTTGACACTTTAAAGCATGTTTATTGTCAGGTACGAAAGAAATCTTCCGCTGTGCATTTGCTCATCTTAGAGATATTACTTGGAGTCATTCATGACATATTTCAAAAGACATTGCATTCGAGTCGTTGAGTTCATCAAGATTATTATTAAGTCAATTATAGTTAAATATATTATGAAATGGTATGCATGCCGTCAACTTTCAATGTAATGAAAGGTTGTCTTTTCAAAAACGAATGCAATGTTTGTAAAATGTATCATATAGAGGTCAAGTACCTCGCGATGTAATCAACTATTGTGAATCGTTTATAATCGATATGGACTTCGTTCGATTGGATTAGGACGGGTCCCTTCAGTTGGTATTGGAGCGGTGGTCTTAGCGAACCAGGTCTTGTATTAGTGTGTCTAACTGATAGTTGTTTAGATGCATTAGTGAGTCTGGACTTCGACCGTGTCTGCATGTCAAAAGTTTTGCTTATCATTTCTAGTCGAAAATCATCTGCTTATCATTCTTAGTGTAAACACTTCTTACTGCATTGATTGCATGAATAGTATATAGACAAAATTCATATCTTAGCATATCTACTAATCCATATCTTAGCGTATATGTCACTGTAGACTTTATCTGACACGTTTCCTTAATTTTCTCCGTAATTTACAGAATCCTTGGAAGTATGTATAGATATTCTATATATAATTAGAATATCATTTGATATTCAAAAATCATTTCATATCAAAACCCTTTAACTGATCGTGAGAGATGGATCCTACACCTAGCTTGGATTCCATTAGTTTCGGAAGCGATTACGAGATGTATATTGAAGCAGACTCCGAAGTGAATGAACCAGAAGTGCCTCAACCATTTAGTTATTTTTCTTTCTGGAGGAGATGGGGGTGGGTCCGAGGCTTACTCACTCGATGGAGAAATGAAGAAGGCGAGCCCTACTGCGAACCAAACTTACCTCCTAACATCGGAGAAAACGATGTACTCACCGGTGAACCTATGCGCAACACTGTATTCACCCTTCTTGCTAAAGTTTTCCACCTCGAAGGTCGCATTACTGCAATCTCAGAAAATATTCAACCTCTACTTCCGAATACCAATCGAAGGGGAATATTAGAAGAAATTAGGGAACTTCAAATTGATAATCAAGATCTATCGAATCAGATGAGTGGATGGATAGAAATGATAGAGGGTAGGATAGAAACCCTGACAAGAATGGTGCGTGATCTAAAAACTATACTTACTACACCAACATCATCACCAACCTCAGCACCAACAACACTTGTAGCACCGACATCAACAGTACCACCATCAGCAGCACCAGCAGCATAACTAGTACCAACAACAACAACATCATCACATGTCTCAACCTCGAAATCTATTCTACTAATCGTTCTACGAATCGTTCTACGAATCGTTCTACATAAACTATCTTCGTCCTTCATGGCGATTATGTAATCTCTAATGTTTTAGAGATTATATACTCTAGTTCTAGCCGTAAATCTGATGAGTTTAATATCACATTGACTCATTAAATCTATGATTACATCTGAGGAAAATATATATGTAAGTACATTTTCATAAAGATTGTAATTAAAATTTATTTTGTACAAACTGTTAATGGTGAAAATATTTTAACGGGTAGTTAATACCCTAGATATATTTAAATTTCACATTAATAAGTTACACTGTACATTCTTCGAATCTGATTCAACGGTCAGTTACTATCCTATTTACATTCACCGATATACGTATCCGTTCACCACAGAATAACCTTTTTCATTCAATTTCATATTTGGATTTTAATTTATCAGAATCCAACAAGTGGCATAATGAAGAAAACATTGGACAAAATAAAATTTGTTAGAAACAAACAAATTAATTATGAGAAATTTTGTTAAGAATTCACGCTAACTGTTCCTAGCTAACTGATTACATTTTATTTATCGCAATTTATTTATCGCAATTTATTAATCGCATTTTAATTATCGCAATTTTAATTCTCGCAATTTTATTTATCGTCATTTAATTTTTTTTTTTGTTATTTATTTTACGCACTTTAAATACCGGGACACATATACAAGGTTTTGACATATCATATCGACGCATCTATATATATTATTTGGAATAACCATAGACACTCTATATGCAGTAATGCTGGAGTTAGCTATACAGGGTTGAGGTTGATTCTACAATAATATATATAGTTTGAGTTGTGATCGAGTCTGAGACGAATACAGGTCACGATACGTATTAATTAATTCGAATATTATATATTAAATTATATATGAATTATTGGACTGTTAACTGTGGACTATCGACTGTGGACTAATGACATTGGACAATTAAAATGAATTAAAATATTGATTATAACATATGAAACTAAACATTTCTTCAAGTTTGCCACTTGATTTCATCTTAAACCTCAATTGTATTTAACGATTACAATCTGTGTTCAAACCCATCATGATTCTTGAGAACACCTCGATTGAGAGAGTGAACCAACCGCATTTCATCTACGGAAGGAAAGATTTATGCATATAGTTATGCACCTGAAAAACTCTCGGAAACTGAGTAAACGTTTAACACATAGCTATGCTAATTCCTTTAGTGTTATTATTACCCAAAATAACTTTGCAGTTCTTCTTCAAAATAGCCAATTTTGTCACAGCTCCAGCAAGACAACTTCGACTTTTCATTCGAAACAACCTTATTATAACCTTGATATATACGCGTGCTCTTTTAATGTTACCGGGGAACCTTTCATATTCCACCATATTACCATCAGCGTTTAATCATCTAAAAACACAATTCTCCTAAAACCACCTCGGATTAATAACCGATGATTCAGATATCATAGCATTAAATGCAGAGGAAACAGAAAAATGGTAGATGGTCCAAACGGCCAAAAGTTTGATGATAAAGAAAGGAGTTTTAGGAACGCTCGATAGAAAATTTGGTATTGAAAAACAGATTGAGCTACCCATGAAGGAGACCAAGGACAAATTCAAGGACCAAATCCTATATTCAAAGGATCCAGGTAATTCTGGATCCGATGAAATCTTTAGAGAATATCTTGCTCCGAGGTCATGTTAAAATCTTGCGGAAAATCTTTCTTCATCAACCATCGAACTTAGAAATTCCAAAATATCATCATAAATATCTTCGATATTTCTGAAGATATTTTCATAAATATTATCGTCCGAAATTATTTATCTCTTCGCGATATCAGTGTTACATCATATAGAAACTGTTAGTTTCTATATTCTGTAAACTTTCGAGCTTAAAATATGAATGTTATTGAAGTAATGTTGGGAATTGATGCATGAGTTAATATAATATAATGACACTTGATCAACGTGATTCTATTACAGTAAGTCATACTGAGTTTCTAATGGAATGTGATGATTCACAGATCATAACGTCATCATGTGCCATGTTACATAACTCTTTCATTCTGCTTAACTTCTAAATATATCAAGAAAATATATTCTTGATAGTTCTATTCTCAGTGATTCCGATAAATTTGAAAATCAAATCGTGCTATCACATTCCTTCCTGCCTAGAACATTATAATCATTCGAAAATCTATATCTACAAATTCTGGACTATTATTCATTTGATGTAGAATCGGGACGAGAAAACAAGAGCATGAAGCTCCGAAAGAGAAAGGGGGTATAAATCGCAGCAAATAAAAGAGAGCATTAACTGTGAATGACGATGATTATAGAAGACGGAAGCAGGGACTCTAAAATATAAGAGAAAATATAAAGCCCAATAACAACACGGAGGTTACAAACCATGGATATTAATACGAATAGCAATATAAAGACACGGTATAATTAAGAATAGTATCACCCCAAGGTAATTGTAGAAGTAAACAGATTCTTCTAATGGAAGATTGAAAAGAAGGATGACAGAAATGATAATTAGAAAAATATCAAGGATTAGAACTGGATTAAGCATTTTCACAAACTTTTGGATCTATGAACTAAGAAAGAAAGTATAGGAATGGTGAGGATAATAAAATGGAAGAGGTAAATTTATAATGCAAACATCCGACAGAGCAATCGAGACAGATGATCGCATTTAATTAAAGAGATCTTAATTTCCATAAATTTCGAAGAATCAGATCTTATAGATTTCCTAGATTTTCTTTTAAATCTTTTGAATTCCGGAATTCAACCCTGACTCTGTCAAAAGTTAAGATGAATCTTTACTTTCCTATTTCACTCTTTGGTGATAGCTTCATTCGTACTCTTCGAATAATCGAATTATTTTTATCCATATTACTCATTGATGATAAAACTAAATTTATCAACTCATATTCGTCATGAAAACATTTTTATTGTTAGCCATGACCACCTCACTCAAATTTTGGGACGGAATTTCTTTAACGGGTAGGTACTGTGATGACCCGGGAATTTCTGACTAAATTTAAACTTAATCTTTATATATTTCCAACACGATAAGCAAAGTCTGTACTATTGAAATCTAAAACTTTGAACTGTGTTTATATATACATTTGACCTTTGACCATTCCCGACGATTCACGAACAATTGTATGTAAATATATATGGAGATAAATATAAATATAAGTGTATATATAATATTTTGAATAAATAAGATACACTTTAATCAAATAAAATTAAAGATGTAAAATAATAAATAGAATAATTAAGTAACTATTAATATATAAAAATATATACATATATATATTGTATATATATATATATATATATATATATATAATATCTAATATATATATATATATATATATATATATATATATATATATATATATATATATATAATATAACTATTAGATATTAAATAATTAGTAATATGAAATATTAAAATATGAAATTATAAATTAAAGACACAATTGTTATATTAATATTAATGTTATTACTTTCATTATTAATATTAATATCAATATTATTAGTATATATATAATATATATATATATATATATACATATATATATATATATACATATATATATATATATATATATATATATATATATATATATATATATATATATATATATAAGAAATTAGATACATTTAATTATTAATATATCATTATTATTATTATAATTAGTGGTAAAGTTATTATTTTAGTTATTATTATTAATATTATTTTTATAATACTCATTATCACAAAAATCATTATTAATACTATAATATCATCATTAATAATAATATCATTTTATTGTTACAAATAATTATTATTATCATTGTGGTTAATATTATCATTTATTATTATTTATATAATTATTATTATTATTATTAGTATTTTTATTAATTTTAATAATAATAACTGAATTATTATTAGTAATGTATCTATATTTATTTATTATTAATATTATATATAAAATACAAAATAGCAATTATAGCATATATATATATGATTGAATTTTGATAAACATCACGATCGTACTTATTTGTTTATTGATATTTTTTTTGTTCTTGTCCATTATTGTTATGCATCCACTTCAAAGAATCATTTCGGTTACTGTTCTCTTGACTTATTCCTTGCCTTAATTCAACAAAGTAAATATATATATATATATATATATATATATATATATATATATATATATATATATATATATATATATATATATATATATATATATATATATATATATATATATATATTCATGTACATACATGAACTCATAACCCACTTGCATATAACAGTACCATTTTTTTTCTCTGTTTCTACTTCATACGTTTATCAACACCTAACCTCACTACCTTGTTCCATTAATTCGATCATTATCACAACAGACCACCACTTGTGTTATTTTTCTTTGACGAGCAAGAACCAAAACATTACTCTATTTGATCACAAAATCCCCACACTTGCTACCATCGAAAACTAGCTGCTACCTTTGTTTCGTTTCTGTTTTAGACACAAGACCAAACCGAACCATCACCATTTTTTTTCTCTGTTTCTACTTCATACGTTTATCAACACCTAACCTCACTACCTTGTTCCATTAATTCGATCATTATCACAACAGACCACCACTTGTGTTATTTTTCTTTGACGAGCAAGAACCAAAACATTACTCTATTTGATCACAAAATCCCCACACTTGCTACCATCGAAAACTAGCTGCTACCTTTGTTTCGTTTCTGTTTTAGACACAAGACCAAACCGAACCATCACCTTACAAGCAGCCATTGCAATTCACTACTGCAAACTGCTGTTGTAGCTGCAGTCACTTTCTGTTTCAATATGCAAAATACAAGATAAAACACCACTAACAATCACCTTGCAAACCCACAACTTGCTATCACTCATCTGGGTGTACTAGTTCTGCCAAGACTGCTGCTATATTTCCTTTTCTTTCAATTAATACTACTATGACAGCTTCCACGATCACCTTGAAATCACCATAACCATTTCTGTTTTGTTCCAACAAACATACCACCAATTATTTAGTCTATCTACATATAAATATATATATATACGCATATAGATATATATAATCAGCTCAATCAAACCACCACAACCCTACCAATTAAACTATTATCAAACATCACACATACCTAACTATTGTTTGAATCTTCCTGTTTCTGGCTCAGTTAGACAGTCATTAAATTAAACATCCATCGAACCATTATCATCAGACGATACTACTATAATTGTTTATCCTGGTTCCTGTCAAAACAAACCAACGTCACCTTCATTTTACAATCACACAACCCCAACCTTGTTATCTATTATTGAAAACAACTATGATTCATTATTTCCTAAATTACTCAATTAACCAAATACTCACTTGACAATCTGTTGCTGCTGCTACTGCTACGTTAGGTAACCCTCTGCCTTCTGTCAAGATCACCACTTCAACTGCTAGATTCAATCCTGTCTTCCTGTTTAAATCATAATAAAACACACCAAATGAATTAATTTATAACTGTCACTGCTAAATGATTTATTCTACTGCTCTCTGATGTTTCTATTTTTTTTTCTCACTTCTATTTTCATCAATTAAATCAAACAGATAAATTACATCATCATAAACCTGGATGAATTAATTACTATATTACAATGAACGAGAATGGTTGATAAAAATATAAAAAATTATTTAAGTAAATAAGTAAATAAATAACAAGAACATCATTTACCTAATTGATCAATTACTGGACCAAGCATAATCGATTGATGATGATGCAATCACTGTTACTACTCGCTGCGATGTGTAATTATTCTTCCTAATTTGAACAGACACAAATCGAACACCAATTACTGCTTTGATTGTCTGTGTTATTCAATAACGATGATGAATAGGATTGATGATGACGGTGGAACGGTGATGATGATAAATCCATGACCTATTGAACACCAACGATTGTTGTTAGATTGATTGATTTGTGATGAAGCGAAGCAACCCTAATTCGTGTTATTATCTGTGTGTGATACTTCTGCTATTCGATCTGATTTGGGAGAAACAAACAGCGTGTTTTTATTTATTTATTAGGTACTCCGTATTATTATTATTATTATTATTATTATTATTATTATTATTATTAGAATTATTATTAACAATATTATCATAAAAATGATTATTACTAATATTACTATTATTATCATTAATATTATTATCAGCATAATTATTAAAAATAATAGAAGTATCATTATTATTAAAATTTCATTATTATTACTATAATCATTACTATTAAAAATTATTATTCTACATATAGCTATTAATACCTAAAATTATAAAAATAATACAACTAAACATTATTAATATTATTATTATCATGGTTATTATTACTATAACTATTATTATTATTAAAAATAAATACTATTATTACTATTAGAAGATAATACAACTTTTTATTTAATATTATCAATTTAACAAATAACTAATAAAACTGTACGCAATACATATAACTTAACAATATTAATATTTTTTTTATAAAATCCATATCACTGATTATATATATAAATTTCTCCGATTACAATTATACATGTTAATATATATACTTGATATAGGTTCGTGAATTCGAGGCCAAACCCTGCATTGTTCAGTTAATCAATATTGTCATATGTATTTTTACAACAAAATACATTAGGTGAGTTTCATTTGCTCCCTTTTTAAATGCTTTTGCAATATATATTTTTGGGACTGAGAATACATGCGTTGCTTTTATAAATGTTTTACAAAATAGACACAAGTACTTAAAATTACATTCTATGGTTGGATTATTAACCGAATATCGCCCTTCAAGTCTGGTAACCTAAGAATTAAGGGAAATGGCCCCTGATTGACGCGAATCCTAAAGATAGATCTATGGACCTTGACAAGTCCCATTCGGGGTACGAATGCTTTACTACTTCGAGATTATTATACTGACGAGAGGTTCTGTTTTGGGGATATTCTATGCATTAAGTTAACGTCGGTTACCAGGTGTTCAATCCATATGAATGATTTTTATCTCTATGTAGTTTGCGAAATGCCTGATACGAGATGTGTATTTATGAGAAATGAAATCTTGTGGTCTATTAAAATGATGGAAATGATTATTTATGTTAAACTAATGAACTCACCAACCTTTTGGTTGACACTTTAAAGCATGTTTATTCTCAGGTACGAAAGAAATCTTCCGCTGTGCATTTGCTCATCTTAGAGATATTACTTGGAGTCATTCATGACATATTTCAAAAGACGTTGCATTCGAGTCGTTGAGTTCATCAAGATTGTTATTAAGTCAATTATAGTTAAATATATTATGAAATGGTATGCATGCCGTCAACTTTCAATGTAATGAAAGGTTGTCTTTTCAAAAACGAATGCAATGTTTGTAAAATGTATCATATAGAGGTCAAGTACCTCGCGATTGTTATCAACTGTTGTGAATCGTTTATAATCGATATGGACTTCGTCCGGATGGATTAGGACGGGTCCCTTCATCATGCATGTTTTAAGCTTATATATAAATTAGATCGTTATGCATATATTAGCTTCATCATGCTACTCTTACTTGTATTCTTACAATATGTATTCAACATGCTATGCTTATATTATGTGCAATATGCTTAACATGCTATGCTTATGATATGTGTATGCCATGCTTGTGTCCTTACATGCTTATTTGAAACTACTATGATAATATTTATAGTGTTGCATGATATGATTACGTGTGCTACTCTTACTTGTTTGCCATGCTATATTATTCTTGTGTTTTAACATGCTTGTTTGAACCTACCTTCTTTCATACATGCTCTAGCATCGAAGCTTATGAATATGATTGTTATGCATGATTTTTTGCTTAACAATTGATCTCATGTATATTAGCTTTTGCATGGTACTCTCACTTATGTTTCCACATTATGCTATGTGCAATATGTATACCATGCTATGCTATATGGTTCTACATGCTTGCTTAAACCTACTTGCTTCTATACATGCCTGAAATTGGTAGAACTAGTGAGGTAATGTTGGTACTTAATGATAATGCTGCATGATACACTAAGGCTTCTGCTCACTACCTGTTATATCGCACATTCATGCTATACTATTAATTAACCTTGATATGTGGTGGTTCATACGCGCGTTTGATCTTACATGCTCTCTAATGATCACATATATTGGTCAAAGTCCTCACTCCACTATCTTTGTTATCAATGGCATACAATTAGTCTTATGCTTGCTATATATAATCATGTGTGTGCACTAACCCTTGATTGAAGGTTTATCCAGCTCGTTGAGTTCATATCACTCCTTACTTGATATTATGACTTATGTGTGGACTAATCCTCTTTTCTATGAGTCTTATATTGCACATTTCAAGGGGGAGCTATATCATATACCGCTATGTAAGATTTAAGGAGGAGCATTACTCTAGGGCGCGCTTAGTTCCAGGGGGAGCTAACCTTTTTACTTCGACAAAAGGGGGAGAAAGTGTATGGTAAGTGATGTTAACACTTATGTCGGCTTACATAAGTAAACACTTACTCATATGTTTGTCATCATCAAAAAGGGGGATAGTGTTGGTTGAGAATCCAATGATAATATTCAAAAGTTAATCTCTTTGTTTTGATGATGACACAAAAGAGATAAGTGCTTAATCATATGTAAGACGACATGAGTTCATAAGCCTACACTATCTCTAGAAAAAGACCAATACATAAATAATTAACTTGATAAAATTGCTATGCGGCTGCACCACGGTCGACCGTGAGTCTGACCGTGGATGTCCTATTCTAATGATTGCACCTTTTTCTAAAACTGTCAATCTACGGCTAACCTCACGGTCGACCGCCGCTCGACCGTAGTTTTCTCTGTTACCAAAATCATTCACTTTAAGTTAGACCACATTGAGGCATCTATAATTTACAAAACCTTTTTAAACATACTTATAATAGTTGCCTTCTTTGTTTTCAAAAGAGTTTTGAACCAAAAGATGTTAATCTTGATTAATCATACCTAATGACACCTTAATGACAATTTAACTTGAAATAAGATTAAACACACAAGTGTTATATCTTTTTATCCTATTACATAATGTCATTTAAACATACTAATAATGGTCATTAAAGTCCCAATTAAAGAGGTGCTCTTCCATTAGTTTTATGTACCATTGTATGTACTCAAGGTTGTAACAATGATCATTAAGTTCCAACTAGATTCAAACTAGTTCAATTAAGATGCAATAAGGTTCTAAAGAACTAGATACTTCCATCAAAGAAAAGACAAGTTGGTGAAGACATGGGTATGAGGTTTGGAATGTTGTGGTTTATCTCTTTACGATTAGTGCAACTAGTCAAAGTGTTCTCAAACTAGTTCAATGGAGTTGTAACAAGGTTCCAATGGGCAAGATACTTCCATAAAAGATGAAGACAAAGGTTTAAAGATTTGGATAATGAAGTTTGGATGCTAGTGATTGATGGAATTCAACATAATAACAAGTTTCTTAATGTTAATAAAATCATGAAACCAATTCATATTAAGTTATAACAAGCGGAAGCATAATTACTAAGAAAACAAGTTTATATGCGTAACCATTTTAATTGAATTCCATATATTTATCAAGTTATGAAATAATGCTTACATATAACAAAGAAGGAAGAAGATTATACCTCCTCTAAGATGAGTTAGGAGCTGAATTTGGACAGCAATATGGATGATAAAGATGATGGAATAAAGCCTATAACTTGAAGCCTCAAGCAAGTGATACCCCAATCAATCAATCACCAACACCCAC
Organism: Rutidosis leptorrhynchoides; assembly: GCF_046630445.1. Lineage (NCBI taxonomy): Eukaryota > Viridiplantae > Streptophyta > Magnoliopsida > Asterales > Asteraceae > Rutidosis > Rutidosis leptorrhynchoides. The sequence goes on along the minus strand of NC_092342.1, from coordinate 169,882,713 downwards.
CTTTGTTTAGTTAGGATTTTAGGACACTTAATACCTTAATTTAGCAAGAAAAAGGCTCTCTTATTCTGCCCAAACAGTTCGGCCAGCAGGCTCTCCAAGAGCTGAATTTTGTTGCAGTTTTTTAAGTGTATATCTTGAACTTTGAATGCATGCACACTTTGTATTTGGTCAAGCATCAATAACTAAGGAATTGTGGCATATATTGGGAGTAACAACAAGCATGGGGAGGCCATCTTGGTCCCCTAAAACTGTCCCCCATGGGATGTATTAAAAAAATATGTCACTTCCAATTATCTAAAGAAAGCTAGTTACATATAATCCCATGCCTTTTGTTACTTACATTTTATAAATCCTTTTACAAAATGTATCACAACATAACTATTTAATCTTATAAATAATTAATTCCTTATCATATAAATTATCCAAATAATTTATCTCAAGTAATGATATTTTAGAAAACCCGATTTTCTAAAGTTTAAGTGTCGCGTATTTGTTTAATGGACCAATCGTTAAGATCAAATACGTTTAAGGTGTCGGTAAGCTTGTTATTGGGTATGACCCGACTTGGGTCATAACATATTAGCCACATTAATTTAATATGTCTCTCGGGCATACGAAAAACCTTCAATCTCCCACTTGCACGAAAAACATAAGAAATTAGTGTAAGTAACGGATACCACCTAACTACCGTCCATCACCCCCAATATGTTATGACTTTGTGCCATTCAATAACATCATCCTTTTCGAGTTCCCATCTCGAATATGAATAGGTGAATCTTTCATTATATCCTTTCGTTCTAGATGTCATGTTAAATCCAAGAGATACAGAGTGATCACTCTCCTTTAGATTTAACTTTATCAGGCCTTAGACATCTGACTCTCAACGAATAAGAGGGACAAATTCCATCTTGACTACATACGTCCTTAATATATACCTTGCATTATACCTGAGCTCCTCCTTATGAACTACCATATTTCAGAATAGCGAAGGAAAGAATCAAGGCACAATACTTGGTAGATATCCGAATCCAATATGTATCTCAGGTCAGAGGATACAATGATATTCGTCTTTACTCAAGATTACATGTGATCAACCACAAAGGCTCTATTTAGTAAATCTTGAGGGCGGGTCTTCCAATATTTGTATCCCACAAATATCTATGAACCTTGGTTGCAACCTTGCCCCACATTCATCCCGTGAATGTAAACCAATCCAAGTTCATAATAGTCCAAACCTCACACTTGCTCCCACAAATGTGATCGACTACGAAATTTAGAATAATTACTTATTCATGGATAAAATATGCAAAATAGGAACATAACTCAAAATAAATTAATGCCATAATTATATTAATGAGTTTGAACCATTTCGTTCCGTTACAATACTTAAAACAGATCATAACCAATCACTAGAATATCGAAGCCCTAATGCACAAACATGTCCTTGATGTTTTGCACCATGTAAGAGTTTCGTGAGTGGATCCGCTATATTAAGATCTATGTGAACCTTGCGAATACATATCTTTCCTTTTTAAACCTCATCCCTTATGTAGTTGAATCTCCGCTCAATGTGATGGGTATTTTGGTGAGCACGAGGTTCCTTGATTTGAGCAATCGCACCCTCGTTGTCACAAAAGATCTCAAGAGGGTCCTGAATGGAAGGGACTACTCCTAAGTCATCGATGAATTTCTTCATCCATGCAGCTTCCTGAGCTACCAATGATGCGGCGATGTACTCCGACTCTGTAATGGATAAAGCAACAACATCCTGTTTCAAACTCTTCCAAGAGATCGCACCTCCATTTAATGTGAAGACATAACTGGATTGTGATCGAGAATCATCTCGATCAGTTTGGAAACTCGCGTCCACGTAAACTTTTACAGCGAGTTCCTCCTCACCAGACCCATATATTAGAAACATATCCTTAGTCCTCCTAAGGTATTTCAATATACTTTTAACAGCAATCCAATGACTGTTTCCTGGGTTATTCTCGCATCTACTTGTCAGGCTAAGAGCGCATGACACATCCGGTCTAGTGCATATCATTGCATACATGATTGACCCAATAGCAGACGCATATGGGACTTTCTTCATTCTCTCCTGTTCGTCTTTCGTGGTGGGACACTGAGATGAACTAAGGAGCGTTCCTCTTTGAATAGGTACTAAACCTTTCTTAGAATTCTCCATCTTGAACCTTTTCAAGATCTTTTCAATGTATGCACTTTGATTCAAACCTATCAATTTCTTGGATCTATCCCTGTAGATCCCAATCCCCAAAACGTATTGTGCTTCTCCAAGATCCTTAATGGAGAAGCATTTGCTTAACCAAGTTTTAACACCTTGCATGGCCGGAATATCATTTCCAAATAACAATATATCATCTACATATAGTACAAGGAACATGATAGTGCTCCCACTAGCTTTCTTGTATACACAAGCTTCATCACCATTTTTAATGAAGCCAAATTTCTTGGCCTCCTCATTAAAACGATGATTCCACATTCTAGATGCATGCTTCAATCCGTAGATTGACTTCTTTAACATGCATACCTTTTTAGGATATTGCGGATCAACAAAACCCTCAGGCTGAACCATATAGACATCTTCCTCAAGATGTCCGTTTAAGAAAGCGGTCTTGACATCCATCTGCCATATTTCATAATCATAATGAGCAGCAATGGCAAGTAATATCCTAATAGATTTTAGCATTACCACAGGCGAAAAAGTTTCATCATAGTCAACCCCTTGAGTTTGAGTGAAACCTTTTACTACAAGTCTAGCTTTATATGTATCCAAGTTTCCATGTATGTCGGTTTTCATTTTGAAAAGCCATTTACAATCAACTAGCCTAGAGCAAGGAGGTTGCGCAACAAGTTCCCAAACTTGGTTGTCATACATGGATTGCATCTCAGCGTTCATGGCTTCCTGCCATTTATCTTTATCAATCCGTGATAAAGCATCTTGGTAGTTTGTTGGTTCATCCAAATCAACCACATAGCAACCATCCATGAGAAACCCATATCTCTCAGGAGGATTACTAATCCTACCAGATCTGTGAACGTCTTGTGTATTTTGATCATCCATTTGATCATTCTCAACATTTTCATGTTGAGTGCTAGTGTCAACCAATTGTGTATCATCTGCTTGATCTTGAACCTCTTCAAGATCTATCTTCCTTTCACTATTTCCTTCCATTAGGAACTGAGTTTCAAGGAATTCAGCCTTTCGAGCAACAAATACATTTTGCTCGGTTGGATCATAGAAGTAGTATCCCATATCATCCTTGGGATATCCTATGAAGATACACTTCGTGGATCGAGCATTCAACTTATTAGGGACGTAACGCTTAGGATAAGCTTTACATCCCCATACCTTTAAGTATGATAGAGATGGAGGTTTTCCAAATCACATCTCATGAGGAGTTCGTTCCACTTTCTTGGTTGGGGCCATATTTAGAATACGAGCCGCGGAGCATAGACAATAACCCCAGAATGATAGAGGTAACGAGCTTCTAGCCATCATAGATCGAACCATATCCATTAGAGTTCGGTTCCTCCTTTCGGAAACTCCATTAAGTTGTGGTGTCCCGGGTGGAGTAAGTTGCGAGATAATCCCACAACTTCTAAGATGATTTTGGAAAGCATCGCTTAGGTATTCACCTCCTCTATCGGTATGAAGTACCTTGATTGTCTTATTGAGTTGATTTTGTACTTCGTTTTGATATTCCTTGAATGCCTCAAAAGTTTCGTCCTTGTGTCTTAATAAGTAGACATATCCGAAACGACTGAAGTCATCAATGAAAGTAACGAAGTATCTTTCACCATTCCTAGTTATGGGCTTAAAGGGTCCACATACATCCGAGTGTATTAATCCCAATAAGTCCTTAGCCCTTTCATAGGTCCCTTTGAAAGGTGATTTAGTCATTTTGCCTTGTAAACAAGATTCACATACGTCAAACGAGTCTTGTTCATTTGATTTCAAAAGTCCATTCTTTTGAAGTGTATGCATTCGGTTCTTGTTTATGTGACCAAGGCGACAATGCCATAAGTAGGAATCACTCAAATCCCTTTTGAGTTTCTTGGTGTTCGTATGGAACATTGAGCTACTGCGTGAAGTGTCATTATGAACCAATTTATAAATACCATTCGAAGGCGAAGCCTTAAAATAGAACACATTATCTAAAGAAATATGGATATCATCATTAATGAAATTAAGATTAAAACCATATTGTTTCAAACGGGATACATAAATAATGTTTCGAGATAAATTGGGTGCATACAAAACATTTTTCAAAATAAGCTCCAAACCACTTGGTAGCTTTAAAACAAAGTCTCCTTGAGCTTTCACTTGCACCCTTGATCCATTTCCTATGAAGAGACTTGTCGTTCCCGCTTCTCGATCACTTCTTTTGAACCCCTGCAAAGAATTGCAAATATGAGTTCCACACCTGTGTCTAATACCCATGTATTAGAAGAAGTAATACTAAGCTCAATGTATACCATATATACATTACCTGAGGTTTGCCCTGCATCCCTCTTTTCCTTCAACTCCTTAAGGTAGACCAGACAGTTTCGTTTCCAGTGACCCATTTCACCGCAACCGAAGCACGGATCTTCCTTGGGGTTAGCTTTACCGGCAACCTTTTGCTTCTTGTTGTTGGTTGGGGTAACCATCTTCCCCTTTCCCTTGCCCTTGCCTTGGTAGGTGGGTCCTTTCCTCTTAGCCACCTTCGGCTTAGGAGTGTTATTGTTTTTGGACCCGCCTTCATTGATCGTAAATACGGGTGAAGCCCTTTTACCCATGCTCGCTTCTGCCGTCTTAAGCATGGCGTGTAATTCACTAATGCTCTTATCCCATCCATTCATGTTGTAATTCATTACAAATGTGTCAAACCTCTTTGACAAGGAATTTAGGATAAGGTCCGTGGCTAATTCATTAGACACGTTACAACTTAGACAGTTTGCTCGATCAATAAGGCTTTTCATATTAAGGACATAAGATGAAACGGATTGGGAGTCGTCCATCCGACATGCATGAAGCGCTCGGACCGTTTCAAAGCGCTCGACATGAGCTTGTTGAAGGAACATCTCCTTCAACTGTGTGATCATGTCGTATGCACTATGATGCTCGAAATCCTTTTGGAGTTTGATAATGATAAAAACGAACATATATTTCATAGCATTATTCCTCAAGAAAGACAAGCTTTTAGTTGCAATTGTTCTATTTAAAAGTGATATTCGTTTAAATAATAAAAGGTGAAGACAAAAGACAGATTCGACGAATTGAAGACGCAAAGGTCCAAAAAGCTCAAAAGTACAAAATACAATCAAAGTGGTTCCAATTATTGATAAGAAACATCTCGAAATTACAAGAGTACAAGATTCAAAACGCAAAGTACAAGATATTAAATTATTCGCAAGGACGTTCGAAAATCCGGAACCGGGACCAGAGTCAACTCTCAACACTCGACGCAACGGACTAAAAATTACAAGTCAACTATGCACATAAATATAATATAATATTTAAATAATTCTTATAATTATTTATATATTATATAATAATTTATAAACCGTCGGCAAGAAAGGCTCCAAACTTGTGTGAGCTGTAAAAGCAAACTCCGCGAGTTGCGGAGTTTGCAGTGCAAAAATTACGCGAGTCGCGGAGCCCCAAATTTTGAAACTGCCTATAAAGCTCGCGCATTCTGATCGTAAAAAATATATCCAATATATCCATCCATCTATCTATACGTAATATTTATATTTATAATTTATATTTTAATTTTAATTTTAATTTTAAATCCTAATAATAAGGGTATGTTAGCGAATGTTGTAAGGGTGTAAGTCGAAATTCTGTCCGTGTAACGCTACGCTATTTTTAATCATTGTAAGTTATGTTCAACCTTTTTACATTAATGTCTCGTAGCTAAGTTATTATTATGCTTATTTAAAACGAAGTAATCATGATGTTGGGCTAATTACTAAAATTGGGTAATTGGGCTTTGTACCATAATTGGGGTTTGGACAAAAGAACGACACTTGTGGAAATTAAACTATGGGCTATTAATGGGCTTTATATTTTTTTAACTAAATGATAGTTTGTTAATTTTAATATAAAGATTTACAATTGGACGTACCTATAAATAACCACATACACTCGATCGGACACGATGGGCGGGATATTTATATATACGAATAATCGTTCATTTAACCGGACACGGGAATGGATTAATAGTCACTAGAATTATTAAAACAGGGGTGAAATTATGTACAAGGACACTTGGCATAATTGTTAACAAAGTATTAAAACTTTGGGTTACACTCAGTCGACATCCTGGTGTAATTATTAAACAAAGTATTAAAATCTTGTTACAGTTTAAGTCCCCAATTAGTTGGAATATTTAGCTTCGGGTATAAGAATAATTTGACGAGGACACTCGCACTTTATATTTATGACTGATGGACTGTTATGGACAAAAACCAGACGGACATATTAAATAATCCAGGACAAAGGACAATTAACCCATGGGCATAAAACTAAAATCAACACGTCAAACATCATGATTACGGAAGTTTAAATAAGCATAATTCTTTTATTTCATATTTAATTTCCTTTATTTTATATTTAATTGCACTTCTAATTATCGCATTTTTATTTATTGTTATTGTATTTAATTGCACTTTTAATTATCGTACTTTTAAATTATCGCAAGTTTATTTTATCGCACTTTTATTATTCGCAATTTCATTATCGTTATTTACTTTACGCTTTAAATTAAGTCTTTTATTTATTTAATATTTTACATTTTGTTTTAACTGCAACTAAAGTTTTTAAAATCGACAAACCGGTCATTAAACGGTAAAAACCCCCTTTATAATAATAATATTATATATATTTGTATTTTTATAAATTTAAACTAATATAGCGTTAAGCTTTCTTTAAAGATTTTCCCTGTGGAACGAACCGGACTTACTAAAAACTACACTACTGTACGATTAGGTACACTGCCTATAAGTGTTGTAGCAAGGTTTAAGTATATCCATTCTATAAATAAATAAATATCTTGTGTAAAATTGTATCGTTTTAATTAATTTTTGTAAAATATATACTTTTTAAAATTTAAAAAAAAATTAAAAAAATTAAAAACCGAAAAATTTAATATATATATAAATCTATTTTTAAGATATTTTTAAAATTATAAAGTAGTTCTATTTTTATTTTAGTTTTTAAATATAAGTTTTTATTATATAAATATTTTTATTTAAACAGAATATAAAAAAAAAAAACGCGTCGAATTTTAATCAACCTGTCATCTGAAAATTGGAACCCCGCGACTCGCGGAGTTTGCTGCTTGGAATTCCGCGACTCGCGAAGACACTCTGACACGCCGACAGAAACCCTAATCAGCATTAAATACGGGGTAATTATTATTTATTTATTATTATTAACCCTAATTACTTATTTATTATTATAATTAGTTTTAAGTTTTTAAATTAAATTGTATTTTAGTTAAATTAGTTTAATTAAAATATAAAATTAATAGTTTAATAAAATAAATAATATAAAAATAATATTTTTATAAAAATTGTAATTTTTACAACTTTTTGTATATTTTTATATTTTGTCCCTTTTTAATTGTTTTAGCGTAATATTTCTATTTTTCGCTCGCATTTAGTTTTAAGATATAGTTTTTGCCATAGTTATTTTTTTTTACTTCTAGATTTTTAGGCTTTGCCGTAAAATCCCTTAAGTGCCTTTTCTTTAGACTAAGATTTAGGTACTTTAGAATTTTGCGACGCCTTTTTAAGTTTTAGTTTCTTTTTAAGTTATTGCCATTTGGGATATAGTTTTTCTTGTAAGCTTTAATATTTTTAGACACCTTTTACCTATGTATCAATTATCATTCCAATTAGTAATCTCAATTTGCGATTATAATTTTAAGTTAGTGATAGTAATAAGGTTGGGTTAGTCTAGTGTTTTTAAGTTCTATAAGTCACTCTTTTTCTTTCTTATTTTTATTTTTCGACCTTTTTCCGACACGCTCTTTTTCTTTCTTATTTCTCGATATTCTAGTTTTTAGGACATAGATTTTTTATTCTACTTCTTATCTAAATTTCTTAAAATTACGAAAATTTATTTTAAGAAGTTAAATTGATAGACATCAAAATTTTCTGGTTCGTAGTAATAGTTGGATTTGTACGTGGACCGGGTTATTGGAGCCAAACAGTCCTCAATTATATTGAGACCAAACGAATCCTGCCCCTCTGCTGCATCTTTTGGCTATTCGAAACGTGGGCAAAATCAGAAAACTCTATTAATTGGATAACTTATATAATTTTTCTGTCACGACCCGGAATTTTTCGACAAATTTTAAACCAAACTCTCGATACGATTTAATATTTTGACACGATAAGTGAAGTCCGTTAAATAGAGTCTCAAAAATTTTGAACTGTTCAATTGACCTTCGACCATTCCCGACGATTCATGAACAATTAATTGTAAATAGAAATGTGTGTATATATATGTATATAAATAATAATTAGAAATTTAAAATATTATATGTTGTTGTTATTAAAATTAATTATGTAAAATATGATATTATGATAATTATTATTTAAAACATATCTATATAAATCAAGTATATTAATTATATATTTTGTGAATTCGAATCTATTTAGTAAACGACAGTAACACTCAATTGTCATTCGTTGGATATTAAACAAATTAAAAATATGGATTTTTCAGAGGACTATTATTCGCCACTGATTAACAACGATAGAGCACAAATTCAGTCCGCAAAAGACGACGGCTAATATTATCACACGTTTTAAATTTTAGATTATATTATAATTATATTACATATATTTCTATATCTATGTATGTATAGACATATGATATTGGGTATCACCATCTTAGATCTCTTTCTAGATCAATACCCTTCACATTGATATTATTGCTATATGTTCTATATTTCCTGGTTACTGTTTTAAAATTTTGGATTTGCTCATTAGTTAATTAATGTAAGTTGTTGATCACAAGATAGTGACTGTCATTCCTTTGTTTTAAAACATGGAGAATTATTAATTGATACAGTTTTTTTTTTAACATTACATGTTACATACATGCATTTATATTAACCCACTCACAAACCTTCCTATTGTTTTCCCTACTTCACACGTTCATTTCAGTTAGTCATACCCCACCCCAATTCAATTTGTTCACGGATTGTTGTTTTATTTTGAGAGGATACACATCATATTTACTGTTTTTGTCTATCAACCACCCATCATCCTTTTTATATATATAACATACACACATATAGATAGATATATCACAAACATATACACACACACACAAACCTCTTCTACTTTCACCCTACACCACCGTGAACCACCTTGATCTCCCTACAAGTAACCATCGTCGCCTACACCATCATAATAAACTCATAGCCACCTTTAATGAATACCCTTGCTGTTGTTGTAGTGTTTTCGGTTTCAGTCCAAAAATGACCCAAACAAACTGCAACGTCCGCCACCTGCAAATCATTATTATTATCTTTCTGCTTGAAATTACCCAAGAACACCCATGTAAATTGCTACTCGTTTCCTTCCTACTTCGAATGAAAATCACCACCACAACCGAGACCATCTTCACCAATATAAACCTCCATCTTTCTCTCTTCTCTCTCTATCCCTCTCTTTCTCGTTTTTGTTTAAAAACCCTAACATACTAACTGCTATACTACTGCTCCTGCCGTGCTCCTGCTGTAACTAACTTTTTTTTCCACCTGTTCGAATCACAGACCAATCGAAACCACCTCTAATCATCACATTCTATCACCTTAAAACCCAACTAAAACAACCCGTCACCTACTGCTACTATTTTTTTTGATTACCGCCACCATCCAACAATTTTTCTTTGCAGCTACAAAACATCACATAATCATCTCCATTAAAACCATTGTTAAACACTTTTAAGCTGTGCATCTGTCGCATATGTTTCTTCAAATCGAAAACAAAACACTAGTGAGTAATCGACCGATACCCTTATACTTGAGTGTTTATCTTTTGTGACCGACATGTACCCAACAAATAAATCACTTGATTATTAAAGAAAAGAAAAAGAAGAGAACCCTACCAGTTTCCTACTGCAACTTGTCAAATTCTATAGCACCGACAGTTTTTTTATTCTTCCTATTCTCTTAATGGGTCGATATTGTTCATTGGTGACTTTAGTTTAATGGGCTTTCGTCACTTGGGTTTATAAAGAAGGTTGGGCCGAAAAATAAGATGATAGATTATGGAAATCGTTTGATGATACATTCACGATGTTGAGCACAATTATGAACAATGATTAGGATGATGATGATTAAAATGGTAGTATGATATTATTGATGATGTACGAGTATGATTATGAGGTAAGTGACTTTAATGATACATGGGTTAATTATAAAGTTGATGAGATAATTAAGATGATAATATAATTAAGATGAAAATTATAATATGGTTAAGATGATGATGAATGATGCTATGTTATGATGATGATTATCATGTATGATGAGAGAAGATAATTTCGATATTGATGATGATCACGTGATGATTAGATCATGATAAGTAAATGATGATGTATAATGATAAGGACGGTTACGGTTATGATTATGATTATGATGATGAAGATAATCATGTTATGATGATTATGATGAGTTGTGGTGATGAATGATTCGATAATAATAACTAGATAATTAGGATGATTGTGATAATCATGATATGATGAAATTGATGAGGCCGTGTAAAATGATAATGGAGAAGTTGATAATTGATATGAAAGACGTTTTGATGATTATGATTCGTTGATGATATGTGAAATAACGATAATAATAAGTATGGTTAAGGATGTCATCGGGTTAGGGGGATGTCGCGAGTTCAAACCCGGACTTGGGCATTATTTTTAAGGGCTACTTCCTTAAGGTAGTTATTTATCTAATTATTATTATTATTATTATTATTATTATTATTATTATTATTATTATTATTATTATTATTATTATTATTATTATTATTAAAATTATTAAAATTATTATTAAAAATATCATTAATATTATTATCATTTTTATTAAAAACTATCATTTATATTAAAAGTATCATCATTACTATTATTATTATTATTACTATTATCATTATTAGAAAGATTATCATATTTATCAAAATTATTATTATTATCATTATTATTATTTTGAAATTAATATTACTATTATTATTATCATAATAACTATTATTATTATTATTGTAAAATAAAACAACTTTTAGTTATTATTATTATCAATATTATTTGTCAAATAACTATTAATTATATAAAGCTATATTTACTAAATATAACATAACTATATCAATATATTAATAATAAATATTAATAAATGTAACTTATTAGGGTTTTAATGAAACACTTAATTAAGATAACAATTATATCACTATTAATATGTAAATTCGTTCGACTACAATTATATGTGTTAATATATATATAAATGATAAAGGTTCGTGAATCCGAGACCAACCCTATATTTGTTCAATGACGTCATATGTATTTTTACTACAAAATACAGTATGGTGAGTTTCCTTTGCTCCCTTTTTAATTGCTTTTGCAATATATATTTTTGGGCTGAGAATACATGCGTTGCTTTTATAAATGTTTACGAAATAGACACAAGTACTTAAAAATATATTCTACGTTGAGTTGTACCACTGGCATACTTCCCTGTAGCTTGGTAACTACTATTTACATGGGTATTGTAACGCGAATCCTGTTGATAGATCTATCGGGCCTGACAACCCCAACCGGACTGGACGACCAGTATTCAACGGTTGCACAGTACTTCGTTTTGGTGACTACACTTGGTACGGTGTAGTGAGATTTCATAATAAAGGGAATATGCGACGTTGATTAAATGTTAAGTATGGTTACCAAGTGCTCAACCACTTAGAATGCTTTACATACACTTGCGAGTGTATTATGTTTATGATTATGAAATCTTGTGGTCTATTAACATATTGAAATGATTGTTATGATAAACCTATGAACTCACCAACCTTTTGGTTGACACTTTAAAGCATGTTTATTCTCAGGTACGAATTAAGTCTTCCGCTGTGCATTTGCTCAATATAAGGACATTACTTGGAGCCGATCATCGCAATGGGACCAAATGTTGATAACTTCGTCCAGGTGGATTAGGACGGGTTATGACATGTGGTATCAGAGCGTTGGTCTTAGCGAACCAGGTCTTGCATTAGTGTGTCTGACTGATAGATGATAGGATGCATTAGCAAGTCTGGACTTCGACCTTAGCTGCATATTATAAGTATTGTTTGTCATTCCTAGTGGAAAATTACCTGCTTATCATTCCTAAGTCTAGACACGACTTCCTGCACTTATTTGATAGATAGTGTACAGAAAATTTTATATCTTAGCGTATCTGTTACTGTAGACTTTATCTGACACGTTTCCTTAATTCTCTCCGTAGTCTACGAGATATTCTGTACTATACATAGATATTCTATGTAATTAGAATATCATCCGATATCCGAAAATCATTTCATACCAAAAACTCTTTATCGAACTGAGCAAAATGGAACTCACCACTAGTTCAAGCCTCTCAGATTCCGATATGGAGTTTCACCTAAGCTCCGAAAGCAGCGTCACCAGAATGAATCACCCAGTCATCCATCCCCAATTCATCTGATGTGTTCGTAGTTGACTTAATCAATGGAGACGCGAAGAAGGCGATCCTTTTCACCAACCGAATTTACCTCTTGGCAATGAACCTGAAGCATTTACCGACGAATCAGTTCGAAACCCCATTTTCACCCTCATTTCCCGAATAACTCAACACGATTATATTTTATCTAAAATTATAAACCCTATTCATCCGCTCGTTCCGACCGACAATCATCCCATAATAATAGAAGAAGTCAACTAATTTCGCGCTCGAGTTGTAGTTTTGGAAAATATGGTGCAAAACCTACCAGCTCCAGCAACATCACCGGCACCAACAGTACCACCAACAACCCAAGTTTCAACATCACATGCCTCAACATCTCATTCTGTACCTCGAGCCTAATAATCGTTCTACGAATCGTTCTATCTACTTTATCATCGTTCTACATATCGTTCTACATCATTTATCTTCGTTCTGCATGGCGATTATGTAATCTTTAATGTTTTAAAGATTATGTACTCTAATTCTAACCGAAAATCAAATGAGTTTAATATCATATTAACTCATTAAATTCATGATTACATCTGAAGAAAATATATATGCAAGTATATTTTCATAAAGATTGTAATTAAAAATTCTTTTGTACAAACTTTAATGGTGAAAATATTTTAACGGGTAGGTAATACCCGAGGAATATTTAGATTTCACATTAATCAGTTACACGGTACATTCTGTGAATCTGATTCAACATTCATTTACTATCCTACTTATATACGAATCTGTTCACCACAAAAGAACCATTTTCATTCAATTTCATATTTGGATTTTGACTTATCAGAATCCAACAAGTGGCATAATGAAGAAAACATTGGACAAAATAAAATTTGTTAAAAACAAACGAATTAACTAATTGAAATTTTGTTAAGAATCCACGCTAACTGTTCCTAGCTAACTGGTTACATTTTATTTATCGCAATTTAATTATCGCAATTTACATTCTAGCAATTTACATTTTCGCAATTTTATTTATCGTCATTTAATTTCTGTTATTTACTTTAACGCACTTTAAATAACGGGACACGAATACAAGGTTTCGACATATCATATTGACCCATCTATATATATATCTTGGAACAACCATAGACACTCTATATGCAAATGACGGAGTTAGCTATACAGGGTTGAGGTTGATTCCAAAATATATATATAGTTTGAGTTGTGATCAATACTGAGACCGGTACACGGGTCACGATACGTATTAATTAATTCGAATATTATATATTAAATCATATATGAATATATTGGACTATTGGACAATTGGACTGCTAACTTTGGACAATTAAAATGAATTAAAATATTGATTATAACATATGAAACTAAACAATTCTTCAAGTTTGCCACTTGATTTCATCTTAAACCTCATTTGAATCTTGACGATTCCAATCCATGTTCAAATCTTTCATGATTCTTGAAAACACCTCGATTTGATAACCAATTATCCAGATCTGTTAACTTTGAAAATGCTGACGAAGCAGCACATTGTAGATGGTCTTAATGGCCAAGAGTTTGATGATAAATAATGGAGTGTTAGGAACGCTCGATAGAAAATTTGGTACTGAAAAATCGGATTGAGTACACCATGAAGGAGGCCAAGGATAAATACAAGGACTAAACCCTATATTCAAAGAATCCAGGTAATTCTGATTCCACCGAAATCTTTAGAGAATATCTTGTTCCGAAGTCATGTTAAAATCTTGCAGGAAATCTTTCTTCATCAACCTTCGAACTTAGAAACTCCAAAATATCATCATAAATATCTTCGATATTTCTGAGGATATTTTCATAAATATTCTTGTCCGAAACTATCTACCTCTTCGTGTTTTCTGTATTCCATTATATCAGAAACTTCTATAAAATCTAAATATAAATTATGAATGAATTGTGGAGAAATGTTGGGAACTGATGCATGTGTTAATATAATATAATGACACTTGGCCAACGTGATTATATTACAGTAAATCATGCTGAGTTTCTAATGGAACGTGATGATTCACAGATCATACTCTCATCATGTGCCATGTTACACGACTCTTTCATTCTACTTAATTTCTAAGCATATCACGGAAATATTTCCTTGATATTTCTGTTCCCTCGTAATTCCAATAAATTGTTAATAAATCGTGCTATTGCATTTTATTTCTGATTAGAAGATTTTCTTTAAATTCCATGAATTCCGAAAATCAACCATGACTATGTAAAAAGTTAAGACGAACCTTAATTTAATCATTTCGCTCTTTTGCGATAGCTTCATTCGCACGCTTCACATAATCGAATCGTTTTATCTATATTAATCAATAATGATAATACTCTATTTATCAACTTATATTCGTCATGAAAAACATTCTTATTGTTAACCATGACGACCTCGATCAAATTTCGGGACGAAATTTCTTTAACGGGTAGGTACTGTCACGACCCGGAATTTTTCGACAAATTTTAAACCAAACTCTCGATACGATTTAATATTTTGACACGATAAGTGAAGTCCGTTAAATAGAGTCTCAAAAATTTTGAACTGTTCGATTGACCTTTGACCATTCCCGACGATTCATGAACAATTAATTGTAAATAGAAATGTGTGTATATATATGTATATAAATAATAATTAGAAATTTAAAATATTATATGTTGTTGTTATTAAAATTAATTATGTAAAATATGATATTATGATAATTATTATTTAAAACATATCTATATAAATCAAGTATATTAATTATATATTTTGTGAATTCGAATCTATTTAGTAAACGACAGTAACACTCAATTGTCATTCGTTGGATATTAAACAAATTAAAAATATGGATTTTTCAGAGGACTATTATTCGCCACTGATTAACAACGATAGAGCACAAATTCAGTCCGCAAAAGACGACGGCTAATATTATCACACGTTTTAAATTTTAGATTATATTATAATTATATTACATATATTTCTATATCTATGTATGTATAGACATATGATATTGGGTATCACCATCTTAGATCTCTTTCTAGATCAGTACCCTTCACATTGATATTATTGCTATGTGTTCTCTATTTCCTGGTTACTGTTTTAAAATTTTGGATTTGCTCATTAGTTAATTAATGTAAGTTGTTGATCACAAGATAGTGACTGTCATTCCTTTGTTTTAAAACATGGAGAATTATTAATTGATACAGTTTTTTTTTAACATTACATGTTACATACATGCATTTATATTAACCCACTCACAAACCTTCCTATTGTTTTCCCTACTTCACACGTTCATTTCAGTTAGTCATACCCCACCCCAATTCAATTTGTTCACGGATTATTGTTTTATTTTGAGAGGATACACATCATATTTACTGTTTTTGTCTATCAACCACCCATCATCCTTTTTATATATATAACATACACACATATAGATAGATATATCACAAACATATACACACACACATACAAACCTCTTCTACTTTCACCCTACACCACCGTGAACCACCTTGATCTCCCTACAAGCAACCATCGTCACCTACACCATCACAATAAACTCACAGCCACCTTTAATGAATACCCTTGCTGTTGTTGTAGTGTTTTCGATTTCAGTCCAAAAATGACCCAAACAAACTGCAACGTCCGCCACCTGCAAATCATTATTATTATATTTCTGCTTGAAATTACCCAAGAACACCCATGTAAATTGTTACTCGTTTCCTTCCTACTTCGAATGAAAATCACCACCACAACCGAGACCATCTTCACCAATATAAACCTCCATCTTTCTCTCTTCTCTCTCTATCCCTCTCTTTCTCGTTTTTGTTTAAAAACCCTAACATACTAACTGCTATACTACTGCTCCTGCCGTGCTCCTGCTGTAACTAACTTTTTTTTTCCACCTGTTCGAATCACAGACCAATCGAAACCACCTCTAATCATCACCTTCTATCACCTTAAAACCCAACTAAAACAACCCGTCACCTACTGCTACTATTTTTTTTGATTACCGCCACCATCCAACAATTTTTCTTTGCAGCTACAAAACATCACATAATCATCTCCATTAAAACCATTGTTGAACACTTTTAAGCTGTGCATCTGTCGCATCTGTTTCTTCAAATCGAAAACAAAACACTAGTGAGTAATCGACCGATACCCTTATACTTACGTGTTTATCTTTTGTGACCGACATGTACCCTACAAATAAATCACTTGATTATTAAAGAAAAGAAAAAGAAGAGAACCCTACCAGTTTCCTACTGCAACTTGTCAAATTCTATAGCACCGACAGTTTTTTTATTCTTCCTATTCTCTTAATGGGTCAATTTTGTTCATTGTGGACTTTAGTTTAATGGGCTTTCGTCACTTGGGTTTATAAAGAAGGTTGGGCCGAAAAATAAGATGATAGATTATGGAAATCGTTTGATGATACATTCACGATGTTGAGCACAATTATGAACAATGATTAGGATGATGATGATTAAAATGGTAGTATGATATTATTGATGATGTATGAGTATGGTTATGAGGTAAGTGACTTTAATGATACATGGGTTAATTATAAAGTTGATGAGATAATTAAGATGATAATATAATTAAGATGAAAATTATAATATGGTTAAGATGATGATGAATGATGCTATGTTATGATGATGATTATCATGTATGATGAGAGAAGATAATTTCGATATTGATGATGATCACGTGATGATTACATCATGATAAGTAAATGATGATGTATAATGATAAGGACGGTTACGGTTATGATTATGATTATGATGATGAAGATAATCATGTTATGATGACTATGATGAGTTGTGGTGATGAATGATTCGATAATAATAACTAGATAATTAGGATGATTGTGATAATCATGATATGATGAAATTGATGAGGCCGTGTAAAATGATAATGGAGAAGTTGATAATTGATATGAAAGACGTTTTGATGATTATGATTCGTTGATGATAGGTGAAATAACGATAATAATAAGTATGGTTAAGGATGTCATCGGGTTAGGGGGATGTCGCGGGTTCAAACCCGGACTTGGGCATTATTTTTAAGGGCTACTTCCTTAAGGTAGTTATTTATCTAATTATTATTATTATTATTATTATTATTATTATTATTATTATTATTATTATTATTATTATTATTATTATTATTATTATTATTATTATTATTATTAAAATTATTAAAATTATTATTAAAAATATCATTAATATTATTATCATTTTTATTAAAAACTATCATTTATATTAAAAGTATCATCATTACTATTATTATTATTATTATTATTATCATTATTAGAAAGATTATCATATTTATCAAAATTATTATTATTATCATTATTATTATTTTGAAATTAATATTACTATTATTATTATCATAATAACTATTATTATTATTATTGTAAAATAAAACAACTTTTAGTTATTATTATTATCAATATTATTTGTCAAATAACTATTAATTATATAAAGCTATATTTACTACATATAACATAACTATATTAATATATTAATAATAAATATTAATAAATGTAACTTATTAGGGTGTTAATGAAACACTTAATTAAGATAACAATTATATCACTATTAATATGTAAATTCGTTCGACTACAATTATATGTGTTAATATATATATAAATGATATAGGTTCGTGAATCCGAGACCAACCCTATATTTGTTCAATGACGTCATATGTATTTTTACTACAAAATACAGTATGGTGAGTTTCCTTTGCTCCCTTTTTAATTGCTTTTGCAATATATATTTTTGGGCTGAGAATACATGCGTTGCTTTTATAAATGTTTACGAAATAGACACAAGTACTTAAAAATATATTCTACGTTGAGTTGTACCACTGGCATACTTCCCTGTAGCTTGGTAACTACTATTTACATGGGTATTGTAAACGCGAATCCTGTTGATAGATCTATCGGGCCTGACAACCCCAACCGGACTGGACGACCAGTATTCAACGGTTGCACAGTACTTCGTTTTGGTGACTACACTTGGTACGGTGTAGTGAGATTTCATAATAAAGGGAATATGCGACGTTGATTAAATGTTAAGTATGGTTACCAAGTGCTCAACCACTTAGAATGCTTTACATACACTTGCGAGTGTATTATGTTTATGATTATGAAATCTTGTGGTCTATTAACATATTGAAATGATTGTTATGATAAACCTATGAACTCACCAACCTTTTGGTTGACACTTTAAAGTATGTTTATTCTCAGGTACGAATTAAGTCTTCCGCTGTGCATTTGCTCAATATAAGGACATTACTTGGAGCCGATCATCGCAATGGGACCAAATGTTGATGACTTCGTCCAGGTGGATTAGGACGGGTTATGACATTTTCTTTCCTTTTTAAAAACTAATAGGATATTCAGTGAATGCACCGAGCAAGACGTTCACCACCTTTTGTACGTTCACCACCTGTAACTAGATCAAGACATTTAGCAAATATTACCGCCGTTGATTTTTCTTTATAATCGTCATCCAGTCGACCAAGTACTCCAGTTCAAATTTCCGATAATCCATTTTTTGAACCCGACCTCACAATTGAGAATCCGGAGAATATTCAAGGATGATTCATAGATCCTGAACCATTAAATTTTCCTCCGGAACCACCAATCATTCAAACAGAGATTGTTGAGGAACGAACCATTAAATCAGAATCCTCTAGTGATTCCGATTCAACAAATTCAATTATGGAGAATCTGGAACCTTTAAGTATAGAAGACTGAATGAGAGCTAAACGCACTAGCCAAGGTCACGCAATTACTCATCCAGACATTAATGCGCCAGATTATGAAATCAAAGGACAAATTCTACACATGGTGACTAATCAATGCCAATTTAGTGGTGCGCCGAAGGAAGATCCAAATGAACATCTTCGTACCTTTAATAGGATCTGCACTCTATTTAAAATAAGAGAAGTTGAGGATGAACAGATATATCTCATGTTATTTCCCTGGACTTTAAAGGGAGAAGCCAAAGATTGGTTGGAATCTTTACCTGAAGGGGCGATTGATACATGGGACGTTTTAGTTGAAAAATTTCTTAAACAATTCTTTCCGGCATCTAAAGCCGTAAGACTTCAAGGAGAAATTGTTACGTTCACACAGAAGCCAAATGAAACTCTATATGAGGCGTGGACAAGATTTGGAAAGTTATTAAGAGGATGTCCGCAACATGGTTTAGACACCTGTCAAATAGTACAAATATTCTACCAAAGATGCGACATCACTACAAGGAAAGACATAGATATAGCAGCTGGTGGTTCCAGTATGAAGAAAACCGAAACTGATGCTTACAAAATTATTGATAACACTGCTTCTCACTCGCATGAGTGGCACCAAGAAAAAGATATCGTTAGATCATCTAAAGCAGCTAGAGCCGATTCTAGCCATGACTTAGATTCCATTTTCGCAAAGATAGATGCTGTCGAGAGACGAATGGAAAAGATGACTAAAGATATACACTCAATACAAATTAGTTGTGAGCAGTGTGGAGGACCACATTTGACAAAAGATTGTCTCAGTATTGAACTAACAATGGAACAAAGAGAGAATGTTTCATATCTAAACCAAAGACCTGGAAATAATTATTAGAATAATTATCAACCGCCAAGACCGATTTACAATCAAAACCAGAACTATAACCGAAATATTCCATACAACAACCAACAAGGTCCTAGCAATCAACAAGTATCCAATAATACTTACAACCAGCAAAGACCTAATTTTCAAAATAAACCACCATAACCCGATGATAAAAAGCCGAATTTAGAAGATATGATGACGAAGCTAGTTGAAACTCAAACGCAGTTTTTCACATCTCAGAAACAAACTAATGAACAAAATGCTCAAGCATTTAGAAATCAACAAGCTTCTATTCAAAACTTGGAACAAGAAGTAAGTAACCTAGCAAGATTAATAGGTGAAAGAAAACCGGGAAATCTACCTAGTGATACAAATGCTAACCCCCGGAATGAAACAGCTAAAGCCATTACCACAAGAAGTGGTACAACACTTAAACCACCTGAAATACCTGTAACTTCTGATGAAACTATTCCTACTCCACAAGAACCACAACCTGAACAAGATAAGGAAAAAGAACTGGTAGTTGAAAAGGTTAATGAAGATAACACAGTTAAGGCTAAACCTTATGTTAAACCATACCAACCACCACTTCCTTACCCGTGTAAAATGAAGAAAGAGAAACTTGAAGCCGAGCAATCCAAATTCTTGGATATGTTTAAACAGATAAATGTAAATCTTCCCTTCATTGATGTGATTTCAGGAATGCCTAGATATGCTAAATTCTTGAAAGATCTAATCTCAAATAGAAAGAAAATGGAAGAACTCTCGGCTATTACTATGAATGCTAATTGTTCAGCAGTGCTGTTGAATAAGATACCGGAAAAACTATCTGATCCAGGAAGTTTCACAATTCCTTGTTTTCTGGGTAGTCTTAGTTCAATAGAAGCATTAGCAGACTTAGGTGCTAGTATAAATTTAATGCCGTATTCACTATACGCTAAACTAGACCTTGGAGAATTGAAACCAACAATAATAAGCATACAACTAGCCGATCGATCAATAAAATATCCTAGAGGGATAATGGAGAACATGTTAGTTAAAGTTGGTACTTTAGTATTTCCAGTAGATTTTGTTGTTCTGGACATGGAAGAAGATTCTCAAGTTCCTCTCATATTAGGAAGACCATTCTTAAACACGGCTAAAGCAATGCTAGACGTGTTTGGTAAGAAACTGACCCTAAGTATAGAGGACGAGAGTGTTTCCTTTTCAGTTGATAGAGCAATGCAACAACCACAATCTGCAGATGATACATGTTATTATATTCAAACTATAGATGCACATGCAGAATTGTTAGAAGAATTTCCAGAATTACAAGGAACAGGAGAATGTTCTTTAGGAGAAGGTAATGAACAAATTGATGAAGCTGAAATGTTAGCTACACTTATAGCTAATGGATATGAACCAACAATAGAAGAAATTCAAATGCTAAAAGAAGAAGACAGATATCGATATAAATCATCAATAGAAGAACCTCCGAAATTAGAGTTAAAGCCACTTCCAAACCATTTGGAATACGCTTATTTACATGGTGAATCTGAATTATCTGTAATAATATCGTCTTCTCTTACTGAAAATGAGAAATCACAACTCATTTCTGTGTTGAAAGCTCATAAACCAGCCATTGCATGGAAGATTCATGATATTAAAGGAATAAGTCCTTCGTATTGCACACATAAAATCCTTATGGAAGAAGGTCATAAAACGTATGTGCAACGCCAATGAAGACTAAATCCTAATATGCAAGATGTAGTTAAAAAAGAAATTATTAAACTGCTAGACGCAGGTCTAATTTATCCAATTTCTGATAGTCCATGGGTAAGCCCAGTTCAATGCGTACCTAAGAAGGGTGGCATGACTGTCATTACAAATGAAAAAAATGAGCTTATTCCTACTAGGACTGTAACAGGATGGCGTGTATGTATTGATTATAGAAAATGAAATGACGCCACCAGAAAAGATCACTTTCCCTTACCTTTCATTGATCAAATGTTGGAAAGATTAGCCGGAAATAGTTACTATTGTTTTCTAGATGGATTTTTCGGATATTTTCAAATTCCAATAGCACCCGAAGATCAAGAAAAAACCACATTCACGTGCCCTTATGGTACTTTTGCTTACAAACGCATGCCATTTGGACTTTGCAACGCCCCTGCAACCTTTTAAAGGTGTATGATGGCGATTTTTCACGACATGATAGAAGAAAGCATGGAAGTTTTCATGGATGACTTTTCAGTCTTCGGTGATACATTTGAATCATGTCTAGTTAATCTGGAACGAATGCTTATTAGATGCGAACAATCAAATCTAGTACTTAATTGGGAGAAATGCCATTTCATGGTTAAAGAAGGCATCGTTCTTGGACATAAAATCTCAAAAGAAGGAATTGAAGTGGATAGAGCTAAAGTAGATGTAATTGCTAAACTTCCACATCCCACCAATGTTAGAGGAGTTAGGAGTTTTCTAGGGCATGGCGGTTTTTACCGACGTTTCATAAAAGATTTTTCTAAAATTGCCACTCCTATGAATAAACTCCTAGAAAAGGATGCTCCATTCATTTTTTCAGATGAATGTATCAAATATTTTAATATTCTTAAAGAGAAACTTACTAATGTGCCGATCATGATAACACCAAATTGGAATCTACCATTTGAACTAATGTGCGATGCAAGTGATTTTGCAATGGGAGCCGTTTTAGGATAAAGGATTGAAAAACGATTTCAACCTATATATTATGCTTGTAAGACGTTACAAGGAGCACAAACGAACTACACAACTACTGAAAAAGAACTCCTTGCTATTGTCTTTGTTTTTGACAAATTTCGATCATATCTCGTTCTAGCTAAAACGGTGGTCTATACCGACCATTCTGCTCTTAGATACCTATTTTCGATACAAGATGCCAAACCAAGATTAATCCGTTGGATCTTACTCTTACAAGAGTTTGATATTGAAATCCGAGATAAAAGAGGAGCAGAAAATCTCGCCGCTGATCATCTTTCTCGTCTTGAAAATCCCAAATTAGAAGTTCTAAATGAATCGGCCATACAAGACAACTTTCCTGATGAATATCTATTGAAGATAGATTATTATGAAATCCCATGGTTTGCAGACTATGCAAACTACTTAGTTTGTGGATTCCTTGAAAAATGATTATCGTACCAAAAACGAAAGAAATTCTTCAGTGATATAAAACACTATTTTTGGGAAGATCCACATCTGTTTAAAAGTTGTCCAAATGGAATAATACGCCGATGTGTATTTGGAAATGAAGCTAGTAAAATTTTAAACCATTGTCACACAGGACCAACAGGAGGGCATTATGGGCCTCAACTAACAGCAAGAAAAGTTTATGAAGCTGGATTCTATTGGCCTACAATTTACAAAGACGCACACCTTCTTTGCAAATCCTGTGATGCTTGTCAAAGGGCCGGAAAAATAAGTCAACGTGATGAAATGCCACAAAATGTCATCCAAGTATGTGAAGTATTTGACATTTGGGGTATTGACTTTATGGGTCCATTTCCAAAATCTCATAATAATCTCTACATTCTCGTTGCCATTGATTATGTATCTAAATGGGCGGAAGCACAAGCTCTCCCAACTAACGATGCACGAGTTGTAGTCAACTTTTTAAAACATCTTTTTGCAAGGTTTGGAACACCGAAAGCTTTAATAAGTGATCGGGGTACTCATTTCTGTAATAATCAACTTGAGAAAGTTCTTAAAAGATATGGAGTAACTCATAAAATCTCCACCGTATATCATCCACAAACAAGTGGACAAGTTGAAAATACCAACCGAGCTTTAAAACGTATTCTAGAGAAAACCGTAGGATCAAATCCGAAGGAATGGTCCATTAAATTGGAGGATGCACTCTGGGCTTTTAGAACAGCCTACAAAACTCCAATTGGAACCACACCTTTTAGACTTGTTTATGGAAAAGCATGTCATCTTCCAGTAGAAATTGAACACAAAGCATTTTGGGCTTTGAAGACATGTAATCTTGATATACATGAAGCTGGACGTCTACGATTAAGTCAACTAAACGAATTAGAAGAATTAAGACATGAAGCATACGAAAATTCGTTAATCTATAAAGAAAGAATGAAAAAATGGCATGATAAAAGAATCAGAAGTTTAAAAGAATTTAAAGAAGGAGACAGAGTTCTTCTTTTCAATTCACGATTCAAGCTATTTTCTGGAAAATTGAAATCAAGATGGTCTGGACCATTCATAGTCAAAAGAGTTTTCCCATACGGAACGATAGAATTAATAAATTCAAATGGGATTGAATTTAAAGTTAATGGTCACAGAGTTAAACACTACATAGATAGTCCGATGGAATTCGACAATGAAGTTAATCACAATTTCGATACCACAGCTAACTAAGTGTGGGGAGAATTAAGTCTTTAAAGGATAATATGTATTTCTGTTAGAGTTAGATTGTCTGTTTTCGTGTAGTTCTCGAAAATGGAACCCAAATGGTCTTTCCCTAGCAGACCCTAAAGAACTAGTCTTCTCCCCCCATTCTGAATTTTTATTTTTTTTAGTTTTTTACGAAATGAAGACTGCCTGTGAACTAAACCATGGTCTAATGCTACACGCTTTGATCACTAAACATAATAATGACACACTTTTGAGTGAAATAGTATCAGTAATCAGAGAAAGATTGGGCGGAGTAAGAAAAGAATCCAGATGCGAAGATAATAAGTTACAATTTGGTAAAGGAAAATCAAAATCCGCAGCGAAAAGAAGAGCACGACACCTTGAAAGATGTCACAAATGCGGAAAATGGTCACATGGAGGTAAATGTTCAAATAATCAAACCTATTCAAATACCGAAATTGTTACTTTATGCAGAGACGGACCGTTCATATGTTTAGAAGAAAAAATACTGAATGCTCGAGGTTACGCCTATGTAGCCATGGAAAACCAATTAAACCGACTATCTTATGAATGGGATAGATCGTATAACTAAGAATACTATCTCACAGGTAAGTCTGTACAGTTTTTTTTGTTTTTATTTTTATTTTTAACCTTTTGATAATAAACGCTAATTTGTTCGCTATAAAGTATTAAATTGGTATTGAATAAAATTAGGTTTGGCGACCGAAATTATTGATATCATTCAAAAATTTATTACATCACTGCGAATTTTAACGTTTATTCTTAAGGTATAAATATCTTTAATCAATCAACCTAAAATATTTCAAAAATTCGTCATGAGTTAAATTAGGTCTTGGAACCGAAATTACTTTACCGAAAAGAGGGGGGCATATTTTTGATAATATTTGATTGATTAGTGGGATAAAAGCCAAAAAGATTTTTAATTTTTTTTACCATGTTTTTTTAAAATTAATATATAAATCTTAAATTAATATTGTAAACTTTGTAAAATCAATATATTTAAAATTGTAAATATTTGAAAAATTAATATAAGTTTGGTGTGAATTTATAATATGAATTTTTAAATTAAGTTTGGTGTGAATTTTTAATTTTTAAAATATGAATTTTATTTTTATGCATTTTAAATTTTAAGTTTGGTGTTAATTTTTAATATTAATTTTGAATTTTATATTTAAGTTGTGTGAATTTAAAAACAAAAATTTACTTTATTTCGCTAAGTTAAAAATATGATTTTTAAAATTCGTCGTAAGTTGAAGACTAGGTCGTTGAACCGAAATTGCTTTACCCAAGGGAGGGACGAGAACTTTTATTATCATTATTTTTAATCTTATTGAATTAAATTATGCCAAAAAACATTAAAAAACCCAAAAATCTTAGCTTTTAAAACAATCGCTACAAAAAGACAAATTTTAAAATTTTGTCGAGGGACGGACTAGGACATCGATCCGAAACGACCTCGTCCTAAAACAAAGGAAAACAAAATTTTAAATTTATTTTATCTGTTTTACAAGTTAAGGATTGTAAAAAAAAAAAAAAAAAAAAAAAAAAAGGGCCGCGACTCGCGGAGTTTGAAGAGTCAAACACCACAAGTCGGGGAGCTTGCAAAATCCAGAAAAAAATAAAAGCTAAACGAACAGATCAGTCCACAATCCACACCCACAAAATACTGCAAAATACACACACAAACACATCTCAAATTCGTAATTTTGGGCCGTTTTTCATCAAATCTTTTACTAAAATTATGTTGAGAAGGATGCTATCAAGGAATTACTCAAGAAAAACGGTAAATTTCTACACCTAAACACCATTTAATCCGAAAATTAGTGTTCTTGAGCAATTTTATACCCAATTTGATTTTGATGCTTTTTAGTGTAATTATGCTTAAATTGCTTATGTATTATGCTTGTATAACCTAGATTGATGCTATTTAACATGATTAGAAGCCTTAAACTTCAAATTTTGAGTAATCTAGGGTTTGTGTTCTTGAGCAAATTTGGGGCTTTTTGATATAAACAGGTTATGGCCGATTTTTGTCATGAATTGTTGCTAAATTAAGTAGTGTAACATGTTTAGGTAGTTAAATGATCCAAACTTTGAGCCTAAACATGATTTTGAGAATTAAAGTGGACTTTTTCAAGTCTAAAATTCATGAACTTGATTTTTGAGAGATAATGCCATTTGAAACTTGTTTAATTGCTAGTAATGATTATTTTGACATGTTATTTGAGTTGAATGCTTATGAACTTGGTGAACATTTTCGTATATGCTTATTTGAAAAAGTGTAGATTTGATGAAAATATGAAAATGAGCTTAAGTTTGATATAAATTGATCATGTCATTGTAATTATTTTGATTGATGATTTTGCTGACACTAATGCATATTTGGATGCACAAAAATTGTGTTTGATATGTTTTGCAGACTGAAAGGGGTGAATCTTCATCCCAAGCTCGCAATGCTCCTGCTGAGAATGCGGAACAACAGGAGGTGGATAACTACTACAAACAAGATATACCTCATCCAGTCATGACATTTTCTGATATGCACTTGGAAGATTTGCACCCGAACCTGAGATTTGACAGACTTTGGATAGATTATCCAAAATACCAAAGGGGTTTGCATACTCTTCATTCTAAAGCTGTTGAAGTACCTAGGGTCATAGAATGGGGACCATTAGAAGCTGTAGAATTGGCCGGGCCAATTAGGGAATTACTTGCACAGAGGTATGGTAATTCTACTTTTAACGATTGGGTACAGTTATTCAACATGCGTAGACCTGTATATAAAGTATGGTGTGAAGAATTGTTGTATAGTATAGAATTAAATGATCAGGTAGCTAGTTTAACCGATCGATCTTTTATTAGATTTTTGTTAGGAGGTTCGATGCGCCACATATCTTTACTAGACATGGCTCAGGCTTTACGTATATATACGCCTGAGGAGCTAGCATCTGCCGATTGTAGAGGGTTGATACTAAATGGTAGAAAGATAGACGAAAATTTTGATACGCATGGTGTATGGAGTCAAATGACTAGCCATCACCGATTTAAAGGGGGAAATTACTCTTATTTGGATATAGATAGAGCTGAATTAAGAGTAATTCATAGGTTTTTTAGCCAATTCGATTACACAACGAGGTAAGAACAAGGAAAAGGTAAATGAACAGGATTTGTTTTACCACATGTGTATTCGAGACCCACAAAGCGCTGTAAGTATACCTTATTGTGTGGGTTATTATTTATCAGCTATGGTTAGGGGGATGAGACCGCATAGCATAATAGGAGGTGGTATATTTATTACTTTGATCGCTGAATATCTCGGTGTGGATATAAGTCGGGGGGGATTACTAATCGAAGAACCAGAACCCCGAGATACAATAGGTTTAAATGTATACCATGGTGCGAAAGTTTTGAAGAGGCAAAATAACGCCGCAGTACGATATAATGGTAGACATCCACAGGTTGAGAGAAACCAATAGCAAGGTAATGTAGGAGGGGGAAATGAAATGGCAGAAATGCAAAGGTTTATAGCTTCACAAGAGTATGAAAATGCTAGACATAGAGCATTTGAAGATTGGCAAGTTTATCAAAACCAAATCATAGCTTATTGCCAACATATAGGTAGAAACTATATTCCTACTCAATCGCCCGTATTTCCTCCCTGGTCTATAGAGATCCAACCACCGTATCCTACGTATAACCCAGCCGAAGCATTTTATAACACATATGGTTATGCATGGAACCCCTACTGGTATCAGTATCATCCCTAGTCTACTTAGTTTTATTTATTTTATAATTTGTAATGTTGATACATTTAATACTTATGTTAATATTGTAATAGTTTTATAATTTTCTAACTTTTATTATTAGATTTTAATAATGTTTGAATGTGGGGTAATATACCAAACTTAAAAAATATGTATATATGTTTGCAGTTTATCTTATGTACACAACAGGGTAAAACAACGCATTTTCAAAGACTGGCATTAAGTTCAGCAAAAGCAACTAATTTTGACGACAAGATGCAAAATATATGTGAAATAACAACAAGACGGAATGAACAAATGATATGCACCATTTATCATTCAGCAAGCAGACACAAATATGTTTGGAAACTTTGATAAAATTTAATCATATTCACACAAATCACCCTCAATAATTTAAATTGTTACTGATTTCTTGCAAATGAGGGCATTGCAAGATCTTAAGTGTGGGAAGGGGTTAAATTCTTTCGGATTTTAAAATTTTTACTTTATACACTTGGTTACCATTAAAAATACTAGTAAAGAAGTAGTTGTATTAGAATCTAGTGCTCTCTAATAATAAAGAACAGCCCTAGTCTTATATACTGACTACCCAATTCTAGTAAAATTTTTAAAAATTTTCAATTAAATGAACTCAAAATCATGTTTATACATATTTATGAATGATAAAACTAGGTTTTAACACCGAAATTATTGTTACCTCGGAAAGGACATAAATTGAGAAACAAACCAAAATGTTAGAATTCATTTAAAATGGAATAGAGGACAATAAAAAGAAAAATAAAAGCCAAGTGTGGGAAAATTCTCCAAGTTATTCAAAACATATGTCACATATTTTTGTACAAATAACTGAAAATACTTTTGCTTTGGACTAAACTAAACTGTTTTACCCGATAAAAGAAAAGAAGAGATGGATCTACACGATGAATCAATTCCATCGTTAAAAGAAAGTAAAGTCTTTCGAAAAAGAAACGCGCTTCTTGATTTAGGTCAGGAAGTTGTCGTCTAGACCAGCTATAGGTTGACAAAAAATCTAGAAAAGTCATCACTAAAATCAGCAGGAAATCCACGAACCTCAGCATTAAACAGGGTCACCAAGTGGTCAGATTTATCCTAACCATGAGAAGGATTTATCTCGTACAATGGGGGGCACCGTGCAAATTAGCTGGATAAGACTAATGAATCAGATCCTCAGAAAGGATAATCTCCTTAAAGATAAAAAATCAGCTTTTAAGACTGATATTACTCAATCCTAGAGATTTGTGACGACCCGGGAATTTCCGACCAAATTTAAACTTAATCTTTATATAGTTTCAACACGATAAGCGAAGTCTGTAATATTGAAGTCTCAAAAACTTTGAACTGTGTTCATGTATGAAATTAAACTTTGGATATTCCCAACGATTCACGAACATTGCGTGTAAATAAATATGTATATATATATATATATATATATATATATACATATATATAGGTATATATATATAACATTAATTAGAGATATTAAATAAAGTACTATATGATTTGATGATTTGAATTAATAGTTAAATTGTTAGTTAATATATAAATAAGTGGTTTTAAATTCATTTAGTAAACAATAATAACACTCGTTTATCATTCAAAAGGTTAAATTCGAACTTATGTAATTTTAAAATAAATGGGGATCCAAAAATGAGTTATATAAGTTATAGGCTTATTAAAAGTATATTTAGGATCTAATTATTTAATTTTAACACTTTTTATATTTTACCCATAAATGAGAGGGACAGTTGATGTAATTTTTATTTAATAGTTAATGCTCGAATTTTATATCATAATGACCAAAATAAATAAATATAGTTAAATTAAAAATATGAGATTTTTTTTTTCTGAACACTTTTATCCGCCACTGATTTAAACAACGGGCCACGATATCACAGCCCATGACTGTCGGTAGGAATAGGAAGGCTGCTATATTAGTTTATACTATTTTTACACGTTCTTTATAATTCTAATATGATAATTAAGAGCCTACTGTACCACTTTATATAAATGTAATATATGTGTCCTACATACAATCAAATCACCAAACAACCATTTTGTTTCTTTCTGTTAACTTTCTCTACTCCTATAAAATCTTGCAGCAATCACATGACCCAATTCATACTATCTATTTTCTATTTTCTATGTCTATATAAAATACACATACAAATGCATACGAAGACCATCTATCTATGTGTTAATTCACCATGTATCACCCTCTTCCCTTCCACCACCTTAACTATAAATTAAAATGAGTTGCCCACTTCTTGCAACCATCATTGGAGTCACCACCACTCGAACCGTTGTGTTATTTTTCGAAGACCACACTCGTATTCACCATCACCTCCGAAATCACAACACCACCTCAACCATCACCACTCTCGACCTTTTAACACCTCCACCACCTATCGTGAGCTCCACCCAATAACACCACAAACCCATCAAACCAAAACTATCACCACCAAGGACCATTATAACCGTTATATTATCGTTGTTCGCAACTGCTATTCATACTCCTTGCTGCTACTGTTTTGGACCGTTAGCAGCCATCATAAACCTACACAACCACCACCAAACCAGGCTGCTACTCGACTACACCTACTTGCTCGCGATTAACCAACTGCATCTGCTCTTTTTCTCTTCTGTTTCCTGATACAGCAACGAAGTAAGCAAAGATGATGATGATTACGTAATTGTGATGTATATGATGATGATATAGTAAACATAAATAAAGAAAAGAAAACCGAAAACCACTAAAACAACACTCCGTAATATATGATGAGTATATGGGGTATCCTAGAAAAAGATAGGGTTGCCAGAGCACCATGAACTTTTTCCTTAGCCGTCCCTTTTATAAAAAAAAAAAATCCAACTTCAGTTCCATAAATTTTTTTTTATATAAGCTGGGAAACCATATATGAGCCGTGTGATTAGTTTCAGTTGGGCCGGGGTATAGATTGTACAGTTGGGCCAAGATTTATATAGTTTCAGTTGGGCCGAGAGTGTTATTTTGTTGTTGGGCTGCGACGGTCCATCAGAAGTAGTACCAGGCGCTTAATTTTTTTTCTTCTTAGGCTTGGTCATTTATTTACTTGAGCCACGAGTTGCTCTCATATAAACGACAACACACACATGCACTTGATGTTAAAATAGATGTTATTATTCGAAGTGAATAATAATGATGTTGTTAAGGAGATGATAAAATGATGATGAAAGCAATGCACGATGAAGTTGAGGATACAGATGTTATGGTAATAATTATGATAAATAACGATGGTAATGAGATGAATAACATCATGAATGATGATGAAGAAGGTGTGATATGATGATGGATATTAGGTTGATAGTGATGAATTTATAAACTGTTCTGTTTATGTTAATTAAGTCAAAGCTCAAATTAATATAAGAAAAGTAACGACGATTCAATGGTTCAGTATGTTGAGTTTGGACGAGAGGTCCCGGGTTCGAGCCCCGGTTGTAGCATTTTTTTAGAAAAAGAAGAAAGAAAAACAAGAAAGAAAGGGGTTATATAGATATAAGTATCATATTAATCAGGAAAAACAGACACAGATGAATGGTTTATGTTGTTATCGGGTTAGCGGGACGTCGCGGGTTTAAACCCGGATTTATTTTTTATGGCTACTTCAATGAGGTAGTTTATCTATTACTCAATATTATTATTATTATTTATTATTGTTGTTAGATTATTACAAATATTAAAAATATAATTATTAGTATTACTCATACAATTATTATTATTATTATTATTATTATTATTATTATTATTATTATTATTATTATTATTATTATTATTATTATTATTATTATTATTATTATTATTATTATTATTATTATTATTATTATTATTAGTATTATTATTATTATTATTAGCACTCTTACTATTATTATTATCAAATTAATCATTAGTAGTAAAATTATTATTATCATAGTTATTATTATTATTATTAGTAAATCAATATTTTTAAAATTATCATTCTAACAAATATATATTTTGTACACTAAATATAATTATTACATAAATATACTAATATTACATGAAATTATGTTTTAACTAATACAATATTATAACGTTAATTAAGTTATATATCTAATAGGTATTATAACATATTATAAAATTTTATATAAGAATATTAATCTTAATACATAAAAAATAAATATAAAGATGTTCGATTACAATTATATGTGTTAATATATATACTTGATATAGGTTCGTGAATCCGAGGCCAACCCTGCATTGTTCAATATAGTCATATGTATTTTTACTACAAAATACATTAGGTGAGTTTCATTAATCCCTTTTTAAATGCTTTTGCAATATATATTTTTGGGACTGAGAATACATGCGCTGCTTTTATAAATGCTTTACGAAATAGACACAAGTAATCGAAACTACATTCTATGGTTGGATTATCTAATTGAATATGCCCTTTTTATTAAGTCTGGTAATCTAAGAATTAGGGAACAGACACCCTAATTGACGCGAATCCTAAAGATAGATCTATCGGGCCCAACAAGCCCCATCCAAAGTACCGGATGCTTTAGTACTTCGAAATTTATATCATGTCCGAAGGAGAATCCAGAATGATGGGGATATTCTAATATGCATATTGTGAATGTCGGTTACCAGGTGTTCAATCCATATGAATGATATTTTTGTCTCTATGCATGGGACGTATATTTATGAGAATTGGAAATATGAAATCTTGTGGTCTATTATAATTATGAAATGATTGTTTATGATAAACTAATGAACTCACCAACCCTTTTGGTTGACACTTTAAAGCATGTTTATTCTCAGGTACTAAAGAAATCTTTCGCTGTGCATTTGCTCATTTTAGAGATATTACTTGAAGTCATTCATGACATATTTCAAAAGACGTTGCATTCGAGTCATTGAGTTCATCAAGATTATTTTTAAGTCGTTGATAGTTTGATATTTTATGAAATGGGATACATGTCTGTCAACTTTCGATGTAATGAAAGTTTGTCTTTTAAAAAACGAATGCAATGTTTGTAAAATGTATCATATAGAGGTCAAGTACCTCGCGATGTAACCAAATGTAATGTATTCGTTCTGATGGATTAGGACGGGTCATTTCAGTTGGTATCAGAGCAGTGGTCTTAGCGAACCATGTCTTGCATTAGTGTGTCTAACTGATAGTTGTTTAGATGCATTAGTGAGTCTGGACTTCGACCGTGTCTGCATGTCAAAAGTTTTGCTTATCATTTTGTGTCGAAAAATTACCTGCTTATCATTCTTAGGGAATCACTTGCTTATTATTCTTAATCTAGACATATCTTACTGCCTGGATTGCATGAATAGTGTATAGACAAAATTCACATCTTAGCGTATCTGCTACTTCATATCTTAGCATATCTGTTACTGTAACTTTGCCTGTCAGCTTCCGTAGATTCCTCCGTAACTTATGGGATTTTAGTATTATATATGCATATGTAAATTATGTATTGCAGGATACTAATCTACATCCTATAATCTATTTCTTATCAAAACTCCTTCATCTGATCGTACGAGATGAATCCCTTAACCAGTTCGAGTCCCTTAGATTTCGATAGCTATTCCGATAGTTATTCTGACAACTATTCTGACATGGATATTCACCTAAGCTTCGGAAGTAGCGTCACCTGAATGAATCAATCAATTAGCCATCCCCAATTCATCTGATGGGTTCGTAGTCTACTTAATCATTGGAGACAAGGAGAAGCGATCCCTTTCATCCACCATAATTTCCTCTAGGCGAAGAACCTGAAGCATTCACCGGCGAACCAATCCGAAATACCATTTTCTCTCTCATTCCCAGAGTATCTCGCCACGACTATATCACAAGTCAGATTCAAAACCTTATTCATTCGCTCGTTCATACCGACAATCATCCCGGAGTAATAAAGTCAATGAGTTTCATGCCCGAGTTGTAGCCTTGGAAAATATGGTGCTAAATGTACCAGCTTCAACAACATCAACGACATCAACTGTACCACCAGCAACAACACAAACCATAACAACACACACCTCAACATCATAATCGGTACCCCGAGCATAATCATCGTTCTACATGACATTCTGCATCATTTATCTTCGTTCAACATGGCGAATATGTAATCTCTAATGTTTTAGAGATTATATATTCTTGTTCTAACGATAAATCAAATGAGTTTAATATCATATTGACTCATTAAATCCATGATTTCATCTGAAGAAAATATATATGTATATATATTTTCATAAAGATTGTAATTAAAAATTCTCCTGTACAAACTGTTAATTGTGAAAATATTTTAACGGGTAGGTAAAGCCCGAGGAATATTTAGATTTCACATTAATAAGTTACATTGTACATTCTTCGAATCTGATTCAACAGTCATTTACTATCCTATTTGCATTCACCGATATACGAATCTGTTCACCACAAAATAACCATTTTCATTCAAATTTCATATTTGGATTTTGGCTTCTCAGAATCCAACAAGTTGCATAAAGAAGAAAACATTGGACAAATAAAATCTGTTAGAAATAAACAATTTAACTATGAGAAGAATTTTGTTAAGAATCCACGCTAACTGTTCCTAGCTAACTGTTCCTAGCTAACTTGTTACATTTTATTTATCGCAATTTAATTATCTCAATTTACATTCTCGCAATTTACATTATCGCAATTTACATTCTCGCAATTTTATTTATCGTCATTTAATTTCTGTATTTATTTTACGCACTTTAAATATCGGGACACGTATACAAGGTTTTGACATATCATATATATATATATATATATATATATATATATATATATATATATTATTTGGAATAACCATAGACACTCTATATGCAGTAATGATCGAGTTCTCTATACAGGGTTGAGGTTGATTCTACAATAATATATATACTTTGAGTTGTGATTGAGTCTGAGACATGTACACGGGTCACGATACGTATTACTTAATTCGAATATTATATATTAAGCTATATATGAATTATTGAATTGCTAACTGAGGACTACCAACATTGGACAATTAAAATGAATTAAAATATTGATTAAAACATATGAAACTAAACAATTCTTCAAATTGCCACTTGATTTCATCTTAAACCTCATTTGTATCTTGATGATTACAATCCGCGTTCAAACCTTTCGTGATTTTTGAAAACACCTCAATCGGGAGGATGAACCAACCGTACTTCACCTACGGAAGAAAAGATTTATTCATATAGTTATGCACCTGAAAAACCCTCGGAAACTGAGTAAACGTTTAACAAGTAGCTGTACTAATTCCTTTAGTGTTATTATTACCAAAAATAACTTTGCAGTTCTTTTTCAAAGTAGCAAATTTTGTCACAGCTCCAGTAAGTCAACTTTGACTTTTCATTCGAAACAACCTTATTATAACCTTGATATATATGCGTGCTCATTTATTGTTACCAGATGACCTTTTATATTTCACCATACTACCATCATCGTTTAATCATCTAAAAACACAATTCTCCTGAAAACACCTCGGATTGATAACCGATAATTCAGATATGGCTGCATTAAATGCAGAGGAAACAGTAAAATTGTAGATGGCCTAAATGGCCAAGAGTTTGATGACAAAGAATGGAGTGTTGGGAACGCTCGATAGAAAAATTTGATACTGAAAAACGGATTGAGCTAACCATGAAGGAGACCAAGGACAAATACAAGGACCAAACCCTATATTCAAAGAATTCAGGTAATTCTGAATCCACCGAAATCTTTAGAGAATATCTTGCTCCGAAGTCATGATAAAATCTTGCGGAAAAATCTTTCTTCATCAACCTTCGAACTTAGAAATTCCAAAATATCATCATAAATATCCTCGATATTTCTGAAGATATTTTCATAACTACTCTTAGTTGAAATCATTTATCTCTTTGCGATATCAGTGTTACATCAGAAAGGAAACTGTTTTAGTTTCTAAATTCTGAAAGATTTGAATTTAAAGTATGAATGATATTGAAGAAATGTTGGGAATTGAAGCATGGGTTAGTATAATATAATGACGCTTGGCCAACGTGATTATATTACAGTAAGTCATGCTGAGTTTCTAATGAAATGTGATGATGGTTCACAGTGGATCATACCATCATCATGTGCCATGTTACATAACTCTTTCATTCTAATTAACCTCTGAACATATCAAGAAAATATATTCTTGATAGTTCTATTCTCAGTGATTCTGGTAATTTGGCAAATCAAATCGTGCTATTAAGTTCTTTCATGATTAGAACATTAAGTTCATTCGAAACTCCATACTTACGAATTCTGGACCGTTACTCGCTTTACTAGAGGTCGAGAAGAAAATAAAAAGGCAAAGAGCTCCGAAATATAAGGGAAGATATAAAACTCGACCACAACACTGAAATCACAAACTGTGTACATTAATACGAATAACAATATAAAGACACGGTATAACTAAGAATAGTATCACCCCAAGGTAATGGTAAAAGTAAACAGATTTTTCTGGTGAAAGATTGAAAAGAAGGATGACAGAAATGTTAACTATGAAAAATATCAAGGATTAGAACTGGATGAAGCATTTTTACAATCTTTTGGATGTATGAACTAAGAAGGAAAGTATATGAATGTTGAGAATAATGGAACGGAAAAGTTTAATTTATAATGGAAATATCAGACCGAGTAATCGAGGCAGATCATCGTATTTAATTATAGAGATCTTAATTTCCTTATTCGTCGAAGAATCAAATCTTTTAGATTTAGGAGGTTTTCTTTAAATCCCTTGAATTCCGAAATTCAACCAAGACAACGTCAAAAGTTAAAACGCACCTTATTTTCTAAATTCAAAAGTGACTACGTCAAAAGTTAAGTTGAATGTTTACTTTTCTCATTCACTATTTAGTGATAGCTTCACTTGTACGCTTCGAGCAATCGAATTATTCTATCCATATTATTCAAAGGTGATAAAACTCTAATTTTTAACTCTTATTCGTCATGAAAACATACCTATTGCCAGCCATGACCATCCCAATCAAATTTCAGGACGAAATTTCTTTAACGGGTAGGTACTGTGATGACCCGGGAATTTTCGACCAAATTTAAACTTAATCTTTATATAGTTTCGACACGATAAGCGAAGTCTGTAATATTGAAGTCTCAAAAACTTTGAACTGTGTTCATGTATGAAATTAAACTTTTGATATTCCCGACGATTCACGAACATTGCGTGTAAATAAATAAGTATATATATATATATATATACATATATATAGGTATATATATATAACATTAATTAGAGATATTAAATAAAGTACTATATGATTTGATGATTTGAATTAATAGTTAAATTGTTAGTTAATATATAAATAAATGGTTTTGAATTCATTTAGGAAACAATAATAACACTCGTTTATGATTTAAAAGGTTAAATTCGAACTTATGTAATTTTAAAATAAATGGGGATCTAAAAATGAGTTATATAAGTTATAGGCTTATTAAAAGTATATTTAGGATCTAATTATTTAATTTTAACACTTTTTATATTTTACCCATAAATGAGAGGGACAGTTGATGTAATTTTTATTTAATAGTTAATGCTCGAATTTTATATCATAATGACCAAAATAAATAAATATAGTTAAATTAAAAATATGAGATTTTTTTTTCTGAACACTTTTATCCGCCACTGATTTAAACAACGGGTCACGATATCACAGTCCGTGACTGTCGGTAGGAATAGGAAGTGAAATGTCCCGTTCTTATTGATTAAAAACGTTCCATATTAATTGATTTCGTTGCGAGGTTTTGACCTCTATATGAGACGTTTTTCAAAGACTGCATTCATTTTTAAAACAAACCATAACCTTTATTTCATAAATAAAGGTTTAAAAAGCTTTACGTAGATTATCAAATAATGATAATCTAAAATATCCTGTTTACACACGACCATTACATAATGGTTTACAATACAAATATGTTACATCGAAATCAGTTTCTTGAATGCAGTTTTTACACAATATCATACAAACATGGACTCCAAATCTTGTCCTTATTTTAGTATGCAACAGCGGAAGCTCTTAATATTCACCTGAGAATAAACATGCTTTAAACGTCAACAAAAATGTTGGAGAGTTATAGGTTTAACCTATATATATCAAATCGTAACAATAGACCACAAGATTTCATATTTCAATACACATCCCATACATAGAGATAAAAATCATTCATATGGTGAACACCTGGTAACCGACAATAACAAGATGCATATATAAGAATATCCCCATCATTCCGGGACACCCTTCGGATATGATATAAATTTCTAAGTACTAAAGCATCCGGTACTTTGGATGGGGTTTGTTAGGCCCAATAGATCTATCTTTAGGATTCGCGTCAATTAGGGTGTCTGTTCCCTAATTCTTAGATTACCAGACTTAATAAAAAGGGGCATATTCGATTTCGATAATTCAACCATAGAATGTAGTTTCACGTACTTGTGTCTATTTTGTAAATCATTTATAAAACCTGCATGTATTCTCATCCCAAAAATATTAGATTTTAAAAGTGGGACTATAACTCACTTTCACAGATTTTTACTTCGTCGGGAAGTAAGACTTGGCCACTGTTGATTCACGAACCTATAACAATATATACATATATATTAAAGTATGTTCAAAATATATTTACAACACTTTTAATATATTTTGATGTTTTAAGTTTATTAAGTCAGCTGTCCTCGTTAGTAACCTATAACTAGTTGTCCACAGTTAGATGTACAGAAATAAATCGATAAATATTATCTTGAATCAATCCACGACCCAGTGTATACGTATCTCAGTATTGATCACAACTCAAACTATATATATTTTGGAATCAACCTCAACCCTGTATAGCTAACTCCAACATTCACATATAGAGTGTCTATGGTTGTTCCGAAATATATATAGATGTGTCGACATGATAGGTCGAAACATTGTATACGTGTCTATGGTATCTCAAGATTACATAATATACAATACAAGTTGATTAAGTTATGGTTGGAATAGATTTGTTACCAATTTTCACGTAGCTAAAATGAGAAAAATTATCCAATCTTGTTTTACCCATAACTTCTTCATTTTAAATCCGTTTTGAGTGAATCAAATTGCTATGGTTTCATATTGAACTCTATTTTATGAATCTAAACAGAAAAAGTATAGGTTTATAGTCGGAAAAATAAGTTACAAGTCGTTTTTGTAAAGGTAGTCATTTCAGTCGAAAGAACGACGTCTAGATGACCATTTTAGAAAACATACTTCCACTTTGAGTTTAACCATAATTTTTGGATATAGTTTCATGTTCATAATAAAAATCATTTTCTCAGAATAACAACTTTTAAATCAAAGTTTATCATAGTTTTTAATTAACTAACCCAAAACAGCCCGCGGTGTTACTACGACGGCGTAAATCCGGTTTTACGGTGTTTTTCGTGTTTCCAGGTTTTAAATCATTAAGTTAGCATATCATATAGATATAGAACATGTGTTTATTTGATTTTAAAAGTCAAGTTAGAAGGATTAACTTTTGTTTGCGAACAAGTTTAGAATTAACTAAACTATGTTCTAGTGATTACAAGTTTAAACCTTCGAATAAGATAGCTTTATATGTATGAATCGAATGATGTTATGAACATCATTACTACCTTAAGTTCCTTGGATAAACCTACTGGAAAATAGAAAAATGGATCTAGCTTCAATGGATCCTTGGATGGCTCGAAGTTCTTGAAGCAAAATCATGACACGAAAACAAGTTCAAGTAAGATCATCACTTGAAATAAGATTGTTATAGTTATAGAAATTGAACCAAAGTTTGAATATGATTATTACCTTGTATTAGAATGATAACCTACTATAAGAAACAAAGATTTCTTGAGGTTGGATGATCACCTTACAAGATTGGAAGTGAGCTAGCAAACTTGAAAGTATTCTTGATTTTATGAAACTAGAACTTTTGAAATTTATGAAGAACACTTAGAACTTGAAGATAGAACTTGAGAGAGATCAATTAGATGAAGAAAATTGAAGAATGAAAGTGTTTGTAGGTGTTTTTGGTCGTTGGTGTATGGATTAGATATAAAGGATATGTAATTTTGTTTTCATGTAAATAAGTCATGAATGATTACTCATATTTTTGTAATTTTATGAGATATTTCATGCTAGTTGCCAAATGATGGTTCCCACATGTGTTAGGTGACTCACATGGGCTGCTAAGAGCTGATCATTGAAGTGTATATACCAATAGTACATACATCTAAAAGCTGTGTATTGTACGAGTACGAATACGGGTGCATACGAGTAGAATTGTTGATGAAACTGAACGAGGATGTAATTGTAAGCATTTTTGTTAAGTAGAAGTATTTTGATAAGTGTCTTGAAGTTTTTCAAAAGTGTATGAATACATATTAAAACACTACATGTATATACATTTTAACTGAGTCGTTAAGTCATCGTTAGTCGTTACATGTAAATGTTGTTTTGAAACCTTTAGGTTAACGATCTTGTTAAATGTTGTTAACCCAATGTTTATAATATCAAAAGAGATTTTAAATTATTATATTATCATGATATTATGATGTACGAATATATCTTAATATGATATATATACATTAAATGTCGTTACAACGATAATCGTTACA
Organism: Rutidosis leptorrhynchoides; assembly: GCF_046630445.1. Classification (NCBI taxonomy): domain Eukaryota; kingdom Viridiplantae; phylum Streptophyta; class Magnoliopsida; order Asterales; family Asteraceae; genus Rutidosis; species Rutidosis leptorrhynchoides. The sequence goes on along the minus strand of NC_092342.1, from coordinate 169,841,505 downwards.
TATATGTCTCGTTTCAAAATCATTAAGTTAGTAGTCTTGTTTTTACATATGTAGTTCATTGTTAATATACTTAATGATATGTTTACTTATCATAATATCATGTTAACTATATATATAACCATATATATGTCATCATATAGTTTTTACAAGTTTTAACGTTCGTGAATCACCGGTCAACTTGGGTGGTCAATTGTCTATATGAAACATATTTCAATTAATCAAGTCTTAACAAGTTTGTTTGCTTAACATGTTGGAAACATTTAATCATGTAAATATCAATCTCAATTAATATATATAAACATGGAAAAGTTCGGGTCACTACAGTACCTACCCGTTAAATAAATTTCGTCCCGAAATTTTAAGCTGTTGAAGGTGTTGACGAATCTTCTGGAAATAGATGCGGGTATTTCTTCTTCATCTGATCTTCACGCTCCCAGGTGAACTCGGGTCCTCTACGAGCATTCCATCGAACCTTAACAATTGGTATCTTATTTTGCTTAAGTCTTTTAACCTCACGATCCATTATTTCGACGGGTTCTTCGATGAATTGAAGTTTTTCGTTGATTTGGATTTCATCTAACGGAATAGTGAGATCTTCTTTAGCAAAACATTTCTTCAAATTCGAGACGTGGAAAGTGTTATGTACAGCCGCGAGTTGTTGAGGTAACTCTAGTCGGTAAGCTACTGGTCCGACACGATCAATAATCTTGAATGGTCCAATATACCTTGGATTTAATTTCCCTCGTTTACCAAATCGAACAACGCCTTTCCAAGGTGCAACTTTAAGCATGACCATCTCTCCAATTTCAAATTCTATATCTTTTCTTTTAATGTCAGCGTAGCTCTTTTGTCGACTTTGGACGGTTTTCAACCGTTGTTGAATTTGGATGATCTTCTCGGTAGTTTCTTGTATAATCTCCGGACCCGTAATCTGTCTATCCCCCACTTCACTCCAACAAATCGGAGACCTGCACTTTCTACCATAAAGTGCTTCAAACGGTGCCATCTCAATGCTTGAATGGTAGCTGTTGTTGTAGGAAAATTCTGCTAACGGTAGATGTCGATCCCAACTGTTTCCGAAATCAATAACACATGCTCGTAGCATGTCTTCAAGCGTTTGTATTGTCCTTTCGCTCTGCCCATCAGTTTGTGGATGATAGGCAGTACTCATGTCTAGACGAGTTCCTAATGCTTGCTGTAATGTCTGCCAGAATCTTGAAATAAATCTGCCATCCCTATCAGAGATAATAGAGATTGGTATTCCATGTCTGGAGACGACTTCCTTCAAATACAGTCGTGCTAACTTCTCCATCTTGTCATCTTCTCTTATTGGCAGGAAGTGTGCTGATTTGGTGAGACGATCAACTATTACCCAAATAGTATCAAAACCACTTGCAGTCCATGGCAATTTAGTGATGAAATCCATGGTAATGTTTTCCCATTTCCATTCCGGGATTTCGGGTTGTTGAAGTAGACCTGATGGTTTCTGATGCTCAGCTTTGACCTTAGAACACGTCAAACATTCTCCTACGTATTTAGCAACATCGGCTTTCATACCTGGCCACCAAAAATGTTTCTTGAGATCCTTGTACATCTTCCCCGTTCCAGGATGTATTGAGTATCTGGTTTTATGAGCTTCTCTAAGTACCATTTCTCTCATATCTCCAAATTTTGGTACCCAAATCCTTTCATCCCTATACCGGGTTCCGTCTTCTCGAATATTAAGATGCTTCTCCGATCCTTTGGGTATTTCATCCTTTAAATTTCCCTCTTTTAAAACTCCTTGTTGCGCCTCCTTTATTTGAGTAGTAATGTTATTATGAATCATTATATTCATAGATTTTACTCGAATGGGTTCTCTATCCTTCCTGCTCAAGGCATCGGCTACCACATTTGCCTTCCCCGGGTGGTAACGAATCTCAAAATCGTAATCATTCAATAATTCAATCCACCTACGCTGCCTCATATTCAGTTGTTTCTGATTAAATATGTGTTGAAAACTTTTGTGGTCGGTATATATAATACTTTTGACCCCATATAAGTAGTGCCTCCAAGTCTTTAATGCAAAAACAACCGCGCCTAATTCCAAATCATGCGTCGTATAATTTTGTTCGTGAATCTTCAATTGTCTAGACGCATAAGCAATCACCTTCGTTCGTTGCATTAATACACAACCGAGACCTTGCTTTGATGCATCACAATAAATCACAAAATCATCATTCCCTTCAGGCAATGACAATATAGGTGCCGTAGTTAGCTTTTTCTTCAATAACTGAAACGCTTTCTCTTGTTCATCATTCCATTCAAATTTCTTCCCTTTATGCGTTAATGCAGTCAAGGGTTTTGCTATTCTGGAAAAGTCTTGGATGAACCTTCTGTAGTAACCAGCTAGTCCTAAAAACTGGCGTATGTGTTTTGGAGTTTTCGGGGTTTCCCACTTTTCAACAGTTTCTATCTTTGCCGGATCCACCTTAATACCTTCTTTGTTCACTATGTGACCGAGGAATTGAACTTCTTCCAACCAAAATGCACACTTTGAAAACTTAGCGTACAATTCTTCCTTCCTCAATACTTCTAACACCTTTCTCAAATGTTCACCGTGTTCTTGGTCATTCTTTGAGTAAATAAGTATGTCATCAATGAAAACAATGACAAACTTGTCAAGGTATGGTCCACACACTCGGTTCATAAGGTCCATGAACACAGCTGGTGCATTAGTTAAACCAAACGGCATGACCATAAACTCGTAATGACCGTAACGTGTTTTGAAAGCAGTCTTTGGAATATCATCTTCTTTCACCCGCATTTGATGATACCCGGAACGTAAGTCAATCTTTGAATAAACAGACGAGCCTTGTAGTTGATCAAATAAGTCGTCGATTCTCGGTAGTGGGTAGCGGTTCTTGATGGTAAGTTTGTTCAACTCTCGGTAGTCGATACACAACCTGAATGTACCATCTTTCTTCTTGACAAACAAAACAGGAGCTCCCCACGGTGATGTGCTTGGTCGAATGAAACCACGCTCTAAAAGTTCTTGTAATTGGCTTTGCAGTTCTTTCATCTCGCTGGGTGTGAGTCTGTAAGGAGCACGAGCTATTGGTGCAGCTCCTGGTACAAGATCTATTTGAAATTCAACGGATCGATGTGGGGGTAATCCCGGTAATTCTTTCGGAAATACATCGGGAAATTCTTTTGCAATGGGAACATCATTGATGCTCTTTTCTTCAGTTTGTACTTTCTCGACGTGTGCTAGAACAGCATAGCAACCTTTTCTTATTAGTTTTTGTGCCTTCAAATTACTAATAAGATGTAGCTTCGTGTTGCCCTTTTCTCCGTACACCATTAAGGGTTTTCCTTTTTCTCGTATAATGCGAATTGCATTTTTGTAACAAACGATCTACGCTTTCACTTCTTTCAACCAGTCCATACCGATTATCACATCAAAACTCCCTAACTCTACTGGTATCAAATCAATCTTAAATGTTTCGCTAACCAGTTTAATTTCTCGATTCCGACATATATTATCTGCTGAAATTAATTTACCATTTGCTAATTCGAGTAAAAATTTACTATCCAAAGGCGTCAATGGACAACTTAATTTAGCACAAAAATCTCTACTCATATAGCTTCTATCCGCACCCGAATCAAATAAAACGTAAGCAGATTTATTGTCATTAAGAAACGTACCCGTAACAAGCTCCGGGTCTTCCTGTGCCTCTACCGCATTAATATTGAAAACTCTTCCACGGCCTTGTCCATTCGTGTTCTCCTGGTTCGGGCAATTTCTAATAATGTGGCCCGGTTTTCCACATTTATAACAAACTACATTGGCATAACTTGCTCCGACACTACTTGCTCCGCCATTACTCGTTCCGACACCATTTGTTCCTTTCGTTCTATTAACCCCTGGTCCGTAGACCTCACACTTCGCCGCGCTATGACCATTTCTTTTACACTTGTTGCAAAATTTGGTGCAGAACCCCGAGTGATTCTTTTCACACCTTTGGCATAGCTGCTTCTGATTGTTGTTGTTGTTGCGGTTATTATTGTTGTTGGGATGATTATTGTAGTTGCTGTTGTTGTTGTTGTTGTTGTTGTTGGGCCGTTTGGTGTAGTTGCGATTGATGTTGCGATTGTTGGGATAATTGTTGCGATTATTGTTGTAATTGCTGTTGTTGTTGTATTGGTGATTCTTATCACCGTTTTCCTCCCACTTTCTTTTGACTTGCTTTACATTGGCCTCTTCAGTAGTCTGTTCTTTAATTCTTTCTTCAATCTGGTTCACTAGTTTGTGAGCCATTCTACATGCCTGTTGTATGGAGGCGGGCTCGTGTGAACTTATATCTTCTTGGATTCTTTCCGGTAATCATTTCACAAACGCGTCGATCTTCTCTTCCTCATCTTCGAATGCTCCCGGACACAATAGGCACAATTCTGTGAATCGTCTTTCGTACGTGGTAATATCAAATCCTTGGGTTCGTAACCCTCTAAGTTCTGTCTTGAGCTTATTGACCTCGGTTCTGGGACGGTACTTCTCGTTCATCAAGTGCTTGAATGCTGACCACGGTAGTGCGTACGCATCATCTTGTCCCACTTGCTCTAGATAGGTATTCCACCATGTTAACGCAGAACCTGTGAAGGTATGCGTAGCGTACTTCACTTTGTCCTCTTCAGTACACTTACTTATGGCAAACACCGATTCAACCTTCTCGGTCCACCGTTTCAATCCGATCGGTCCTTCGGTTCCATCAAATTCCAAAGGTTTGCAGGCAGTGAATTCTTTGTAGGTGCATCCTACACGATTTCCTGTACTGCTAGATCCAAGGTTATTGTTGGTATGTAGCGCAGCCTGTACTGCTGCTATGTTTGAAGCTAGAAAAGTACGGAATTCCTCTTCATTCATATTCACGGTGTGTCGAGTAGTCGGTGCCATTTCCTTCAAAATAGTTAAATGGAACAAGTTAATCATACAGAATATTAAGAGTAGTTAATAGTATTTTGTAGCATTATATGAACTCATTTATAAAAGCTTTTTCTTCATATTAGCGTTTTATAAGTTTAAATTCGGGTAGTACCTACCCGTTAAGTTCATACTTAGTAGCTAATATACAATTCAACTACTACAATTCTATATGAAAAACTGATTATAATAATATTTCGCGTTCAAACTTTTATACAATATTTTACAAACTTACAATACCGCTTATTTTACATAAAGCATGAAATATAGCACACAATAACTTTGATACAAGATAGTTGTGAAGACAATTCTAGCTAGTACACAAGTCGTTCAGCAAAGGCAATAAAGACACGTAATTCATACGTCCAGAAACAAGTCATGCATTCTGGTTTTACTAGGACTACTTCCCATCCTTGGTCTTGTGCAACATAACCGTTATGGCCGTTGATAAGACAGCGTGTTGTAACGTCATCAAAGGGACGAGGGTTACGTAATGTCCAACAGTCCCGTAATAATCTAAAAACCTCATTTCTTACCCCAATTACCGACTCCGTCACTTGTGGAAACGTTTTGTTTAATAGTTGTAGCCCGATGTTCTTGTTCTCACTTTGGTGAGAAGCGAACATTACTAATCCGTAAGCATAACATGCTTCTTTATGTTGCATGTTAGCCGCTTTTTCTAAATCACGAAGTCCAATATTCGGATATATTGAGTCAAAATAATTTCTTAACCCGTTTCGTAAAATAGCATTTGGGTTCCCCGCAATATATGCGTCAAAGTAAACACATCGTAACTTATGGGTTTCCCAATGTGATATCCCCCATCTTTCAAACGAAAGTCTCTTATAAACCAAGACATTCTTGGAACGTTCTTCGAATGTCTTACAAACTGATCTCGCCTTAAATAGTTGTGCCGAGGAATTCTGGCCGACTCTAGACAAGATTTCATCAATCATGTCTCCGGGTAGGTCTCTTAAAATATTGGGTTGTCTATCCATTTTGTATTTTTAAACTGAAAAATAGACAAGAGTTAGATTCATAAAAAAAAAATACTTATTAATACAAGCAATTTTTACATATATCATAAAGCATAAGCACACTATATTACATATATTACACCACACGAATACAACTATCTTATTCCGACTCGCTTGTTTCTTCTTCTTCGGTTTTGGTTCGTTTTGCCAAGTTTCTAGGGATATATGATGTTCCCCTAATACGAGCCGTCGTTGTCCACATTGGTTTAGAAAAACCTGGTGGTTTAGAGGTTCCCGGGTCATTGTTACAACTTAAGGACTTCGGGGGTTGACGATACATATAAAGTTCATAGGGTTGGAATTAGATTTCTCTATTTTTATGCCCTTTCCCTTATTATTTTCTTTTGCCTTTTTAAATTCAGTTGGGGTAATTTCTATAACATCATCGGAATTCTCGTCGGAATCCGATTCATCGGAGAATTGGTAATCCTCCCAATATTTTGCTTCCTTGGCGGAAACACCATTGACCATAATTAACTTTGGTCGGTTGGTTGAGGATTTTCTTTTACTTAACCGTTTTATTATTTCCTCCACCGGTTCTATTTCTTCATCCGGTTCCGATTCTTCTTCCGGTTCCGATTCTTCTTCCGGTTCCGACTCTTCTTCCGGTTCCTCTTCGGGAACTTGTGAATCAGTCCACAAATCATTCCAATTTACATTTGACTCTTCATTATTATTAGGTGAGTCAATGGGACTTGTTCTAGAGGTAGACATCTATTACATAATATCAAACACGTTAAGAGATTAATATATCACATAATATTCATATGTTAAAAATATATAGTTTCCAACAAAAATGTTAAGCAATCATTTTTAAAGAAAACACGGTCGAAGTCCAGACTCACTAATGCATCCTAACAAACTCGATAAGACACACTAATGCAAATTTTCTGGTTCTCTAAGACCAACGCTCGGATACCAACTGAAATGTCCCGTTCTTATTGATTAAAAACGTTCCATATTAATTGATTTCGTTGCGAGGTTTTGACCTCTATATGAGACGTTTTTCAAAGACTGCATTCATTTTTAAAACAAACCATAACCTTTATTTCATAAATAAAGGTTTAAAAAGCTTTACGTAGATTATCAAATAATGATAATCTAAAATATCCTGTTTACACACGACCATTACATAATGGTTTACAATACAAATATGTTACATCGAAATCAGTTTCTTGAATGCAGTTTTTACACAATATCATACAAACATGGACTCCAAATATTGTCCTTATTTTAGTATGCAACAGCGGAAGCTCTTAATATTCACCTGAGAATAAACATGCTTTAAACGTCAACAAAAATGTTGGAGAGTTATAGGTTTAACCTATATATATCAAATCGTAACAATAGACCACAAGATTTCATATTTCAATACACATCCCATACATAGAGATAAGAATCATTCATATGGTGAACACCTGGTAACCGACAATAACAAGATGCATATATAAGAATATCCCCATCATTCCGGGACACCCTTCGGATATGATATAAATTTCGAAGTACTAAAGCATCCGGTACTTTGGATGGGGTTTGTTAGGCCCAATAGATCTATCTTTAGGATTCGCGTCAATTAGGGTGTCTGTTCCCTAATTCTTAGATTACCAGACTTAATAAAAAGGGGCATATTCGATTTCGATAATTCAACCATAGAATGTAGTTTCACGTACTTGTGTCTATTTTGTAAATCATTTATAAAACCTGCATGTATTCTCATCCCAAAAATATTAGATTTTAAAAGTGGGACTATAACTCACTTTCACAGATTTTTACTTCGTCGGGAAGTAAGACTTGGCCACTGTTGATTCACGAACCTATAACAATATATACATATATATTAAAGTATGTTCAAAATATATTTACAACACTTTTAATATATTTTGATGTTTTAAGTTTATTAAGTCAGCTGTCCTCGTTAGTAACCTATAACTAGTTGTCCACAGTTAGATGTACAGAAATAAATCGATAAATATTATCTTGAATCAATCCACGACCCAGTGTATACGTATCTCAGTATTGATCACAACTCAAACTATATATATTTTGGAATCAACCTCAACCCTGTATAGCTAACTCCAACATTCACATATAGAGTGTCTATGGTTGTTCCGAAATATATATAGATGTGTCGACATGATAGGTCGAAACATTTTATACGTGTCTATGGTATCTCAAGATTACATAATATACAATACAAGTTGATTAAGTTATGGTTGGAATAGATTTGTTACCAATTTTCACGTAGCTAAAATGAGAAAAATTATCCAATCTTGTTTTACCCATAACTTCTTCATTTTAAATCCGTTTTGAGTGAATCAAATTGCTATGGTTTCATATTGAACTCTATTTTATGAATCTAAACAGAAAAAGTATAGGTTTATAGTCGGAAAAATAAGTTACAAGTCGTTTTTGTAAAGGTAGTCATTTCAGTCGAAAGAACGACGTCTAGATGACCATTTTAGAAAACATACTTCCACTTTGAGTTTAACCATAATTTTTGGATATAGTTTCATGTTCATAATAAAAATCATTTTCTCAGAATAACAACTTTTAAATCAAAGTTTATCATAGTTTTTAATTAACTAACCCAAAACAGCCCGCGGTGTTACTACGACGGCGTAAATCCGGTTTTACGGTGTTTTTCGTGTTTCCAGGTTTTAAATCATTAAGTTAGCATATCATATAGATATAGAACATGTGTTTAGTTGATTTTAAAAGTCAAGTTAGAAGGATTAACTTTTGTTTGCGAACAAGTTTAGAATTAACTAAACTATGTTCTAGTGATTACAAGTTTAAACCTTCGAATAAGATAGCTTTATATGTATGAATCGAATGATGTTATGAACATCATTACTACCTTAAGTTCCTTGGATAAACCTACTGGAAAATAGAAAAATGGATCTAGCTTCAATGGATCCTTGGATGGCTCGAAGTTCTTGAAGCAAAATCATGACACGAAAACAAGTTCAAGTAAGATCATCACTTGAAATAAGATTGTTATAGTTATAGAAATTGAACCAAAGTTTGAATATGATTATTACCTTGTATTAGAATGATAACCTACTGTAAGAAACAAAGATTTCTTGAGGTTGGATGATCACCTTACAAGATTGGAAGTGAGCTAGCAAACTTGAAAGTATTCTTGATTTTATGAAACTAGAACTTTTGAAATTTATGAAGAACACTTAGAACTTGAAGATAGAACTTGAGAGAGATCAATTAGATGAAGAAAATTGAAGAATGAAAGTGTTTGTAGGTGTTTTTGGTCGTTGGTGTATGGATTAGATATAAAGGATATGTAATTTTGTTTTCATGTAAATAAGTCATGAATGATTACTCATATTTTTGTAATTTTATGAGATATTTCATGCTAGTTGCCAAATGATGGTTCCCACATGTGTTAGGTGACTCACATGGGCTGCTAAGAGCTGATCATTGAAGTGTATATACCAATAGTACATACATCTAAAAGCTGTGTATTGTACGAGTACGAATACGGGTGCATACGAGTAGAATTGTTGATGAAACTGAACGAGGATGTAATTGTAAGCATTTTTGTTAAGTAGAAGTATTTGGATAAGTGTCTTGAAGTCTTTCAAAATTGTATGAATACATATTAAAACACTACATGTATATACATTTTAACTGAGTCGTTAAGTCATCGTTAGTCGTTACATGTAAATGTTGTTTTGAAACCTTTATGTTAACGATCTTGTTAAATGTTGTTAACCCAATGTTTATAATATCAAAAGAGATTTTAAATTATTATATTATCATGATATTATAATGTACGAATATCTCTTAATATGATATATATACATTAAATGTCGTTACAACGATAATCGTTACATATATGTCTCGTTTCAAAATCATTAAGTTAGTAGTCTTGTTTTTACATATGTAGTTCATTGTTAATATACTTAATGATATGTTTACTTATCATAATATCATGTTAACTATATATATAACCATATATATGTCATCATATAGTTTTTACAAGTTTTAACGTTCGTGAATCACCGGTCAACTTGGGTGGTCAATTGTCTATATGAAACATATTTCAATTAATCAAGTCTTAACAAGTTTGATTGCTTAACATGTTGGAAACATTTAATCATGTAAATATCAATCTCAATTAATATATATAAACATGGAAAAGTTCGGGTCACTACAGGAAGGCTGCTATATTAGTTTATACTATTTTTACACGTTCTTTATAATTCTAATATGATAATTAAGAGCCTACTGTACCACTTTATATAAATGTAATATATGTGTCCTACATACAATCAAATCACCAAACAACCATTTTGTTTCTTTCTGTTAACTTTCTCTACTCCTATAAAATCCTGCAGCAATCACATGACCCAATTCATACTATCTATTTTCTATTTTCTATGTCTATATAAAATACACATACAAATGCATACGAAGACCATCTATCTATGTGTTAATTCACCATGTATCACCCTCTTCCCTTCCACCACCTTAACTATAAACTAAAATGAGTTGCCCACTTCTTGTAACCATCATTGGAGTCACCACCACTCGAACCGTTGTGTTATTTTTCGAAGACCACACTCGTATTCACCATCACCTCCGAAATCACAACACCACCTCAACCATCACCACTCTCGACCTTTTAACACCTCCACCACCTATCGTGAGCTCCACCCAATAACACCACAAACCCATCAAACCAAAACTGTCACCACCAAGGACCATTATAACCGCTATATTATCGTTGTTCGCAACTGCTATTCATCCTCCTTGCTGCTACTGTTTTGGACCGTTAGCAGCCATCATAAACCTACACAACCACCACCAAACCAGGCTGCTACTCGACTACACCTACTTGCTCACGATTAACCAACTGCATCTGCTCTTTTTCTCTTCTGTTTCCTGATACAGCAACGAAGTAAGCAAAGATGATGATGATTACGTAATTGTGATGTATATGATGATGATATAGTAAACATAAATAAAGAAAAGAAAACCGAAAGCCACTAAAACAACACTCCGTAATATATGATGAGTATATGGGGTATCCTAGAAAAAGATAGGGTTGCCAGAGCACCATGAACTTTTTCCTTAGCCGTCCCTTTTATATAAAAAAAATAAAATCCAACTTCAGTTCCATAATTTTTTTTATATAAGCTGGGAAACCATATATGAGCCGTGTGATTAGTTTCAGTTGGGCCGGGGTATAGATTGTACAGTTGGGCCAAGATTTATATAGTTTCAGTTGGGCCGAGAGTGTTATTTTGTTGTTGGGCTGCGACGGTCCATCAGAAGTAGTACCAGGCGCTTAATTTTTTTTCTTCTTAGGCTTGGTCATTTATTTACTTAAGCCACGAGTTGCTCTCATATCGACGACAACACAAACATGTACTTGATGTTAAAATAGATGTTATTAATCGAAGTGAATAATAATGATGTTGTTAAGGAGATGATAAAATGATGATGAAAGTAATGCACGATGAAGTTGAGGATATGGATGTTATGGTAATAATTATGATAAATAACGATGGTAATGAGATGAATAAGATCATGAATGATGATGAAGAAGGTGTGATATGATGATGGATATTAGGTTGATAGTGATGAATTTATAAACTGTTCTGTTTATGTTAATTAAGTCAAGGCTCAAATTAATATAAGAAAAGTAACGACGATTCAATGGTTCAGTATGTTGAGTTTGGACGAGAGGTCTCGGGTTTGAGCCCCGGTTGTAGCGTTTTTTTAGAAAAAGAAGAAAGAGAAACAAGAAAGAAAGGGGTTATATAGATATAAGTATCATATTAATCAGGAAAAACAGACACAGATGAATGGTTTATGTTGTTATCGGGTTAGCGGGACGTCGCGGGTTTAAACCCGGATTTATTTTTTATGGCTACTTCAATGAGGTAGTTTATCTATTACTCAATATTATTATTATTATTTATTATTGTTGTTAGATTATTACAAATATTAAAAATATAATTATTAGTATTACTCATACAATTATTATTATTATTATTATTATTATTATTATTATTATTATTATTATTATTATTATTATTATTATTATTATTATTATTATTATTATTATTATTATTATTATTATTATTATTATTATTATTATTATTATTAATCATTAGTAGTAAAATTATTATTATCATAGTTATTATTATTATTAGTAAATCAATATTTTCAAAATTATCATTCTAACAAATATATATTTTGTACACTAAATATAATTATTACATAAATATACTAATATTACATGAAATTATGTTTTAACTAATACAATATTATAACGTTAATTAAGTTATATATCTAATAGGTATTATAACATATTATAAAATTTTATATAAGAATATTAATCTTAATACATAAAAAATAAATATAAAGATGTTCGATTACAATTATATGTGTTAATATATATACTTGATATAGGTTCGTGAATCCGAGGCCAACCCTGCATTGTTCAATATAGTCATATGTATTTTTACTACAAAATACATTATGTGAGTTTCATTAATCCCTTTTTAAATGCTTTTGCAATATATATTTTTGGGACTGAGAATACATGCGCTGCTTTTATAAATGCTTTACGAAATAGACACAAGTAATCGAAACTACATTCTATGGTTGGATTATCTAATCGAATATGCCCTTTTTATTATGTCTGGTAATCTAAGAATTAGGGAACAGACACCCTAATTGACGCGAATCCTAAAGATAGATCTATCGGGCCCAACAAGCCCCATCCAAAGTACCGGATGCTTTAGTACTTCGAAATTTATATCATGTCCAAAGGAGAATCCCGGAATGATGGGGATATTCTAATATGCATATTGTGAATGTCGGTTACCAGGTGTTCAATCCATATGAATGATATTTTTATCTCTATGCATGGGACGTATATTTATGAGAATTGGAAATATGAAATCTTGTGGTCTATTATAATTATGAAATGATTGTTTATTATAAACTAATGAACTCACCAACCCTTTTGGTTGACACTTTAAAGCATGTTTATTCTCAGGTACTAAAGAAATCTTCCGATGTGCATTTGCTCATTTTAGAGATATTACTTGAAGTCATTCATGACATATTTCAAAAGACGTTGCATTCGAGTCATTGAGTTCATCAAGATTATTATTAAGTCGTTGATAGTTTGATATTTTATGAAATGGGATACATGTCTGTCAACTTTCGATGTAATGAAAGTTTGTCTTTTAAAAAACGAATGCAATGTTTGTAAAATGTATCATATAGAGGTCAAGTACCTCGCGATGTAACCAAATGTAATGTATTCGTTCTGATGGATTAGGACGGGTCATTTCAAGATTGACCTTAAAGATTGAGAATTACAAACTCATGGAATTCGATGATATCTAAACTCGAGCTTGAACGAGAAAATATTTTGATCAAATTATAAACCGATTTGTTTTCTGAAAATCCATTTTCAATGTGTTCATTACCATTGAACGTAAAATCCTAGGAATTCACCTGGAATTCATTAGGTCACCTGAACCAAATCGGGTGTCAACCGTAAGAATGATGGTTGCATAGCATGGTCAAAGACAGGACCTTGTGCCAGACCGGAAAATTATAAGGGTGAGCTTTACTATTGCTCCTACCAAGGATAGTAATTGCGTCCGACACGTTATAGACCATAATTAAAAGCATGTCAGGGGACATTGCCTTAACAGTTGCTTGTTCAACGCTTTCCTTTACAACCGAACAGTAGTTTACCGAAAGGTAATATACGGGACAAGTAAACTGGACGTGTTGCTTTCCTAATACAAGGTTAGCAAGTGGGTGACACAAAACCGCAAATTTTGAGCTAAAATTTTCAAATCTAAAACCCACCAAACCCACAAAAAGAACTTGCAAACACCGGTGAAGGGTTATTCCAGAAAACTTATCTAGGGTAAAAGCTAGATTTAATTTTCAAAAGATCAAATCTTTTCATAAAGATCCAATTTCCTTAAAGGATCTAAATTTTTATAGTCATATGGGACTGTAAACCACAACGTTACTACCATTGTTTATACCGCCGTATAGAAATCACTGATGTACAAAGTGTGAAGAATAAAGAAGTGATTCTTGTATTTCAAGACTATATTGCTTGAGGACAAGCAACGCTCAAGTGTGGGAAAATTTGATAATGCTAAAAACGAACATATATTTCATAGCATTATTCCTCAAGAAAGACAAGCTTTTAGTTGCAATTATTCTATTTAAAAGTGATATTCGTTTAAATAATAAAAGGTGAAGACCAAAGACAGATTCGACGAATTGAAGACGCAAAGGTCCAAAAAGCTCAAAAGTACAAAATACAATCAAAGTGGTTCCAATTATTGATAAGAAACGTCTCGAAATTACAAGAGTACAAGATTCAAAACGCAAAGTACAAGATATTAAATTATTCGCAAGGACGTTCGAAAATCCGGAACTGGGACCAGAGTCAACTCTCAACGCTCGACGCAACGGACTAAAAATTACAAGTCAACTATGCACATAAATATAATATAATATTTAAATAATTCTTATAATTATTTATATATTATATAATAATTTATAAACCGTCTGCAAGAAAGGCTCCAAACTTGTGTGAGCTGTAAAAGCAAACTCCGCGAGTTGCGGAGTTTGCAGTGCAAAAATTACGCGAGTCGCGGAGCCCCAAATTTTGAAACTGTCTATAAAGCTCGCGCATTATGATCGTAAAAAATATATCCAATATATCCATCCATCTATCTATACGTAATATTTATATTTATAATTTATATTTTAATTTTAAATCCTAATAATAAGGGTATGTTAGCGAATGTTGTAAGGGTGTAAGTCGAAATTCTGTCCGTGTAACGCTACGCTATTTTTAATCATTGTAAGTTATGTTCAACCTTTTTACATTAATGTCTCGTAGCTAAGTTATTATTATGCTTATTTAAAACGAAGTAGTCATGATGTTGGGCTAATTACTAAAATTGGGTAATTGGGCTTTGTACCATAATTGGGGTTTGGACAAAAGAACGACACTTGTGGAAATTAGACTATGGGCTATTAATGGGCTTTATATTTGTTTAACAAAATGATAGTTTGTTAATTTTAATATAAAGATTTATAATTGGACGTACCTATAAATAACCACATACACTCGATCGGACACGATGGGCGGGATATTTATATGTACGAATAATCGTTCATTTAACCGGACACGGGAATGGATCAATAGTCACTAGAATTATTAAAACAGGGGTGAAATTATGTACAAGGACACTTGGCATAATTGTTAACAAAGTATTAAAACCTTGGGTTACACTCAGTCGACATCCTGGTGTAATTATTAAACAAAGTATTAAAATCTTGTTACAGTTTAAGTCCCTAATTAGTTGGAATATTTAACTTCGGGTATAAGAATAATTTGACGAGGACACTCGCACTTTATATTTATGACTGATGGACTGTTATGGACAAAAACCAGACGGACATATTAAATAATCCAGGACAAAGGACAATTAACCCATGGGCATAAAACTAAAATCAACACGTCAAACATCATGATTACGGAAGTTTAAATAAGCATAATTCTTTTATTTCATATTTAATTTCCTTTATTTTATATTTAATTGCACTTCTAATTATCGCATTTTTATTTATTGTTATTGTATTTAATTGCACTTTTAATTATCGTACTTTTTAATTATCGCAAGTTTATTTTATCGCACTTTTATTATTCGCAATTTCATTATCGTTATTTACTTTACGCTTTAAATTAAGTCTTTTATTTATTTAATATTTTACATTTTGTTTTAACTGCAACTAAAGTTTTTAAAATCGACAAACCGGTCATTAAACGGTAAAAACCCCCTTTATAATAATAATATTATATATATTTGTATTTTTATAAATTTAAACTAATATGGCGTTAAGCTTTGTTTAAAGATTTTCCCTGTGGAACGAACTGGACTTACTAAAAACTACACTACTGTACGATTAGGTACACTGCCTATAAGTGTTGTAGCAAGGTTTAAGTATATCCATTCTATAAATAAATAAATATCTTGTGTAAAATTGTATCGTATTTAAAAGTATTTCCTTGTAAAATTTAATAGTATTTTATACCCCTTAGCTTTAACATCAGAGTTCGGGTATCATAGTCCCAAGCATGAGGCAAGAAACTTGCAACGAATCGGTGCAATATTTCTCCCAATATGCCAAGGCTTCCGTATCATCCTCGTCCGGTTGATCGGGAATGGGGTCCTCCAACACATACGCCCTGTCCTCTAGTTTGAGGACGATTCTTAGATTGCGGAACCAATCCATGAAGTTTGTATGGTTGAGTCTTTCCTTTTCGAGGATTGACCTCAACGATAGGTTGTTAAAGTTAATAGGTGCTTTAGGAATGTTGTTGTTGTTATTGCCGGCCATCTACAAAATGTAACAAAGTTGTTTAAGTATCAATTTTAATTTAACAATCAATACCCTTTAAATCCAATTGATATTAAATTTTTAGAATCCAACGGTAAACCAAATTTCGGTTAGGTGACCTTTATCCCGTCATTTGATTTAGCGAGGTAGTCATTATATGACAATTGCAATCCTTTTGCAACTTCTAAGTTATGGGATCATGCAATCCTTTTGCATGGCATATTATCCCATCAACGCCTATTTGTTCATCATGCTTCGGTGACCCTAAGTTCATGATTCCCAAATCAAGTCATCCTACTTGTGCTAACGTGTAAATTCAACATACTAGTGGTTAGGTGACCTTTATCCCACAAGTGTGCGAAATTCACCTCAATCATATTAGTTTGCTCATAACGGTTAGGTGACCTTTATCCCATTAAGAGTTCCCTAATATTTTTAAGTGTTTGCACAAAAGGATGGCGTTTAACTTGTTTGCCTTGTTTGTTAAAGGGATTTTAAGATTTCATTATTTCTAGTTTGAGAAAACTTTTATGCCATACACCAACATGCATTTAGTGTATGGTATTTATGAAAATCCATTTACATGTCATGTAATTTGCCAATTACTTGATATAAATCATTTTATATATATGTGATCCTTTTCTTGTTCTTAATAACCATTTATTAAGGTCTTTAGTTGCTTTTAATTTAACCAATTAAATTGTCTTTTTGCATGTCATTAATATGTGTAATTTAACCAATTAAATTGTCTTTTTGCTTGTTGTTATCTTGTAATTAATTGTATCAACCAAACATACAAACACAATAAACATACAAACAACCACACATGCAAAACAAGTTTGTTCACAATCTAGCCATTTTGGTGGACATTTGTTTAGCCGAAAAAAAAATGTCACCGGGTTAAGGGGTAAAATACAAAGTAGGAGATTTCAAATCTCCCACTTAACCTTGCATCCATATGCTCCTTGTGTTCTTCAAGTCTTCATCATCTTGTATCTTCATTTTACAAAATATGTATCCTAATACATTTTTATCTAGAAAATGAAAATACAACCTATTCTATTTTACATACCAAATGTAAAACAAATTACATAGCCAAAATAAATATTACATGCCATATGAATGAATAATATTACAAGCCATATGAATCATACAATTCATTCAAACATTCAACCAAACACAAGGTCAAGGCATAGATTGTGAACATCAACATGCAACAAATATGACCAATTTGCAAGTTCCAAACCCACTTTTGGAACCATTAAAATTCAGCCAAAATCATCAACCCACCCAAACCCGAATATTTTTTACATTCTACTTTCATGCATGTACATAGAATGCAAAGTTTGTGGGTTTTAAAGACCATATATAAGAAGCATATTTCATAGACTTCGGCTCTAGATACCATTGATGGAATTCAACATAATAACAAGTTTCTTAATGTTAATAAAATCATGAAACCAATTCATATTAAGTTATAACAAGCGGAAGCATAATTACTAAGAAAACAAGTTTATATGCATAACCATTTTAATTGAATTCCATATAGTTATCAAGTTATGAAATAATGCTTACATATAACAAAAAAGGAAGAAGATTATACCTCCTCTAAGATGAGTTAGGAGCTGAATTTGGACAGCAATATGGATGATGAAGATGATGGAATAAAGCCTCTAACTTGAAGCCTCAAGCAAGTGATACCCCAAGCAATCAATCACCAACACCCACCTTTGTTTAGTTAGGATTTTAGGACACTTAATACCTTAATATAGCAAGCAAAAGGCTCTCCTATTCTGCCCAAACAGTTCGGCCAGCAGGCTCTCCAAGAGCTGAATTTTGTTGCAGTTTTTTAAGTGTATATCTTGAACTTTGAATGCATGCACACTTTGTATTTGGTCAAGCATCAATAACTAAGGAATTGTGGCATATATTGGGAGTAACAACAAGCATGGGGAGGCCATCTTGGTCCCCTAAAACCGTCCCCCATGGGATGTATTAAAAAATATGTCACTTCCAATTATCTAAGGAAAGCTAGTTACATATAATCCCATGCCTTTTGTTACTTACATTTTATAAATCCTTTTACAAAATGTATCACAACATAACTATTTAATCTTATAAATAATTAATTCCTTATCATATAAATTATCCAAATAATTTATCTCAAGTAATGATATTTTAGA
Organism: Rutidosis leptorrhynchoides; assembly: GCF_046630445.1. NCBI lineage: Eukaryota > Viridiplantae > Streptophyta > Magnoliopsida > Asterales > Asteraceae > Rutidosis > Rutidosis leptorrhynchoides. The sequence goes on along the minus strand of NC_092342.1, from coordinate 169,822,903 downwards.
AAACCCAATTTTCTAAAGTTTAAGTGTCGCATATTTGTTTAATGAACCAATCGTTAAGATCAAATACGTTTAAGGTGTCGGTAAGCTTGTTATTGGGTATGATCTGACTTGGGTCATAACATATTAGCCACATTAATTTAATATGTCTCTCGGGCATACGAAAAACCTTCATTGATTTGTCAAGAGACAAAAATCTGCATTTACCTTTTTAGGAAATCAATGACAATGGTCAAGGACATTGGACTTTCCTCTTTAGCTAGCACATGTCAACCTCCATGCATATGTCCAAGATCAAAGGGGTAATGGAGTTAACTCCTAGGTGTATTAAGTATATTTTGAATGCTCTATAAAGAAGCCAAAAATTCAAAGAAAAAGGAGCTCCAACGGATATGTTGAAATGCTGACAGAAGTTGTACGGCTGCCTGCAAGGTCGACCGTGGTTCGATCGCAGTTTTGTCTGTCAATATTTTCTTGGAATATAAATACACCACTTTGCCAAACTAGAAGACTACCTCTTTCCAACATTCTTTCAAAGTCATATCTACTGATCTCCCAAGCCTCAATCACATATCAATGGAGATATTATAAGAGAGAAAGAGAGATTCTACTTGCACTAAGTAGAATTGAAATGTAAACTTTGTACTTATCATTTGTATCTTTAAGTTTACTTTGTAAGACACTTCCTTAGGGGGTAAAGGATGCTAGATTGTTCTTATGATAGGAAACACTATCTTGCTTAATGATTCAACTTCCTTAAAGGGATCTAGGAAGTTGATCAATTCCATTGGGAATTAAGTTGGTGTAACCTATTGAAAAACTATGAGTGATTGTAAGCTTAGCTATAAGTTTACTTGGGAGCTATCTTCTTAAAGGGATCTAGAAGGTAGTTGTGATTTCACTATGGTAGAGCATTAGGATCTTGTGGTACGAGCATTTGGTGTTTGTGAATTCTTCAAAGGGACGTAAGGGTTCATAAGTAGCGGCTTATCGAGGAGCTAGTGTTGTATCCGGACACTCCACCGGGTTTGGGGTATCATAGTGAAGAAAAATCTCAATTCTTAGAATTGGGGAGTGGATTAAGGAGGATTAGTTAACATCCTCCCGAACCACTATAAATCCTCGTGTTTGTGCACTTACATTCTTTACATACTTGCATTAACAAACACGAACACTTCCCTGAAATGTCCCGTTCTTATTGACTAAAAACGTTCCATATTAATTGATTTCGTTGCAAGGTTTTGACCTCTATATGAGACGTTTTTCAAAGACTGCATTCATTTTTAAAACAAACCATAACCTTTATTTCATAAATAAAGGTTTAAAAAGCTTTACGTAGATTATCAAATAATGATAATCTAAAATATCCTATTTACACACGACCATTACATAATGGTTTACAATACAAATATGTTACATCGAAATCAGTTTCTTGAATGCAGTTTTTACACAATATCATACAAACATGGACTCCAAATCTTGTCCTTATTTTAGTATGCAACAGCGGAAGCTCTTAGTATTCACCTGAGAATAAACATGCTTTAAACATCAACAAAAATGTTGGTGAGTTATAGGTTTAACCTATATATATCAAATCCTAACAATAGACCACAAGATTTCATATTTCAATATATATCCCATACATAGAGATAAAAATCATTCATATGGTGAACACCTGGTAACCGACATTAACAAGATGCATATATAAGAATATCCCCATCATTCCGGGACACCCTTCGGATATGATATAAATTTCGAAGTACTAAAGCATCCGGTACTTTGGATGGGGCTTGTTGGGCCCAATAGATCTATCTTTAGGATTCGCGTCAATTAGGGTGTCTGTTCCCTAATTCTTAGATTACCAGACTTAATAAAAAGGGGCATATTCGATTTCAATAATTCAACCATAGAATGTAGTTTCACGTACTTGTGTCTATTTTGTAAATCATTTATAAAACCTGCATGTATTCTCATCTCAAAAATATTACATTTTAAAAGTGGGACTATAACTCACTTTCACAGATTTTTACTTCGTCGGGAAGTAAGACTTGGCCACTGGTTGATTCACAAACCTATAACAATATATACATATATATCAAAGTATGTTCAAAATATATTTACAAAACTTTTAATACATTTTGATGTTTTAAGTTTATTAAGTCAGCTGTCCTCGTTTGTAACCTACAACTAGTTGTCCACAGTTAGATGTACAGAAATAAATCGATAAATATTATCTTGAATCAATCCACGACCCAGTGTATACGTATCTTAGTATTGATCACAACTCAAACTATATATATATTTTGGAATCAACCTCAACCCTGTATAGCTAACTCCAACATTCACATATAGAGTGTCTATGGTTGTTCCGCAATATATATATAGATGGGTCGACATGATAGGTCGAAACATTGTATATGTGTCTATGGTATCTCAAGATCACATAATATACAATATAAGTTGAGTAGGTTATGGTTGGAATAGATTTATTACTAACTTTCACGTAGGTAAAATGAGTAGTTTTTATCAATCTTGTTTTACTCGCCATTTCTTCGTTTCTAATCCGTTTGAGTGATTCCAGTGGTTACGGTTTCGTATTGAACTTAACTTTATGAATCTAAACAGAAAACGTATAATTTTATAGTCAGAAATACAAGTTAAAAGTCATTTTTGAAAGAGGTAGTCATTTCTGTCGAAAGAACGACTTCTTGATGACCATTTTGAAAAACATACTTTCACTTTGAGTTTAACCATGATTTTTGAATATAGTTTCATGTTCATAAGAAAAATCATTTTTCCAGAAGTATAGCTTTTAAATCAAAGTTCTTCTTAGCTTTTAATTATCCCAACCAAAACAGCCCCTGGTTTTACTACGACGGCGTATATCCAGTTTTATGGTGTTTATCGTGTTTTCGGGTTTTAAATCATTAAGTTAGCATATCATATAGATATAGAACATGTGTTTAGTTGATTTTAAAAGTCTAGTTATAAGGATTAACTTTATTTGCGAACAAGTTTAGAATTAACTAAACTATGTTCTAGTGATTACAAGCTTATAACGTTGAATAAGACAGCTTTTTATGTATGAATCGAATAATGTTATGAACATCATTACTACCTCAACTTCCTTGGATAAACCTACTGGAAATGTGAAAAATAGATCTAGCTTCAAAGGATCCTTGGATGGCTTGAAAGTTCTTGAAGCAGAATCATGACACGAAAACAATTTCAAGTAAGATTTCCACTCTAAATAAGATTGTTATAGTTATAGAAATTGAATTAAAGTTTGAATATGATTATTACCTTGTATTAGAAAGATAACCTACTGTAAGTAACAAAGGTTTCTTGATCTTGGATGATTACTTGGAATGGATTTAGAAAACTTGGAAGTAAACTTGCAATCTTGGAAGTATTCTTGATTTTATGAAACTAGAACTTTTGGAATTTATGAAGAACACTTAGAACATGAAGATAGAACTTGAGAGAGATCAATTAGATGAAGAAAATTGAAGAATGAAAGTGTTTTTAGGTGTTTTTGGTCGTTGGTGTATGGATTAGATATAAAGGATATGTAATTTTGTTTTCATGTAAATAAGTCATGAATGATTACTCATATTTTTATAATTTTATGAGATATTTCATGCTAGTTTCCAAATGATGGTTCCCACATGTGTTAGGTGACTCACATGGGCTTCTAAGAGCTGATCATTGGAGTGTATATACCAATACTACATACATCTAAAAGCTGTGTATTGTACGAGTACAAATACTGGTGCATACGAGTAGAATTGTTGATGAAACTGAACGAGGATGTAATTGTAAGCATTTTTGTTAAGTAGAAGTATTTTGATAAGTGTATTGAAGTCTTTCAAAAGTGTATGAATACATATTAAAATACTACATGTATATACATTTTAACTGAGTCGTTAAGTCATCGTTAGTCGTTACATGTAAGTGTTGTTTTGAAACCTTTAGGTTAACGATCTTGTTAAATGTTGTTAACCCAATGTTTATAATATCAAAAGATATTTTAAATTATTATATTATCATGATATTATGATGTAAGAATATCTCTTAATATGATATATATACATTAAATGTCGTTACAACGATAATCGTTACATATATGTCTCGTTTCAAAATCATTAAGTTAGTAGTCTTGTTTTTACATATGTAGTTCATTGTTAATATACTTAATGATATGTTTACTTATCATAATATCATTTTAACTATATATATAACCATATATATGTCATCATATAGTTTTTACAAGTTTTAACGTTCGTGAATCACCGGTCAACTTGGGTGGTCAATTGTCTATATGAAACCTATTTCAATTAATCAAGGCTTAACAAGTTTGATTGCTTAACATGTTGGAAACACTTAATCATGTAAATAACAATTTCATTTAATATATATATATAAACATGGAAAAGTTCGGGTCACTACAGTACCTACCCGTTAAATAAATTTCGTCCCGAAATTTTAAGAAGTTGGAGGTGTTGCCGTATCTTCTGGAAATAAGTGCGGGTATTTCTTCTTCATCTGATCTTCTCGTTCCCAGGTGAACTCGAGTCCTCTACGAGCATTCCATCGAACCTTAACAATTGGTATCTTGTTTTGTTTAAGTCTTTTAACCTCACGATCCATTATTTCGAGGGGTTCTTCGATGAATTGAAGTTTTTCGTTGATTTGGATTTCGTCTAATGGAATAGTGAGATCTTCTTTAGCAAAACATTTCTTCAAATTCGAGACGTGGAAAGTGTTATGTACAGCCGCGAGTTGTTGAGGTAACTCAAGTCGGTAAGCTACTGGTCCGACACGATCAATAATCTTGAATGGTCCAATATACCTTGGATTTAATTTACCTCGTTTACCAAATCGAACAACGCCTTTCCAAGGTGCAACCTTAAGCATAACCATCTCTCCAATTTCAAATTCTATATCTTTTCTTTTAATGTCGGCGTAGCTCTTTTGTCAACTTTGGGTGGTTTTCAACCGTTGTTGAATTTGGATGATCTTCTCGGTAGTTTCTTGTATTATCTCCGGACCCGTAATCTGTCTATCCCCCACTTCACTCCAACAAATTGGAGACCTGCACTTTCTACCATAAAGTGCTTCAAATGGCGTCATCTCAATACTTGAATGATAGCTGTTGTTGTAGGAAAATTCTGCTAACGGTAGATGTCGATCCCAACTGTTTCCGAAATCAATAACACATGCTCGTAGCATGTCTTCAAGCATTTGTATCGTCCTTTCGCTCTGCCCATCAGTTTGTGGATGATAGGCAGTACTCATGTCTAGATGAGTTCCTAATGCTTGCTGTAATGTCTGCCAGAATCTTGAAATAAATCTGCCATCCCTATCAGAGATAATAGAGATTGGTATTCCATGTCTGGAGACGACTTCCTTCAAATACAGTCGTGCTAACTTCTCCATCTTGTCATCTTCTCTTATTGGCAGGAAGTGTGCTGATTTGGTGAGACGATCAACTATTACCCAAATAGTAACAAAACCACTTGCAGTCCTTGGCAATTTAGTGATGAAATCCATGGTAATGTTTTCCCATTTCCATTCCGGGATTTCGGGTTGTTGAAGTAGACCTGATGGTTTCTGATGCTCAGCTTTGACCTTAGAACACGTCAAACATTCTCCTACGTATTTAGCAACATCGGCTTTCATACCCGGCCACCAAAAATGTTTCTTGTGATCCTTGTACATCTTCCCCATTCCAGGATGTATTGAGTATCTGGTTTTATGAGCTTCTCTAAGTACCATTTCTCTCATATCTCCAAATTTTGGTACCCAAATCCTTTCAGCCCTATACCGGGTTCCGTCTTCCTGAATATTAAGATGCTTCTCCGATCCTTTGGGTATTTCATCCTTTAAATTTCCCTCTTTTAAAACTCCTTGTTGCGCCTCCTTTATTTGAGTAGTAAGGTTATTGTGAATCATTATATTCATAGATTTTACTCGAATGGGTTCTCTGTCCTTCCTGCTCAAGGCGTCGGCTACCACATTTGCCTTTCCTGGGTGGTAACGAATCTCAAAGTCGTAATCATTCAACAATTCAATCCACCTACGCTGCCTCATATTCAGTTGTTTCTGATTAAATATGTGTTGAAGACTTTTGTGGTCTGTATATATAATACTTTTGACCCCATATAAGTAGTGCCTCCAAGTCTTTAACGCAAAAACAACCGCGCCTAATTCCAAATCATGCGTCGTATAATTTTGTTCGTGAATCTTCAATTGTCTAGACGCATAAGCAATCACCTTCGTTCGTTGCATTAATACACAACCGAGACCTTGCTTTGATGCGTCACAATAAATCACAAAATCATCATTCCCTTCAGGCAATGACAATATAGGTGCTGTAGTGACCCGAACTTTTCCATGTTTATATATATTAATTGAGATTGATATTTACATGATTAAATGTTTCCAACATGTTAAGCAATCAAACTTGTTAAGACTTGATTAATTGAAATATGTTTCATATAGACAATTGACCACCCAAGTTGACCGGTGATTCACGAACGTTAAAACTTGTAAAAACTATATGATGACATATATATGGATATATATATATATAGTTAACATGATACTATGATAAGTAAACATATCATTAAGTATATTAACAATGAACTAGATATGTAAAAACAAGACTACTAACTTAATGATTTTTAAACGAGACATATATGTAACGATTATCGTTGTAAAGACATTTAATGTATATATATCATATTAAGAGATATTCATACATGATAATATCATGATAATATAATAATTTAAAATCTCATTTGATATTATAAACATTGGGTTAACAACATTTAACAAGATCGTTAACCTAAAGGTTTCAAAACAACACTTACATGTAACGACTAACGATGACTTAACGACTCAGTTAAAATGTATATACATGTAGTGTTTTAATATGTATTTATACACTTTTGAAAGACTTCAATACACTTATCAAAATACTTCTACTTAACAAAAATGCTTACAATTACATCCTCGTTCAATTTCATCAACAATTCTACTCGTATGCACCCGTATTCGTACTCGTACAATACACAGCTTTTAGATTTATGTACTATTGGTATATACACTCCAATGATCAGCTCTTAGCAGCCCATGTGAGTCACCTAACACATGTGGGAACCATCATTTGGAAACTAGCATGAAATATCTCACAAAATTACAAAAATATGAGTAATCATTCATGACTTATTTACATGAAAACAAAATTACATATCCTTTATATCTAATCCATACACCAACGACCAAAAACACCTACAAACACTTTCATTCTTTAATTTTCTTCATCTAATTGATCTCTCTCAAGTTCTATCTTCAAGTTCTAAGTGTTCTTCATATATTCTACAAGTTCTAGTTACATAAAATCAAGAATACTTTCAAGTTTGCTAGCTCACTTCCAATTTTGTAAGGTGATCATACAACCTCAAGAAATCTTTGTTTCTTACAGTAGGTTATCATTCTAATACAAGGTAATAATCATATTCAAACTTTGGTTCAATTTCTATAACTATAACAATCTTATTTCAAGTGATGATCTTACTTGAACTTGTTTTCGTGTCATGATTCTGCTTCAAGAACATCGAGCCATCCAAGGATCCATTGAATCTAGATCCATTTTTCTCTTTTCCAGTAGGTTTATCCAAGGAACTTAAGGTAGTAATGATGTTCATAACATCATTCGATTCATACATATAAAGCTATCTTATTCGAAGGTTTAAACTTGTAATCACTAGAACATAGTTTAGTTAATTCTAAACTTGTTCGCAAACAAAAGTTAATTCTTCTAACTTGACTTTTAAAATCAACTAAACACATGTTCTATATCTATATGATATGCTAACTTAATGATTTAAAACCTGGAAACACGAAAAGCACCGTAAAACCGGATTTACGCCGTCGTAGTAACACCGCGGGCTGTTTTGGGTTAGTTAATTAAAAACTATGATAAACTTTGATTTAAAAGTTGTTATTCTGAGAAAATGATTGTTATTATGAACATGAAACTACTCCAAAAATTATGGTTAAACTCAAAGTGGAAGTATGTTTTCTAAAATGGTCATCCAGACGTCATTCTTTCGACTGAAATGACTACCTTTACAAAAACGACTTGTAACTTATTTTTCCGACTATAAACCTATAATTTTTCTGTTTAGATTCATAAAATAGAGTTCAATATGAAACCATAGCAATTTTATTCACTCAAAACGGATTTAAAATGAAGAAGTTATGGGTAAAACAAGATTGGATAATTTTTCTCATTTTAGCTACGTGAAAATTGGTAACAAATCTATTCCAACCATAACTTAATCAACTTGTATTATATATTATGTAATCTTGAGATACCATAGACACGTATACAATGTTTCGACCTATCATGTCGACACATCTATATATATTTCGGAACAACCATAGACACTCTATATGTGAATGTTGGAGTTAGCTATACAGGGTTGAGGTTGATTCCAAAATATATATAGTTTGAGTTGTGATCAATACTGAGATACGTATACACTGGGTCGCGGATTGATTCAAGATAATATTTATCGATTTATTTCTGTACATCTAACTGTGGACAACTAGTTGTAGGTTACTAACGAGGACAGCTGACTTAATAAACTTAAAACATCAAAATATATTAAAAGTGTTGTAAATATATTTTGAACATACTTTGATATATATGTATTTATTGTTATAGGTTCGTGAATCAACCAGTGGCCAAGTCTTACTTCCCGACGAAGTAAAAATCTGTGAAAGTGAGTTATAGTCCCACTTTTAAAATCTAATATTTTTGGGATGAGAATACATGCAGGTTTTTATAAATGATTTACAAAATAGACACAAGTACGTGAAACTACATTCTATGGTTGAATTATCGAAATCGAATATGCCCCTTTTTATTAAGTCTGGTAATCTAAGAATTAGGGAACAGACACCCTAATTGACGCGAATCCTAAAGATAGATCTATTGGGCCTAACAAACCCCATCCAAAGTACCGAATGCTTTAGTACTTCGAAATTTATATCATATCCGAAGGGTGTCCCGGAATGATGGGGATATTCTTATATATGCATCTTGTTAATGTCGGTTACCAGGTGTTCACCATATGAATGATTTTTATCTCTATTTATGGGATGTGTATTGAAATATGAAATCTTGTGGTCTATTATTATGATTTGATATATAGGTTAAACCTATAACTCACCAACATTTTTGTTGACGTTTTAAGCATGTTTATTCTCAGGTGATTATTAAGAGCTTCCGCTGTTGCATACTTAAATAAGGACGAGATTTGGAGTCCATGCTTGTATGATATTGTGTAAAAACTGCATTCAAGAAACTTATTTTGTTGTAACATATTTGTATTGTAAACCATTATGTAATGGTTGTGTGTAAACATGATATTTTAGATTATCATTATTTGATAATCTACGTAAAGCTTTTTAAACCTTTATTGATGAAATAAAGGTTATGGTTTGTTTTAAAATGAATGCAGTCTTTGAAAAACGTCTCATATAGAGGTCAAAACCTCGCAACGAAATCAATTAATATGGAACGTTTTTAATAAATAAGAACAGGACATTTCAGTTGGTATCCGAGCGTTGGTCTTAGAGAACCAGAATTTTGCATTAGTGTGTCTTATCGAGTTTGTTAGGATGCATTAGTGAGTCTGGACTTCGACCGTGTTTACTTGAAAAATGATTGCTTAACAAATTTTGTTGGAAACTATATATTTTTAACATGTGAATATTATGTGATATATTAATCTCTTAACGTGTTTGATATTATGTGATAGATGCCTACCTCTAGAACAAGTCCCATTGACTCACCTAATAATAATGAAGAGTCAAATGTAAATTGAAATGATTCGTGGACTGATTCACAAGTTCCCGAAGAGGAACCGGAAGAAGAGTCGGAACCGGAAGAAGAATCGGAACCGGAAGAAGAATCGGAACCGGATGAAGAAATAGAACTGGTGGGGGAAATAATAAAACGGTTAAGTAAAAGAAAATCCTCAACCAACCGACCAAGGTTAATTATGGTCAATGGTGTTTCCGCCAAGGAAGCAAAATATTGGGAGGATTACCAATTCTCCGATGAATCGGATTCCGACGAGAATTCCGATGATGTTATAGAAATTACCCCAACTGAATTTAAAAAGGCAAAAGAAAATAATAAGGGAAAGGGCATAAAAATAGAGAAATCTAATTCCAACCCCGATGAACTTTATATGTATCGTCAACCCCCGAAGTCCTTAAGTTGTAACAATGACCCGGGAACCTCTAAACCACCAGGTTTTTCTAAACCAATGTGGAAAATTACGGCTCGTATTAGGGGAACATCATATATCCCTAGAAACTTGGCAAAACGAACCAAAACCGAAGAAGAAGAAACAAGCGAGTCGGAATAAGATAGTTGTATTCGTGTGGTGTAATATATGTAATATTGTGTGCTTATGCTTTATGATATATGTAAAAATTGCTTGTATTAATAAGTATTTTTTTTATGAATCTAACTCTTGTCTATATTACAGTATAAAAACACAAAATGGATAGACAACCCAATATTTTAAGAGACCTACCCGGAGACATGATTGATGAAATCTTGTCTAGAGTCGGTCAGAATTCTTCGGTACAACTATTTAAGGCGAGATCAGTTTGTAAGACATTCGAAGAACGTTCCAAGAATGCCTTGGTTTATAAAAGGCTTTCGTTCGAAAGATGGGGGATATCACATTGGGAAATCCATAAGTTACGATGTGTTTACTTTGACGCTTATATTGCGGAGAACCCAAATGCTATTTTACGCAATGGGTTAAGAAATTATTTTGACTCAATATATCCGAATATTGGACTTCGTGATTTAGAAAAAGCACTAACATGCAACATAAAGAACCATGTTATGCTTACAGATTAGTAATGTTCGCTTCTCACCAAAGTGAGAACAAGAACATCGGGCTACAACTATTAAACAAAACGTTCCCACAAGTGACGGAGTCGGTAATTGGGGTAAGAAATGAGGTTTTTAGATTGTTACGGGACTGTTGGACATTATGTAACCCTCGTCTCTTTGACAACGTTACAACACGCTGTCTTATCAACGGCCATAACGGTTATGTTCCACAAGACCAAGGATGGGAAGTAATACTAGTAAAACCAGAATGCATGACTTGTTTCTGGACGTATGAATTACGTGTCTTTATTGCCTTTGCTGAACGACTTGTGTACTAGCTAGAATTATCTTCACAACCATCTTGTATCAAATTTATTGTGTGCTATATTTCATGCTATATGTAAAATAAGCGGTATTGTAAGTTTGTAAAATATTGTGTAAAAGTTTGAACGCGAAATATTATTATAATCAGTTTTTCATATAGAATTGTAGTAGTTTAATTGTATATTAGCTACTAAGTATGAACTTAACGGGTAGGTACTACCCCAATTTAAACTTATAAAACGCTAATATGAAGAAAAAGCTTTTATAAATGAGTTCATATTATGCTACGAAATACTATTAACTACTCTTAATATTCTGTATGATTAACTTGTTCCATTTAACTATTTTAAAGGAAATGGCACCGACTACTCGACACACCGTGAATATGAATGAAGAGGAATTCCGTACTTTTCTAGCTTCAAACATAGCCGCAGTACAGGCTGCGCTACATACCAACAATAACCTTGGATCTAGCAGTACAGGAAATCGTGTAGGATGCACCTACAAAGAATTCACTTCCTGTAAACCTTTGGAATTTGATGGAACCGAAGAACCGATCGGATTGAAACGGTGGACCGAGAAGGTCGAATTAGTGTTTGCCATAAGTAAGTGTACTGAAGAGGACAAAGTGAAGTACGCTACGCATACCTTCACAGTTTCTGCGTTAACATGGTGGAATACCTATCTAGAGCAAGTGGGACAAGACGATGCGTACGCACTACCGTGGTCAGCATTCAAGCACATGATGAACGAGAAGTACCGTCCCAGAACCGAGGTCAATAAGCTCAAGACAGAACTTAGAGGGTTACGAACCCAATAATTTGATATTACCACCTACGAAAGACGATTCACAGAATTGTGCCTATTGTGTCTGGGAGCATTCGAAGATGAGGAAGAGAAGATCGACGCGTTTGTGAAAGGATTACCGGAAAGAATCCAAGAAGATATAAGTTCACACGAGCCCGCCTCCATACAACAGGCATGTAGAATGGCTCACAAACTAGTGAACCAGATTGAAGAAAGAATTAAAGAACAGACTGCTAAAGAGGCCAATGTGAAGCAAGTCAAAAGAAAGTGGGAGGAAAACGGTGATAAGAATCACCAATACAACAACAGCAATTACAACAATAATCGCAACAATTATCCCAACAATCGCAACATCAATCGCAACTATAACAAACGACCCAACAACAACAACAACAACAGCAGCAACTACAACAATCATCCCAACAACAATAATAACCGCAACAACAACAACAATCAGAAGCAGCTATGCCAAAGGTGTGAAAATTATCACTCGGGGTTCTGCACCAAATTTTGCAACAAGTGTAAAAAAAATGGTCATAGCGCGGCGAAGTGTGAGGTCTACGGACCAGGGGTTAATAGAACGAAAGGAACAAATTGTGTCGGAACAAGTAATGGCGGAGCAAGTAGTGTCGGAGCAAGTTATGCCAATGTAGTTTGTTATAAATGTAGAAAACCGGGCCACATTATTAGAAATTTCCCGAACCAGGAGAACAGGAATGGACAAGGCCGCGGAAGAGTTTTCAATATTAATGCGGCAGAGGCACAGGAAGACCCGGAGCTTGTTACGGGTATGTTTCTTATTGACAATAAATCTGCTTACGTTTTATTTGATTCGGGTGCGGATAGAAGCTATATGAGTAGAGATTTTTGTGCTAAATTAAGTTGTCCATTGACGCCTTTGGATAGTAAATTTTTACTCGAATTAGCAAATGGTAAATTAATTTCAGCAGATAATATATGTCGGAATCGAGAAATTAAACTGGTTAGCGAAACATTTAAGATTGATTTGATACCAGTAGAGTTAGGGAGTTTTGATGTGATAATCGGTATGGACTGGTTGAAAGAAGTGAAAGCAGAGATCGTTTGTTACAAAAATGCAATTCGCATTATACGAGAAAAAGGAAAACCCTTAATGGTGTACGGAGAAAAGGGCAACACTAAGCTACATCTTATTAGTAATTTGAGGGCACAAAAACTAATAAGAAAAGGTTGCTATGCTGTTCTAGCACACATCGAGAAAGTAAAAACTGAAGAAAAGAGCATCAATGATGTTCCCATTGCAAAAGAATTTCCCGATGTATTTTCGAAAGAATTACCGGGATTACCCCCACATCGATCCGTTGAATTTCAAATAGATCTTGTACCAGGAGCTACACCAATAGCTCGTGCTCCTTACAGACTCGCACCCAGCGAGATGAAAGAACTGCAAAGCCAATTACAAGAACTTTTAGAGCGTGGTTTCATTCGACCAAGCACATCACCGTGGGGAGCTCCTGTTTTGTTTGTCAAGAAGAAAGATGGTACATTCAGGTTGTGTATCGACTACCGAGAGTTGAACAAACTTACTATCAAGAATCGCTACCCACTACCGAGAATTGACGACTTATTTGATCAACTACAAGGCTCGTCTGTTTATTCAAAGATTGACTTACATTCCGGGTATCATCAAATGCGGGTGAAAGAAGATGATATTCCAAAGACTGCTTTCAGAACACGTTACGGTCATTACGAGTTTATGGTCATGCCGTTTGGTTTAACTAATGCACCAGCTGTGTTCATGGACCTTATGAACCGAGTGTGTGGACCATACCATGACAAGTTTGTCATTGTTTTCATTAATGACATACTTATTTACTCAAAGAATGACCAAGAACACGGTGAACATTTGAGAAAGGTGTTAGAAGTATTGAGGAAGGAAGAATTGTACGCTAAGTTTTCAAAGTGTGCATTTTGGTTGGAAGAAGTTCAATTCCTCGGTCACATAGTGAACAAAGAAGGTATTAAGGTGGATCCGGCAAAGATAGAAACTGTTGAAAAGTGGGAAACCCCGAAAACTCCGAAACACATACGCCAGTTTTTAGGACTAGCTGGTTACTACAGAAGGTTCATTCAAGACTTTTCCAGAATAGCAAAACCCTTGACTGCATTAACGCATAAAGGGAAGAAATTTGAATGGAATGATGAACAAGAGAAAGCGTTTCAGTTATTGAAGAAAAAGCTAACTACGGCACCTATATTGTCATTGCCTAAAGGGAATGATGATTTTGTGATTTATTGTGACGCATCAAAGCAAGGTCTCGGTTGTGTATTAATGCAACGAACGAAGGTGATTGCTTATGCGTCTAGACAATTGAAGATTCACGAACAAAATTATACGACGCATGATTTGGAATTAGGCGCGGTTGTTTTTGCATTAAAGACTTGGAGGCACTACTTATATGGAGTCAAAAGTATTATATATACCGACCACAAAAGTCTTCAACACATATTTAATCAGAAACAACTGAATATGAGGCAGCGTAGGTGGATTGAATTATTGAATGATTACGACTTTGAGATTCGTTACCACCCGGGGAAGGCAAATGTGGTAGCCGATGCGTTGAGCAGGAAGGACAGAGAACCCATTCGAGTAAAATCTATGAATATAATGATTCATAATAACCTTACTACTCAAATAAAGGAGGCGCAACAAGGAGTTTTAAAAAAGGGAAATTTAAAGGATGAAATACCCAAAGGATCGGAGAAGCATCTTAATATTCGGGAAGACGGAACCCGGTATAGGGCTGAAAGGATTTGGGTACCAAAATTTGGAGATATGAGAGAAATGGTACTTAGAGAAGCTCATAAAACCAGATACTCAATACATCCTGGAACGGGGAAGATTTACAAGGATCTCAAGAAACATTTTTGGTGGCCGGGTATGAAAGCCGATGTTGCTAAATACGTAGGAGAATGTTTGACGTGTTCTAAGGTCAAAGCTGAGCATCAGAAACCATCAGATCTACTTCAACAACTCGAAATCCCGGAATGGAAATGGGAAAACATTACCATGGATTTCATCACTAAATTGCCAAGGACAGCAAGTGGTTTTGATACTATTTGGGTAATAGTTGATCGTCTCACCAAATCAGCACACTTCCTGCCAATAAGAGAAGATGACAAGATGGAGAATTTAGCACGACTGTATTTGAAGGAAGTCGTCTCCAGACATGGAATACCAATCTCTATTATCTCTGATAGGGATGGCAGATTTATTTCAAGATTTTGGCAGACATTACAGCAAGCATTAGGAACTCGTCTAGACATGAGTACTGCCTATCATCCACAAACTGATAGGCATAGCGAAAGGATGATACAAACGCTTGAAGACATGCTACGAGCATGTGTTATTGATTTCGGAAACAGTTGGGATCGACATCTACCGTTAGCAGAATTTTCCTACAACAATAGCTACCATTCAAGCATTGAGATGGCGCCGTTTGAAGCACTTTATGGCAGAAAGTGCAGGTCTCCGATTTGTTGGAGTGAAGTGGGGGATAGACAGATTACGGTTCCGGAGATTATACAAGAAACTACCGAGAAGATCATCCAAATTCAACAACGGTTGAAAACCGCCCAAAGTCGACAAAAGAGCTACGCTGACATTAAAAGAAAAGATATAGAATTTGAAATTGGAGAGATGGTCATGCTTAAAGTTGCACCTTGGAAAGGCGTTGTTCGATTTGGTAAACGAGGGAAATTAAATCCAAGGTATATTGGACCATTCAAGATTACTGATCGTGTCGGACCAGTAGCTTACCGACTTGAGTTACCTCAACAACTCGTGGCTGTACATAACACTTTTCACGTCTCGAATTTGAAGAAATGTTTTGCTAAAAAAGATCTCACTATTCCATTAGATGAAATCCAAATCAACGAAAAACTTCAATTCATCGAAGAACCCGTCGAAATAATGGATCGTGAGGTTAAAAGACTTAAGCAAAACAAGATACCAATTGTTAAGGTTCGATAGAATGCTCGTAGAGGACCCGAGTTCACCTGGGAGCGTGAAGATCAGATGAAGAAGAAATACCCGCATCTATTTCCAGAAGATTCGTCAACACCTTCAACAGCTTAAAATTTCAGGACGAAATTTATTTAACGGGTAGGTACTGTAGTGACCCGAACTTTTCCATGTTTATATATATTAATTGAGATTGATATTTACATGATTAAATTTTTCCAACATGTTAAGCAATCAAACTTGTTAAGACTTGATTAATTGAAATATGTTTCATATAGACAATTGACCACCCAAGTTGACCGGTGATTCACGAACGTTAAAACTTGTAAAAACTATATGATGACATATATATGGATATATATATATATATATAGTTAACATGATACTATGATAAGTAAACATATCATTAAGTATATTAACAATGAACTACATATGTAAAAACAAGACTACTAACTTAATGATTTTTAAACGAGACATATATGTAACGATTATCGTTGTAAAGACATTTAATGTATATATATCATATTAAGAGATATTCATACATGATAATATCATGATAATATAATAATTTAAAATCTCATTTGATATTATAAACATTGGGTTAACAACATTTAACAAGATCGTTAACCTAAAGGTTTCAAAACAACACTTACATGTAACGACTAACGATGACTTAACGACTCAGTTAAAATGTATATACATGTAGTGTTTTAATATGTATTTATACACTTTTGAAAGACTTCAATACACTTATCAAAATACTTCTACTTAACAAAAATTCTTACAATTACATCCTCGTTCAGTTTCATCAACAATTCTACTCGTATGCACCCGTATTCGTACTCGTACAATACACAGCTTTTAGATTTATGTACTATTGGTATATACACTCCAATGATCAGCTCTTAGCAGCCCATGTGAGTCACCTAACACATGTGGGAACCATCATTTGGCAACTAGCATGAAATATCTCATAAAATTACAAAAATATGAGTAATCATTCATGACTTATTTACATGAAAACAAAATTACATATCTTTTATATCTAATCCATACAAACACTTTCATTCTTCAATTTTCTTCATCTAATTGATCTCTCTCAAGTTCTATCTTCAAATTCTAAGTGTTCTTCATATATTCTACAAGTTCTAGTTACATAAAATCAAGAATACTTTCAAGTTTGCTAGCTCACTTCCAATCTTGTAAGGTGATCATCCAACCTCAAGAAATCTTTGTTTCTTACAGTAGGTTATCATTCTAATACAAGGTAATAATCATATTCAAACTTTGGTTCAATTTCTATAACTATAACAATCTTATTTCAAGTGATGATCTTACTTGAACTTGTTTTCGTGTCATGATTCTACTTCAAGAACTTCGAGCCATCCAAGGATCCGTTGAATCTAGATCCATTTTTCTATTTTCTAGTAGGTTTATCCAAGGAACTTAAGGTAGTAATGATGTTCATAACATCATTCGATTCATACATATAAAGCTATCTTATTCGAAGGTTTAAACTTGTAATCACTAGAACATAGTTTAGTTAATTCTAAACTTGTTCGCAAACAAAAGTTAATCCTTCTAACTTGACTTTTAAAATCAACTAAACACATGTTCTATATCTATATGATATGCTAACTTAATGATTTAAAACCTGGAAACACGAAAAACACCGTAAAACCGGATTTACGTCGTCGTAGTAACACCGCGGGCTGTTTTGGGTTAGTTAATTAAAAACTATGATAAACTTTGATTTAAAAGTTGTTATTCTGAGAAAATGATTGTTATTATGAACATGAAACTATATCCAAAAATTATGGTTAAACTCAAAGTGGAAGTATGTTTTCTAAAATGGTCATCTAGACGTCGTTGTTTCGACTGAAATGACTACCTTTACAAAAACGACTTGTAACTTATTTTTCCGACTATAAACCTATACATTTTCTGTTTAGATTCATATAATAGAGTTCAATATGAAACCATAGCAATTTGATTCACTCAAAACGGATTTAAAATGAAGAAGTTATGGGTAAAACAAGATTGGATAATTTTTCTCATTTTAGCTACGTGAAAATTGGTAACAAATCTATTCCAACCATAACTTAATCAACTTGTATTGTATATTATGTAATCTTGAGATACCATAGACACGTATACAATGTTTCGACCTATCATGTCGACACATCTATATATATTTCGGAACAACCATAGACACTCTATATGTGAATGTTGGAGTTAGCTATACAGGGTTGAGGTTGATTCCAAAATATATATAGTTTGAGTTGTGATCAATACTAAGATACGTATACACTGGGTCGTGGATTGATTCAAGATAATATTTATCGATTTATTTCTGTACATCTAACTGTGGACAACTAGTTGTAGGTTACTAACGAGGACAGCTGACTTAATAAACTTAAAACATCAAAATATATTAAAAGTGTTGTAAATATATTTTGAACATACTTTGATATATATGTATTTATTGTTATAGGTTCTTGAATCAACCAGTGGCCAAGTCTTACTTCCCGACGAAGTAAAAATCTGTGAAAGTGAGTTATAGTCCCACTTTTAAAATCTAATATTTTTGGGATGAGAATACATGCAGGTTTTATAAATGATTTACAAAATAGACACAAGTACGTGAAACTACATTCTATGGTTGAATTATCGAAATCGAATATGCCCCTTTTTATTAAGTCTGGTAATCTAAGAATTAGGGAACAGACATCCTAATTGACGCGAATCCTAAAGATAGATCTATTGGGCCTAACAAACCCCATCCAAAGTACCGGATGCTTTAGTACTTCAAAATTTATATCATATCCGAAGGGTGTCCCGGAATGATGGGGATATTCTTATATATGCATCTTGTTAATGTCGGTTACCAGGTGTTCACCATATGAATGATTTTTATCTCTATGTATGGGATGTGTATTGAAATATAAAATCTTGTGGTCTATTATTATGATTTGATATATATAGGTTAAACCTATAACTCACCAACATTTTTGTTGACGTTTTAAGCATGTTTATTCTCAGGTGATTATTAAGAGCTTCCGCTGTTGCATACTTAAATAAGGACGAGATTTGGAGTCCATGCTTGTATGATATTGTGTAAAAACTGCATTCAAGAAACTTATTTTGTTGTAACATATTTGTATTGTAAACCATTATGTAATGGTTGTGTGTAAACAGGATATTTTAGATTATCATTATTTGATAATCTACGTAAAGCTTTTTAAACCTTTATTGATGAAATAAAGGTTATGGTTTGTTTTAAAATGAATGCAGTCTTTGAAAAACGTCTCATATAGAGGTCAAAACCTCGCAACGAAATCAATTAATATGGAACGTTTTTAATCAATAAGAACGGGACATTTTAGGTGCCGTAGTTAGCTTTTTCTTCAATAACTGAAATGCTTTCTCTTGTTCATCCTTCCATTCAAATTTCTTCCCTTTATGCGTTAATGTAGTCAAGGGTTTTGCTATTCTGGAAAAGTCTTGGATGAACCTTCTGTAGTAACCAGCTAGTCCTAAAAACTGGCGTATATGTTTCGGAGTTTTCGGGGTTTCCCACTTTTCAACAGTTTCTATCTTTGCCGGATCCACCTTAATACCTTCTTTGTTCACTATGTGACCGAGGAATTGAACTTCTTCCAACCAAAATGCACACTTTGAAAACTTAGCGTACAATTCTTCCTTCCTCAATACTTCTAACACCTTTCTCAAATGTTCACCGTGTTTTTGGTCATTCTTTGAGTAAATAAGTATGTCATCAATGAAAACAATAACAAACTTGTCAAGATATGTCCCACACACTCGGTTCATAAGGTCCATGAACACAGCTGGTGCATTAGTCAATCCAAACGGCATAACCATAAACTCATAATGACCATAACGTGTCATAACCCGACCTTAACCATAAGGACGAATACAATAACATATGATTTCATCACGAGGTATTGACCTCTATATGCGACATTTTTCAAAAACTGCATTCGTTTTTACAATACAAACCATAGCTTTTATTACAAATACAAGGTTTAAACAACTTAATAATGATTATCGTTTAGCGATAATCTTAGACTTACAAACTTTACATGTGATAATAACAATACGACCTCCAACATATTTTACATTACAAATCCTCCGATATGCAGTTTTATTTTTGACACACATATGCATACTCAAGATCTTGCATAAATTCAACATGTTGCAGCGGAAGCTTTTAGTTATCACCTGAGAATAAACATGCCTAAAACGTCAACATAAAGTTGGTGAGATATAGGTTTAATGCCGGCAGCGTTATAAATATAGACCACAAGATTTCATATATAAACGTTTTAATAAAAATATTCTAAGTTGTTGAGCACTTGATAACCATACTTAACATTTAATCAACGTCGCATATTCCCTTTATTATGAAATCTTACTACACCGTACCGAGTGTAGTTACCGAAACGAAGTACTGTGCAACCGTTGAATACTGGTTGTCCAGTCCGGTTGGGGTTGTCAGGCCCGATAGATCTATCAACAGGATTCGCGTTTACAATACCTCATGTAAATAATAGTTACCAAGTTACAGGGAAGTATGCCAGTGGTACAACTCAACGTAGAATATATATTTTTAATCATTTGTGTCCATAACGTAAATCATAAAATGCATGTATTCTCATCCCGAAATATTTAGAGTTTAAAAGTGGGACTATATACTCACCTTTTCCTTGAAGGTATTTAACTCGACTTGGTCTCCGATAGATATCACGAACCTAACCATATATATAATATATCAACATATTTTCTTTTCAAGTAATCGTTACATATATATATACTTATAATACTTTTAATATTTTCTTAGTCCGTAGCTAGCAGTCTGTTGTTAATGGTCCACAATTAGTTGCTCAATAAAATAAATAAAGACCCCATCGTATTCGTATTGATCAGAATTAATCTCGACCCATGGTACCATGTTGTCAAATGACGTGTTGCGTACATAAAGTACCGTGTTGTAAGATGACGTGTTGCATACAATCATGAGGTCTTATGATTAATCTTCTCGTGTTGTTTACGGGTGGTCCTGAAATATATAAAATCAAATCATAAGTAAATATATTAAATATTATGTTAATTAGCCAAGATATGATTAATCCGATTTTGTCATAATATGATATATTACAGGTTTTGAAGTGTTTTAAAAATCAAATTAGAAGGATCTATTTAGTTTGCGAACAGGTTTGAAATCATTCAAACTATGTTCTTGTTGTTAAAAATTTTATAACACAAAATAAGATAGCTATATAAATATGAATCAAATAAGATTATGAATAAGGTTACTACCTCAAGTTACTTGGATAAAGCTACTGGAAAAGATAGAAAATAATCTTGATCAAACTTTCTTATGATGATTATAGGTTGTTCATGAAGCTAGTTCTTCATGAGTATTTTCTGAGATTGTGAAGAACACTTAGAGTTCCTAAGAGTGTGTTTTTGGTTAGATAAAGATGGTTGTAAGAATGAAATGAAAAACCAAGGTGATGGTGATACTTATAGGACAGTCTGTTTATTGAGGGAACAAGGACAAATTATTGTGTTGAATTTTTGAGTAATAATGTATGCTAGCTTACAAATAAGATTCCCTCTTATCTAGGGCAGATCTAAGGCTGATAAGGATATTGATTTGATGTGTATTTACTAATAGTAAATACGTATAGATGATGGGTATGATACGGTAAAAGAAGCTCAAAATCGGGCTTTTATTTTGGGTCCAACTGGGCCAAAAATAAAATTTTAAGACATTTTTAATAAAGCAATGTTAGCCCAAGTTTGGGCAATGTTAGCCAGGGGCTCTGCCCCTTAGACCCCGCCAGGGGTTGCCACCCCTTGGACCCCGCTTATCGGGGGCGCTGCCCCCGAACCGCCGTCATAATCAAGATAAGTTCAAACAAGTGTGCACTTCACACTTCCCCAAACTTTTTCGATATTTATCAAGATTATTTTGGTTACAAATTAATCCTATTACACTTAAATCATATTGGTGACATAAATCACAACACATTATAGATTGTAAGTATATATGTCAAAGAACGTTACATATAGTTATCGTTTTGAAAACTTAAGTTAGTGGTCTCAAAGTATACTTATAACTCATTGTTGTTAGTTCACAATGAAATGTTAAACCATCCTTAAATCATGTTAAATATGTATAGATATGTACATATACATAATCGTATAATTATCGTGTGTTATATAGTTCGTGATATCATCGGTCAAATTGGACGGTCAAACATTGTGTAAAACTCTTTTCAAAAATATAAGTCTCAACAGTTTGGATTGATTATCATGTTGGTAAGGTTTAATTTATGTAAATATTAATCTCATAAGTATAGAACGATCGGAAAATTCCGGGTCGTTGCAGTACCTACCCGTTAAATAAATTTCGTCCCGAAATTTTAAAATTGTACCTATTTTGCGTTCTCGGGAAACAAATGTGGGTACTTTCGTTTCATTCGATCCTCTCGTTCCCAAGTAAACTCGGGACCCCTTCGAGCATTCTAATAAACCTTAACGATCGGTATGTTGCTCTGCTTGAGTTGTTTAACTTCACGGTCCATGATTTCGACTGGTTCTTCTATGAATTATAGTTTCTCGTCGACTTGGATTTCTTCAAGAGGAATTGTGAGATCTTCCTTTGCAAGACATTTCTTAAGGTTTGATACGTGAAATGTATTATGTACTCTGACGAGTTGTTGTGGTAACTCGAGTCGATAAGCTACCAGTCCAATGCGTTCGATGATCTTGAACGGGCCTACATACCTTGGGTTCAGTTTACCCCTTTTACCGAAACGTATTACACCTTTCCAAGGTGACACCTTTAACTTAACCATGTCACAGATCTGAAACTCTAATGGTTTCCTTCGGACATCGGCGTAGCTCTTTTGGTGACAACGGGCTATTTTCAATCTCTCCTTGATTTGCACTATCTTCTCAGTAGTTTCATGGATGATCTCGGGTCCAATTAATTGTCGATCTCCTACTTCATTCCAATAGATAGGGGATCTACACTTCCTTCCGTACAGTGCTTCGAATGGTGCAGCTTTAATGCTCGCATGATAACTATTATTATACGAGAATTCTGCTAATGGTAGATATTTATCCCATCCGTTTCCAAAATCGATCACACATGCCCTAAGCATGTCTTCAAGAGTCTGAATTGTTCTTTCACTCTGCCCGTCAGTTTGCGGATGATATGCGGTACTCATATCCAAACGAGTTCCTAGGGCCTCCTGTAGTGATTGCCAGAACTTTGATGTAAATCTACTATCACGATCGGATATAATGGAAATAGGTATTCCATGCCTTGAAACAATTTCCTTTATGTACAGTCGTAATAGTTTCTCCATTCTATCCGTTTCCTTTATAGGCAAGAAATGTGCAGATTTGGTGAGTCGATCAACTATTACCCAAATGGTGTCATAACCCCAGGCAGTCTTAGGTAACTTTGTGATGAAATCCATGGTAATACCATCCCATTTCCATTCTGGGATTTCTGGTTGTTGAAGTAACCCTGACGGCTTCTGGTGTTCTGCTTTAACTTTAGAACAAGTTAAACATTCCCCAACATACATTGCAACGTCTGTCTTTAAATTAGGCCACCAATAATGCGTCTTAAGATCTTGGTACATCTTTCCAACTCCAGGATGTATCGAGTATCTTGTCTTGTGCGCCTCATTCAATATCAACTTCCTTAATCCACCCAACTTCGGTACCCAAATACGGTTTGCAAAATATCGAATTCCGTCTTCCCGTATAACGAGTTGCTTCGCATACTTCTTCATTATTTCATTTCCTATGTTTTCTTTAGTAAGAGCTTCTCGTTGAGCCTCTTTGATTTGTGAGTTGAGATTCATACGAATTTTTATGTTCATCGCTCGTACTCGAATTGGTTCTCATTCCTTTCTGCTTAAAGCGTCGGCCACTACATTCGCTTTCCCGGGATGATAGCGAATCTCACAATCGTAGTCGTTTATCAGCTCGACTGTGACGACCCGAAAATTTCCGACCAAATTTAAACTTAACCTTTATATGTTTCCGACACGATAAGCAGAATTTGTAATGTTGAATCTCAAAAAGTTTGGAACTACATTCATGTAATCAATTATCCTTTGACCGTGTTCGACGATTCACGAACAATTATGTGTATATAGATATGTATATATAATATATGATATTAACTGAAAACATTAACAAAGTATTAGATATATGATACTTTACATGAACGTATTTGTTTCGATATATTTATTGACAGAATTAAGAGATAATATCAAATGATTGAATTATCAGATACATTATGATATGATTACGGGCCTATGTTATGAGGTCCACTGTGATTTAAGAAATCTATTCTTTTTGACCACTCATTACTTAACTAGTATGATAAAATAACGATATTTATATTTTATTTTATCAAATATATATAACGATTTAAATTAATATTATATATATTTATACGCGTATTATACGTACATAGTTTTATATTTTTACTATACTTTAACTTTACCTTTACTTTACTTTAACTTTAATAATTAATACTTTAATAATTCACTTTAATAATTCATACTTTAATAATTCACTTTAATAATTCATACTTTAATAATTTACTTTAATAATTCACTTTAATAATTCATACTTTAATAATTCACTTTAATAATTTATACTTTAATAATTCACTTTAATAATTCATACTTTAATAATTCACTTTAATAATTCATACTTTAATAATTCACTTTAATAATTCATACTTTAATAATTCACTTTAATAATTCATACTTTAATAATTCACTTTAATAATTCAAAAATCTATTATAAATAGAATTCAATAGGTTTTATTATTTCATAGAAACTTGAAAATATATTTCTCTAAACTCTCTCAATCGAATTACACATATATATTTTATTTGTATTATTTCAAGATATTATTAGTATACATAAAATACTACGACGGAGTTATATTCAGACGATTTTAAAATAAGTTTTCAAACGGGATAGAGCTAAGGAAATTATGGGTTATAGCTATGGAGGTTATGGGTATTGATCGAGGGTATTGCTCGTGAGGTCAACCTAACATTTATCATTTTCGTTTCGTCTACGTACTTTCCTGCAATATTGAATCTCAATATTGATACGTGAGCACTCATAACTTAACTTTTATATTTCAATAGTGTATCCCTGACTAGTGCTCGAGTATATAGGATTATGCATGCTTGTACATTCGATATTGTCCTTAGATAGGTTTGTTGAATCCTGAATTAGATACATATGCTACTGAGATAGGGTATATGATATGCATGTCATTGGAAAGCTAGCGAAAAATTAAGAACTTTTCATTTAGATATCGAATGGTTTCGATGAACGGATTAGAAGTTATAGTCAACTGAATTTTAGTATTATTGTTAAAATGATTATTATTACTATCATCGTTATTATTTTAATAGAAATATCATTGTTATTATAAAATATCATTATTACTATTATGTTAGTATTATCATTTTATCATAATAACATTTTTAGTAAATATAAATATTGTTATTTTTTATAGAATAATAATAATTATTATTACAAAATAATACAACTTTTACTTATTATTATTATGATCAATATTATTTTATCAAATAAATAGGGGATACAAAGATATTTTTCACCACGCGTAATATAATTACATTAATAATACTTACCACTATAGTTTTACGATATTAAGTGAACTTTATAAATTTTACTACTTAAGATATATAAAAGTATATTTTATCATATATAAACGTTAATATAAATTTTTATTAATAAATGACTTTTATTATTATAAAATCTAATAAATATATTTAAATATATAAAATGACTATAGTTAAGTTATATAATAAACACGTATAAATTTTAGAAGTCATTTTGGGTTAAGTTGGCTTTTGTTGACTTTTGCATATTAGTCTCGAGCATTAGGATTGTGGTACACTATGACTTGACCAAAAATTGTTAGACAAATATTGACCAACATATAAATATATATAATTTATATAGGTTTGTGAATCCGAGGCCAACCTTGCACTTGTTAAATGACGTTATATGTATTTTTACTACGAAATACAGTATGGTAAGTTTCATTACTCCCTTTTTATATATATTTTTGGGCTGAGAATACATGCGCTGTTTTATAAATGTTTTACGAAATAGGCACAAGTACTAAAACTAATTCTATGTGGGTTTAAACCAGAAATATGCCCTTAGCTTGGTAACATTAAACTACTTGTCTATGTACGGTAGGCGCGAATCCTAAAGATAGATCTATTGGGCCTGACAAACCCCATCCTGACTATGGGATGCTTTAGTACTTCGAGGTTATTTTAAACACACCTGATCTGGTGTACTTCAGAGGGTAAAACATGAACGTTAAGGCTTGTTACCGGGTGCCTACAACTTATAGAATACTTTTATACACTCGCGAGTGTACGGATATTTATAGAAACTGAAATCTTGTGGTCTATTACTATTACAGAAATGATTGATTATGATAAACTAATGAACTCACCAACCTTTTGGTTGACACTTTAAAGCATGTTTATTCTCAGGTATTAAAGAAATCTTCCGCTGTGCATTAGCTCATTTTAAGGATATTACTTGGTGTCATTCATGACATACTTTGAAAGACGTTGCATTCGAGTCGTTGAGTTCATCAAGATTAATATTAAGTCAATTATAGTTGGATGTAATATGAAATGGTATGCATGTCGTCAATTTTTGATGTAAAGAAAGTTTGTCTTTTAAAAACGAATGCAATGTTTGTAAAACGTATCATATAGAGGTCAAATACCTCGCGATGTAATCAACTATTGTGAATCGTTTATAATGTATATGAACAGATCCTTTCAATTGGTATCAGAGCGGTGGTCTTAGCGAACCAGGTCTTGCATTAGCGTGTCTAACTGATAGTTGTTAAGATGCATCAGTGAGTCTGGACTTCGACCGTGTCTGCATGTCAAAAGTTTTGCTTATCATTTTTAGTCTGAAATCATCTACTTACCACCCTTAGGAAATTACCTGCTTATCATTCTTAAGTCTAGACGCGTTTTCCTACATTTATTGCATAATAGTGTATAGACGAATTCTTATCTTAGCATATCTGTTACTGTGAACTTTGACTGACATCTTTCAAAGATTCCTCCGTAATTTATGGGATTTTGGTATTATATATACATATATAAATTATGTATTGAAGAATACCAAATCTAAATTCTACAATCTATTTCATACAAAAAAATTCTTTCCCTGATCATACAAGATGGATCCCTCAACCAGTTTGAGTTCCTCGGATTCCGACAGCTATGCCGATATGGATTTCCACATGAGCTCCGAAAGCAGCGTGATCGGAATGGATCAACCAATTAGCCATCATCTATTCTGGATGAATTGGGGATGGGTTCGTAATCTACTTAACCATTGGAGACAAGAAGAAGGTGATCCCTTTCATCCACCACATTGCCCTCTTGGCAATGAACCTGAAGCACTTACTGGCGAACCTGTCCGAAACACCATTTTCTCTCTCATTTCCAGAGTATCTCGTCATGATTATATACTACACCAAATTCTAGATCTTATTTATCCGCTCGTCCGAACCGACAATCACCCCGGTGTAATAGAAGAAGTCAACGAGCGTCGCTCTCGGGTAGTGGCTTTGGAGAATATGGTGCAAAGGTTACAAACACCAGAAACAGCACCAGCAGCATAACCAGTACCACCATCAACAACATCAACAGTACCATTACCACCACCAACAACAACCGCATCGCAAACCTCAACTTCACAATCTGTCCCACGAGCATCGACGTCATACGTCATGTAGATACCAAGGAATACCACAACGATTAAGTATTGATTCATAACTTCATTGGGGAAACATTCTACGGCGATTATGTAATTTCTAAAGTTTAGAAATTATCTATCCTAGCCTTAACCATAAATCAAATGAGTTTAATTTAATATTAACTCATTAAATCTATATTACATCTGAAGAAATATACACATATATATTTCCATAAAGATTGTAATAAAATTCTTTTGTACAAAATATTAATTGTGAATTTTTTTTAACGGGTAGGTAATACCCGAGAGATATATAAATTCACAATTAATATGTTACATTCTTCGAATCTGATTCAGCAAGTCATCCATTATACTCCCTACTTTCACAACAATATACATTCTTTTATAGAAATCAAAACAACCATACTCATTCAAAATCTAATTACATATTCTGATTTTAAAATCTCAGAATTCGATTCAAGATATAACAGAAATCATCACTCTTAGATTCCTACATCTTTCAAAACTATACTTTGACTTCAAAACTGTCCTAGAACCTCATTTCTATTCATGGAACTCACAAAAATATTTGTATCATTCAAAATCTTAGAACATCATATGTATATTAACAATTACAATATGTGTTCAAACACTTCAAAATTCCTAAAGACATGCGAGATGATTATCCAACCACACATTACCCACTGTCATGCACCTGAAAAGCTCTCGAAACCAAAGTTATAGTTTATCCATGTCAGATCCTTTGATATTTATTACCAAATATAATTTTTCAATCTCTTTCCAAAATAGACAGTTTTGTCACAGCTCCAGCAAATCACCTTCATTTGTTTATACGAATAAACCCTTCATCATGGTTACCGGGGAACCTTTCATATCTCGTCACATTAGCAGTAAACTTATCAACAACTTCATTAACCTTCGAATTAAGCCTCTCCGAAAATCCACTATACTTATTCATTAAAACCCCATCATGTACTCACCTACATCCTGTAACAATAATTGTCACACTAACTACTGGGAATTAGCAATCAGTATTTTGAATTTCGCGACAATTTTACGTTAAAAGTTATATGTATACATATAACGTCTATCTCCTAGACTTACATACTTCGAATGTGAATTTTCTGAAAAACATCCCAAACTATGAACTAGTTCTCCGAAATTGGAAAAATGCTGATGAAGCAACAAAAACTGTAAACGACTTTAACAGTCAAAAGTTTGATGATAAAGAATAGTATGGTGGTAAAGCTGAGAAAAAGAGAAGGTTTGAAACTGGAAAATGGATTGAGCAGACCATGAAGGAGGCTGTGGATAAATCACAAAGACTAAACCTGCCTTCAAAGGATCCAAATGTTTCAGTGTCTACTGAAATCGTTAGAAAACACCTTACTTCTTATTCTAAACCTTCACAGACAAATCTTCTTCACCATCCATCTATGTTAAGAATTCTAAGATATTATCGTATCTTTTATTATAAATATCTTCGATATTCCTGAAGATATTTTCACAACTATTCTTATCCGAAATCTTTTATCTCTTCGCAATATCTGCGTTACAACATAAAAAGAAACTGTGTTAGTTTCTAAATTCTGAAGAGAAAAAAAAATTCGAATTTAAATAGGAATGTTTTTAAAGCAGTGTTGGGAACTGAAACATGAGTTAGTATAATATAATGACACTTGATCAACGTGATTATATTACAGTAAGTCATGCTGAGTTTCTAATAGAACGTGATGATTCATAGAACATACCGTCATCATGTACTATTTACACGACTCTTACATTCTACCCAATTTCCAAACATATTAAGAACATATCATCTTGATAGCTCTATATTTTCAGATATTCTGGTAAGTTGCCAAATTAAGATCGTGCCATTACGATTTTCTTCTTGGAACATTAACTATGTTCATCCAAAAATTCATATCTACGAATTCTGGACCATTATCCGCTTGACTTAAGGCTGGGAAGAGAAAATGAAAGCATGAAGCTCCGAAATATAATGGAGAATATAAAGCCCGATAACAACCTCGAAATTACAAACTGTGTATATCAATGCGTATAGCAATATAAAGATACGGGAGAATGAAAAACACAATAACCCCAAGGTAATGGTAGAAGAAAATAACTTCCTCCGATGGTAGATGAAAAAGAAGAATGACAGATATGAAAGTTAAGAGTATATCAAGAATCAATACTGGATGAAGCATATTAACGAATGCTTTAAAGTATGAATTGGGGAGAAAGACTAGAAGGTGTGAGATGTGGAAATAAAGAAACGAAGGGGGTGGATTTATAGTAAAATATCAGACAGAGGAATCGAGACAGATTATCGCATTTAATCAAAGAAGGTCATGATTTTCTTAATCGCCGAAGAACCAAATCTTATTGCAAAGATTTTCTTTAAATCCAATGAATTCTGGAAATCAATCATAACTACGTCATCAGTTAAAATAAATATACGTTTACTCATTTCACTCTCTTGCGATAGCTTCACTTATACTCTTCGCGTAATCAAATTGTTTTATCTATATTACTCAATGATGATAAAACTCTATTTATCAACTCATATTCGTCATGAAAACATTTTTATAGTTAGCCATGACGACCTTGATCAAATTTCGGGACGAAATTTCTTTAACGGGTAGGTACTGTGACGACCCGAAAATTTTCGACCAAATTTAAACTTAACCTTTATATGTTTCCAACACGATAAGCAGAATTTGTAATGTTGAATCTCAAAAAGTTTGGAACTACATTCATGTAATCAATTATCCTTTGACCGTGTTCGACGATTCACGAACAATTATGTGTATATAGATATGTATATATAATATATGATATTAACTGAAAACATTAACAAAGTATTAGATATATGATACTTTACATGAACGTATTTGTTTCGATATATTTATTGACAGAATTAAGAGATAATATCAAATGATTGAATTATCAGATACATTATGATATGATTACGGGCCTATGTTATGAGGTCCACTGTGATTTAAGAAATCTATTCTTTTTGACCACTCATTACTTAACTAGTATGATAAAATAACGATATTTATATTTTATTTTATCAAATATATATAACGATTTAAATTAATATTATATATATTTATACGCGTATTATACGTACATAGTTTTATACTTTTACTATACTTTAACTTTACCTTTACTTTACTTTAACTTTAATAATTAATACTTTAATAATTCATACTTTAATAATTCACTTTAATAATTCATACTTTAATAATTTACTTTAATAATTCACTTTAATAATTCATACTTTAATAATTCACTTTAATAATTTATACTTTAATAATTTACTTTAATAATTCATACTTTAATAATTCACTTTAATAATTCATACTTTAATAATTCACTTTAATAATTTATACTTTAATAATTCACTTTAATAATTCATACTTTAATAATTCACTTTAATAATTCAAAAATCTATTATAAATAGAATTCAATAGGTTTTATTATTTCATAGAAACTTGAAAATATATTTCTCTAAACTCTCTCAATCGAATTACACATATATATTTTATTTGTATTATTTCAAGATATTATTAGTATACATAAAATACTACGACGGAGTTATATTCAGACGATTTTAAAATAAGTTTTCAAACGGGATAGAGCTAAGGAAATTATGGGTTATAGCTATGGAGGTTATGGGTATTGATCGAGGGTATTGCTCGTGAGGTCAACCTAACATTTATCATTTTCGTTTCGTCTACGTACTTTCCTGCAATATTGAATCTCAATATTGATACGTGAGCACTCATAACTTAACTTTTATATTTCAATAGTGTATCCCTGACTAGTGCTCGAGTATATAGGATTATGCATGCTTGTACATTCGATATTGTCCTTAGATAGGTTTGTTGAATCCTGAATTAGATACATATGCTACTGAGATAGGGTATATGATATGCATGTCATTGGAAAGCTAGCGAAAAATTAAGAACTTTTCATTTAGATATCGAATGGTTTCGATGAACGGATTAGAAGTTATAGTCAACTAAATTTTTGTATTATTGTTAAAATGATTATTATTACTATCATCGTTATTATTTTAATAGAAATATCATTGTTATTATAAAATATCATTATTACTATTATGTTAGTATTATCATTTTATCATAATAACATTTTTAGTAAATATAAATATTGTTATTTTTTTATAGAAGAATAATAATTATTATTACAAAATAATACAACTTTTACTTATTATTATTATGATCAATATTATTTTATCAAATAAATAGGGGATACAAAGATATTTTTCACCACGCGTAATATAATTACATTAATAATACTTACCACTATAGTTTTACGATATTAAGTGAACTTTATAAATTTTACTACTTAAGATATATAAAAGTATATTTTATCATATATAAACGTTAATATAAATTTTTATTAATAAATGACTTTATTATTATAAAATCTAATAAATATATTTAAATATATAAAATGACTATAGTTAAGTTATATAATAAACACGTATAAATTTTAGAAGTCATTTTGGGTTAAGTTAGCTTTTGTTGACTTTTGCATATTAGTCTCGAGCAATAGGATTGTGGTACACTATGACTTGACCAAAAATTGTTAGACAAATATTGACCAACATATAAATATATATAATTTATATAGGATCGTGAATCCGAGGCCAACCTTGCACTTGTTAAATGACGTTATATGTATTTTTACTACGAAATACAGTATGGTGAGTTTCATTACTCCCTTTTTATATATATTTTTGGGCTGAGAATACATGCGCTGTTTTATAAATGTTTTATGAAATAGGCACAAGTACTAAAATTAATTCTATGTGGGTTTAAACCAGAAATATACCCTTAGCTTGGTAACATTAAACTACTTGTCTATGTACGGTAGGCGCGAATCCTAAAGATAGATCTATTGGGCCTGACAAAACCCATCCTGACTATGGGATGCTTTAGTACTTCGAGGTTATTTTAAACACACCTGATCTGGTGTACTTCAGAGGGTAAAACATGAACGTTAAGGCTTGTTACCGGGTGCCTACAACTTATAGAATACTTTTATACACTCGCGAGTGTACGGATATTTATAGAAACTGAAATCTTGTGGTCTATTACTATTACAGAAATGATTGATTATGATAAACTAATGAACTCACCAACCTTTTGGTTGACACTTTAAAGCATGTTTATTCTCAGGTATTAAAGAAATCTTCCGCTGTGCATTAGCTCATTTTAAGGATATTACTTGGTGTCATTCATGACATACTTTGAAAGACATTGCATTCGAGTCGTTGAGTTCATCAAGATTAATATTAAGTCAATTATAGTTGGATGTAATATGAAATGGTATGCATGCCGTCAATTTTTGATGTAAAGAAAGTTTGTCTTTTAAAAACGAATGCAATGTTTGTAAAACATATCATATAGAGGTCAAATACCTCACGATGTAATCAACTATTGTGAATCGTTTATAATGTATATGAACGGATCCTTTCATCGACCCACCTACGTTGCCTCATGTTCAGCTGTTTCTGATCGAAAATATGTTGAAGGCTTTTATGATCAGTAAACACAGTGCATTTAACTCCATATAAATAGTGTCTCCATATCTTCAATGCAAATACTACTGCCCCCAATTCTAGATCATGCGTCGTATAATTCCGCTCGTGAATCTTCAATTGTCGGGATGCGTATGCAATAACTTTCTTTCGTTGCATAAGGATGCAACCAAAACCTTGTCGCGAAGCGTCACAATATATCTCAAAATCATCGTTCCCTTCAGGTAACGATAAAATAGGTGCCGTGGTTAACTTCTTCTTGAGTAATTGAAATGCACTCTCCTGCTCAAAGGTCCATTCGTACTTCTTCCCTTTTTGTGTTAACGCTGTCAATGGTTTAGCTATTCGGGAAAAATCTTGAATAAACCTTCTATAATAACCGGCTAAACCCAAAAATTGGCGTATCTGCGTTGGTGTCTTAGGAGTCTCCCATTTTTCAATAGCCTCAATTTTAGCTGGGTCAACCTGAATTCCTTTGCTAC
Organism: Rutidosis leptorrhynchoides; assembly: GCF_046630445.1. Lineage (NCBI taxonomy): Eukaryota > Viridiplantae > Streptophyta > Magnoliopsida > Asterales > Asteraceae > Rutidosis > Rutidosis leptorrhynchoides. The sequence goes on along the minus strand of NC_092342.1, from coordinate 169,788,911 downwards.
TAACAACATGACCAAGAAATTGCACTTCTTTTAACCAAAACGCACACTTAGAAAATTTGGCGTATAATTGTTCTTTTCTTAACAATTCTAATACCAATCTTAAATGCTGTTTATGCTCTTGCTCACTCTTGGAATAGATAAGAATATCATCAATGAAAATGATAACAAACTTATCTAAATACGGACTACAAACTCAATTCATGAGGTCCATGAATACAGCTGGCGCATTCGTTAATCCAAACGGCATGACCAAAAATTCATAATGACCGTAGCGTGTCCGAAAAGCAGTTTTTCAAATATCTTCTTCTTTGACGCGTAGTTGATGATAGCCCGACCTTAGGTCGATTTTCGAGTAAACACATGATCCTTGCAATTGATCAAATAAATCATCAATTATCGGTAGTGGATACCGATTCTTGATAGTTAACTTATTTAATTCACGATAATCTATACACATTCAGAAAGATCCATCTTTCTTCTTGAAGAATAAAATCGGAGCTCCCCACGGTGAAGTGCTCGGTCGAATAAAACCACGGTCCAGTAATTCTTGTAACTGGCTTTGTAACTCTTTCATCTCAGATGGTGCAAGTCTATATGGAGCACGAGCCACTGGTGCAGCTCCTGGTACTAGACCTATTTGAAATTCTACAGATCTAAATGGAGGTAATCCCGGCAACTCTTCCGGAAAGACTTCAGGAAAATCTCTTGCCACAGGCACGTCATTGATGCTCTTCACTTTCTCCTTCATTTCGACTTTATTAACATGTGCTAAGATAGCATAGCAAGCTTTCTTCAAGCACTTTTGAGTTTTCAAACAACTAATGAGTTTTAGCTTTGAGTTACCCTTCTCTCCATAAATCATTACTGGCGTTTTATCCTTACGACGAATGCGAATTGCCTTCTTGGCGCACACAACTTCAGCTTCTATTTTGGACATCCAGTCCATGCCGACTATTACATCAAAACTTCCTAATTCTACGGGTATCAAATCAATCTTAAATGTTTCTCCGGCTAAATTTATTTTACAATCACGGCAAATTTTATCGGCTTTAATTAGTTTACCATTGGCTAACTCAATCATGTACTTAGCATCTAGAGGTAATGATGAACAATTCAATTTAGCGTAAAAGTCTCTACACACGTAACTTCTATCGGCACCAGTATCAAATATAATAGATGCGAATAAGTTATTAGTGGTAAACGTACCCGTAACAAGCTCCGGGTCTTTACACGCCTCTCTAGCATTAATAACAAATGCTCTTCCACGTGCAGATCCATTATTCTTCTCTGGATTCGGACACTGGCTCTTATAATGACCCTGTTTCCCACACCCATAACAGGTAACAGTGGCCAAGGCAGTTCTATTTGCATTAGTGGCAGGAGTCTTGGTGCCATTTGTATTTGTAACAGAAATCCGACAATCTTCAGCAAGATGACCCCTTCGATTACAATTTTCGTACACCATATTACAATAACCGGAGTGATGTTTGTGGCATTTGTTACATTAAGTATTTCGTCCTTTGTAACCTGAGTTCGAACCACTACCCGCACCTTGCGTGGTTTCTTGTTTCTTGTTGGATTGTTGATGATTACCTTCCTACTTTCTTTTGTTTCCCGATGTCTTGACATCGGTGTTCTTATCCAGAATAATCTGGTCCATCAACTCGTTCGACATGGTGATGGCTTCGTGAATAGTCTTGGGTTTCGATGCTGTAACATTTGCTTTGACATTTTTAGGCAAACCATCTTTGTACAGTTCTATCTTTCGTTCTTCGGTTGGTACCAATTCGGGACATAGCAAAGCTAATTCCATGAATCGCTAATTGTAGTTGGTGAGTTCAGTACCAACAACTTTCAGGCTTCGTAATTCAGCTTCCAACTTCCTAACCTCGTTCCTTGGACAATACTCATTGATTAGCATTGTTTTGAATTCTTCCCAGGGAGTATCATAAGCTACATCTCCTCCTACGGCCTTCACATAGTTTTTCCACCACGTGAGTGCACTCTCTTGTAGGGTGCACGATGCATACTTGGTCATGTCCTTATCAATACAACCACTGATTTTAAACACAGACTCAATCTTTTCGATCCACCGGGTTAAACCGACCGGTCCTTCTATTCCACTGAATGATGAGGGCTTGCAACCTTGAAAAGTTTTGTAAGTGCACCCCACACGAGGATTTGGGTTAACTGCAGCACCTCTCGCAGCCTTGACCCATAACATTCTGTTGTCCACTCGCTGATTGATGAGTTCCTCGATTTCTTGTTCCGTCATTCGGTTCAATCACGCCATAATCTTCAATAAGAATGAAAAAAAAATTAATCATTCACATGGAATATTATAGATGTAGTATGTATTTATAGTACATCGTAGCTTATTAATAATATGAACCAGTTATTGTTATAAAAGCCTATTCTTCTTATTAGCGTTTTATAATTATATCAGGGGTAGTACCTACCCGTTAAAGTTAATACTTAATAGCTTAGTACAGAAATCAATTACTATCACCCAAATAATACTTAACCATGGAAAATTATTGTATTTCACACTTCACTATTTTACATATGCTTATCTTACATCAAACATTAAGCAAACCACACTAGTAATATTATACAAAACATTATATGATCCCATGGTTTAAGACAACAGCGCATCATTTAACCCAAAGCGTTTGTGTTCAAAGAAATTGCTTAAAGGTTATCCTGGTTGTCTCCCTGTGTTTTGGCTGAGGAACCGAAGAACTGGATGTCGGGATAGAACTAGTAGGAATAGCGGGAATAGGTGTGGAAGTATCTGGTGGAGTTGGTGCCACAACATCCTCTGGTGGAGTTGGTGCCACAACATCCTCTCTAGACTCGGGATTTAGATTTTCCATTTCAGTAGACTTTCGTTTCTTTCCTCATTCGAACTTGTCTTTTGTAATTTCCTGTATTTCTTCCTCCTCAGGATCACTTTCCGGTTCCTCTTCAATTGATTCATCCGGTGAAAGGACCCGTTCATATACATTATAAACGATTCACAATAGTTGATTACATTGCGAGGTATTTGACCTCTATATGATACATTTTACAAACATTGCATTCATTTTTAAAATACGAACTTTCTTTACATTGAAAATTGACAGGCATGCATACCATTTCATTATATCCACTATCCAACTATAAATTGATTTAATAATAATCTTTAATGAACTCAATGACTCGAATGCAACATTCTTCGAAATATGCTATGAAAGACTCCAAGTAATATCTTTAAAATGAGCAAATGCACAGCGGAAGATTTCTTTAACACCTGAGAATAAACATGCTTTAAAGTGTCAACCAAAAGGTTGGTGAGTTCATTAGTTTATCATAATCATTTATTTCCATCATTTTAATAGACCACAAGAATTTCATTTTCAGTTCTCATAAATATACGTCCCATGCATAGAGACAAAAATAATCATTCATATGGATTGAACACCTGGTAACCGACATTCACAATATGCATATAAGAATATATCCCCATCATTCCAGGATCCTCCTCCGGACATGATATAAATTTCGAAGTACTAAAGCATCCGGTACTTTGGATGGGGTTTGTTAGGCCCAATAGATCTATCTTTAGAGTTCGCGTCAATTAGGGTGTCTGTTCCCTAATTCTTAGATTACCAGACTAAAAAGGGGCATATTCGGTTTAATAATCCAACCATAGAATATAGTTTCATTTACTTGTGTCTATTTCGTAAAACAGTTATAAAAGCAGCGCATGTATACTCAGTCCCAAAAATATATATTGCAAAAGCATTTAAAAAGGGATTAATGAAACTCACCATACTGTATTTCGTAGTAAAAATACATATAACGTCATTGAACAAGTGCAAGGTTGGCCTCGGATTTACGAACCTAAATTAATTATATATAATTATGTGTTGGTCAATATTTGTCTAACAAATTAGGTCAAGTCATAGTGTACCACAATCCTAATGCTCGAGACTAATATGTAAAAGTCAACAAAAGTAAATTTGACTCAAAATAATTTCCCAAAAATCTATACATGATTAATATATAGTTTAAATATCGTCGTTTTATATTTTTAAAAGATTTATTAGAGTAATAATATAATTTATTTATTAATAAATAAAATTTTATATTAAATTTATGTAATAAAATATACTTTTATATATATTAAGTAATAAAATTTATAGGGTTCATTTAATATCATAAAGATAATATGATAGGTATTATTAAAGTAAGTTATTACACGTAGTAAAATATGTTTGTATCACATATTTATTTGATAAAATAATATCTATAATGATAGTAAGTAAAAGTTGTATTATTTTGTAATAATAATTATTATTATAAAAATATCAATATTTATAATTACTAAGATGACATTATGATAAAACGATAATTCTAATTATGATAACTTTAATATTTACGATAATTTTTAATATTATCTTTAAAATAATAATTCTATTTAAAATAATAATAATAATGATATTTTATAGTAACAATGACATTTCTATTAAAATGATAATTTTTGTTAAAATGATAGTTTTAATACTAACGATACTTTTAATAATAATAGTAATGATAAAAATAATAAGAACGATAATTTTATCTAAATCAATATCTTATAATATTTTAATTTCATCATGATACTCTTACTCATTATTTCCTAATCGTTTCGTTTAATAGCTTTTAATCGTCTTTTATATCGTGTTCATAATAATGATAATAATAGTAATCAAAATAATTAGGTGTTACAAATATTTGTTTTAATTACACTTATATTAATAATGATAGTTACTATAACATTATTAACAATAATACTAATAATTATCTTAATGATAATATAGTAATAATAATAATAACAATAACAATAACCATTTTTAAATAATGATATATATTAATAATGATAATAATAATAATAATAATACTAATAATAATAATAATGATAATAATTGGATAATAATAATAATACTAATTATAACTTTAACGATAATAACGATAGTAATAATAAAAAAAAATTAACAATTTTTAATGATAAATCCCTTTTATTGATAAAGATAATAATAATGATAATAATAAGATAAAACTAGAACGACGATAAAAAACGACGATAGTAATAATAATTTTTAATAAAAATATCAAAAATTCAATTGATTATAACTTCTAATCCGTTCATCGAAACCATTCGATATCTAAAGGAAAAGTTCTTAATTTTTCGCTAGCTTTCCAAGGACATGCATATCTTATACCTTATCTCAACCGCAAGTGTAACTAATTCAATATTCAACCTAACCTGTCTAAGGGCAATATCAAAAGTACAAGCATGCATAATCCTAAATACTCGAGCACTAGTCAGGGATACACTATTAGTATGTAAAAGTTAAATTATGAGTACTCACGTATCAATATTGAGATTCAATATTGCAGGAAAGGTATGTAGACGCAACGGAAATGATAAACACTATATTGACCTCATGAGCATACCCATGAACCATACTCAATCACCTCCATAGCTATAACCCATAATTTCCTTAATCCTATCCTACTCGAAAAACAATTTCGAAACCACTCGGACAGCACTCCGTCGTAATATTTTATGTATACTAATAATATCTTGAAATAATACGGAGTAAATATATATATGTAAATCGATTGAGAGAGTTTAGAGAAAAATATTTTCAAGTTTCTATGAAATAATGAAACCTATTGAATTCTATTTATAATAGATTTTTGAATTATTAAAGTGAATTATTAAAGTATGAATTATTAAAGTGAATTATTAAAGTATGAATTATTAAAGTGAATTATTAAAGTATGAATTATTAAAGTTGAATTAAAGTAAAAATAAAGTAAAGGTAAAGTTTAAGTATAGTAAAAGTATAAAACTATGTACGTATATTACGCGTATAAATATATATAATATTAATTTAAATTGTTATATATATTTAATAAAATAAAATATAAATATCGTTATCTTTATCATACTAGTTAAGTAATGAGTTGTCAAAAATGGTTCTAGATATTTATAAAAGTTATATACGTTTTAATAATAAAGTTCTTTTTAAACTGAAAACGCTTTTGTACGTTTGAAACTAAATAGATCAATCGAGTCTTTATGAGATTCAATCTTCCACTATCCTTTGTCTAGTTCTCAATGATTGACAATTTGTTCTTATTTATAAATCACTTTACCATTTTCCGAATATTGTTAAAATGGAAAGATTTCTCAAATCAACGTGGGCCTTTCAACCGAGACTTGTAATCATAATTCAATATATCTGATAATTCAATCATTTAATCTTATCTTCTAATTCCATTGATAAACATTTTGAAACAGATACAATCATATAAAGTATTTAATCTAATATTTTATTTACGTTTCAAGTTATAATATATATACACATATACATATATAATCATATTCGTTTAATGGTTCGTGAATCGTTGGAACTTGGTCGAGGTTGAATGAATGTATGAACATAGTTTAAAATTCTTACAATTTAACTTAACAAATATTGCTTATCGTGTCGGAAACATATAACGATTAAAGTTTAAATTTGGTTGGAAATTTCCTGGTTGTCACAGTACCTACCCGTTAAAGAAATTTCGTCCCGAAATTTGAGTGGAAAGGTCGTGAGTGATAATAAGTATGTTTTCATGATGCATACGGGCTGAAAATTAGAGTTTTATCATCAGCGATTAATTTGGATAAACAATTCATTTATATGAAGAGTACGAATGAAGCTAACATAGAAGAGTGAAATGAGTAAGTGTAGATTCATCTTATCATTTGACGTAGATATGATTCATTCCCAGATTTCAAGGGATTTGAAGAAAATCTTCTTAATAAGATTTCACTCTCCGGTAATCAAGGGAATTAGGATCCGCTTTAAATGCGATCGTCCATTTTAATTGTTCTGTCGGAGATTTTCTTATAAATTCACCTCCTTCGTTTCCTTACAACTCACACCTTCTGTTGATGCATTTTATGCAACTCCCTAGACATCTACCCACGTCCATTGCAGGTACAACAGTTTACAGGCCACCATGATTGCTCGTTATTATCCTATCCGTGTTTGTATGTGGTTACAGGAACTGCAGGAACGAGATTTAGATGTTTGACTATGTTAGACTTAGTCAGACGTACGAGTGAAGCCTTACTAGTACGGCTGACAGGCTCATATGCACGGTTGATGCTGAGCTAAGTCACAATTACAATCTAAATGAGAAGACACGAGTGAGTGATCACCCGTACGGCTGATGAAGCCAACTCGTACGTGTGATGAATGAATCGTATGGGTGAGTCAACAGCAGGGGTATATAAAGTCTTATGTTCTTCATTTTAGGTTAAGCCTCTCATTTGTTACACACACTCAGATCTAGTGAGCTCCTCCGATTCTCTCTCAGTCCAAATCACCCAGGTGGTGAATAATAGCTCTAGGTGTTGATCTAATCATACTTGATTTAGTTGTGGTTTGACTAAATTAATCAAAAAAAAAAAAAAACTTAACCTATTCAGTAGAGGGTTTGATTCACTTATTCCGCCATTGTGTGAGTTAAATCTGTTGATTTCTAATTTCCTAGTCATGTTTCATCACCTTCTATTCTTTCCCCCTCAACTCATATTTTAAAGTATTCATCAATATGCTCCATCCAGTTCTGATTCTCGATATACTTCTAACTTTCATATCGGTCATTCTTCTTTTTCATCTACCACCGAAAGAATCTATTTACTTCTACTATACTCTTGGGTTTATAGTGTTTCTAGTTCTCCCGTGTCTTTATACTGCTATATGCATCGATATATATGGTTTATAATTTCTGGTTTGTCGTTGGGCTTTATATGTTCCCTTATATTTCAAAGTCTCTGCTTATGTCTTCTATAATCATTATCATTCACAGTTAAATGCTCTCTTTTATTTGCTGCAATTTATACCCCAATTTCTATTTTGAAGTTTTGTCCTTTTGTTTCTTCTTCTTGCAATTAAGCACCGCTTGTAATGGTCCAGAATTCACAGATATGAATTTCGGAATGAACATTGTTAATGTTCTAGGAAGAAAATTGTGATGGCACGATCTTAACTTGTCAAATTACTAGAATACCTTGGAAAAGGCCGAATCATCAAGAAATATTTTTTTGATATTTTAGAGGTTAAATAGAATACAAGAGTCATATAACATGGCACATAATGATGTTATGATCTGTGAATCATCACGTTTCATTTAGAAAATCAGCATGACTTACTGTAATATAATCACATTGATCAAGTGTCATTATATTATACTAATTCATGCTTCAGTTCCCAACACTACTTCAAAATATTCCTATTTTAAACTTGAATGTTTCAGAATTTAGAAACTAAAATAGTTTCTTTTATGATGTAATACAGATAGCGCGAAGAGGTAAATGATTTCAAATAAGAAAAATTAAGAAAATATCTTTAGAAATATGGAGAATATTTATAATGAAAGATATGATGATATTTTAGAATTTCTAATATCAGAGGATGATGAAGAATATTGTTTGTAGGGGTTTAGAGTCAGGAGCAAGGTATTCGTTAATGACTTCAGTAGGTACTGAATCATTTGGATCCTTTGAAGTCAGGTTCAGTCTTTGTAATTTGTCCACAGCCTCCTTCCTACTTTGCTCAATCCGTTTTCCAGTTCCAAAACTTCTCTTTTTCTGCGCTTTGCCAGCACACTTCATCATTATCATCCAGCTTTTACCATTTAAAGTCGTTTATAGTTTTTGTTGCTTCATCAGCATTTTTTTTTCGGAGAACCAATTCGTAGTTCGGAGTGTTTTTCAGAAACTTCACATTCAAATTAAGTCCAGAAGATAGACGTTATATATACACATATAACTATTGGCGTAGACCTGCTGCGAGATTTCAAAATACTGATTGCTAATTCCCAATGATTCGTATGGCAATTCTCATTACAAGATGCGAATGAGTAAATGATGGGGTTTCAATGAATAAGTATAATGACTTTTTGGAGAGGCTAAAGTTAAAGGGTAATGAAGTTGTTGGTACATCTGCTAATAATGTGGTGGAATGTAAAAGGTTCCCTGGTAACGATGGTGTATATCTCAAGGTTATAATAAGGTTAGTCTGACTGAAAAGTCGAAGTTGACTTGCTGGAGCTGTGACAAAACTGGCTACTTTGAATAGGAGTCGCAAAGTTATTTTTGCTAATAAATGCCAAAGAATCTGACGCGGATACGTTGTTTAAACTTTTACTTTAGTTTCAAGAGTTTTTTCGGGTACATAACTGTGGGTAACATGTGGTCGGATCATCATCTCGATTGCTCATCATTCGAAGTGTCTTCAGAAATTTTCGAAGGGTTTGAACACAGATTGTAATCGTTAACATACATTTGATGTTCTAACACAGTTTTGAAGTCAAAATATAGCTTGTGAAAGATGTAAGGATCTAAGAGTGATGATTTTGGTCATATCTCAAGTTGAATTTTGAGATTTCAAAATCAGAATATGTAATTAAATTTTGAATGAGTATGGTTGTTTTGATTTCTATAAAAGAATGTATATTGTTGTGAAAGTAGGGAGTATAATGGATGATTTGCTGAATCAGATTCGAAGAATGTAACATATTAATTGTGAATTTATATATCTCTCGGGTATTACCTACCCGTTAAAAAAAATTTCACAATTAATATTTTGTACAAAAGAATTTTATTACAGTCTTTATGAAAAAATATATATATATGTATATTTTCTTCAGATGTAACATAGATTTAATGAGTTAGTGTTAAATTAAACTCATTCGATTTACGGTTGAAACTATAATTGAATAATCCCTAAAGGCTTTAAAAAGTACAGAACTTTTACGCAGTATTTATTTAATGACATTGAAATTATGAATCAATACTTCGTTATTTGTTGATGTATGATGTTCGGTTCGTGGAATTCTTGTGAATTTTGCAAAGTACGAATGATGTTATCTGAAAAGTTTCAGGTACATCGATGATGAAAGTGTAAAATCAAATATATACTTGATTTATTATGAATTGGAATTTGTTGAATTGCGACAGAGATTGTAGTTAACGCTGGTTAAGTTACGGCCGAAGGACGTACATTATTGCATATTTGTAATATGAATTAACCGAGTAGTTAAGATTCACACACAATAGCTTAGCACGAAAAGATTTATTTCAATATATATATATATATAATATACATATAATTTCTTCATAGGGAATGAGTTAATTCTTCATAACTCGTTGATACAATATACACGTTATTGATTCGTAATGATGTCCACAATGATTCTTGAACTGACGGAGTTTGTGATGTTATCTGTGTTGTTGATTCGGATGTTGACTGTACTGCGATGCTGGTAACGCTGACGGTACTGTTGATGCTGTTGGTAAAGCAAGTTTAGCTTGTTAATCACACACCATTTTTGTCAGGGTTTCTACTCTTCCTTCTATCATTTTGGTTCGCTTAACTGATTTATGGTTAGGGCTAGATTAGATAATCTCTAAGACTTTAGAGATTACATAATCACCGCGGAATGTTTCTCCAATGAAGTTATGAATTAATACTTCGCCAGTTATTGTTGTTGGTACTCCTTGGTATCTATGGTGCGTATGGCGTTGATGCTCGCGGGACAGATTGTGAAGTTGAGGTTTACGACGCGGTTGTGGTTGGAGGTGGTAATGGTACTGTTAGCCTTGATGATGGTGGTACTGGTTATGCTGCTGGTGCTGCTGCTGGTGTTTGTAATCTTTGCACCATATTCTCCAAAGCCACTACCCGAGCGCGAAGCTCGTTGACTTCTTCTATTATACCGGGGTGATTGTCGGTTCGGATGAGCGGATAAATATAATCTAGAATTTGATGTAGTATATAATCGTGACGAGATACTCTGGAAATGAGAGAGAAAATGGTGTTTCGGATTGGTTCGCCGGTAAGTGCTTCAGGTTCTTCGTTAAGAGGGAAATGGGGTGGATGGAATGGATCACCTTCTTCTTGTCTCCAATGATTGAGGAGGCTATGAACCCATCCCCAATTCATCCAGAATAGATGATGGCTGATTGGTTAATCCATTCCAGTCACACTGCTTTCAGAGCTGGAGTGGGATTCCATTTCGGAATCCGAGAAACTTGAATTAATGATGAATTCCATTTCGTACGATTGAATAAGGATTTTTTTTTCCGATATGAAATGATTTTCGGTTATCGGATGGTATTCTAATAACATAGAATATCCATAGATATAGAACAAAAGATTTTGGTAGATTACGGAGGAATTTGCGGGATATGTCAGGTAAAGTTTAAAGTAACATATACGATAAGATATGATTTAGCAGATACGCTAAGATATGAATTGTGTCTATACACTACTCATGCAATTAATGTAGCAAGACGTGTCTAGACTAGTAATGATAAGCAGGTAATTTCCTAAGAATGATAAGCAGATGATTTCCGACTAAAAATGATAAGCAAAACTTTTAACATGCAGACACGGTCGAAGTCCAGACTCACTAATGCATCCTAACGACTTATCAGTTAGACACACTAATGCAGACATGGTTCGCTAAGACCACCGCTCTGATACCAACTGAAAGGACCCGTTCATATACATTATAAACGATTCACAATAGTTGATTACATTGCGAGGTATTTGACCTCTATATGATACATTTTACAAACATTGCATTCGTTTTTAAAATACGAACTTTCTTTACATTGAAAATTGACAGGCATGCATACCATTTCATTATATCCACTATCCAACTATAAATTGATTTAATAATAATCTTTGATGAACTCAATGACTCGAATGCAACGTTCTTCGAAATATGCTATGAAAGACTCCAAGTAATATCTTTAAAATGAGCAAATGCACAGTGGAAGATTTCTTTAACACCTGAGAATAAACATGCTTTAAAGTGTCAACCAAAAGGTTGGTGAGTTCATTAGTTTATCATAATCATTTATTTCCATCATTTTAATAGACCACAAGAATTTTATTTCCAGTTCTCATAAATATACGTCCCATGCATAGAGACAAAAATAATCATTCATATGGATTGAACACCTGGTAACCAACATTCACAATATGCATATAAGAATATATCCCCATCATTCCGGGATCCTCCTTCGGACATGATATAAATTTTGAAGTACTAAAGCATCCGGTACTTTGGATGGGGTTTGTTAGGCCCAATAGATCTATCTTTAGAGTTCGCGTCAATTAGGGTGTCTGTTCCCTAATTCTTAGATTACCAGACTAAAAAGGGGCATATTCGGTTTAATAATCCAACCATAGAATGTAGTTTCATTTACTTGTGTCTATTTCGTAAAACAGTTATAAAAGCAGCGCATGTATTCTCAGTCCCAAAAATATATATTGCAAAAGCATTTAAAAAGGGATTAATGAAACTCACCATACTGTATTTCGTAGTAAAAATACATATAACGTCATTGAACAAGTGCAAGGTTGGCCTCGGATTCACGAACCTAAATTAATTATATATAATTATGTGTTGGTCAATATTTGTCTAACAAATTAGGTCAAGTCATAGTGTACCACAATCTTAATGCTCGAGACTAATATGCAAAAGTCAACAAAAGTAAATTTGACTCAAAATAATTTCCCAAAAATCTATACATGATTAATATATAGTTTAAATATCGTCGTTTTATATTTTTAAATATTTTTAAAACATTTATTAGAGTAATAATATAATTTATTTATTAATAAATAAAATTTTATATTAAATTTATGTAATAAAATATACTTTTATATATATTAAGTAATAAAATTTATAGGGTTCATTTAATATCATAAAGATAATATGATAGGTATTATTAAAGTAAGTTATTACACGTAGTAAAATATGTTTGTATCACATATTTATTTGATAAAATAATATCTATAATGATAGTAAGTAAAAGTTGTATTATTTTGTAATAATAATAATTATTATAAAAATATCAATATTTATAATTACTAAGATGACATTATGATAAAACGATAATTCTAATTATGATAACTTTAATATTTACGATAATTTTTAATATTATCTTTAAAATAATAATTCTATTTAAAATAATAATAATAATGATATTTTATAGTAACAATGACATTTCTATTAAAATGATAATTTTTATTAAAATGATAGTTTTAATACTAACGATACTTTTAATAATAATAGTAATGATAAAAATAATAAGAACGATAATTTTATCTAAATCAATATCTTATAATATTTTAATTTCATCATGATACTCTTACTCATTATTTCCTAATCGTTTCGTTTAATAGCTTTTAATCGTCTTTTATATCGTGTTCATAATAATGATAATAATAGTAATCAAAATAATTAGGTGTTACAAATATTTGTTTTAATTACACTTATATTAATAATGATAGTTACTATAACATTATTAACGATAATACTAATAATTATCTTAATGATAATATAGTAATAATAATAATAACAATAACAATAACAATAACCATTTTTAAATAATGATATATATTAATAATGATAATAATAATAATAATACTAATAATAATAATAATGATAATAATTGGATAATAATAATAATACTAATTATAACTTTAACGATAATAACGATAGTAATAATAAAAAAAAATTAACAATTTTTAATGATAAATCCCTTTTATTGATAAAGATAATAATAATGATAATAATAAGATAAAACTAGAACGACGATAAAAAACGACGATAATAATAATCATTTTTAATAAAAATATCAAAAATTCAATTGATTATAACTTCTAATCCGTTCATCGAAACCATTCGATATCTAAAGGAAAAGTTCTTAATTTTTCGCTAGCTTTCCAAGGACATGCATGTAGTGACCCGAACTTTTCCATGTTTATATATATTAATTGAGATTGATATTTACATGATTAAATGTTTCCAACATGTTAAGCAATCAAACTTGTTAAGACTTGATTAATTGAAATATGTTTCATATAGACAATTGACCACCCAAGTTGACCGGTGATTCACGAACGTTAAAACTTGTAAAAACTATATGATGACATATATATGGATATATATATAGTTAACATGATACTATGATAAGTAAATATATCATTAAGTATATTAACAATGAACTACACATGTAAAAACAAGACTACTAACTTAATGATTTTTAAACGAGACATATATGTAACGATTATCGTTGTAAAGACATTTAATGTATATATATCATATTAAGAGATATTCATACATGATAATATCATGATAATATAATAATTTAAAATCTCATTTGATATTATAAACATTGGGTTAACAACATTTAACAAGATCGTTAACCTAAAGGTTTCAAAACAACACTTACATGTAACGACTAACGATGACTTAACGACTCAGTTAAAATGTATATACATGTAGTGTTTTAATATGTATTTATACACTTTTGAAAGACTTCAATACACTTATCAAAATACTTCTACTTAATAAAAATGCTTACAATTACATCCTCGTTCAGTTTCATCAACAATTCTACTCGTATGCACCCGTATTCGTACTCGTACAATACACAGCTTTTAGATGTATGTACTATTGGTATATACACTCCAATGATCAGCTATTAGCAGCCCATGTGAGTCACCTAACACATGTGGGAACCATCATTTGGCAACTAGCATGAAATATCTCATAAAATTACAAAAATATGAGTAATCATTCATGACTTATTTACATGAAAACAAAATTACATATCCTTTATATCTAATCCATACACCAACGACCAAAAACACCTACAAACACTTTCATTCTTCAATTTTCTTCATCTAATTGATCTCTCTCAAGTTCTATCTTCAAGTTCTAAGTGTTCTTCATAAATTCCAAAAGTTCTAGTTTCATAAAATCAAGAATACTTTCAAGTTTGCTAGCTCACTTCCAATCTTGTAAGGTGATCATCCAACCTCAAGAAATCTTTGTTTCTTACAGTAGGTTATCATTCTAATACAAGGTAATAATCATATTCAAACTTTGGTTCAATTTCTATAACTATAACAATCTTATTTCAAGTGATGATCTTACTTGAACTTGTTTTCGTGTCATGATTCTGCTTCAAGAACTTCGAGCCATCCAAGGATCCATTGAAGCTAGATCCATTTTTCTATTTTCCAGTAGGTTTATCCAAGGAACTTAAGGTAGTAATGATGTTCATAACATCATTCGATTCATACATATAAAGCTATCTTATTCAAAGGTTTAAACTTGTAATCACTAGAACATAGTTTAGTTAATTCTAAACTTGTTCGCAAACAAAAGTTAATCCTTCTAACTTGACTTTTAAAATCAACTAAACACATGTTATATATCTATATGATATGCTAACTTAATGATTTAAAACCTGGAAACACGAAAAACACCGTAAAACCGGATTTACGCCGTCGTAGTAACACCGCGGGCTGTTTTGGGTTAGTTAATTAAAAACTATGATAAACTTTGATTTAAAAGTTTTTATTCTGAGAAAATTATTTTTATTATGAACATGAAACTATATCCAAAAATTATGGTTAAACTCAAAGTGGAAGTATGTTTTCTAAAATGGTCATCTAGACGTCGTTCTTTCGACTGAAATGACTACCTTTACAAAAATGACTTTTAACTTCTTTTTACGACTATAAACCTATACTTTTTCTGTTTATATTCATAAAATAGAGTTCAATATGAAACCATAGCAATTTGATTCACTCAAAACGGATTTAAAATGAAGAAGTTATGGGTAAAACAAGATTGGATAATTTTTCTCATTTTAGCTACGTGAAAATTGGTAACAAATCTATTCCAACCATAACTTAATCAACTTGTATTGTATATTATGTAATCTTGAGATACCATAGACACGTATACAATGTTTTGACCTATCATGTCGACACATCTATATATATTTCGGAACAACCATAGACACTCTATATGTGAATGTTGGAGTTAGCTATACAGGGTTGAGGTTGATTCCAAAATATATATAGTTTGAGTTGTGATCAATACTGAGATATGTATACACTGGGTCGTGGATTGATTCAAGATAATATTTATCGATTTATTTCTGTACATCTAACTGTGGACAACTAGTTGTAGGTTATTAACGAGGACAGCTGACTTAATAAACTTAAAACATCAAAATATATTAAAAGTGTTGTAAATATATTTTGAACATACTTTGATATACATGTATATATTGTTATAAGTTCGTGAATCAACCAGTGGCCAAGTCTTACTTTCCGACGAAGTAAAAATCTGTGAAAGTGAGTTATAGTCCCACTTTTAAAATCTAATATTTTTGGGATGAGAATACATGCAGGTTTTATAAATGATTTACAAAATAGACACAAGTACGTGAAACTACATTCTATGGTTGAATTATCGAAATCGAATATGCCCCTTTTTATTAAGTCTGGTAATCTAAGAATTAGGGAACAGACACCCTAATTGACGCGAATCCTAAAGATAGATCTATTGGGCCTAACAAACCCCATCCAAAGTACCGGATGCTCTAGTACTTCAAAATTTATATCATATCCGAAGGGTGTCCCGGAATGATGGGGATATTCTTATATATGCATCTTGTTAATGTCGGTTACTAGGTGTTCACCATATGAATGATTTTTATCTCTATGTATGGGATGTGTATTGAAATATGAAATCTTGTGGTCTATTATTATGATTTGATATATATAGGTTAAACCTATAACTCACCAACATTTTTGTTGACGTTTTAAGCATGTTTATTCTCAGGTGATTATTAAGAGCTTCCGCTGTCGCATACTTAAATAAGGACGAGATTTGGAGTCCATGCTTGTATGATATTGTGTAAAAACTGCATTCAAGAAACTTATTTTGTTGTAACATATTTGTATTGTAAACCATTATGTAATGGTCGTGTGTAAACAGGATATTTTAGATTATCATTATTTGATAATCTACGTAAAGCTTTTTAAAACCTTTATCTATGAATTAAAGGTTATGGTTTGTTTTAAAAATGAATGCAGTCTTTGAAAAATGTCTCATATAGAGGTCAAAACCTCGCAACGAAATCAATTAATATGGAACGTTTTTAATCAATAAGAACGGGACATTTCAGTTGGTATCAGAGCGTTGGTCTTAGAGAACCAGAATTTTGCATTAGTGTGTCTTATCGAGTTTGTTAGGATGCATTAGTGAGTCTGGACTTCGACCGTGTTTACTTGAAAAATGATTGCTTAACAAATTTTGTTGGAAACTATATATTTTTAACATGTAAATATTATGTGATATATTAATCTCTTAACGCGTTTGATATTATGTGATAGATGTCTACCTCTAGAACAAGTCCCATTGACTCACCTAATAATAATGAAGAGTCAAATGTAAATTGGAATGATTCGTGGACTGATTCACAAGTTCCCGAAGAGGAACCGGAAGAAGAGTCGGAACCGGAAGAAGAATCAGAACCGGAAGAAGAATCGGAACCGGATGAAGAAATAGAACCGGTGGGGGAAATAATAAAACGGTTAAGTAAAAGAAAATCCTCAACCAACCGACCAAGGTTAATTATGGTCAATGGTGTTTCCGCCAAGGAAGCAAAATATTGGGAGGATTACCAATTCTCCGATGAATCGGATTCCGACGAGAATTCCGATGATGTTATAGAAATTACCCCAACTGAATTTAAAAAGGCAAAAGAAAATAATAAGGGAAAGGGCATAAAAATAGAGAAATATAATTCCAACCCAGATGAACTTTATATGTATCGTCAACCCCCGAAGTCCTTAAGTTGTAACAATGACACGGGAACCTCTAAACCACCAGGTTTTTCTAAACCAATGTGGATCACGACGGCTCGTATTAGGGGAACATCATATATCCCTAGAAACTTGGCAAAACGAACCAAAACCGAAGAAGAAGAAACAAGCGAGTCGGAATAAGATAGTTGTATTCGTGTGGTGTAATATATGTAATACAGTGTGCTTATGCTTTATGATATATGTAAAAATTGCTTGTATTAATAAGTATTTTTTTTTATGAATCTAACTCTTGTCTATTTTACAGTATAAAAACACAAAATGGATAGACAACCCAATATTTTAAGAGACCTACCCGGAGACATGATTGATGAAATCTTGTCTAGAGTCGGTCAGAATTCTTCGGCACAACTATTTAAGGCGAGATCAGTTTGTAAGACATTCGAAGAACGTTCCAAGAATGCCTTGGTTTATAAAAGGCTTTCGTTCGAAAGATGGGGGATATCACATTGGGAAATCCATAAGTTACGATGTGTTTACTTTGACGCATATATTGCGGGGAACCCAAATGCTATTTTACGCAATGGGTTAAGAAATTATTTTGACTCAATATATCCGAATATTGGACTTCGTGATTTAGAAAAAGCGGCTAACATGCAACATAAAGAAGCATGTTATGCTTACGGATTAGTAATGTTCGCTTCTCACCAAAGTGAGAACAAGAACATCGGGCTACAACTATTAAACAAAACGTTCCCACAAGTGACGGAGTCGGTAATTGGGGTAAGAAATGAGGTTTTTAGATTGTTACGGGACTGTTGGACATTACGTAACCCTCGTCCCTTTGACGACGTTACAACACGCTGTCTTATCAACGGCCATAACGGTTATGTTCCACAAGACCAAGGATGGGAAGTAATCCTAGTAAAACCAGAATGCATGACTTGTTTCTGGACGTATGAATTACGTGTCTTTATTGCCTTTACTGAACGACTTGTGTACTAGCTAGAATTATCTTCATAACCATCTTGTATCAAATTTATTGTGTGCTATATTTCATGCTATATGTAAAATAAGCGGTATTGTAAGTTTGTAAAATATTGTGTAAAAGTTTGAACGCGAAATATTATAATAATCAGTTTTTCATATAGAATTGTAGTAGTTGAATTGTATATTAGCTACTAAGTATGAACTTAACGGGTAGGTACTACCCGAATTTAAACTTATAAAACGCTAATATGAAGAAAAAGCTTTTATAAATGAGTTCATATTATGCTACGAAATACTATTAACTACTCTTAATATTCTGTATGATTAACTTGTTCCATTTAACTATTTTGAAGGAAATGGCACCGACTACTCGACACACCGTGAATATGAATGAAGAGGAATTCCGTACTTTTCTAGCTTCAAACATAGCCGCAGTACAGGCTGCGCTACATACCAACAATAACCTTGGATCTAGCAGTACAGGAAATCGTGTAGGATGCACCTACAAAGAATTCACTGCCTGCAAACCTTTGGAATTTGATGGAACCGAAGGACCGATCGGATTGAAAAGGTGGACCGAGAAGGTTGAATCGGTGTTTGCCATAAGTAAGTGTACTGAAGGGGACAAAGTGAAGTACGCTACGCATACCTTCACAGGTTCTGCGTTAACATGGTGGAATACCTATCTAGAGCAAGTGGGACAAGACGATGCGTACGCACTACCGTGGTCAGCATTCAAGCACTTGATGAACGAGAAGTACCGTCCCAGAACCGAGGTCAATAAGCTCAAGACAGAACTTAGAGGGTTACGAACCCAAGGATTTGATATTACCACGTACGAAAGACGATTCACAGAATTGTGCCAATTGTGTCCGGGAGCATTCGAAGATGGGGAAGAGAAGATCGACGCGTTTGTGAAAGGATTACCGGAAAGAATCCAAGAAGATATAAGTTCACACGAGCCCGCCTCTATACAACAGGCATGTAGAATGGCTCACAAACTAGTGAACCAGATTGAAGAAAGAATTAAAGAACAGACTGCTGAAGAGGCCAATGTGAAGCAGGTCAAAAGAAAGTGGGAGGAAAACGGTGATAAGAATCACCAATACAACAACAACAGCAACTATCCTAACAATCGCAACATCAATCGCAACTACAACAAACGGCCCAACAACAACAACAACAACAACAGCAACCACAACAATCATCTTAACAACAATAATTGTAACGACCCGGAAATTTCCGACCAAATTTAAACCCTAATCTTTATATGTTTCCGACACGATAAGCAAAATCTGTAATGTTGAGTCTAGAAAGTTTAAAATCTATACTCCTGTAATCAATTACCTTTTGACCATGTCTGACGATTCACAAACAATTATGTGTATATAAATATAAGTGTGTGTATATATATATATATAATATTTTAAATTAATAAAGCACATTTTAAATATTTGAATTAATGTATAAAATAATAAATAGGATAGTTAAGTTGTTAATGAAATAATTATATATATACGAGTTCCATATATTCTGATGTTTGTATATTAAATATTTCAAGAATGTCATTCTATGTATTGCATAATCAATAACAAGTAACATATATAAAATTTCTATACATAAGCTATTTATATAAAAATTGTAAAATAAGTATGTTATAAATAATATGTAGAAAACTATAATATTTTCTTTCATATAATTAATTATGTAGTAATACAAAATTGTTATATTATTATTATTACTAAATAATACAAATTATTATTTGTTACCATTAATATTATTATTTTTATAATAAATGTATTTATTATTGTTACTTATAATCATTAATATAATTATAATGTTGAATATCAATATTATTATTATCCCTATTATTAATATTATTATTATTATTATTATTTTTCAGATTTTATTATTAATTAGTAATAATATTAATTATTTCTTTAAAAAAAAATTAAATAAAAAACGTATAATCTGATATCTATAGCTATTTTACTGTGTAAAATTTTGTCTCAAATCTTTCAATTGTACGAAATCAAGATTTTATATGTATAAGGATCCAAAATTGGTTAGAGGTCTCAATCACTTTTTAAATTTTTTATTTTATTTTCGGTATCTGCTTGAGATTTTCTGTCGAAGCCTTACCCTTTATTACTCGAACCATAAAACAGATATTAAATGGGGTTACGTTGGAAGGGATAGCATCACTTTATCTATTTATAGTTCGCTGATAAATCAATACAAATTAAAAAGATAGAAATAAAACTGCAATTTGGTCGACTGTCCCTGTTTCATAATTTTTCGTCAATCTGATCAATTCTTAAATAGATTTCAAAATTTGTTAATGAGGTTTTGCTAGAAAGATTTCGTTTAAACTAACTGCAAGGTTGCAGATTCCAGTTTACCATAACAAATCCAAATTTCTAAAATCAAAGATCATAAGAAAAAGTTAACAGATTCTTCTCCTTTTGAATTCATAAATTATATGCTGTTCTGTATTCAATTGAGGGTTCAAATGGTTTCTAAAAAGGATTATAAACCATTTTCATGTAGAGAGTTTAGTCTAAAATGGTCTTGATTTCAAAATCGCGATACGGGTTTCGTAATGGGTTTTTACGGTATAAAACGGGCCTGCTACAAATCGTTTATTATTTTTTTTATTTTTCTGTTTTGATTAATTAAGCTAAACATTATAGATCAAATCTGTTACAATTACCAGTCCTAAATTTAAATCCCTTTTGATTCCTGGGCGATAGTTATGATTTTGGTCGAATGAGAAAGAAAAAAAAAAAGAGAAGAAGATGAATAGGAAATATAAGGGATACGGGTTATAATCAATTGGGTTGAGTTCTTAACAGATAAACAAGCATAGCCGAGTGGTTTAGGGTGTTGTCGGGTAATCAAGTGGTCCTGGGTTCGATCCACACTAGTGTCACATCTTTTTAGTTCGAATTTATTGGAGGTATAACTCTCAATTCTTATTATTATTATTATTATTATTATTATTATTATTATTATTATTATTATTATTATTATTATTATTATTATTATTATTATTATTATTATTATTGTTATTATTAAGACTATCATTATTATAATTATCATTAGTGTTATAACTATAATTATCATTATTACAAATATAGGTATTAGGATAAAATTATCAATTATTATTATTATAATGACAATAATAATTATTATTAGTATTATCATGAAAAATAATAAAATCTATTATCATTTTTATTAATATTAGTATTAGTATCATTTCTATTAGTATTGTTAACATATTGAAATTTTAAAATCAATACTATAATTATTAGTAATATTAAGTATTACCAAAATTAATATTTTTTTTACATAACAAATATCATTTAAGTAACCATAATAATTACTAGTTTCACAAGCAAATGATATATATATTAGAAATTTATTTAATATTTATAACATAACAAGATTAATATTTCATATATACCAAAATGAATATAAGAAGGATATAACTAATAAATATATACATATATATTTGTTCGATTACGATTATATGTATTAATATACATACAATTGCTATAGGTTCGTGAATCCGAGGCCAACCTTATAATTTACCAATGGTGTTATATGTATTTTTACTACAAAATACAGTATGGTGAGTATATAGTTCCCTTTTAACTCTAAATATTTTGGGCTGGGAATACATGCGCTGTTTTTATAAATGATTTACGTTATGGACACAAGTGATCAAAAATATAAATTCTACGTTGAGTTGTACCATGGCATATCTCTTTATACTTGGTAGCTAATATTTACGTGAGGAGCGTAAACGCGAATCCTGTTGATAGATCTATCGGGCCTGACAACCCCAACCGGGCTGGACGACCAGCATTTAACGGTTGCACAGTACTTCGTTTCGTTACTACACTTGGTACGGTGTAGGGTTTATTTAAGTGTATGCTGCTGTGATTTAAATGTTAAGTATGGTTACCAAGTGCTCAACGACTTTTCATACACGAGGAGTGTATTATGTTTAACTATATGAAATCTTGTGGTCCATTGTTATAACGCTGCTAGCATCTGAAATGTCCCGTTCTTATTGATTAAAAACGTTCCATATTAATTGATTTCGTTGCGAGGTTTTGACCTCTATATGAGACGTTTTTCAAAGACTGCATTCATTTTTAAAACAAACCATGACCTTTATTTCATAAATAAAGGTTTAAAAAGCTTTACGTAGATTATCAAATAATGATAATCTAAAATATCCTGTTTACACACGACCATTACATAATGGTTTACAATACAAATATGTTACATCGAAATCAGTTTCTTGAATGCAGTTTTTACACAATATCATACAAACATGGACTCCAAATCTTGTCCTTATTTTAGTATGCAACAGCGGAAGCTCTTAATATTCACCTGAGAATAAACATGCTTTAAACGTCAACAAAAAAAGTTGGTGAGTTATAGGTTTAACCTATATATATCAAATCGTAACAATAGACCACAAGATTTCATATTTCAATACACATCCCATACATAGAGATAAAAATCATTCATATGGTGAACACCTGGTAACCGACATTAACAAGATGCATATATAAGAATATCCCCATCATTCCGGGACACCCTTCGGATATGATATAAATTTCGAAGTACTAAAGCATCCGGTACTTTGGATGGGGTTTGTTAAGCCCAATAGATCTATCTTTATGATTCGCGTCAATTAGGGTGTCTGTTCCCTAATTCTTAGATTACCAGACTTAATAAAAAGGGGCATATTCGATTTCGATAATTCAACCATAGAATGTAGTTTCACGTACTTGTGTCTATTTTGTAAATCATTTATAAAACCTGCATGTATTCTCATCCCAAAAATATTAGATTTTAAAAGTGGGACTATAACTCACTTTCACAGATTTTTACTTCGTCGAGAAGTAAGACTTGGCCACTGTTGATTCACGAACCTATAACAATATATACATGTATATTAAAGTATGTTCAAAATATATTTACAACACTTTTAATATATTTTGATGTTTTAAGTTTATTAAGTCAGCTGTCCTCGTTAGTAACCTACAACTAGTTGTCCACAGTTAGATGTACAGAAATAAATCGATAAATATTATCTTGAATCAATCCACGACCCAGTGTATACGTATCTCAGTATTGATCACAACTCAAACTATATATATTATTTTGGAATCAACCTCAACCCTGTATAGCTAACTCCCACATTACTGCATATAGAGTGTCTATGGTTGTTCCAAAATATATTATATAGATGGGTCGACATGATAGGTCGAAACATTGTATACGTGTCTATGGTATCTCAAGATTACATAATATACAATACAAGTTGATTAAGTTATGGTTGGAATAGATTTGTTATCAACTTTCACGTAGCTAAAATGAGAAAAATTATCCAATCTTGTTTTACCCATAACTTCTTCATTTTAAATCCGTTTTGAGTGAATCAAATTGCTATGATTTCATATTGAACTCTATTTTATGAATCTAAACAGAAAAAGTATAGGTTTATAGTCAGAAAAATAAGTTACAAGTCGTTTTTGTAAAGGTAGTCATTTCAGTCGAAAGAACGACGTCTAGATGACCATTTTAGAAAACATACTTCCACTTTGAGTTTAACCATAATTTTTGGATATAGTTTCATGTTCATAATAAAAATCATTTTCTCAGAATAACAACTTTTAAATCAAAGTTTATCATAGTTTTTAATTAACTAACCCAAAACAGCCCGCGGTGTTACTACGACGGCGTAAATCCGGTTTTACGGTGTTTTTCGTGTTTCTAGGTTTTAAATCATTAAGTTAGCATATCATATAGATATAGAACATGTGTTTAGTTAATTTTAAAAGTCAAGTTAGAAGGATTAACTTTTGTTTGCGAACAAGTTTAGAATTAACTAAACTATGTTCTAGTGATTATGAGTTTAAACCTTCGAATAAGATAGTTTTATATATATGAATCGAATGATGTTATGAACATCATTACTACCTCAAGTTTAGTAGGTAAACCTACTGGAAGTGACAAGAAATGATCTAGCTTCAAAGGATCTTGGATGGCTTGAAAGTTCTTGAAGTAGGATCATGACACAAAAACAAGTTCAAGTAAGATTTTTACTCGAATTAAGATAGTTTATAGTTATAGAAATTGAATCAAAGTTTGAATATGAATATTACCTTGAATAAGAAAGATAACCTACTGTATATAACAAAGGTTTCTTGATCTTAGATGATTACTTGGAATGGATTAGAAAGCTTGGAAGTAAATTAGTAAACTTGAAGGGATTTTTGAAGTATTCTTGAAGTGTTCTTCCTATGATGATTATAGCTTGATTCTTGAAGTGATTTTTGATGAAGATGATGATTAACTACTGGAAAAATACGTTCATAATAGTGTGGGTGTGTTGAGAGAGAATTAGAAAGAGATTTGGAAGTGAAATGGAGTGAATGATGAGTGTTAATTGGTGAGTGGTGAGTGGGGTTAAAAGGAGTTCTAGTTAGTTGACTAGCTCATGGTAGAAGTTAAAATTGATTAGTCATACATGACATAATCAAGAGTGGAATCCCATGCTAGTTCCTATTGGTATATACCCATAGTAAGTACGTTTTGAAGCTGTGTATAATACGGGTAAGAATACGACTAGAATTCTTGATGAAAGAAAAGAATGGGAAAGTAACTGTAACCATTTTCGTTAAGTATGAGTGTTTTGATATATGTCTTGAAGTCTTCCAAAAGTATTTTAATACATCTAAATACACTACATGTATATACATTTTAACGGAGTCGTTAAGTCATCGTTAGTCGTTACATGTAAGTGTTGTTTTGAAACCTTTAAGTTAACGATCTCAATTAATGTTGTTAACCCATTGTTTATTATATCTAATGAGATGTTAAATTATCATATTATCATGATATTATGATATATTAATATATCTTAATATGATATATATACATTTAAATGTCGTTACAACGATAATCGTTACATATATGTCTCGTTTCGAAATCCTTAAGTTAGTAGTCTTGTTTATATGTATATAACTCATTGTTATTATACTTATGGAGATACTTACTTATCATAATCTCATGTTAACCATATGTATATCCATATATATATCGTCAAGTCGTTTTTACAAGTTTTAACGTTCGTGAATCGCCGGTCAACTTGGGTGGTCAATTGTCTATATGAAACATATTTCAATTAATCAAGTCTTAACAAGTTTGATTGCTTAACATGTTGGAAACATTTAAT
Organism: Rutidosis leptorrhynchoides; assembly: GCF_046630445.1. Classification (NCBI taxonomy): domain Eukaryota; kingdom Viridiplantae; phylum Streptophyta; class Magnoliopsida; order Asterales; family Asteraceae; genus Rutidosis; species Rutidosis leptorrhynchoides. The sequence continues at coordinate 169,762,919 of NC_092342.1, read as the reverse complement.
CATGTAAATATCAATCTCAATTAATATATATAAACATGGAAAAGTTCGGGTCACTACAGTACCTACCCGTTAACTAAATTTCGTCCCGAAATTTTAAGCTGTTGAAGGTGTTGACGAATCTTCTGGAAATAGATGCGGGTATTTCTTCTTCATCTGATCTTCACGCTCCCAGGTGAACTCGGGTCCTCTACGAGCATTCCATCGAACCTTAACAATTGGTATCTTGTTTTGCTTAAGTCTTTTAACCTCACGATCCATTATTTCGACGGGTTCTTCGATGAATTGGAGTTTTTCATTGATTTGGATTTCATCTAACGGAATAGTGAGATCTTCTTTAGCAAAACATTTCTTCAAATTCGAGACGTGGAAAGTGTTATGTACAGCCGCGAGTTGTTGAGGTAACTCAAGTCGGTAAGCTACTGGTCCGACACGATCAATAATCTTGAATGGTCCAATATACCTTGGATTTAATTTCCCTCGTTTACCAAATCGAACAACGCCTTTCCAAGGTGCAACTTTAAGCATGACCATCTCTCCAATTTCAAATTCTATATCTTTTCTTTTAATGTCAGCGTAGCTCTTTTGTCGACTTTGGGCGGTTTTCAACCGTTGTTGAATTTGGATGATCTTCTCGGTAGTTTCTTGTATAATCTCCGGACCCGTAATCTGTCTATCCCCCACTTCACTCCAACAAATCGGAGACCTACACTTTCTACCATAAAGTGCTTCAAACGGCGCCATCTCAATGCTTGAATGGTAGCTGTTGTTGTAGGAAAATTCTGCTAACGGTAGATGTCGATCCCAACTGTTTCCGAAATCAATAACACATGCTCGTAGCATGTCTTCAAGCGTTTGTATCGTCCTTTCACTCTGCCCATCAGTTTGTGGATGATAGGCAGTACTCATGTCTAGACGAGTTCCTAATGCTTGCTGTAATGTCTGCCAGAATCTTGAAATAAATCTGCCATCCCTATCAGAGATAATAGAGATTGGTATTCCATGTCTGGAGATGACTTCCTTCAAATACAGTCGTGCTAACTTCTCCATCTTGTCATCTTCTCTTATTGGTAGGAAGTGTGCTGATTTGGTGAGACGATCAACTATTACCCAAATAGTATCAAAACCACTTGCAGTCCTTGGCAATTTAGTGATGAAATCCATGGTAATGTTTTCCCATTTCCATTCCGGGATTTCGGGTTGTTGAAGTAGACCTGATGGTTTCTGATGCTCAGCTTTGACCTTAGAACACGTCAAACATTCTCCTACATATTTAGCAACATCGGCTTTCATACCCGGCCACCAAAAATGTTTCTTGAGATCCTTGTACATCTTCCCCGTTCCAGGATGTATTGAGTATCTGGTTTTATGAGCTTCTCTAAGTACCATTTCTCTCATATCTCCAAATCTTGGTACCCAAATCCTTTCAGCCCTATACCGGGTTCCGTCTTCCCGAATATTAAGATGCTTCTCCGATCCTTTGGGTATTTCATCCTTTAAATTTCCTTCTTTTAAAACTCCTTGTTGCGCCTCCTTTATTTGAGTAGTAAGGTTATTATGAATCATTATATTCATAGATTTTACTCGAATGGGTTCTCTGTCCTTCCTGCTCAAGGCATCGGCTACCACATTTGCTTTTCCCGGGTGGTAACGAATCTCAAAGTCGTAATCATTCAATAATTCAATCCACCTACGCTGCCTCATATTCAGTTGTTTCTGATTAAATATGTGTTGAAGACTTTTGTGGTCGGTATATATAATACTTTTGACCCCATATAAGTAGTGCCTCCAAGTCTTTAATGCAAAAACAACCGCGCCTAATTCCAAATCATGCGTCGTATAATTTTGTTCGTGAATCTTCAATTGTCTAGACGCATAAGCAATCACCTTCGTTCGTTGCATTAATACACAACCGAGACCTTGCTTTGATGCGTCACAATAAATCACAAAATCATCATTCCCTTCAGGCAATGACAATATAGGTGCCGTAGTTAGCTTTTTCTTCAATAACTGAAACGCTTTCTCTTGTTCATCATTCCATTCAAATTTCTTCCCTTTATGCGTTAATGCAGTCAAGGGTTTTGCTATTCTGGAAAAGTCTTGGATGAACCTTCTGTAGTAACCAGCTAGTCCTAAAAACTGGCGTATGTGTTTCGGAGTTTTCGGGGTTTCCCACTTTTCAACAGTTTCTATCTTTGCCGGATCCACCTTAATACCTTCTTTGTTCACTATGTGACCGAGGAATTGAACTTCTTCCAACCAAAATGCACACTTTGAAAACTTAGCGTACAATTCTTCCTTCCTCAATACTTCTAACACCTTTCTCAAATGTTCACCGTGTTCTTGGTCATTCTTTGAGTAAATAAGTATGTCATCAATGAAAACAATGACAAACTTGTCAAGGTATGGTCCACACACTCGGTTCATAAGGTCCATGAACACAGCTGGTGCATTAGTTAAACCAAACGGCATGACCATAAACTCGTAATGACCGTAACGTGTTCTGAAAGCAGTCTTTGGAATATCATCTTCTTTCACCCGCATTTGATGATACCCGGAACGTAAGTCAATCTTTGAATAAACAGACGAGCCTTGTAGTTGATCAAATAAGTCGTCGATTCTCGGTAGTGGGTAGCGGTTCTTGATGGTAAGTTTGTTCAACTCTCGGTAGTCGATACACAACCTGAATGTACCATCTTTCTTCTTGACAAACAAAACAGGAGCTCCCCACGGTGATGTGCTTGGTCGAATGAAACCACGCTCTAAAAGTTCTTGTAATTGGCTTTGCAGTTCTTTCATCTCGCTGGGTGCGAGTCTGTAAGGAGCACGAGCTATTGGTGCAGCTCCTGGTACAAGATCTATTTGAAATTCCACGGATCGATGTGGGGGTAATCCCGGTAATTCTTTCGGAAATACATCGGGAAATTCTTTTGCAATGGGAACATCATTGATGCTCTTTTCTTCAGTTTGTACTTTCTCGACGTGTGCTAGAACAGCATAGCAACCTTTTCTTATTAGTTTTTGTGCCTTCAAATTACTAATAAGATGTAGCTTCGTGTTGCCCTTTTCTCCGTACACCATTAAGGGTTTTCCTTTTTCTCGTATAATGCGAATTGCATTTTTGTAACAAACGATCTCCGCTTTCACTTCTTTCAACCAGTCCATACCGATTATCACATCAAAACTCCCTAACTCTACTGGTATCAAATCAATCTTAAATGTTTCGCTAACCAGTTTAATTTCTCGATTCCGACATATATTATCTGCTGAAATTAATTTACCATTTGCTAATTCGAGTAAAAATTTACTATCCAAAGGCGTCAATGGACAACTTAATTTAGCACAAAAATCTCTACTCATATAGCTTCTATCCGCACCCGAATCAAATAAAACGTAAGCAGATTTATTGTCAATAAGAAACGTACCCGTAACAAGCTCCGGGTCTTCCTGTGCCTCTACCGCATTAATATTGAAAACTCTTCCACGGCCTTGTCCATTCGTGTTCTCCTGGTTCGGGCAATTTCTAATAATGTGGCCTGGTTTTCCACATTTATAACAAACTACATTGGCATAACTTGCTCCGACACTACTTGCTCCGCCATTACTCGTTCCGACACCATTTGTTCCTTTCGTTCTATTAACCCCTGGTCCGTAGACCTCACACTTCGCCGCGCTATGACCATTTCTTTTACACTTGTTGCAAAATTTGGTGCAGAACCCCGAGTGATTCTTTTCACACCTTTGGCATAGCTGCTTCTGATTGTTGTTGTTGTTGCGGTTATTATTGTTGTTGGGATGATTGTTGTAGTTGTTGTTGTTGTTGTTGTTGTTGTTGTTGTTGTTGTTGTTGGGCCGTTTGTTGTAGTTGCGATTGATGTTGCGATTGTTGGGATAATTGTTGCGATTATTGTTGTAATTGCTGTTGTTGTATTGGTGATTCTTATCACCGTTTTCCTCCCACTTTCTTTTGACTTGCTTCACATTGGCCTCTTCAGCAGTCTGTTCTTTAATTCTTTCTTCAATCTGGTTCACTAGTTTGTGAGCCATTCTACATGCCTGTTGTATGGAGGCGGGCTCGTGTGAACTTATATCTTCTTGGATTCTTTCCGGTAATCCTTTCACAAACGCGTCGATCTTCTCTTCCTCATCTTCGAATGCTCCCGGACACAATAGGCACAATTCTGTGAATCGTCTTTCGTACGTGGTAATATCAAATCCTTGGGTTCGTAACCCTCTAAGTTCTGTCTTGAGCTTATTGACCTCGGTTCTGGGACGGTATTTCTCGTTCATCAAGTGCTTGAATGCTGACCACGGTAGTGCGTACGCATCATCTTGTCCCACTTGCTCTAGATAGGTATTCCACCATGTTAACGCAGAACCTGTGAAGGTATGCGTAGCGTACTTCACTTTGTCCTCTTCAGTACACTTACTTATGGCAAACACCGATTCAACCTTCTCGGTCCACCGTTTCAATCCGATCGGTCCTTCGGTTCCATCAAATTCCAAAGGTTTGCAGGCAGTGAATTCTTTGTAGGTGCATCCTACACGATTTCCTGTACTGCCAGATCCAAGGTTATTGTTGGTATATAGCGCAGCCTGTACTGCGGCTATGTTTGAAGCTAGAAAAGTACGGAATTCCTCTTCATTCATATTCACGGTGTGTCGAGTAGTCGGTGCCATTTCCTTCAAAATAGTTAAATGGAACAAGTTAATCATACAGAATATTAAGAGTAGTTAATAGTATTTCGTAGCATAATATGAACTCATTTATAAAAGCTTTTTCTTCATATTAGCATTTTATAAGTTTAAATTCGGGTAGTACCTACCCGTTAAGTTCATACTTAGTAGCTAATATACAATTCAACTACTACAATTCTATATGAAAAACTGATTGTAATAATATTTCGCGTTCAAACTTTTATACAATATTTTACAAACTTACAATACCGTTTATTTTACATAAAGCATGAAATATAGCACACAATAACTTTGATACAACATAGTTGTGAAGACAATTCTAGCTAGTACACAAGTCGTTCAGCAAAGGCAATAAAGACACGTAATTCATACGTCCAGAAACAAGTCATGCATTCTGGTTTTACTAGGATTACTTCCCATCCTTGGTCTTGTGGAACATAACCGTTATGGCCGTTGATAAGACAGCGTGTTGTAACGTCGTCAAAGGGACGAGGGTTACGTAATGACCAACAGTCTCGTAATAACCTAAAAACCTCATTTCTTACCCCAATTACCGACTCCGTCACTTGAGGGAACGTTTTGTTTAATAGTTGTAGCCCGATGTTCTTGTTCTCACTTTGGTGAGAAGCGAACATTACTAACCCGTAAGCATAACATGCTTCTTTATGTTGCATGTTAGCCGCTTTTTCTAAATCACGAAGTCCTATATTTGGATATACTGAGTCAAAATAATTTCTTAACCCGTTGCGTAAAATAGCATTTGGGTTCCCCGCAATATATGCGTCAAAGTAAACACATCGTAACTTATGGATTTCCCAATGTGATATCCCCCATCTTCCGAACGAAAGCCTTTTATAAACCAAATCATTCTTGGAACGTTCTTCGAATGTCTTACAAACTGATCTCGCCTTAAATAGTTGTGCCGAGGAATTCTGACCGACTCTAGACAAGATTTCATCAATCATGTCTCCGGGTAGGTCTCTTAAAATATTGGGTTGTCTATCCATTTTGTGTTTTTATACTGTAAAATAGACAAGAGTTAGATTCATAAAAAAATACTTATTAATACAAACAATTTTTACATATATCATAAAGCATAAGCACACTATATTACATATATCACACCACACGAATACAACTATCTTATTCCGACTCGCTTGTTTCTTCTTCTTTGGTTTTGGTTCGTTTTCCCAAGTTTCTAGGGATATATGATGTTCCCCTAATACGAGCCGTTATTTTCCACATTGGTTTAGAAAAACCTGGTGGTTTAGAGGTTCCCGGGTCATTGTTACAACTTAAGGACTTCGGGGGTTGACGATACATATAAAGTTCATCGGGGTTGGAATTAGATTTCTCTATTTTTATGCCCTTTCCCTTATTATTTTCTTTTGCCTTTTTAAATTCAGTTGGGGTAATTTCTATAACATCATCGGAATTCTCGTCGGAATCCGATTCATCGGAGAATTGGTAGTCCTCCCAATATTTTGCTTCCTTAGCGGAAACACCATTGACCATAATTAACCTTGGTCGGTTGGTTGAGGATTTTCTTTTACTTAACCGTTTTATTATTTCCCCCACCGGTTCTATTTCTTCATCCGGTTCCGATTCTTCTTCCGGTTCCGATTCTTCTTCTGGTTCCGACTCTTCTTCCGGTTCCTCTTCGGGAACTTGTGAATCAGTCCACGAATCATTCCAATTTACATTTGACTCTTCATTATTATTAGGTGAGTCAATGGGACTTGTTCTAGAGGTAGACATCTATCACATAATATCAAACGCGTTAAGAGATTAATATATCACATAATATTCACATGTTAAAAATATATAGTTTCCAACAAAATTTGTTAAGCAATCATTTTTCAAATAAACACGGTCGAAGTCCAGACTCACTAATGCATCCTAACAAACTACATAAGACACACTAATGCAAAATTCTGGTTCTCTAAGACCAACGCTCTGATACCAACTGAAATGTCCCGTTCTTATTGATTAAAAACGTTCCATATTAATTGATTTCGTTGCGAGGTTTTGACCTCTATATGAGACGTTTTTCAAAGACTGCATTCATTTTTAAAACAAACCATGACCTTTATTTCATAAATAAAGGTTTAAAAAGCTTTACGTAGATTATCAAATAATGATAATCTAAAATATCCTGTTTACACACGACCATTACATAATGGTTTACAATACAAATATGTTACATCGAAATCAGTTTCTTGAATGCAGTTTTTACACAATATCATACAAACATGGACTCCAAATCTTGTCCTTATTTTAGTATGCAACAGCGGAAGCTCTTAATATTCACCTGAGAATAAACATGCTTTAAACGTCAACAAAAAAAGTTGGTGAGTTATAGGTTTAACCTATATATATCAAATCGTAACAATAGACCACAAGATTTCATATTTCAATACACATCCCATACATAGAGATAAAAATCATTCATATGGTGAACACCTGGTAACCGACATTAACAAGATGCATATATAAGAATATCCCCATCATTCCGGGACACCCTTCGGATATGATATAAATTTCGAAGTACTAAAGCATCCGGTACTTTGGATGGGGTTTGTTAAGCCCAATAGATCTATCTTTATGATTCGCGTCAATTAGGGTGTCTGTTCCCTAATTCTTAGATTACCAGACTTAATAAAAAGGGGCATATTCGATTTCGATAATTCAACCATAGAATGTAGTTTCACGTACTTGTGTCTATTTTGTAAATCATTTATAAAACCTGCATGTATTCTCATCCCAAAAATATTAGATTTTAAAAGTGGGACTATAACTCACTTTCACAGATTTTTACTTCGTCGAGAAGTAAGACTTGGCCACTGTTGATTCACGAACCTATAACAATATATACATGTATATTAAAGTATGTTCAAAATATATTTACAACACTTTTAATATATTTTGATGTTTTAAGTTTATTAAGTCAGCTGTCCTCGTTAGTAACCTACAACTAGTTGTCCACAGTTAGATGTACAGAAATAAATCGATAAATATTATCTTGAATCAATCCACGACCCAGTGTATACGTATCTCAGTATTGATCACAACTCAAACTATATATATTATTTTGGAATCAACCTCAACCCTGTATAGCTAACTCCCACATTACTGCATATAGAGTGTCTATGGTTGTTCCAAAATATATTATATAGATGGGTCGACATGATAGGTCGAAACATTGTATACGTGTCTATGGTATCTCAAGATTACATAATATACAATACAAGTTGATTAAGTTATGGTTGGAATAGATTTGTTATCAACTTTCACGTAGCTAAAATGAGAAAAATTATCCAATCTTGTTTTACCCATAACTTCTTCATTTTAAATCCGTTTTGAGTGAATCAAATTGCTATGATTTCATATTGAACTCTATTTTATGAATCTAAACAGAAAAAGTATAGGTTTATAGTCAGAAAAATAAGTTACAAGTCGTTTTTGTAAAGGTAGTCATTTCAGTCGAAAGAACGACGTCTAGATGACCATTTTAGAAAACATACTTCCACTTTGAGTTTAACCATAATTTTTGGATATAGTTTCATGTTCATAATAAAAATCATTTTCTCAGAATAACAACTTTTAAATCAAAGTTTATCATAGTTTTTAATTAACTAACCCAAAACAGCCCGCGGTGTTACTACGACGGCGTAAATCCGGTTTTACGGTGTTTTTCGTGTTTCTAGGTTTTAAATCATTAAGTTAGCATATCATATAGATATAGAACATGTGTTTAGTTAATTTTAAAAGTCAAGTTAGAAGGATTAACTTTTGTTTGCGAACAAGTTTAGAATTAACTAAACTATGTTCTAGTGATTATGAGTTTAAACCTTCGAATAAGATAGTTTTATATATATGAATCGAATGATGTTATGAACATCATTACTACCTCAAGTTTAGTAGGTAAACCTACTGGAAGTGACAAGAAATGATCTAGCTTCAAAGGATCTTGGATGGCTTGAAAGTTCTTGAAGTAGGATCATGACACAAAAACAAGTTCAAGTAAGATTTTTACTCGAATTAAGATAGTTTATAGTTATAGAAATTGAATCAAAGTTTGAATATGAATATTACCTTGAATAAGAAAGATAACCTACTGTATATAACAAAGGTTTCTTGATCTTAGATGATTACTTGGAATGGATTAGAAAGCTTGGAAGTAAATTAGTAAACTTGAAGGGATTTTTGAAGTATTCTTGAAGTGTTCTTCCTATGATGATTATAGCTTGATTCTTGAAGTGATTTTTGATGAAGATGATGATTAACTACTGGAAAAATACGTTCATAATAGTGTGGGTGTGTTGAGAGAGAATTAGAAAGAGATTTGGAAGTGAAATGGAGTGAATGATGAGTGTTAATTGGTGAGTGGTGAGTGGGGTTAAAAGGAGTTCTAGTTAGTTGACTAGCTCATGGTAGAAGTTAAAATTGATTAGTCATACATGACATAATCAAGAGTGGAATCCCATGCTAGTTCCTATTGGTATATACCCATAGTAAGTACGTTTTGAAGCTGTGTATAATACGGGTAAGAATACGACTAGAATTCTTGATGAAAGAAAAGAATGGGAAAGTAACTGTAACCATTTTCGTTAAGTATGAGTGTTTTGATATATGTCTTGAAGTCTTCCAAAAGTATTTTAATACATCTAAATACACTACATGTATATACATTTTAACGGAGTCGTTAAGTCATCGTTAGTCGTTACATGTAAGTGTTGTTTTGAAACCTTTAAGTTAACGATCTCAATTAATGTTGTTAACCCATTGTTTATTATATCTAATGAGATGTTAAATTATCATATTATCATGATATTATGATATATTAATATATCTTAATATGATATATATACATTTAAATGTCGTTACAACGATAATCGTTACATATATGTCTCGTTTCGAAATCCTTAAGTTAGTAGTCTTGTTTATATGTATATAACTCATTGTTATTATACTTATGGAGATACTTACTTATCATAATCTCATGTTAACCATATGTATATCCATATATATATCGTCAAGTCGTTTTTACAAGTTTTAACGTTCGTGAATCGCCGGTCAACTTGGGTGGTCAATTGTCTATATGAAACATATTTCAATTAATCAAGTCTTAACAAGTTTGATTGCTTAACATGTTGGAAACATTTAATCATGTAAATATCAATCTCAATTAATATATATAAACATGGAAAAGTTCGGGTCACTACAGCATCAAACCTATATATCTCACCAACTTTATGTTGACATTTTAAAGCATGTTATTCTCAGGTATGAATTAAGTCTTCCGCTGTGCAATAGCTCATATTAAGGACCTTACTTGGAAGCGATCATCGCAATGGGACCAACTGTTGAAGACTTCGTCCGGGAGGATTAGTTCGGGTTTCTACAGTTGGTATCAGAGCGGTGGTCTTAGTGAACCAGGCCTTGCATTAGTGTGTCTGACTAGTAGTTGTTAGGATACATTAGTGAGTCTGGACTTCGACCGTGTCTGACTGTCAAAAAGTTTTGCTTATCATTCTAGTCTGAAATCATCTGCTTATCATCCTTAGGAATTACCTGCTCATCATTCTTTAGTCTAGACACGTCTTACTGCATTTAGTGCATCGATAGTGTATAGACAAAAATTCATATCTTAGCACATCTGTAGACTTGCTGGTCATATGCCGTAAGTTCCTCTGTAGGTTACGAAATCTTTAGTATTATAGATATTCTATGAAGTTAGAATATCATCCTATATTCAAAAATCATTTCACATCAAAGATTCTTCTCAAATTGCCCTCTTGGCAATGAACCTGAAAGCACTTACCGGCAAACCTGTTCGAGAAATCATTTACCCTCTCATTTCTAGAGTATCCTGTCTCGATTATATATAATCCTATATTTGAATCTTACTCACCTGTTCGTTTCAATCGTCAATCATCTCGACATTATATAAGAAGTTAACGAACTATGTGCTCGAGTAATGACTTTGGAAAATCTGGTGCGGAGGTTACAAACACCAGCAGCAGCACTAGCAGCATAAACCGTACCACCATCATCAACGCCGACAATACTCTTATCACCCCAACCACAATCACGTCATAAATCTCAACGTCACTATCTGTACCTCGGATATCAACATCATCCGCCTCAATATCATCATCTGTACTTCAAGTATAATCCTTGTTTTACATATCGTTCTACATCGATTAATTTCGTTCTACGTATTGTTCTACCTCATTCACCTTCGTCCGACATGGCAATTATGTAATCTCTAAAGTTTTAGAGATCATGTAATCAAGTGCTAACAATAAATCAAATGAGTATAAAATCTTATTGACTCATTAAATCCATAATTACATCTGAAGAAAATATATATGCAAGTATATTTTCATAAAGATCGTAATTAAAAATTCTTTCGTACAAACTGTTAATGATGAAAATATTTTAACGGGTGGGTAGTACCCAAGGAATATTTAAAATTCACATTAACAAGTTACACTCTACATTCTTCGAATCTGATTCAACGGTCATTTACTATCCTACTTATAATCACCGATATACGTATCCGTTCATCACAGAATAACCATTTCCATTCAAATTTCATATTTGGATTTTTACCTATCCGAATCTAACAAGTGGCATAAAGAAGAAAAATTGGACAAATTAAAAATTGTTAGAAACACACGAATTAACTAATTAAAAATCTGTTAAGGATTCCACGCTAACTGTTCCGGCTAACTGTTCCCAGCTAACTGATTAACATTTAATTTATCGCAATTTACCTTCTCGCAATTTTATTTATTTAATTTCTGTATTTTACATACCGTCGGGACACATGTACAACAATACGTCGGATTAATTCTGAGACAACAGGTTGTGCAATGGGTCATGATATATATTTATTTATTTTACGCACTTTAAATAACGGGACACGTATGCAAGGTTTCGACTTATCATATCGACCCATCTATATATATATTTTAGAACAACCGTAGACACTCTATATGTGAAGGTGGGAGTTGGCTATACAGGGTTGGAGTTGATTCCAAAATATATATGTACTTTGAGTTGTGATCGACACTGAGACCGGTACACGGGTCACGATACATATTAATTAATTATGTATACTAAATTATATATGAATATATTGAACTGTTGAACTATTGGACCATTGGACAATCGGACTATTATACTGCTAACTATGGACAAGTGAAATGAATTAAAATGTTGATTATAACATATGAAACTAAACAATTCTTCAAGTTTGCCACTTGATTTCATCTTAAACTTCATTTGTACCTCGACAATTACAATCCGAGTTCAAATCTTTCCTGATTCTTGAAAACACCTCGATCGAGAAGTTGAACCAGCCGCACCTCGTCTATGAAAGAAAGATTTATGCATACAGTTATGAACCTAAAAAACTCTCTAAACCAAAGTTATAGTCTAACACGTATTTGTGTCAGATCCTTTGGCATTTATTAGCAAAAACAACCTTATGACTCCTTTTCAAAGTAGTTAATTTTGTCACAGCTCCACTTCGACATCTCAGTGAGACTACTCCTATTATAACCTCGATATTTATACCTTGTCCTCTCACCGTCGTTACTGGAGAACCTTTTATATTTCACAACATCATCAGCAGATATACCAGTAACTCGTTATCTCTTTGGCGAAATCCGCAATTAGTATTTTGAAAATCTCGCAGAACTTCTCCAGTTATACCTATAGCGTCTATTCCTAAGAATTTCATACTTTGAATGTGAAGTTTCTGAAAAACACTCTGAACTGTGAAGTAGTTCTTGAAATTTTGACGAAGCAGCAAAAACCGTAAACGACCTAACAGTCAAAAGTTTGACGATAAAGTGCAGTATGTTGGTAAAGCTCAGAAAAAGAGAAGGATTGGAACTGGAAAACGAATTGAGCAAAGTATGAAAAAAAAGCTGTGGGCAAATCATAAAGAATAAGTTTGACTTCAAAGAATCCAAACGATTCAGTGTCTGCTGAAACCGTTAGTAAGAACCCTACTTCTTATTCTAAACCTTTCCAGATGATATTCTTCATCGTCATCTTATCTTAAGATATTATAAGATATCTTCATATCTTCCGTTATACATATTCTCCATATTTTTGGAGATATTTTCACAACTATTCCTATCTGGGATTGTTTATCTCTCCGTAACATCTGCATTACAACATAAAAGAAACTGTGTTAGTTTCTAAATTCTGAAACCTTCGAATTTAAAATATGAATGTTTTGAAGTAGTGTTGGGAACTGATGCATGAATTAGTATAATATAATGAAACTTGATCAACTTCATTATATTACAGTAAGTCATGTTAAGTTTCTAATGGAATGTGATGATTCACAGTACCGTCATCATATGCCATGTTACACGGCTCTTACATTCTATCCAATTCCAAAACATATTAAGAACAAATCATCTTGATAGCTCTATTTTCCTGGATATCCTGGTAATTTAACAAATCAAAATCGTGCCATTACCATTCCTTTCTGAGAACATTAGTTATGTTCATTCCAAATCTCATACCTACGAATTCCGGACCATTAGAAGAGACGCTTAACCGTAAGAAGAGGAAACGAAAGAATGAAGCTTAGAAATAAAAATTTGGGGTATAGATCGCAGCAAATAGGAGAAATCATTAACTGTGGATGACTATGGTTATAGAAGACAGAAGAAGGAACATCGAAATATAAGGGAAGATATAAAACCCAACAACCACCCAGAAATTTCAAACCGTGTATATCAGTACGTATTGCAACGTAAAGATACGGGAGAATTAGAAACATTATAATTCCAAGGAAATCACAAAAGTGAATAAATTCTTCTGGCGGTAGATGAAAAAGAAGAATGAAAGATATGAAAGTTAGAAGTATAACAAAACTCAGAACGGGATGAAGCATTTTAAAGAATACCTTAAGGTATGAAATAGAGGAGGAAGAGTAGGAGATGTGAGGTATGGAAGCAAGGAAGGGAAGGAGGTGGATTTATAGTGAAATATCCGACAAAGAAATTGAAACAGATTACCGCATTAAATCAAAGGAGATCCTGTTTCCTAAATCGTTGAAGAACAAAATATTATTACATAAGATTTTCTTTAAATTCCGTAAATTCTGGAAATCAATCCTAATCACGTCATCGGTTAAAACAATTCCATATTCACTCATTTCATTCTTTTGTGATAGCTTCACTCGTGCGCTTCACATGATCGAATCATTTTACCCATATCTTTCAATAATGATGAAACTCTATTATTACCTCATATTCGTCATGAAAACATTCGTATTGTTATTTATGACAACCTCTACCAAATTTCGGGGACGAAATTTCTTTAACGGGTACAACCTCTACCAAATTTCGGGGACGAAATTTCTTTAACGGGTGGGTACTGTAACGACCCGGAAATTTCCGACCAAATTTAAACCCTAATCTTTATATGTTTCCGACACGATAAGAAAAATCTGTAATGTTGAGTCTAGAAAGTTTAAAATCTATACTCCTGTAATCAATTACCTTTTGACCATGTCTGACGATTCACGAACAATTATGTGTATATAAATATAAGTGTGTGTGTATATATATATATATATATATATATATATATATATATATATATATATATATATATATATATATAATATTTTAAATTAATAAAGCACATTTTAAATATTTGAATTAATGTATAAAATAATAAATAGGATAGTTAAGTTGTTAATGAAATAAATATATATATACGAGTTCCATATATTCTGATGTTTGAATATTAAATATTTCAAGAATGTCATTCTATGTATTGCATAATCAATAACATGTAACATATATAAAATTTCTATACATAAGCTATTTATATAAAAATTGTAAAATAAGTATGTTATAAATAATATGTAGAAAATTATAATATTTTCTTTCATATAATTAATTATGTAGTAATACAAAATTGTTATATTATTATTATTACTAAATAATACAAATTATTATTTGTTACCATTAATATTATTATTTTTATAATAAATGTATTTATTATTGTTACTTATAATCATTAATATAATTATAATGTTGAATATCAATATTATTATTATCCCTATTATTAATATTATTATTATTATTATTATTATTTTTCAGATTTTATTATTAATTAGTAATAATATTAATTATTTCTTTAAAAAAAAACAAAAAAAAAAACGTATAATCTGATATCTATAGCTATTTTACTGTGTAAAATTTTGTCTCAAATCTTTCAATTGTACGAAATCAAGATTTTATATGTATAAGGATCCAAAATTGGTTAGAGGTCTCAATCACTTTTTAAATTTTTTATTTTATTTTCGGTATCTGCTTGAGATTTTCTATCGATGCCTTACCCTTTATTACTCGAACCATAAAACAGATATTAAATGGGGTTACGTTGGAAGGGATAGCATCACTTTATCTATTTATAGTTCGCTGATAAATCAATACGAATTAAAAAGATAGAAATAAAACTGCAATTTGGTCGACTGTCCCTGTTTCATAATTTTTCGTCAATCTGATCAATTCTTAAATAGATTTCAAAATTTGTTAATGAGGTTTTGCTAGAAAGATTTCGTTTAAACTAACTGCAAGGTTGCAGATTCCAGTTTACCATAACAAATCCAAATTTCTAAAATCAAAGATCATAAGAAAAAGTTAACAGATTCTTCTCCTTTCGAATTCATAAATTATATGATGTTCTGTATTCAATTGAGGGTTCAAACGGTTTCTAAAAAGGATTATAAACCATTTTCATGTAGAGAGTTTAGTCTAAAATGGTCTTGATTTCAAAATCGGGATACGGGTTTCGTAATGGGTTTTTACGGTATAAAACGGGCCTGCTACAAATCGTTTATTATTTTTTTTATTTTTCTGTTTTGATTAATTAAGCTAAACATTATAGATCAAATCTGTTACAATTACCAGTCCTAAATTTAAATCCCTTTTGATTCCTGGGCGATAGTTATGATTTTGGTCGAATGAGAAAAAAAAAAGAGAAGAAGATGAATAGGAAATATAAGGGATACGGGTTATAATTAATTGGGTTGAGTTCTTAACAGATAAACAAGCATAGCCGAGTGGTTTAGGGTGTTGTCGGGTAATCAAGTGGTCCTGGGTTCGATCCACACTAGTGTCACATCTTTTTAGTTCGAATTTATTGGAGGTATAACTCTCAATTCTTAATATTATTATTATTATTATTATTATTATTATTATTATTATTATTATTATTATTATTGTTATTATTTAGACTATCATTATTATAATTATCATTAGTGTTATAACTATAATTATCATTATTACAAATATAGGTATTAGGATAAAATTATCAATTATTATTATTATAATGACAATAATAATTATTATTAGTATTATCATGAAAAATAATAAAATCTATTATCATTTTTATTAATATTAGTATTAGTATCATTTCTATTAGTATTGTTAACATATTGAAATTTTAAAATCAATACTATCATTATTAGTAATATTAAGTATTACCAAAATTAATATTTTTTTTACATAACAAATATCATTTAAGTAACCATAATAATTACTAGTTTCACAAGCAAATGATATATATATTAGAAATTTATTTAATATTTATAACATAACAAGATTAATATTTCATATATACCAAAATGAATATAAGAAGGATATAACTAATAAATATATACATATATATTTGTTCGATTACGATTATATGTATTAATATACATACAATTGCTATAGGTTCGTGAATCCGAGGCCAACCTTATAATTTACCAATGGTGTTATATGTATTTTTACTACAAAATACAGTATGGTGAGTATATAGTTCCCTTTTAACTCTAAATATTTTGGGCTGAGAATACATGCGCTGTTTTTATAAATGATTTACGTTATGGACACAAGTGATCAAAAATATAAATTATACGTTGAGTTGTACCATGGCATATCTCTTTATACTTGGTAGCTAATATTTACGTGAGGAGCGTAAACGCGAATCCTTTTGATAGATCTATCGGGCCTGACAACCCCAACCGGGCTGGACGACCAGCATTTAACGGTTGTACAGTACTTCGTTTCGTTACTACACTTGCTACGGTGTAGGGTTTATTTAAGAGTATGCTGCTGTGATTTAAATGTTAAGTATGGTTACCAAGTGCTCAACGACTTTTCATACACGAGGAGTGTATTATGTTTAACTATATGAAATCTTGTGGTCCATTGTTATAACGCTGCTAGCATCAAACCTATATATCTCACCAACTTTATGTTGACATTTTAAAGCATGTTATTCTCAGGTATGAATTAAGTCTTCCGCTGTGCAATAGCTCATATTAAGGACCTTACTTGGAGGCGATCATCGCAATGGGACCAACTGTTGAAGACTTCGTCCGGGAGGATTAGTTCGGGTTTCTACAGTAATAACCGCAACAACAACAAAAATCAGAAGCAGCTATGCCAAAGGTGTGAAAAGTATCACTCGGGGTTCTGCACCAAATTTTGCAACAAGTGTAAAAGAAATGGTCATAGCGCGGCGAAGTGTGATGTCTACGGACCAGGGGTTAACAGAACGAAAGGAACAAATGGTGTCGGAACGAGTAATGGCGGAGCAAGTAGTGTCGGAGCAAGTTATGCCAATGTAGTTTGTTATAAATGTGGAAAACTGTTCCACATTATTAGAAATTGCCCGAACCAGGAGAACACGAATGGACAAGGCCGCGGAAGAGTTTTCAATATTATTGCGGCAGAGGCACAGGAAGACCCGGAGCTTGTTACGGGTACGTTTCTTATTGACAATAAATCTGCTTACGTTTTATTTTATTCGGGTGCGGATAGAAGCTATATGAGTAGAGATTTTTGTGCTAAATTAAGTTGTCCATTGACGCCTTTGGATAGTAAATTTTTACTCGAATTAGCAAATGGTAAATTAATTTCAGCAGATAATATATGTCGGAATCGAGAAATTAAACTGGTTAGCGAAACATTTAAGATTGATTTGATACCAGTAGAGTTAGGGAGTTTTGATGTGATAATCGGTATGGACTGGTTGAAAGAAGTGAAAGCAGAGATCATTTGTTACAAAAATGCAATTCGCATTATACGAGAAAAAGGAAAACCCTTAATGGTGTACGGAGAAAAGGGCAACACGAAGCTACATCTTATTAGTAATTTGAAGGCACAAAAACTAATAAGAAAAGGTTGCTATGCTGTTCTAGCACACGTTGAGAAAGTACAAACTGAAGAAAAGAGCATCAATGATGTTCCCATTGCAAAAGAATTTCCCGATGTATTTCCGAAAGAATTACCGGGATTACCCCCACATCGATCCGTTGAATTTCAAATAGATCTTGTACCAGGAGCTGCACCAATAGCTCGTGCTCCTTACAGACTCGCACCCAGCGAGATGAAAGAACTACAAAGCCAATTACAAGAACTTTTAGGGCATGGTTTCATTCGACCAAGCACATCACCGTGGGGAGCTCCTGTTTTGTTTGTCAAGAAGAAAGATGGTACATTCAGGTTGTGTATCGACTACCGAGAGTTGAACAAACTTACCATCAAGAACCGCTACCCAAAGCCGAGAATCGATGACTTATTTGATCAACTACAAGGCTCGTCTGTTTATTCAAAGATTGACTTACGTTCCGGGTATCATCAAATGCGGGTGAAAGAAGATGATATTCCAAAGACTGCTTTCAGAACACGTTACGGTCATTACGAGTTTATGGTCATGCTGTTTGGTTTAACTAATGCACCAGCTGTGTTCATGGACCTTATGAACCGAGTGTGTGGACCATACCTTGACAAGTTTGTCATTGTTTTCATTGATGACATACTTATTTACTCAAAGAATGACCAAGAACACGGTGAACATTTGAGAAAGGTGTTAGAAGTATTGAGGAAGGAAGAATTGTACGCTAAGTTTTCAAAGTGTGCATTTTGGTTGGAAGAAGTTCAATTCCTCGGTCACATAGTGAACAAAGAAGGTATTAAGGTGGATCCGGCAAAGATAGAAACTGTTGAAAAGTGGGAAACCCCGAAAACTCCGAAACACATACGCCAGTTTTTAGGACTAGCTGGTTACTACAGAAGGTTCATCCAAGACTTTTCTAGAATAGCAAAACCCTTGACTGCATTAATGCATAAAGGGAAGAAATTTGAATGGAATGATGAACAAGAGAAAGCGTTTCAGTTATTGAAGAAAAAGCTAACTACGGCACCTATATTGTCATTGCCTGAAGGGAATGATGATTTTGTGATTTATTGTGATGCATCAAAGCAAGGTCTCGGTTGTGTATTAATGCAACGAACGAAGGTGATTGCTTATGCGTCTAGACAATTGAAGATTCACGAACAAAATTATACGACGCATGATTTGGAATTAGGCGCGGTTGTTTTTGCATTAAAGACTTGGAGGCACTACTTATATGGGGTCAAAAGTATTATATATACCGACCACAAAAGTCTTCAACACATATTTAATCAGAAACAACTGAATATGAGGCAGCGTAGGTGGATTGAATTATTGAATGATTACGACTTTGAGATTCGTTACCACCCGGGGAAGGCAAATGTGGTAGCCGATGCCTTGAATAGGAAGGACAGAGAACCCATTCGAGTAAAATCTATGAATATAATGATTCATAATAACATTACTACTCAAATAAAGGAGGCGCAACAAGGAGTTTTAAAAGAGGGAAATTTAAAGGATGAAATACCCAAAGGATCGGAGAAGCATCTTAATATTCGGGAAGACGGAACCCGGTATAGGGCTGAAAGGATTTGGGTACCAAAATTTGGAGATATGAGAGAAATGGTACTTAGAGAAGCTCATAAAACCAGATACTCAATACATCCTGGAACGGGGAAGATGTACAAGGATCTCAAGAAACATTTTTGGTGGCCGGGTATGAAAGCCGATGTTGCTAAATACGTAGGAGAATGTTTGACGTGTTCTAAGGTCAAAGCTAAGCATCAGAAACCATCAGGTCTACTTCAACAACCCGAAATCCCGGAATGGAAATGGGAAAACATTACCATGGATTTCATCACTAAATTGCCAAGGACTGCAAGTGGTTTTGATACTATTTGGGTAATAGTTGATCGTCTCACCAAATCAGCACACTTCCTACCAATAAGAGAAGATGAAAAGATGGAGAAGTTAGCACGACTGTATTTGAAGGAAGTCGTCTCCAGACATGGAATACCAATCTCTATTATCTCTGATAGGGATGGCAGATTTATTTCAAGATTCTGGCAGACATTACAGCAAGCATTAGGAACTCGTCTAGACATGAGTACTGCCTATCATCCACAAACTGATGGGCAGAGTGAAAGGACGATACAAACGCTTGAAGACATGCTACGAGCATGTGTTATTGATTTCGGAAACAGTTGAGATTGACATCTACCGTTAGCAGAATTTTCCTACAACAACAGCTACCATTCAAGCATTGAGATGGCGCCGTTTGAAGCACTTTATGGTAGAAAGTGCAGGTCTCCGATTTTTTGGAGTGAAGTGGGGGATAGACAGATTACGGGTCCGGAGATTATACAAGAAACTACCGAGAAGATCATCCAAATTCAACAACGGTTGAAAACCGCCCAAAGTCGACAAAAGAGCTACGCTGACATTAAAAGAAAAGATATAGAATTTGAAATTGGAGAGATGGTCATGCTTAAAGTTGCACCTTGGAAAGGCGTTGTTCGATTTGGTAAACGAGGGAAATTAAATCCAAGGTATATTGGACCATTCAAGATTATTGATCGTGTCGGACCAGTAGCTTACCGACTAAAGTTACCTCAACAACTCGCGACTGTACATAACACTTTCCACGTCTCGAATTTGAAGAAATGTTTTGCTAAAGAAGATCTCACTATTCCGTTAGATGAAATCCAAATCAACAAAAAACTTCAATTCATCGAAGAACCCGTCGAAATAATGGATCGTGAGGTTAAAAGACTTAAGCAAAACAAGATACCAATTGTTAAGGTTTGATGGAATGCTCGTAGAGGACCCGAGTTCACCTGGGAGAGTGAAGATCAGATGAAGAAGAAATACCCGCATCTATTTCCAGAAGATTCGTCAACACCTTCAACAGCTTAAAATTTCGGGACGAAATTTATTTAACGGGTAGGTACTGTAGTGACCCGAACTTTTCCATGTTTATATATATTAATTGAGATTGATATTTACATGATTAAATGTTTCCAACATGTTAAGCAATCAAACTTGTTAAGACTTGATTAATTGAAATATGTTTCATATAGACAATTGACCACCCAAGTTGACCGGTGATTCACGAACGTTAAAACTTGTAAAAACTATATGATGACATATATATGGATATATATATATATAGTTAACATGATACTATGATAAGTAAATATATCATTAAGTATATTAACAATGAACTACACATGTAAAAACAAGACTACTAACTTAATGATTTTTAAACGAGACATATATGTAACGATTATCGTTGTAAAGACATTTAATGTATATATATCATATTAAGAGATATTCATACATGATAATATCATGATAATATAATAATTTAAAATCTCATTTGATATTATAAACATTGGGTTAACAACATTTAACAAGATCGTTAACCTAAAGGTTTCAAAACAACACTTACATGTAACGACTAACGATGACTTAACGACTCAGTTAAAATGTATATTCATGTAGTGTTTTAATATGTATTTATACACTTTTGAAAGACTTCAATACACTTATCAAAATACTTCTACTTAATAAAAATGCTTACAATTACATCCTCGTTCAGTTTCATCAACAATTCTACTCGTATGCACCCGTATTCGTACTCGTACAATACACAGCTTTTAGATGTATGTACTATTGGTATATACACTCCAATGATCAGCTCTTAGCAGCCCATGTGAGTCACCTAACACATGTGGGAACCATCATTTGGCAACTAGCATGAAATATCTCATAAAATTACAAAAATATGAGTAATCATTCATGACTTATTTACATGAAAACAAAATTACATATCCTTTATATCTAATCCATACACCAACGACCAAAAACACCTACAAACACTTTAATTCTTCAATTTTCTTCATCTAATTGATCTCTCTCAAGTTTTATCTTCAAGTTCTAAGTGTTCTTCATAAATTCTAAAAGTTCTAGTTTCATAAAATCAAGAATACTTTCAAGTTTGCTAGCTCACTTCCAATCTTGTAAGGTGATCATCCAACCTCAAGAAATCTTTGTTTCTCACAGTAGGTTATCATTCTAATACAAGGTAATAATCATATTCAAACTTTGGTTCAATTTCTATAACTATAACAATCTTATTTCAAGTGATGATCTTACTTGAACTTGTTTTCGTGTCATGATTCTGCTTCAAGAACTTCGATCCATCCAAGGATCCATTGAAGCTAGATCCATTTTTCTATTTTCCAGTAGGTTTATCCAAGGAACTTAAGGTAGTAATGATGTTCATAACATCATTCGATTCATACATATAAAGCTATCTTATTCGAAGGTTTAAACTTGTAATCACTAGAACATAGTTTAGTTAATTCTAAACTTGTTCGCAAACAAAAGTTAATCCTTCTAACTTGACTTTTAAAATCAACTAAACACGTGTTCTATATCTATATGATATGCTAACTTAATGATTTAAAACCTGGAAACACGAAAAACACCGTAAAACCGGATTTACGCCATCGTAGTAACACCGCGGGCTGTTTTGGGTTAGTTAATTAAAAACTATGATAAACTTTGATTTAAAAGTTGTTATTCTGAGAAAATGATTTTTATTATGAACATGAAACTATATCCAAAAATTATGGTTAAACTCAAAGTGGAAGTATGTTTTCTAAAATGGTCATCTAGACGTTGTTCTTTCGACTGAAATGACTACCTTTACAAAAATGACTTGTAACTTATTTTTCCGACTATAAACCTATAATTTTTCTGTTTAGATTCATAATATAGAGTTCAATATGAAACCATAGCAATTTGATTCACTCAAAACGGATTTAAAATGAAGAAGTTATGGGTAAAACAAGATTGGATAATTTTTCTCATTTTAGCTACGTGAAAATTGGTAACGAATCTATTCCAACCATAACTTAATCAACTTGTATTGTATATTATATAATCTTGAGATACCATAGACACGTATACAATGTTTCGACCTATCATGTCGACACAGCTATATATATTTCGGAACAACCATAGACACTCTATATGTGAATGTTGGAGTTAGCTATACAGGGTTGAGGTTGATTCCAAAATATATATAGTTTGAGTTGTGATCAATACTGAGATATGTATACACTGGGTCGTGGATTTATTTAAGATAATATTTATCGATTTATTTCTGTACATCTAACTGTGGACAACTAGTTGTAGGTTATTAACGAGGACAGCTGACTTAATAAACTTAAAACATCAAAATATATTAAAAGTGTTGTAAATATATTTTGAACATACTTTGATATACATGTATATATTGTTATAGGTTCGTGAATCAACCAGTGGCCAAGTCTTACTTCCCGACGAAGTAAAAATCTGTGAAAGTGAGTTATAGTCCCACTTTTAAAATCTAATATTTTTGGGATGAGAATACATGCAGGTTTTATAAATGATTTACAAAATAGACACAAGTACGTGAAACTACATTCTATGGTTGAATTATCGAAATCGAATATGCCCCTTTTTATTAAGTCTGGTAATCTAAGAATTAGGGAACAGACACCCTAATTGACGCGAATCCTAAAGATAGATCTATTGGGCCTAACAAACCCCATCCAAAGTACCGGATGCTTTAGTACTTTAAAATTTATATCATATCCGAAGGGTGTCCCGGAATGATGGGGATATTCTTATATATGCATCTTGTTAATGTCGGTTACCAGGTGTTCACCATATGAATGATTTTTATCTCTATGTATGGGATGTGTATTGAAATATGAAATCTTGTGGTCTATTATTATGATTTTATATATATAGGTTAAACCTATAACTCACCAACATTTTTGTTGACGTTTTAAGCATGTTTATTCTCAGGTGATTATTAAGAGCTTCCGCTGTCGCATACTTAAATAAGGACGAGATTTGGAGTCCATGCTTGTATGATATTGTGTAAAAACTGCATTCAAGAAACTTATTTTGTTGTAACATATTTGTATTGTAAACCATTATGTAATGGTCGTGTGTAAACAGGATATTTTAGATTATCATTATTTGATAATCTACGTAAAGCTTTTTAAAACCTTTATCTATGAAATAAAGGTTATGGTTTGTTTTAAAAATGAATGCAGTCTTTGAAAAATGTCTCATATAGAGGTCAAAACCTCGCAACGAAATCAATTAATATGGAACATTTTTAATCAATAAGAACGGGACATTTCAATGCATATCTTATACCTTATCTCAACCGCAAGTGTAACTAATTCAATATTCAACCTAACATGTCTAAGGGCAATATCAAAAGTACAAGCATGCATAATCCTAAATACTCGAGCACTAGTCAGGGATACACTATTAGTATGTAAAATTTAAATTATGAGTACTCACGTATCAATATTGAGATTCAATATTGCAGGAAAGGTATGTAGACGCAAAGGAAATGATAAACACTATATTGACCTCATGAGCATACCCATGAACCATACTCAATCACCTCCATAGATATAACCCATAATTTTCTTAATCCTATCCTACTCGAAAAACAATTTCGAAACCACTCGGACAGCACTCCGTCATAATATTTTATGTATACTAATAATATCTTGAAATAATACGGAGTAAATATATATATGTAAATCGATTGAGTGAGTTTAGAGAAAAATATTTTCAAGTTTATATGAAATAATGAAACCTATTGAATTCTATTTATAATAGATTTTTGAATTATTAAAGTGAATTATTAAAGTATGAATTATTAAAGTGAATTATTAAAGTATGAATTATTAAAGTGAATTATTAAAGTATGAATTATTAAAGTGAATTATTAAAGTTAAAGTAAAGTAAAAATAAAGTAAAGGTAAAGTTTAAGTATAGTAAAATTATAAAACTATGTACGTATAATACGCGTATAAATATATATAATATTAATTTAAATCGTTATATATATTTAATAAAATAAAATATAAATATCGTTATCTTTATCATACTAGTTAAGTAATGAGTTGTCAAAAATGGTTCTAGATATTTATAAAAGTTATATACGTTTTAATAATAAAGTTCCTTTTAAACTGAAAACGTTTTTGTACGTTTGAAACTAAATATATCAATCGAGTCTTTATGAGATTCAATCTTCCACTATCCTTTGTCTAGTTCTCAATGATTGACAATTTGTTCTTATTTATAAATCACTTTACCATTTTCCGAATATTGTTAAAATGGAAAGATTTCTCAAATCAACGTGGGCCTTTCAACCGAGACTTGTAATCATAATTCAATATATCTGATAATTCAATCATTTGATCTTATCTTCTAATTCCATTGATAAACATTTTGAAACAGATACAATCATATAAAGTATTTAATCTAATATTTTATTTACGTTTCAAGTTATAATATATATACACATATACATATATAATCATATTCGTTTAATGGTTCGTGAATCGTTGGAACTTGGTCGAGGTTGAATGAATGTATGAACATAGTTTAAAATTCTTGCAATTTAACTTAACAAATATTGCTTATCGTGTCAGAAACATATAAAGATTAAAGTTTAAATTTGGTTGGAAATTTCCGGGTTGTCACATCCGGAACTTGTGAGTCTTCCCCAAAGGTGTCATTTTCATCATCGGATAGATTAATGACTGGAACACCATCTGAAGAGTATGGTTCAGAGTCGCTGAATGGGATAATAAGTTCTAAGCCAGACATCTATCACATAACAACTAGCACATTAATACCACATAATATTTACATATTAATTTTTAACCAACAAGGATAAGCAATAGTTTTCGAAATCAAACACGGTCAAAGTCCAGACTCACTAATGCAAATTCTCTGGTTCTCTAAGACCAACGCTCTGATACCACATGTCATAACCCGACCTTAACCATAAGGATGAATACAATAACATATGATTTCTGATCAAGCCTAGATCCGTCTTCCTCACGAAATTGCTAGGATCGAGTGCAATGAGGAGGATTGGGGTGTTGTTGTTTGTTTTGGGCCCCGATGATCGTTTTTCACTTTAACTATCAAGTGATCAACCACCCCGACCCGGTCTTCGTTATCGATTAGCATGATTCACCTTAACTCAATGTAAGAAGTCCTTGGGCAAAGTCACAAATGAAATCTACAAAGGCTTAGGCAAATGGCAGAGAATCAACAACCTCTAAATGAGAGGCCAAGCTCTCTATTTATAGGTTTCGAGATATCCACGATCCGCGAGTGCCTTAACTATCCGCGGAAACTCAGCGGATTAAATCGCAGTCTTTATATCAATGCGAAAACATGACCGCTGTGCTTATTTTCAGCGAATTTTGCATAGCTTTGCCTTATAATTCGCGCAGTTCAGCCTTTGGCCTTTAGCCAATAAAATATACATATACAATGCTATGTATATGATCAAGTCCCCCCAGTTTATTATGATACATATTGCGAAACAAATGTATCATGATAAACTCTAAAGATTCGCAGTTATCGCAGTCAATATTCACCTTGAGGAATTTCACATTAACCTAGTTACCGTTATAACAGTCAATGTTACCGTTTGAATTATCTCAATAGATTATTATCACAATTAACTCCGTCGCCTATATATATTGTGATCTGAAATCACAAATTCACTACTCATCTTTCCAAAATATCAAAGAATTACCCAATTCATCAATCAATCGTTATCATTTTAATCATTTTTTGCAGCTCTCTTTTAATTTGCAATGAAGATTAACGAGTTAGATAGGAAAGCTGATCCAAAAACTCTGATCACTAAACTATTAACGAGCCCGGAGGCTAAATCATCATCATCGAAAGAAAAGCAGCCCATTCCAATCGTTGATTTAACCTCTAAATCTCCTTATTCAAAGCCGAGTACTGCCAAGCGACCGTTATAAACACCGCCATCTTCGTAAAGCAAAAAACTTAAACAACAGGAAACCGTTCCTCACGACGATCCATTTATACCAGAACACGAAGGGGAACAGCAAACTGGTATATTGCGAATTGCCATTGAACATGTAAAATATATATTATTTTTATTTCGCCGACTAACCAACGACGTTATTTTGCAGGCGATTTTTCTGGTGATCCTATCTTTGCAAGTCCGAACACTCTTGATCAAATCACCGAATTGTTCCGCACTCCACCTGACTCTTATGGAGTGCGAATTGATGGTTTAGCAGGATATACTTACGCTTCAGCTGCCGCTGCTCTGGATCAGCGCCAACAGATGAAGTTAGTAATCCCCGGCGAGCTTCACCGCGAGTTCTCTAAACTCTCTGCGCTGGACGCGCATAATAGTTTTGTTCAAAATTTCTACATGTGCTTTAATTCAGCATATGATGTTATATGCCGTCAAGAACAATTTTTCAATGTTCTTGAAGCTGAACAACTAAAGTATAATGCAGAAAAGATCAAAGCTGAAAACAGCGAAAAACACTGTATTGATCTCTCCTATGAGTTAACCGCAGCAAAAACCACCGTTGATGACTTGAAACAACAGGTTACTGATGCGAATGAGAAAGAAAAGCAACTGCAGGACATTATTAAAACACTGTCAGAGAATGTGATGAAGCTAACGACAGAGCGAGACAACGCTCTTGCTGCTAAAGCCTCTGCGGAACTTGAGTTCACCAAGGTCTGCCAACATCTCCCTGAACTGGCTAGAAAGATCCTTAATTCCAAGCCTGTTTTTGTAAATTTTTCAACATTTGCCTCCGCATTAAGGCTACGCGAGAGGGTTGAATTTATGGACGAGATTGCTATTCGCTGCCCACTGCCAGACCCACTACCAGCTGCATTAGCTGATCGCCTTTGCTCACTGGAAGATGCGAAGTCAGCATATGCGGTCGCTCAACAGGGCATAGCCGAAATTCCCCTCCCCAAGATAACCGCAATAAGTGAGCAAGAAGATGCCACTGCAGATGACATCATCAAGCTTGACTTAACCCATGATTAATACTCACTTTGTATAATCAGCACGCAGCTGCTTCTGCAATTTTATTAATAAAATTTTGCTTTTTCATATTTTTGCAAGTACTTCTACTTTTATAGCGCTTTCATTGTCAATATTCATAACACAAACTTGTCCTTTGCAATTTCCAACATACATTATTGTGCACATAATAAATGCGTACTTTTGCGAAACAATCTGTATGCGTATATGTTTATACGTTATGAATCTTCTAAGTCTGCTGAAACGATCCTTAGGTATGTAATCGGCATTGCGAAGCATCTAAATATTGGCAAGATCAAATATTTAGGAGATAATATTCCTTTCGCAATAATTCGCGTGCAAAAGTGGGCAATTTCATCACTTTGCTATATAAACAATGCGGAATATAAAAATATGAAATTAACTGCAAAACATATCATATTTATTCGCATCAGAACTTTCGCATACTTTTACAAGTGAGTATTCTTAAAATTTTAACAAGCGTGATCAAGACTTGCAAAAAATTAAAAACAAGGACACTTAATAAGTATTTCAGCCATGTGTATTGAATATAATTTTCGAGATTTTTTACATATACAATTGTTAAATTCCGCAAAACTATGCATAATATCGCTTTAAAAGGACAGCATGCCATGCATTAGGCAAAGTTCGCCCTTCCACGTCCGCGAGCTTATATGAGCCTGCCGCATTAATTGCCACAATTTGATAAGGGCCTTCCCAATTAAGACCCAATTTGCCTAGCTTTTCTGCTCTGCTTGCCTCATTATTACGCAACACCCATTCACCTATAGCGAATGATAAAGCTCGCACTCTTTTATTATAATACTTAGCAATTTGCTGTTTATTATTTGCTTCTCTGATAGCAGCTATTAATCTCCGCTCTTCTATAAAATTGAGATTTTCTCACAACGCAGCATCATTTGCTTCTTCATCAAAGTTAGCGATTCGATGCGTTGGTACTAAAATTTCAGCGGGGATTACTGCCTCAGAGCCATAAACCAGGCTAAATGGTGTTTCACCTGTACTCTTTTTGAAAGTTGTACGATGTGCCCATAAGACATTGGGTAATTCATCTACCCAACCAGTTCGCCTTTCGCACAACCTCTTTTTTATTCCGCTTACAATATCGCGATTTGTTACCTCGCATAAACCATTAGCTTGCGGGTGCGCTACTGACGTGAACTTTTGTATTATGTTTAAGTCAGTGCACCACGTATTAAATGGATCTTTCGCTATTTGTGCTCCATTATCGCTAACCAATTCTCGCGGAATACCAAATCTGCACACAATGTATTCCCACACAAAATTTCGCACCTGCACACCAGTGATTGTGCGAACCGCTTTCGCTTCAACCCATTTAGTAAAATAATCAATTGCAACGATTAGGAATTTAACATTGCCAGGTCCTGCAGGAAATGGCCCCACAATGTCAATGGCCCATTTACTAAACGGCCATGGCGAATTAACAGGGATCATATCATGCCGCGGCATTCGATTCTGCGGAGCATGCCTATGGCAACTTTTACAGCGTTTAACAATTTTTGCCACATCGCGGTATAGGGATGGCCAAAAGTATCCCATCCGCATAATTTTCGTAGCAATAGTCTTGTATCCTGAATGTAGCACACAAGTACCATTATGCACTTCTTCAACAAGCATTTCCGCCTCAATTGGTCCAACACACCGCATCATCGGTCCGCAGTACAATTTGCGATATAAGACATCATCTTGTATGAGATACATCGGCGTTCGCTCTCACACTAAACGAGCTTCACGACTATCCTCTGGCAAAATATCATTGCGAATATATTGCAGGATTGGTTCCATCCAATTTGGCTGCGCCTCTGTAACAGATGCTACCATTAAATCACTATCAATTGATTTACTTGGCAATTCCTCAACCCATACTTGTTTTTGAAAATGCAAAAATGTTAGAGCGGCTAATTTGCTCAAAGCATCTGCCTTTTTGTTTTGACTTCTAGGCACTTGCTCGAGTTCAAAGTATTCGAACCGCGCAGTAGTTTCTTTTAGCAGTTGCAAGTACTTCTGCATAGAAGGATCATGCGCTTCAAAAGATCCGCTAAACTGATTCACTACTAGTTGCTTATCTGTAAATGCATGCAACTTAACAATATTCATTTTTTGCGCGATATTTAAGCCTGCAAGCAATGCTTCATATTCTGCCTCATTGTTTGTCACATCAAAATTAAACCGCAGTGCGTAAGTGTGCTCTTCGCCGTTAGAACTTACCAAAACTAAACCCGCACCTGCACCTTCCGCACAAGAAGCACCATCAGTATATAACTCCCAAGTTTCATTAACTGCTGGTTTTAGCGCGGTTCGCTCATTAATTACTTCCAACTCTCCAGACAGCTCTGCGAGATAATCTGCCATAACTTGACCTTTTTCCGCACTTCGCGGAAAGTAGGATATTTGATAGGCACCCAACTCCACTGCCTATAATGCGAGTCTACCGGAAATCTCCGATTTTGTTAAGACTTGCCTGATTGGCAGATTGGTTAGCACATGCACTGGATGCCCCTGAAAATATCTACGTAGCCTTCGCGTTGTTAAAATGAGCGCATATACAAACTTTTCGATCGGCGTATACTTTATTTCGCTTCCCGTAAGAGCTTTGCTGACAAAATACACTTGCTTTTGTATTTTGTTTCTTTCCGCAATCAAGACTGAGCCAAACGCTTCATTTGCTACTGAAATATATAGATAGAGAATTTCGCCATGAATTGGCGCTGTTAGTGTAGGCAAAGTTTTCAACAGGTTTTTCATCTCTTGAAACGCAGAATCTGCTTCAGCGGTCCAAACAAAATTCTTCTGCTTCAAGCAACCTTTTAAAGTTTTGAAAAATGGCAATTGTCGCTCAGCAGCTTTAGACAAAAAACGCGTTAGGGCGGCCAATTTGCCTGTTAAACATTGCACTTCCTTAACCATCTTTGGCTCGGTCATATTTTCGATAGCCGCGATCTTTTTTGGATTAGCTTGAATACCTTGTTCCGTAATAAGATATCCTAAAAACTTTCCTTCAGTTTCGCCGAAACTGCATTTCAGCAGATTGAGCTTCATGTTTATCTCACGCAGTTTATTAAATGTTTCGCGCATATCTTCAACGATTCGCTTTTGCGTTGTACTTTTGATGACTAAATCATCGACATAGGCCTCAATATTATGCCCTATTTGCTTATCAAACGCGGTATCATTCAAGCGCTGAGATGTCGCACCCGCATTGATTAGTCCAAAAGGCATCATTATATAACAATATATACCTTTGCCTGTATGAAACGCGGTTTTATCTGCGTCCTCTTGCGCCATAGGGATTTGATGATAACCTCTTGCTGCATCCAGAAAACATTTATATGGAAATGCATGCAAAGATTCCACCTTTAAATCTATTTCTGGCAGCGGATAATTATCTTTGGTGCACGCTTTATTCAGATCTTTGTAGTCAATACACATTCGCCAAGAATTATCTGGTTTTTTCACTAATACTGGATTCGCGATCCATGACTGATATTGTACTTCGCGCAAAATTCCAGCTCGGACTAATTTTGTGACTTCTTCGCACAACCATTTGACGCGATCTGGGGCCATACCCCTTCGCTTTTGCACTGCTGGTTTTAGAGCTGGATTTACATTTAGCTTGTGTTCTGCAATGTGACGCGGAACACCGGTCATATCGTTTTTGCACCAGGCAAAAACATCCATATATTCATCAAGTAATTGCACAATTTGCTTTCGAGTATCCGCACTAAGATTGGGACCTACTTTGATTTTCTGTTCTGGATATGCAGGATTAACTATTTCCATGCTATCCTCCTTATCCGCAGTATCCTCAGGTTTCTGACCTGCGGTTTTTACATTGACAGCCACGCAAATAAGCACTATGCTCGCTGAACATATTGCGGCGATTCCTTTATATGTTGGAAATTTAATCATGCCATGAATTGTGGACGGTACAATTCTAAATTTGCTTATAGCGGTCCTTCCTAGCAACATGTTATAGCGAGAAGAAGCTTGCATAACATAGAAATCTAGCCGTGCTTGTCGCGCTAAAGCATTATTATTTACATCGGCTAGCTCGATGTCCAGCGACAAGACACCGATTGGTAGCGAAAATTCCCCTGCAAAACCGGTTAGCGAAACCGCAGTCGTTTGCAGATTTGCTTTAATATCCTCTGGCAACTGAGCAAAACATTGTTCGTAAATAATATCAACGCTACTACCATTATCAACATGAACTTTCATCATTGTGATATTAGCGTCCGCAATTTTACACGATACTATTATCGGCATTTCAGAAAAATCGTCGCTCTGCATTGTTGGAAAGCTAATTGGCGCTGATTGCCAATTATGATACATTTTGGCAGATTTTCGCTTCTTTCCTCTTTTTTGGACATTCATTCGCATAGTGGCCATGTTATCACTATTATCGCCAATGTTATTCATTATTTACTGCCAATTTGAAAACACGCACCTGCGAATCATCGCAACAAAAACACGATTGAAATTAAAGCGCCTAATTAATTGTTTAACAGCGTAAAACAAAAATTTTCAGTTTAATTCGTAAAACGTGTCCCACGGATGGCGCCAATTGATCGAGCCTAGATCCGTCTTACTCACGAAATTGGATCTAGGATCGAGTGCAATGAGGAGGATTGGGGTGTTGTTGTTTGTTTTGGGCCTCGATGATCGTTTTTCACTTTAACTATCAAGTGATCAACCACCCTGACCCGATCTTCGTTATCGATTAGCATGATTCACCTTAACTCAATGTAAGAAGTCATTGGGCAAAGTCACAAGTGAAATCTACAAAGGCTTAGGCAAATGGCAGAGAATCAACAACCTCTAAATGAGAGGCCAAGCTCTCTATTTATAGGTTTCGAGATATCCGCGATCCGCGAGGGCCTTAACTATCCGCGGAAACTCAGCGGATTAAACCGCAGTCTTTATATCAATGCGAAAACATGACCGCTGTGATTATTTTTAGCAAATATTGCATAGCTTTGCCTTATAATTCGCGCAGTTCAGCCTTTGGCCTTTAGCCAATAAAATATACATATACAATGCTATGTATATGATCAATTACATCGCGAGGTATTGACCTCTATATGCGACATTTTTTAAAAACTGCATTCGTTTTTACAATACAAACCATAGCTTTTATTACAAATACAAGGTTTAAACAACTTAATAATGATTATCGTTTAGCGATAATCTTAGACTTACAAACTTTACATGTGATAATAACAATACGACCTCCAACATATTTTACATTACAAATCCTCCGATATGCACTTTTATTTTTGACACAAATATGCATACTCAAGATCTTGCTTAAATTCAACATGTTGCAGCGGAAGCTTTTAGTTATCACCTGAGAATAAACATGCTTAAAACGTCAACATAAAGTTGGTGAGATATAGGTTTAATGCCGGCAGCGTTATAAATATAGACCACAAGATTTCATATATAAACGTTTTAATAAAAATATTCTAAGTTGTTGAGCACTTGATAACCATACTTAACATTTAATCAACGTCGCATATTCCCTTTATTATGAAATCTTACTACACCGTACCGAGTGTAGTTACTGGAATGAAGTACTGTGCAACCGTTGAATACTGGTCGTCCAGTCCGGTTGGGGTTGTCAGGCCCGAT
This sequence comes from Rutidosis leptorrhynchoides, assembly GCF_046630445.1. Classification (NCBI taxonomy): domain Eukaryota; kingdom Viridiplantae; phylum Streptophyta; class Magnoliopsida; order Asterales; family Asteraceae; genus Rutidosis; species Rutidosis leptorrhynchoides. The sequence goes on along the minus strand of NC_092342.1, from coordinate 169,729,402 downwards.
AGATCTATCAACAGGATTCGCGTTTACAATACCTCATGTAAATAATAGTTACCAAGTTACAGGGAAGTATGCCAGTGGTACAACTCAACGTAGAATATATATTTTTAATCATTTGTGTCCATAACGTAAATCATAAAATGCATGTATTCTCATCCCGAAATATTTAGAGTTTAAAAGTGGGACTATATACTCACCTTTTCCTTGAAGGTATTTAACTCGACTTGGTCTCCGATAGATATCACGAACCTAACCATATATATAATATATCAACATATTTTCTTTTCAAGTAATCGTTACATATATATATACACTTATAATACTTTTAATATTTTCTTAGTCCGTAGTTAGCAGTCTGTTGTTAATGGTCCACAATTAGATGCTCAATAAAATAAATAAAGACCCCATCGTATTCGTATTGATCAGAATTAATCTCGACCCATGGTACCATGTTGTCAAATGACGTGTTGCATACATAAAGTACCGTGTTGTCATATGACGTGTTGCATACAATCATGAGGTCTTATGATTAATCTTCTCGTGTTGTTTACGGGTGGTCCTGAAATATATAAAATCAAATCATAAGTAAATATATATTAAATATTATGTTAATTAGCCAAGATATGATTAATCCGATTTTGTCATAATATGATATATTACAGGTTTTGAAGTGTTTTAAAAATCAAATTAGAAGGATCTATTTAGTTTGCGAACATGTTTGAAATCATTCAAACTATGTTCTTGTTATTAAAAATTTTATAACACAAAATAAGATAGCTATATAAATATGAATCGAATAAGATTATGAATAAGGTTACTACCTCAAGTTACTTGGATAAAGCTACTGGAAAAGATATAAAATAATCTTGATCAAACTTTCTTATGATGATTATAGGTTGTTCATGAATCTAGTTCTTCATGAGTATTTTCTGAGATTGTGAAGAACACTTAGAGTTCCTAAGAGTGTGTTTTTGGTTAGAGAAAGATGGTTGTGAGAATGAAATGAAAAACCAAGGTGATGGTGATACTTATAGGACAGTCTGGTTGTTGAGGGAACAAGGACAAATTATTGTGTTGAATTTTTGAGTAATAATGTATGCTAGCTTACAAATAAGATTCCCTCTTATCTAGGGCAGATCTAAGGCTGATAAGGATATTGATTTAATGTGTATTTACCAATAGTAAATACGTATAGATGATGGGTATGATACGGTAAAAGAAGCTCAAAATCGGGCTTTTATTTTGGGTCCAACTGGGCCAAAAATAAAATTTTAAGACATTTTTAATAAAGCAATGTTAGCCCAAGTTTGGGCAATGTTAGCCAGGGGCTCTGCCCCTTGGACCCCGCCAGGGGTTGCCACCCCTTGGACCCCGCTTATCAGGGGCGCTGCCCCCGAACCCCCGTCATAATCAAGATAAGTTCAAACAAGTGTGCACTCCACACTTCCCCAAACTTGTTCGATATTTATCAAGATTATTTTGGTTACAAATTAATCCTATTACACTTAAATCATATTGGTGACATAAATCACAACACATTATAGATTGTAAGTATATATGTCAAAGAACGTTACATATAGTTATCGTTTGGAAAACTTAAGTTAGTGGTCTCAAAGTATACTTTTAACTCATTGTTGTTAGTTCACAATGAAATGTTAAACCATCCTTAAATCATGTTAAATATGTATAGATATGTACATATACATAATCGTATAATTATCGTGTGTTATATAGTTCGTGATATCATCGGTCAAATTGGACGGTCAAACGTTGTGTAAAACTCTTTTCAAAAATATAAGTCTCAACAGTTTGGATTGCTTATCATGTTGGTAAGGTTTAATTTATGTAAATATTAATCTCATAAGTATAGAACGATCGGAAAATTCCGGGTCGTTACATAACGCGTCCTAAAAGCAGTCTTTGGAATATCATCTTCTTTCACCCGCATTTGATGATACCCGGAACGTAAGTCAATCTTTGAATAAACAGACGAGCCTTGTAGTTGATCAAATAAGTTGTCGATTCTCGGTAGTGGGTAGCGGTTCTTGATGGTAAGTTTGTTCAACTCTCTGTAGTCGATACATAACCTGAATGTACCATCTTTCTTCTTGACAAACAAAACAGGAGCTCCCCACGGTGATGTGCTTGGTCGAATGAAACCACGTTCTAAAAGTTCTTGTAATTGACTTTGCAGTTCTTTCATCTCGCTGGGTGCGAGTCTGTAAGGAGTACAAGCTATTGGTGCAGCTCCTGGTACAAGATCTATTTGAAATTCAACGGATCGATGTGGGGGTAATCCCGGTAATTCTTTCATAAATACATCGGGAAATTCTTTTGCGACGGGAACATCATTGATGCTCTTTTCTTCAGTTTGTACTTTCTCGACATGTGCTAGAACAGCATAGCAACCTTTTCTTATTATTTTTTGTGCCTTCAAATTACTAATAAGATGTAGCTTCGTGTTGCCCTTTTCTCCGTACACCATTAACGGTTTTCCTTTCTCTCGTATAATGCGAATTGCATTTTTGTAACAAACGATCTCTGCTTTCACTTCTTTCAACCAGTCCATACCGATTATCACATCAAAACTCCCTAACTCTACTGGTATCAAGTCACTCTTAAATGTTTCGCTAACCAGTTTAATTTCTCGATTCTGACATATATAATCTGCTGAAATTAATTTACCATTTGCTAATTCGAGTAAAAATTTACTATCCAAAGGCGTCAATGGACAACTTAATTTAGCACAAAAATCTCTACTCATATAGCTTCTATCCGCACCCGAATCAAATAAAACGTAAGCAGATTTATTGTCAATAAGAAACGTACCCGTAATAAGCTTCGGGTCTTCCTGTGCCTCTGCCGCATTAATATTGAAAACTCTTCCACGGCCTTGTCCATTCGTGTTCTCCTGGTTCGGGCAATTTCTAATAATGTGGACCGGTTTTCCACATTTATAACAAACTACATTGGTATAACTTGCTCCGACACTACTTGCTCCGCCACCATTTGTTCCTTTCGTTCTGTTAACCCCTGGTCCGTAGACCTCACACTTCGCCGTGCTATGACCATTTCTTTTACACTTGTTGCAAAATTTAGTGCAGAACCCCGAGTGATACTTTTCACACCTTTGGCATAGCTGTTTCTGATTGTTGTTGTTGTTGCGGTTATTATTGTTGTTGGGATGATTGTTGTAGTTGTTGCTGTTGCTGTTGTTGTTGTTGTTGTTGTTGTTGTTGTTGTTGTTGTTGTTGTTGTTGTTGTTGTTGTTGTTGTTGTTGTTGGGCCGTTTGTTGTAGTTGCGATTGATGTTGCGATTGTTGGGATAGTTGTTGCGATTATTGTTGTAATTTCCGTTGTTGTTGTATTGGTGATTCTTATCACCGTTTTCCTTCCACTTCCTTTTGACTTGCTTAACATTGGCCTCTTCAGCAGTCTGTTCTTTAATTCTTTCTTCAATCTGGTTCACTAGTTTGTGAGCCATTCTACATGCCTGTTGTATGGAGGCGGGCTCGTGTGAAATTAAATCTTCTTGGATTCTTTCCGGTAATCCTTTCACAAATGCGTCGATCTTCTCTTCCTCATCTTCGAACGCTCCTGGACACAATAGGCACAATTCTGTGAATCGTCTTTCGTACGTGGTAATATCAAATCCTTGGGTTCGTAACCCTCTAAGTTCTGTCTTGAGCTTATTGACCTCGGTTCTGGGACGGTACTTCTCGTTCATCAAGTGCTTGAATGCTGACCACGGTAGTGCGTAAGCATCATCTTGTCCCACTTGCTCTAGATAGGTATTCCACCATGTTAACGCAGAACCTGTGAAGGTATGCGTAGCATACTTCACTTTGTCCTCTTCAGTACACTTACTTATGTCAAACACCGATTCGACCTTCTCGGTCCACCGTTTCAATCCGATCGGTCCTTCGGTTCCATCAAATTCCAAAGGTTTGCAGGCAGTGAATTCTTTGTAGGTGCATCCTACACGATTTCCTGTACTGCTAGATCCAAGGTTATTGTTGGTATGTAGTGCAGCCTGTACTACGGCTATGTTTGAAGCAAGAAAGGCACGAAATTCCTCTTCGCTCATATTCAAGGTTTGTCGAGTAGTCGGTGCCATTTCCTTCAAATAGTCAAATGAAACAAGTTAATCATACAGAATATTAAGAGTAGTCAGTAGTATCTCGTAGCATAATATGAACTCATTTATAAAAGCTTTTTCTTCATATTAGCGTTTTATAAGTTTAAATTCGGGTAGTACCTACCCGTTAAGTTCATACTTAGTAGCTAATATACAATTCAACTACTACAATTCTATATGAAAAACTGATTATAATAATATTTCGCGTTCAAACTTTTACACAATATTTTACAAACTTACAATACCGCTTATTTTACATATAGCATGAAATATAGCACACAATAACTTTGATACAAGATAGTTGTGAAGATAATTCTAGCTAGTACACAAGTCGTTCAGTAAAGGCAATAAAGACACGTAATTCATACGTCCAGAAACAAATCATGCATTCTGGTTTTACTAGGACTACTTCCCATCATTGGTCTGGTGGAACATAACCGTTATGGCCGTTGATAAGACAGCGTGTTGTAACGTCGTCAAAGGGACGAGGGTTACGTAATATCCAATAGTCCCTTAACAATCTAAAAACCTCATTTCTTACCCCAATTACCGACTCCGTCACTTGTGGGAACGTTTTGTTTAATAGTTGTAGCCCGATGTTCTTGTTCTCACTTTGGTGAGAAGCGAACATTACTAAGCCGTAAGCATAACATGCTTCTTTATGTTGCATGTTAGCCGCTTTTTCTAAATCACGAAGTCCTATATTCGGATATATTGAGTCAAAATAATTTCTTAACCCGTTACGTAAAATTGCATTTGGGTTCCCCGCAATATATGCGTCAAAGTAAACACATCGTAACTTATGGATTTCTCAATGTGATATCCCCCATCTTTCGAACGAAAGCCTTTTATAAACCAAGGAATTCTTGGAATGTTCTTCGAATGTCTTACAAACAGATCTCGCCTTAAATAGTTGTGCCGAGGAATTCTGACTGACTCTAGACAAGATTTCATCAATCATGTCTCCGGGTAGGTCTCTTAAAATATTGGGTTGTCTATCCATTTTGTGTTTTTATACTGTAAAATAGACAAGAGTTAGATTCATAAAAAAAAATACTTATTAATACAAGCAATTTTTACATATATCATAAAGCATAAGCACACTATATTACATATATTACACCACACGAATACAACTATCTTATTCTGACTCGCTCGTTTCTTCTTCTTTGGTTTTGGTTCATTTTGACAAGTTTCTAGGGATATATGATGTTCCCCTAATACGAGCCGTCATTTTCCACATTGGTTTAGAAAAAACTGGTGGTTTAGAGGTTCCCGGGTTATTGTCACAACTTAAGAAATACGGGTGTTGACGATACATATAAAGTTCATCGGGTTTGAAATCAAATTTCTCTATTTTTATGCCCTTTCCCTTATTGTTCTCTTTTGCCTTATTAAATTGTGTTGGGGTAATTTCTATAACATCATCGGATTCCTTGTCGGGATCCGATTCATCGGAGAATTGGTAATCCTCCCAATACTTTACTTCCTTGGCGGAAACACCATTGACCATAATTAACTTTGGTCGGTTGGTTGAGGATTTTCTTCTACTTAACCGTTTTATTATTTCCCCCACTGGTTCTATTTCTTCTTCCGGTTCCGATTCTTCTTCCGGTTCCGACTCTTCTTCCGGTTCCGACTCTTCTTCCGGTTCCTCTTCGGGAACTTGTGAATCAGTCCACGAATTATTCCAATTTACATTTGACTCTTCATTATTTTTAGGTGAGTCAATGGGACTTGTTCTAGAGGTAGACATCTATCACATAATATCAAACACGTTAAGAGATTAATATATCACATAATATTTACATGTTAATAATATATAGTTTCCAACAAAAATATTAAGCAATCATTTTTAAAGAAAACACGGTCGAAGTCCAGACTCACTAATGTATCCTAACAAACTCGATAAGACACACTAATGCAAATTTTTCTGGTTCTCTAAGACCAACGCTCGGATACCAACTGAAATGTCCCGTACTTATTGACTAAAAACGTTCCATATTAATTGATTTCGTTGCGAGGTTTTGACCTCTATATGAGACGTTTTTCAAAGACTGCATTCATTTTTAAAACAAACCATAACCTTTATTTCATAAATAAAGGTTTAAAAAGCTTTACGTAGATTATCAAATAATGATAATCTAAAATATCCTATTTACACACGACCATTACATAATGGTTTACAATACAAATATGTTACATCGAAATCAGTTTCTTGAATGCAGTTTTTACACAATATCATACAAACATGGACTCCAAATCTTGTCCTTATTTTAGTATGCAACAGCGGAAGCTCTTAGTATTCACCTGAGAATAAACATGCTTTAAACGTCAACAAAAATGTTGGTGAGTTATAGGTTTAACCTATATATATTAAATCGTAACAATAGACCACAAGATTTCATATTTCAATATATATCCCATACATAGAGATAAAAATCATTCATATGGTGAACACCTGGTAACCGAAATTAACAAGATGCATATATAAGAATATCCCCATCATTCCGGGACACCCTTCGGATATGATATAAATTTCGAAGTACTAAAGCATCCGGTACTTTGGATGGGGCTTGTTGGGCCCAATAGATCTATCTTTAGGATTCGCGTCAATTAGGGTGTCTGTTCCCTAATTCTTAGATTACCAGACTTAATAAAAAGGGCATATTCGATTTCGATAATTCAACCATAGAATGTAGTTTCACGTACTTGTGTCTATTTTGTAAATCATTTATAAAACCTGCATGTATTATCATCCCAAAAATATTAGATTTTAAAAGTGGGACTATCACTCATTTTCACAGATTTTTACTTCGTTGGGAAGTAAGACTTGGCCACTGGTTGATTCACAAACCTATAACAATATATACATATATATCAAAGTATGTTCAAAATATATTTACAAAACTTTTAATACATTTTGATGTTTTAAGTTTATTAAGTCAGCTGTCCTCGTTAGTAACCTACAACTAGTTGTCCACAGTTAGATGTACAGAAATAAATCGATAAATATTATCTTGAATCAATCCACGACCCAGTTTGTACGTATCTCAGTATTGATCACAACTCAAACTATATATATATTTTGGAATCAACCTCAACCCTGTATAGCTAACTCCAACATTCACATATAGAGTATCTATGGTTGTTCCGCAATATATATATAGATGGGTCGACATGATAGGTCGAAACATTGTATACGTGTCTATGGTATCTCAAGATTACATAATATACAATATAATTTGATTAGGTTATGGTTGGAATAGATTTATTACTAACTTTCACGTAGGTAAAATGAGTAGTTTTTATCAATTTTGTTTTACTCGCCATTTCTTCGTTTCTAATCCGTTTTGAGTGATTCCAGTGGTCACAGTTTCGTATTGAACTTAAATTTATGAATCTAAACATAAAAAGTATAAGTTTATAGTCGTAAATACAAGTTACAAGACATTTTTGAAAGAGGTAGTCATTTCTGTCGAAAGAACGACATCTTGATGACCATTTTGAAAAAAATACTTTCACTTTGAGTTTAACCATGATTTTTGGATATAGTTTCATGTTCATAAGAAAAATCATTTTTCCAGAAGTATAGCTTTTAAATCAAAGTTCTTCTTAGCTTTTAATTATCCCAACCAAAACAGCCCCTGGTTTTACTACGACGGCGTATATCCAGTTTTATGGTGTTTATCGTGTTTTCGGGTTTTAAATCATTAAGTTAGCATATCATATAGATATAGAACATGTGTTTAGTTGATTTTAAAAGTATAGTTATAAGGATTAACTTTATTTGCGAACAAGTTTAGAATTAACTAAACTATGTTCTAGTGATTACAAGTTTATAACGTTGAATAAGACAGCTTTTTATGTATGAATTGAATGATGTTATGAACATCATTACTACCTCAAGTTCCTTGGATAAACCTACTGGAAATTAGAAAAATGGATCTAGCTTCAAAGGATCCTTGGATGGCTTGAAAGTTCTTGAAGCAGAATCATGACACGAAAACAATTTCAAGTAAGATTTCCACTCGAAATAAGATTGTTATAGTTATAGAAATTGAATTAAAGTTTGAATATGATTATTACCTTGTATTAGAAATATAACCTACTGTAAGTAACAAAGGTTTCTTGATCTTGGATGATTACTTGGAATGGATTTAGAAAACTTGGAAGTAAACTTGCAATCTTGGAAGTATTCTTGATTTTATGAAACTAGAACTTTTGGAATTTATGAAGAACACTTAGAACTTGAAGATAGAACTTGAGAGAGATCCATTAGATGAAGAAAATTCAAGAATGAAAGTGTTTGTAGGTGTTTTTGGTCGTTGGTGTATGGATTAGATATAAAGGATATGTAATTTTGTTTTCATGTAAATAAGTCATGAATGATTACTCATATTTTTGTAATTTTATGAGATATTTCATGCTAGTTGCCAAATGATGGTTCCCACATGTGTTAGGTGACTCACATGGGCTGCTAAGAGCTGATCATTGGAGTGTATATACCAATAGTACATACATCTAAAAGCTGTGTATTGTACGAGTACAAATACGGGTGCATACGAGTAGAATTGTTGATGAAACTGAACGAGGATGTAATTGTAAGCATTTTTGTTAAGTAGAAGTATTTTGATAAGTGTCTTGAAGTCTTTCAAAAGTGTATGAATACATATTAAAACACTACATGTATATACATTTTAACTGAGTCGTTAAGTCATCGTTAGTCGTTACATGTAAGTGTTGTTTTGAAACCTTTAGGTTAACGATCTTGTTAAATGTTGTTAATCCAATGTTTATAATATCAAAAGAGATTTTAAATTATTATATTATCAAGATATTATGATGTACGAATATCTCTTAATATGATATATATACATTAAATGTCGTTACAACGATAATCGTTACATATATGTCTCGTTTCAAAATCATTAAGTTAGTAGTCTTGTTTTTACATATGTAGTTCATTGTTAATATACTTAATGATATGTTTACTTATCATAATATCATTTTAACTATATATATAACCATATATATGTCATCATATAGTTTTTACAAGTTTTAACATTCGTGAATCACCGGTCAACTTGGGTGGTCAATTGTCTATATGAAACCTATTTCAATTAATCAAGGCGTAACAAGTTTGATTGCTTAACATGTTGGAAACACTTAATCATGTAAATAACAATTTTATTTAATATATATATAAGCATGGAAAAGTTCGGGTCACTACATTCCGCACTTAAAACTTATCTTTTATTAGCTAAAGATTTCGAAAACGTTTTAAGAAACCATTAAGTAACTATTCACCCCCCTAGTTACTTACAGTTTCATTAATAACTTAATATTTATTTTATATACTTTATATAAAGGAAAATTTTAATATAGTTTTATTAAGTATATTTTTATTTGATTAACTCTTATTGTAGTAGTAATAATAATATTAATAGTAATATTGATAGTAATAATAATATAGTTGCAATAATAATAATAATGATACTAGTAGTAAAAATAATATTGATAATAATAATATAGTTTTAATAATAATAATAATGATATTAGTAGTAAAATAATAATAATAATAATAATAATAATAATAATAATAATAATAATAATAATAATAATAATAATAATATAGTTGTAATAATAATAATTTTTAATAATTTATTTAAATCATGACTTAATCCTAATTTAAATCATTCTCTTAATAATTTCTACTAATAATGATAATAATATTGATATTAGTAATAATAATAATAATAATAATAATAATAATAATAATAATAATAATAATAATAATAATAATAATAATAATAATAATAATAATAATAATAATAATAATAATAATAATAATTAATATATAAATACCAAATGAATTATATCGTGCACACAACAGTTCAGCAGCCGGGTTCTTGGTTTATTATCAAATCGCGGAGTGTTATATCATGGTTCATTGCTAAACCGTTAACATATAAAAGTCTTCCTAAAATTCAAAAATTTTTATATTAAATTCATTTAATTATTTCAGTCATTAAATGTTTGAAACCTAATCAAAATGTTTGTGAATTATTTATTTTCTATTCCAAATAATATGTACGGAGTACTAAAATTTAAATTAAAAAAGTAAAAATATTTCTATCAAACCTATAATCTTCGTAATTGATTTACAGTCCAACTTTTATTTTAAATCTTCATAAACTTGTATTAGATCTATATGAACATTAACGAAATGTCAACCGTGTATTACAACCGTTGAATAAATCTACTCGAAACCATTTATTTTTAATATATTCTCTTTCTATATATAAACAGTTTTAAATAGTAAGTTTAACTACTAAAATAATATATTATATATTTTTAAACAAATAGATTTAATATAATTATATATATTTACAAGTAACACACACACACACACACACACACACACACACATATATATATATATATATATATATATATATATATATATATATATATATATATATATATATATATATATATATAATAGTTTTCATTACATCGCATATTATTTTGCATATTTATTTCCAACAATTAAATCATATATTATTTCAAATCATATTTCAAATTATTATATACACACACACACACACACACACACACACACATATATATATATATATATATATATATATATATATATATATATATATATATATATGTGTGTGTGTGTGTGTGTGTGTGTGTGTGTGTGTGTGTGTATTTATTTACAATTAGTTGTTCATGAATCGTCGAGAACAGTCGAAGGTCAATTGAATATATGAAACAGTTCAAAATGTTTGAGACTCAACCTAACAGACTTTGCTTATCGTGTCAAAAATATTAAATCGTATCGAGAGTTTGATTTAAAATTAGTAGAAATTTTTCAGGTCGTGACAGCTGCCGTCCGATGGGTACACAGAAGTGACAAAGTTGCTTTGACTACAGAACCACTTCAATAAGAACGAATGAATTTGGCTCATATTGCATCACTTATAATTCAAAACACTTTACTTAATAGAAGACATTAATGGATTACATGAAAATACCTGTCAGTTTAGATTCAGAAGGACATCATATTGTTCTCTAGATGATTTAATACCCGACTTCTTTTGTTAGCGATAACTTCTTTTCTATTCCTTTTTTTATAACGGGATTGAAGACCGGCGAGAATGCAGATGCTAACAGAATCTGGCGTGGTTACAGTTTACATAGTAGATATGGTTTATAGTAGGGAAATGCTAATGACAACCCTTAGGGTTGTCATTAAGAAACTTTTTAATGCAAAAAGAGTTGTACATTTAATGTTAGAGGGTAGTTTTTTTCATGGAAATAGGTAGTAATTGAAAATGTATAATGAAAACATACATCTCTAAATTTCTTAATGACAACCCTTAGGGTTGTCATAAGCGGGCATGCACTTACTTAATATAGTAAGATAACAAAAACTACCTAACACATATTTTAAGTAAACCTTGTCAGTTGTAGTGTATAAGTTAGAAATTTGTTAAGTGACTGCACAAAGTGAGTTGAATTTTGTATAACCCACATTTGTTACTTCATCTCACGAGAATAGGTAAACATTCAATTTCAATAGTTGTTTACTTTAATACAATATTAATCGACACGTATATATATAAGTAATAGAACATCAAATAATATGGAGATTATAACTTACCGGGCAATGTATTGAGTGCCATCCACATTGCAAAGTCCTATAACCCATTATGAAACACCAGGATGTCACATATTCAGCTCCATAAGTGTTGTAAATACATCAGATGGGAGAATAAATTATGATACTGTAAATTCTAATTCTAATAATAACTTGAAGATAGACTAATGAGTACGGGACTATAAGTGTGAAAAAAGCTTTAGGTACAAAGAAATAAACATGATAAAAGCTTATTGAGATTATTGATGGAGAAAACATATCAGAATCTAATTAGGATCAATATGTACCTTTTTTAATACCGAGTCATCAACATCAGATGTTTCAGGATCTGAAAGAAGAAAAAATTTACAGATATCCATCACTTTTTTTTGGGATGAAATAACGATAACATATAACTGAATCTCTTCATCTAGCGATGAAAAAGACGAACAAAATACAATCAAAACAGATGCAAATCAAAACTAAACAAAGAGCTTAAGGTAACTAAGTCCGAACCTTAACAATCACCGGGTATCAAACATCTTTATTAACCTAAGACATCCATCACTTGCAGGGGACTTGTGTCAACATGTTTATTAACCTCAATTCTTTGACTAACGGGTCTCGTTTACCATCATCGTTAGTTTACAATTGATACTTTAATCTCAAAAGATGGGGATGGTAAACCGTCTTCTCATAAGAGTTGTATGACTTTGGAGACTTTCTCTACCCTAACGGTTCTATAGAAATAGGTCGGGTTTTAAAAAAAAGACCGTGATCTTCCTCGTAGGGCACCAAGTTATGACTTTCATCTAGAGAATTATTATCACCATATATGATTCTATTTTCCCATATTGCTTATCGAGTGGGAAATAATCATCAACGAAAGGTATGACACCATGACAATCGTCTTTCTTTTTGGTCATCGATTTCTGAAACCATATACTACATTCTTCCTCATCCACAATCTCGGATTTTGGAAGCTCGACTTTATCACCATGTTATGTCGATAACTCATCTTGAAAAGCAGGGGAATGTGTAACATAAGAAAAACCATTTATTGATCCCTTCAAAAAACCCTCTTCATCCTCCTCCACAATATCAAATGCATGCATACTCTGGTACTTTTCTGTAACGTATATACAAAAATAATGCTCAATGACCAAAAGGTTATGAGATTTTTTTATTAAATGACGATTGTAGTGTTGAACATCTAATACTCGTAGATGGATCAACACTAGATCTGGTTAGACATGCTAGCCAAATATGTAGATAACATGTGATATGCTACAAATTTGTATCGGGCATGTAACACTTTTATGCCGTAAACTTATATTATTTCAACAAAAATTAATTATGTAGATAACATGCGACACGTTTTGGTTTTGTTTTTTTTTTTTGAACGGCAAATTTTATTAAATAAAAAAAAACTAGCAAGGAGCAAGAAACAAATAAGAAAAAATAAAAATCACATAGGATAAATAAGCCACTCGTTCCAATTTGGGGCGAACTTGCTTCTAGCTTTTATCCAGGAGAAAGCAGAAAGTCTGATTTGGTCGAAGATGTCATCCCTCTTAATGTCCTTAATGCCAAAAAGGTTATCATTCCGAAAACACCAAATCCACCAAAGAGATGAGGCGATGATGCAATAAAGCCGATTCTTGATATAAATAGAGGCTGAAAAGGAATCGAACCATCAAAGTTTTGGTTTTGTGATTTACCTTAACGCTTCAAAGGTTTCGAACCCGAATTATTTCCACTACACTCGTGTTTCCTTTCAAACGTTCACTTTTCCTTCTCTTTAATCTTTACTTATTAGTCTATTTTATGTGTCTTTCTAATAATGCTTATGTGAAATGAAATCTCAAAATATAAAATGGATAGAAGAATAAGGATGATACATGTTTTGTGTGTATTGTAAGAATGAAATGAAATATGAAAGTATGAAATGGAAAGAATAGTAAGGGTGATATATGATCATATACATAGTCATGTATATGTATATTTTAATTGCAAAAAGCAATCCAGAAACAAGTGCAAACAGAACCGCGAAGGTAAATAACAATTGCCAAATGCGTTGTAACACTGCGGATGCCCGCATAACTTGAGATTGCGAAGATGTCCTGCATAAACATTGTGGATTTGCTAAGTTTGCACGAACATTGATTCTGCGAATATTCTAAACCTATAAATAGGGGCCTTGGCCTCCCATTTTATGTTGTTGATTCTGTGCAATTGCTCTGGTCTTTATACTTCACTTGTGACTACACCCAAGTATCAATCATAATCGAGCCAAGGTAATACAATCAAGACCGGGACATGGTGATTGATCACTTGAATCTAAGTGAAAGACGATCATAAGGTCCCAAAAACATTATCAACACCACCATCCACCCCTCATTGCACTCAATTCCTAAATTAGATCTAACATCTAATTTACGATTGATAAATTGGCGTCATCCGTGAGACACGAATTAGAATTAAATTCGATAAATTTATTTCGTGTAATCGAATGATTTAATTTGGAATTCAATTGTAATTGTATTCTTGTTTAATAAACTGCAGGTTTTTATGGTTGATTAAAAGCATTAATCTCCAATGATTACGCATAGCAAAAAGAAGAGCAATAACATGGCAGATGTTTGTGATTTGAGAAATTCAACGACATTTGACTTTCAAACAAGTCCCGAGATTAGCAAGCAAATAAAAGATTTGCTTTCCAAGTCATTAGGAAGCATTGCCTCTAATGAAGTAATTCAGCAAGATGCTGCGGTTAAAAAAACAATTGCAGCTGGACGCAGTATTCAGCAAACTGCAACTAATCGCGAGGAAAATACCGCGAAAACTAATTCTGCAACTAATCAAGTAAATGAAAAGACTGCAAACGTTGTCAACAAAAACGCAGAGAAAGACGTAGCACTTAAAAAGTCAAAGCACGTGATACTGCCCTTATAGGCAAGGCAATTGCTCCAAGAGAAAGGTTTGGATCTTCATATACCTCATAACTACTAATGGCCGTTTAATGACACTTTGCCAAATATGCAGCCATTAGTAATAAGTCACTGTAAAGATGAAAACGATGATACACGCGAACATAATGCGTTTGGATCACCTGTTTTGATGCTAAAAAATGCAAAACATTCAAAGGTGCAGCACCAACTTTCTGATAATTTAGAAAGTGATCTTGAAATTGTTGAAGTCACAAGAGGTAAGCGAAAGAGGCCTGGAACACCGCTTCCACGCTATATAGAGGATGACGAAGCTTCATATGCTGCAGAAAAAGAAAATGCGTAATTGCTTCTTGCTGATATATTTCGCAAAATTGAGCCAAAAGATATGCAAAAGTTTGATCAGCCTGATGTAATTCAGAAGATGATTGAGAGGTATTGTGCAGAAACAAAAGAAAGGCACCCTAAAATAGCGACAGAAATTACTTTGGTGACTGACAAGTTTGTTCCGCATATTTCTGATTATCCAATAACGACACCGCCAATTGTGCCTGCAACATTGGGCCTGTACTCAGACTTAACTGATTCGCTAGATTTCTTGCAGCGGTTCGAAGGAGTCGTGAGTACATATTATTGGGACGAGCCAGTCGTGTGCCGTATTTTTCCCATGATCTTACAAGGCCTAGCGCCAGAGTGGTTCCACAATTTGAATGCGGGTAGCATTACTGGCTTTATCGATCTCCGTGAAAAATTTCTCTTGCAGTTTCAAACCTATTGTCGCAAAAGAAAATGCACATTGAGTGCCACGATATCAAGCAAGGGTTCAAAGTAATGCTAGGAGGTTTGCTTACGCGCTATATATATGAGTGTCAAAAGATACCTAATCTAAACGAAGATCGAAAGATCTCTGGTTTTGTCCACGCAATAAATCCGCAGAAACATCCCACTTTAGTGCGAAGATTGCGTAGAGATGTGCCGCAGACCTTTGTAAAGGTTATGCAAGAGACCTATGATTATATCCGTTGTGGTGAAGATAGCAACATTACCTAGAACTACAATTGGGGTAAAGAAAGAAGTTGGCGTGATGATCATGACTCTTACCGAGATGGTAACCAAGATAATTACCACGATAACAACCACGGATCAGGATACCAAAGAAGAAATAACAATGGTGGTTACCAATGCAATGATCGACAATGTAATAATGGCGATACTGGTAATCATGGGTATAAGAATCGAGTTCGTAACTCATCAAGAAAGTGGAGTAATGATTCATTTAGCATAATTCAAGCGTTGTCTAAAACGCCAAAAGAGATCTTGATGCAGGAAAAGATTGCGAAAACTTTCCCAGATCCGCCACCGCTATCAAAAAATAATAGACATGATAAATCTATGTTTTGTGGTTTTCATGATGATTACGGTCATGACATAAACAGATGTCGCGATCTAGTTGAACTGATTCCAAAAGCCACAACGCAAGGCAAGATGGATCATTTGTTAATTGACAAAGCAACAAGCACCGCAGATGCAATGATTGCGCCAAGTTTATCCAACACGCCTAAGACGCCAAATGTCAGCGCAACTATCAAACAGGAGCGAAAGGCTCGCACTGTTAAAAATATAGGCGCAAAGGTTGTTGGAAAGAAGGAAAATCTGCAAGAAATCAAAGTAATCAATATGGTTCAAATCAACAATGTTGTGCAGAAAAGAAAAGCTGAAGAGGTTCTCGACAAGTGGCAGTTTGCGCCAATAACATTTCCACCAGTGCAGTATTGCGGGTTGTCTGATGAGCCAATAATCATTTCATGCAAGATTTCGGACTCAAAAATTGTTATCAGGAAAGTACACATTGATACTGGAAGTAGCGTTGATGTCATGTACGAGCAATGTTTCAACAAATTGCCAGAAAGCATCAAAGCAAAATTGCTACCAACCGCTGTGTCACTCTCTAGATTTTCTGGTGAAGTAACGTGGCTTTTAGGGCAATTGGAATTAAGTATTGAATTGGTTGATGAAGAAGATGCGAAAAGAGCAAGAAATGCATCTTTGAATTTATATGTTATGCGCTCTACCTCATGCTTCAATATCTTGTTAGGGTGCACTGCGCTATGTAAGCTTGGCGTTATATCGTCAATAATTCATGGCATGATTAAGTTTGCAACATGCAAAGGAATAGCGATAGTGACATCCGCAGAAACTAAGCTAATTTGCACGCTAATTACTGTACAGGAAAATGTGGGTGTTGAAGGTCACGGAGTTGTAACCAATCGCGTTGTTCCAAAGCAAAGCGATGGCAGTTCCAGTGAGAATGCAAATCAATTAGAAATGGCAATACAGCACACGGCGCAAAAGCCACTTTATTCTGCTGCAAAAATACTAACTGCGAAATGCAGTAGCAGCTTGCTTATGCGAAACTCATGTACTTTTGCGGATAGTTTGCGCAAGTGGTTTCAAAGAAATCACGCAGATGATCTAATGTGTGTACAAACCTCGGTTGAAACTGAAGGACTCGTCAATATGGTTATGCATGATATGCAGACTTGATAAGCAACAAAAGAAAAGTCAAGTACTTCATTATAATATCTGCGCATTATGGCGCATTATCAGAAAAACTACCGCAATGAAAAAACACTTGTGAATATGTGGAAAGTTGTTACCTTGTGAAAAGGTTATCTGTATGAAAGTTTTACATCAGTAAATTGATGTTGTGCTTAATGCACGTTTGTAATGAAAGTTTTAAAGTAATGAAAAGCAATATGTTGCAAATATTATTGCATGTTTCTTTTTAATGATAACTTTGCGTATTAAGGCGCAGTAATATTTAAAAGTGATGGAAAGCCCGCTATAATGAAACGCAAATTATAATTGAAGTATTTGTGAAATGATGGAACTTATATATATTATTTTCTTAAGTTTTAAATTTTCCCAACTTAGATGCTTCGCAATAACACATTTGGCATATTTAAAACGCAATCTTTTGCCCAAGGATCGTTTCGACGGACTTTGTAATGACCCGTCTTTTTCCGTTTACTTTTTCTTTATTTATTTTAAAGTCCGTTATATAATTATAACATCACCGTTAATTTGCGTTTTTAAGATAATTCGTAAGGCTAATCCATGCACCCGCTTTTAAACTAGAGGGACTAACTTTGCCATTTGACCAAAGTTGGAACTAGTGATTGACTAGTCAACCACCACCCTCCCCACCATTCATCCCCTTTTCTTTTTCTTTTCCATTTTCTCTCATTTATTACTTCCAAACTTTCATCCTTTTCATCTTCATCACTAAATCATCATCAAAATCAAGAATAGGGAGCTAACATCAAAACGAATTGTACTTTCAGAATCCCTTCATCATCCTCTACGCATAGATACCAATTTCACCTCTAGTGGGTACCTTTTCTAAAACTATAGATTTTTGTGCTTAGTGTTCTTAACTAATAAAAGTGTTAGTTAGTGTCTATGGTTTAAGTCTAACATGAATATATGATTTGTTTGCTCGTTCTCGACATTTTTGTGCAACTAGCTTGAACATGAAAAGTGACTTGTTTAATTTTGTATTTTGGATGATTAAATGTTGTTTAAATGTTAAAGTTCATGTATTAAATGTGTTACTAGCATCATTAGCTTCAATTTAATGTGTAGGTTGATTTAGAAAGACTCCATTAACATGATTGTTGAAATTATGATTTTGATTAGGGTTTGATAGACTTAAATATGAACTTTTGGTGCATTGAATGCTATGATATGTTGTTGGTAAGTGTTTAGTTGCAATGTATGTTTAATTACCTTTGAAACGGCATATTATATGTGTGCATTTATTTCTCGAATCACCAAATTGTATTTATGAACTTGAATGTAATTAATGAGGAACATTTAATGCGAATTATGTTGTTGTAAATGTTTAGTTTAGTTACTGTTATGAGTTCAATTGAACTACTAGTAATGGGTATTTTAAATGACATACAATAAGCTTTTTCCATGTTTGTTGACCATAAATTGTGATTTGGTGAAATTTGGTTCGAGACTTGAACACAAGAAACTGCCCAGAAATCTGTCTAGGTGCTTTGCCGCGGCGCGGCCAATCCTTTGCACGGCGCAACTCCAAGAGCATTTCAAAAATAGCCTTTATCCAAGGTGTGTGGCATCAGGTAAACCGTGGTGCCACGGCGCGGCCAATCCTTGGCGCGGCGCGGCATATGCCTGGAATGTGGGCTGTTCAACTTTGCGTTTTTATGTTTAATTCTAACTATGCTACTCACCTCCGATTAATATGTACCTTGTTCTAACATGCTCCTATATGATTATATAACTCAGAAAAATTGTCCGAGACCCGACCCGAACGTGTTGACTTTTTCGTTGACTTTAACTTGAACAAAGTTGACTTTTATTCAAACTTAACCAACACTTTGTTAAATCATTATAACCTTTATATTGTACTTGATTCTTGCATGAAACTTGACAACTTGATTCACATGCTATATAATCGAGTCGTAACGAGCCATAGGACTAATTGAACAACTTTGACCAACCATGTTTTACCGATATTGATACAACCTACTTGTTTAGGTTAAGACTAGCATTCGTTCTTGCACACTTTTAATTTTTAAAGTACCTTTTTACTCGTGCACTCAAGGTGAGATCATAGTCCAACTTTTACTCTTTTATACCTATACTTGGGACGAGAAAACATAAATGTTTCGTTTTACAAAGTGAACACAAGTACGAAAACAAACATTTCACGTACGAGTTTGAATAAAAATCCTCAATTCAATTATCATTATTTACACTTGTAGGGTGTAAGTGAGAACTTATGTTGTATGGATACGGGCTTGACGAGCCCTCATTCGGACGGTTCTCTACCGTTGGCAGATGAAAAATATTTTCGGGTGTAGTGTAGGTTCTAACACTATGATGCAGAGGTACCATTCAGTTAAGCCTTGATAATTGGGTGCTAAACAAACAAACATATCTTTGGAATGCAAATGATTTGGATAATCAACTTATACTAAATCTTGTGGTTCAATACAATATACTTACTAAACCTATGATTTCACCAACGTTTTCGTTGGCAGATTTTCTATGTTTTTCTCAGGTCCTTGAATGCTAAGTGATACATGCTTCCGCACACTATTTTGATACTTGGTTGGATGTCAAGTATACATGCATACTGAAGGTATTTCATATGCCCGAGAGACATATTAAATTAATGTGGCTAATGTGTTATGATCCAAGTCGGGTCATACCCAATAACAAGCTTACTAACACTTTATATGTATTTAATCTTAACGACTGGATCGTTAAATAAATACGCGACACTTGAACTTTAGAAAATCGGTTTTCTGAAATGTTATTACTTGAAATAAATTATTTGGATAATTTGTATTTAATTATTTATAGGTTTAAATAATTATGTTGTGTTATATTTTATAAAATTGGTTTATAAAATAAGTGACTTAACAAATGCATACTTTATATAACAAGTTTTATATAATTACAAGATATTTTATAACAAGTTTTATAAAATATAAACCTTGTTATATAATTAATATGGGGAAGATTTTGGGGTCTCCAAGGAGACACCCCATGCTTTGTTTTGTCACTTTTAAGATAACACAACTCCTTAGGTACATGCTTAACTAGTTTACCAAGGTCTTGACTCAAGTAATACAGGCAATTCACATCAAAATAGATAGAAAAAAACTGCACAAAATCTATCCAAGTCTGCTGTCCAGGCCGTAGGTATTTGCAGCTCAAAAGGAGTTCATAAGTTGGTTTTTATAAGCTCTATTCAAGTGTAATTAAATCCTAACTAAAGGCTAGGTGTTGGTGAAAAAGCTTGGGGTATTTCTCCTTGAGGTTTCATCATTTTGAAGCTCCATTTTTCATCATCTTCATCATCATCTTTTGTATTAACCCTCAACTAGCTTGAGGAGGTATAAACTCTAAACCCACTCTTAGTTTGTAAGTATATTTCATAGCTTGATCCTAATTGGGATTTAACTTTAATTGGTTAAAGATTAACAAGTTCAATTGGTAATATTTTCATGCTTCCGCTTTAATTTGATTCATAAAATGTTTTACTCATTATGGAACTTGTTAAATCCCAACAATGGTATCTAGAGCCGAAGTTGATGGAATATGCTTCGAGATGATCTTTTAAACCCACTATATTTTTGCATTTTATGAACATGCATGAAAGTAATATGCAAAAAATTTCAGGTTTGAGTGGGTTTGCTATTTTGGCCGAATTCTTGGACACCCAAAATGGGTTTTGGGTTGTTCTATTTTGGTCATATTTGTTGTATGTTAAAGTTCACAATCAAGCCTTGACCTTATGTTTGAATGGTTGCATGTTTGGTTGAATTAATTCATTCATTTGGTTTGTAATAATATTATTTTGGTTATGTAATTTATTTTATATTTGATATGTAAAATAGATTAGGTTGTAATTTCATTTTTTAGAGAAAAATGTATTAGGATATATTTTGTAAAAAATGATGAAGATGATGAAGACTTGAAGAACACAAGAAGAAGCATTTGAATGCAAGATTAAGTGGGAGATTTAAAATCTCCTACTTTATGTTATAACCGTTTTACCGGTGGCATTTGTTTTCGGCTAAACAAATGTCTACCAAAATGGCTTGATTGTGAACATAATTGTTTTGTATGCATGGTTGTTTATTGTGTTTGTATGTTTGGTTGCTACAAGTATATCACAAGTTAACAACAAGCAAAATGACAATTTAATTGGTTAAATTAAAATGGCAAAAGGACATTAATAAATGGTTATTAAGAACACTAATAGGATCACACATATAAAATGGTTTATATCAAGTAATTGGCTTAATTACAAGACTTGAAAATGGATTTCAAATGAATCATACACTAAATGCATGTTGGTGTATGGCATAAAACTTTTCTCAAACTAGAATTAATGAAAACTTAAAATCCCTTAATCAACAAGGCAAACAAGTTAAACGCCATCCTTTTGTGTGACATTTAAAAATATTAGGGAACTCATAATGGGATAAAGGTTACCTAACCGTTATGAGCAAACTAATATGATTAAGGTAAATTTTGCACACTTGTGGGATAAAGGTCACCTAACCACTTGTATGTTAAATTTACACGTTAGCACAAGTAGGACGACTTGATTTGGGAATCATGAACTTAGGGTCACCGAAGCATGAGAAACAAATAGGAGTTGATGGGATAAATATGCCATGTAAAAGGATTGCATGATCCCATAACTTAGAAGTTGCAAAAGGATTGCAATTGTCATATAATGACTACCTAGCTAAATCAAATGACGGGATAAAGGTCACCTAACCGAAATTTGGTTTACCGTTGGATTCTAAAATTTAATAAATATCAATTGGATTTAAAGGGTATTGATTGTTAAATTAAAATTGATACTTAAACAACTTTGTTAAATTTTGTAGATGGCCGCCAATAACAACAACATTCCCAACGCACCTATCAACTTTAACAACCTATCGTTGAGGTCAATCCTTGAAAAGGAAAAACTCAACCATACGAACTTCATGGATTGGTTTTGCAATCTAAGAATTGTCCTCAAACTAGAGGATAGGGCGTATGTGTTGGAAGACCCCATTCCCGATCAACTGGACGAGGATGATACGGAAGGCATGGCTTATTGGGAGAAATATTGCACCGATTCGTTGCAAGTTTCTTGCCTCATGCTTGGGACTATGATACCTGAACTCCAAAAGGATTTTGAGCATCATAGTGCATATGACATGATCACACAGTTGAAGGAGATGTTCCTTCAACAAGCTTGTGTCGAGTGCTTTGAAATGGTTCGAGCGCTTCATGCATGTCGGATGGACGACTTCCAATCCGTTTCATCTTATGTCCTTAAGATGAAAAGCCTTATTGATCGAGCGAACCGTCTAAATTACAACGTGTCTAATGAATTAGCCACGGACCTTATTCTCAACTCATTGTCAAAAAGGTTTGACACATTTGTAATGAATTACAATATGAATGGTTGGGATAAGATCATTGGCGAATTACATGCCATGCTTAAGACTGCTGAAGCGAGCATGGGTAAAAGGGCTTCACCCATGTTTTTGATCAATGAAGGCGGGTCCAAAACCAATAACACTTCTAAGCTGAAGACGGCTAAGAGGAAAGGACCCACCTACCAAGGTAAGGGCAAGGGAAAGGGGAAGATGGTTACCCCAACAAACAACAACAAGAAGCAAAAGGTTGTTGGTAAAGTAAACCCCAAGGAAGATCCGTGCTTTGGTTGCAGTGAGATGGGTCACTGGAAATGCAACTGCCTGGTCTACCTGAAGGAGTTGAAAGAGAAGAGGGATGCAGTTCAAACCTCAGGTAATGTATATATGGTATACATTGAGCTTAGTATTACTTCTTCTAATACATGGGTATTAGACACAGGATATGGAACTCACATTTGCAATTGTATGCAGGGGTTCAAAAGAAGTAAACAAGAAGTGGGAACATCAAGTCTCTACATGGGAAATGGAGATAAGGTGCACGTAGTAGCTCAAGGAGACTTTATTTTAAAGCTTCCAAGTGGTTTAGAGCTTATTTTGAAAAATGTTTTGTATGCACCCGATTTATCTCGAAACATTATTTCTGTATCCCGTTTGAAACAATGTGGTTTTAATCTTAATTTCATTAATGATGATTTCCATGTTTCTTTAGATAATGTGTTCTATTTTAAGGCTTCGACTTTGAATGGTATTTATGAATTGGTTCATAATGACACATCATACAATAGCTCAATATACCATGCAAACACCAAGAAACTCAAAAGGGATTTGAGTGATTCCTACTTGTGGCATTGTCGCCTTGGTCACATAAAAAAGAACCGAATGCATACACTTTAAAAGAATGGACTTTTGAAATCAAATGAACTAGACTCGTTTGATGTATGTGAATCTTATTTACAAGGTAAAATGACTAAAGCACCTTTCAAAGGGACCTATGAAAGGGCTAAGGACTTATTGGGATTAATACATTCGGATGTATGTGGACCCTTTAAGCCCATGACTAGGAAAGGTGAAAGATACTTCATCAATTTCATTGATGACTTTAGTCATTTCAGATATGTCTACTTGTTAAGACAAAAGGACGAAACTTTTGAAGCATTCAAGGAATATCAAAACGAAGTACAAAATCAACTCAATAAGACAATCAAGGTACTTCATACCGATAGAGGAGGTGAATACCTAAGCGATGCTTTCCAAGATCATCTCAAACGTTGGGGGATTATCTCGCAACTCACTCCTCCTGGAACACCCCAACTTAATGGAGTTCCCGAAAGGAGGAACCGAACCCTAATGGATATGGTTCGATCTATGATGGCTAGAAGCTCGCTGCCTCTATCATTTTGGGGTTATTATCTATGCTCCGCGGCTCATATTCTAAATATGGCCCCAACCAAGAAAGTGGAACTAACTCCTCATGAGATGTGGTTTGGAAAACCTCCATCTCTATCATACTTAAAGGTATGGGGATGTGAAGCTTATCCTAAGCATTACGTCCCTAATAAGTTATCCACGAAGTGTATCTTCATAGGATATCCCAAGAATGATATGGGATACTATTTCTGTGATCCAACCGAGCAAAATGTATTTGTTGCTCGAAAGGCTGAATTCCTTGAAACTAAGTTCCTAATGGAAGGACATAGTGAAAGGAAGATAGATCTTGAAGAGGTTCAAGAACAAGTAGATGATACACAATTGGTTGACACTAGCACTCAACATGAAGATGTTGAGAGTGATCAAATGGATGATCAAAATACACAAGAAGTTCGCAAATCTGGAAGGATTAGTAATCCTCCTGAGAGATATGGGTTTCTCATGGATGGTTGCTATGTGGTTGATTTGGATGAACCAACAAACTACCAAGATGCCTTATCAAGGATTGATAAGGATAAATGGCAGGAAGCCATGAACGCTGAGATGCAATCCATGTATGACAACCAAGTTTGGGAACTTGTTGAACAACCTAATGGCTCAAGGATAGTTGATTGTAAATGGCTTTTCAAAATGAAAACTGACATACATGGAAACTTGGATACATATAAAGCTAGACTTGTAGCAAAAGGTTTCACTCAAACTCAAGGGGTTGACTATGATGAAACTTTTTCGCATGTGGCAATGCTAAAGTCTATTAGGATATTACTTGCCATTGCTGCTCATTATGATTATGAAATACGGCAGATGGATGTCAAGACTGCTTTCCTAAACGGACATCTTGAGGAAGATGTCTATATGGTTCAGCCTGAAGGTTTTGTTGATCCGAAATATCCTAAAAAGGTATGCAAGTTAAAGAAGTCAATCTACGGATTGAAACAAGCATCTAGAATGTGGAATCATCGTTTTAATGAGGAGGCCAAGAAATTTGGCTTCATTAAAAATGGTGATGAAGCTTGTGTATACAAGAAAGCTAGTGGGAGCACTATCATGTTCCTTGTATTATATGTGGATGATATATTATTTGGGAACGATATTCCGGTAATGCAGGGTGTTAAAACTTGGTTAAGTAAATGCTTCTCCATTAAGGATCTTGGAGAAGCACAATACGTTTTGGGGATTGGTATCGACAGGGATAGATCCAAGAAGCTGATAGGTTTGAATCAAAGTGCATACATTGAAAAGATCTTGAAAAGGTTTAAGATGGACAACTCTAAGAAAGGTTTGGTACCTATTCAAAAGGGAACGCTTCTCAGTTCATCTCAGTGTCCTACCACGAAAGATGAACAAGAGAGAATGAAGAATGTCCCGTACGCATATGCTATTGGGTCAATCATGTATGCAATGATATGCACTAGACCGGACGTGTCATGCGCTCTTAGCCTGACAAGTAGATACCAGAATAACCGAAGCAAACAGTCATTGGATTGCTGTCAAAAGTATATTGAAATACCTTAGGAGGACTAAGGATATGTTTCTAATATATGGGTCTGGTGAGGAGGAACTCGCTGTAAAAGGTTACGTGGACGCGAGTTTCCAAACTAATCGAGATGATTCTCGATCACAATCCGGTTATGTCTTCACGTTAAATGGAGGTGCGGTCTCTTGGAAGAGTTCAAAACAGGATGTTGTTGCATTATCCACTACAGAGTCGGAGTACATTGTCGCCTCATTGGAAGCTCAGGAAGCTGCATGGATGAAGAAATTCATCGATGACTTAGGAGTAGTCCCTTCCATTCAGGACCCTCTTGAGATCTTTTATGACAATGAGGGTGCGATTGCTCAAATCAAGGAACCTCGTGCTCACCAAAAGACCCGTCACATTGAGCGGAGATTCAACTACATAAGGGATGAAGTTGAAAAGGGAAAGATATGTATTCGCAAAGTTCACACAGATCTTAACATAGCGGATCTACTCACGAAGCTCTTACATGGATCAAAACATACAGGACATGTTTGTGCTTTAGGGCTTCGATATTCTAGTGATTGGTCATGATCTGTTTTAAGTATTGTAACGGAATGAAATTGTTCAAACTCAATAATATAATTATGGTATTAATTTATTTTGAGTTATGTTCCTATTTTGCATATTTTATCCATTAATAAGTAATTATTCTAAATTCCGTAGTCGATCACATTTGTGGGAGCAAGTGTGAGGTTTAGACTATTATGAACTTGGATTGGTATACATTCGTGGCATGAATGTGGGGCAAGGTTGCAACCAAGGTTCATAGATATTTATAGGATACAAATGTTGGAAGACCCGCCCTCAAGATTTACTAAATGGAGCCTTTGTGGTTGATCGCATGTAATCTTGAGTAAAGGCGAATATCATTGTATCCTCTGACCTGAGATACATATTGGGTTCGGATATTTACCAAGTATTGTGCCTTGATTCTTTCCTTCGCTATTCTGAAATATGGTAGTTCATAAGGAAAAGCTCAGGTATAATACAAAGTATATATCTAGGACGTATGTAGTCAAGATGGAATTTGTCCCTCTTATTCGTTAAGAGTCAGATGTCTAAGGCCTGATAAAGTTAAATCTAAAAGAGAGTTATCATTCTGTGTCTCTTGGATTCAACATGACATCTAGGACGAAAGGATATAATGAAAAGATTCACCTATTCATATTCGAGATGGGAACTCGAAAGGGATAATGTTATTGAATGGCACAAAGTCATAATATATTGGGGGTGATGGACGGTCGTTAGGTGGTATCCATCACTTGCATTAATTTCTTATGTTTCTCGTGCAAGTGGGAGATTGAAGGTATTTCATATGCCCGAGAGACATATTAAATTAATGTGGCTAATGTGTTATGATCCAAGTCGGGTCATACCCAATAACAAGCTTACCAACACTTTATATGTATTTAATCTTAACGACTGGATCGTTAAATAAATACGCGACACTTGAACTTTAGAAAATCGGTTTTCTGAAATGTTATTAGTTGAAATAAATAATTTGGATAATTTGTATTTAATTATTTATAGGTTTAAATAATTATGTTGTGTTATATTTTATAAAATTGGTTAATAAAATAAGTGACTTAACAAATGCATACTTTATATAACAAGTTTTATATAATTACAAGGTATTTTATAACAAGTTTTATAAAATATAAACCTTGTTATATAATTAATATGGGGCAGATTTTGGGGTCTCCAAGGAGACACCCCATGCTTTGTTTTGTCACTTTTAAGATAACACAACTCCTTAGGTACATGCTTAACTAGTTTACCAAGGTCTTGACTCAAGTAATACAGGCAATACACATCAAAATAGATAAAAACAAAAAAAAAACTGCACAAAATCTATCCAAGTTTGATGTCCAGGCCGTGGGTATTTGCAGCTCAAAAGGAGTTCATAAGTTGGTTTTTATAAGCTCTATTCAGATGTAATTAAATCCTAACTAAAGGCTAGGTGTTGGTGCAAAAGCTTGGGGTATTTCTCCTTGAGGTTTCATCATTTTGAAGCTCCATTCTTCATCATCTTCATCATCATCTTTTGTATTAACCCTCAACTAGCTTGAGGAGGTATAAACTCTAAACCCACTCTTAGTTTGTAAGTATATTTCATAGCTTGATCCTAATTGGGATTTAACTTTAATTGGTTAAAGATTAACAAGTTCAATTGGTAATATTTTCATCCTTCCGCTTTAATTTGATTCATAAAATGTTTTACTCATTATGGAACTTGTTAAATCCCAACACATACATGGAGCGTCTTTTGGCTTTACTTTAAATTGTGTCGCATAGGTTTCATTTGTACTTTAAACGTTGTAATATAACTAGTCATTAAACTACTTTTGTAAACCCTGAATCATCCTTACATTTGAAATGAATGCGACATATTTTGGTCAAACTTTATTTTAAAGACTTACGACCACGTAACGGGACCTAAGTTGACGGCGTCGTCAATGACGATTTTGGCGGGTCGTCACAGACTTGGAAGATTCATAATGTATATTAATTATACGATAACAGATTGTTTCGCGAAAGTAAATATATGTTACGTGCACAATAATGAATATCGAAATTGCAAAGGATAAGTCTAGAAATTATGAATAGATTAAAAGCGCTATATAAATGAAAAACGGTTGCAACTAAGATTTAAAGGGAAACTTTATTGATATTACGCAACAGGATTGCGTCAAAGTATTTACACAACATTGCACATAACTGTGAATGTATACGCAATACAAAAACAATTAAAACTACAAGTTGAGTTCCATGATTTCTTCTTTAGTCACATCCTCCTTGTGGCTAAGCTCCACTAGCGCATGGATGTCGATCTTCGCAAATTCTGACGAGCATTCCTTATATTCCTCCATTGCATCTTCCAAGGGGCATATTTCTTGTAAAACAGCTTCAGGTAATGGCTCGGCAAGGTTGGTGACTATGCTTAGAAGCACTAAAAATTCACAACGCGTTAAAATATTCGTGACCTGCAGAAAGTTGCGGAATTTTTCCGTTACAGGCGCATAATCCATGATCTTATGGCCCAGCTCGGGAAAATATTTCACAAATTTCTTAAATTGATCTTCTGCGTGCTCAGCCCTTTCATTTGGCCCTAGAACTACGGCAGACAATTGAGCATTTTGCTCTTGAGACTCTTTTAATGCAGCTTGTGTCTTCTCAAGCTCTAACGATAACTGTAGCTTATCTTGTTCAAGTCTAAGAACTTTTGCTTGAAGGATATCGTTTGCTGACCTTTCAGCTTCAATAGGTCTAGCAAGAGCATCGCGGCTTTTGATGCCATCAATCATTGAGAACACTGCATTAAAGTAGTTTTGTATACTCACATTTTCTGCGGCAATGTCACCAAGTTAATAGTATTCATTGCGAACATCTTTTGGTACCGCTTTACGCAGATTATTTAGTTGATCTTCAGCTGCGGCATTGCTCACGCTAAGGATCAGCAAAATTATCAATAAGAATTGACTGAACGCGATTGTTCGGTAATGTGAAAAAATTTTGAAAATTGGGATCGTTAAACTCCTCCCCATGGGGAGACTTTGACTAATGAATCCCTCCTCAGTTTCCTCTGTATCCGCTGTCAAATCAATAATACCAGCTGAAACCCATAAAAGAATATTTAGTAGAAGACAAGGAAATTGCAAAAATAATTGCGTGCAGTAATTGCGCAGGAATATGATTTACCTTTCTCTTTGCCTTTTCCTGAAACTTCTTCTGCGATAGGAGAAACGCGTGTCCGCTTGTGCCTACTTTCTTGCGCAACTGGTTCACATGTGGTGTTGCTTTTGCGATTGCCATTGTCGGCGCCTTCTGGGACGATCGCCGAGTTGAGTAATGGCTCTTTAATATCCACAGAAGTGCCACCACTTTCTTTTGGGCGTCGAATAGCTTTAAATCCATTAACATCTTCTAACCGCATTAAGTCAGTGAGCAAAATTTCTGAAAAATAATAAAGGTTAATAGGTCATACGCAAACATGAATGAGCTTCATACGCAAATTAAAGGTTTATTGCATACCTTGATTATCTGCGTCAAGCAAAACAGCGTTGAAATTGCTCCGTGGCCAATACATTGAAACTTGTCCCATATATAGCGGAACATGGCTATATGGGCGGACTGCTAAGTGAACATTCTTGATGTCTGCAAGAAGTTCTTCACCAATCTCGCTAAGTGTGATGCGCTCAAACTGTAGTGACCCGAACTTTTCCATGTTTATATATATTAAAGGAAATTGATATTTACATGATTAAGTGTTTCCAACATGTTAAGCGATCAAACTTGTTAAGACTTGATTAATTGAAATAGGTTTCATATAGACAATTGACCACCCAAGTTGACCGGTGATTCACGAACGTTAAAACTTGTAAAAACTATATGATGTCATATATATATACATATATATATATACATATATATATATATATATATATATATATATATATATATATATATATATATATATATATATATATATAGTTAACATGATATTATGATAAGTAAACATATCATTAAATATATTAACAATGAACTACATATGTAAAAACAAGACTACTAACTTAAGGATTTCGAAACGAGACATATATGTAGCAATTATCGTTGTAACGACATTTAAATGTATATATATCATATTAAGATATATTAATACATCATATTATCATGATAATATAATAATTTAACATCTCATTAGATATAATAAACAATGGTTTAACAACATTTAACAAGATCGTTAACTTAAAGGCTTCAAAACAACACTTACATGTAACGACTAACGATGACTTAACGACTCAGTTAAAATATATATACATGTAGTGTTTTAATATGTATTCATACACTTTTGAAAGACTTCAAGACACTTCTCAAAATACTTCTATTTAACAAAAATGCTTACAATTACATCCTCATTCATTTTCATCAACAATTCTACTCGTATGCACTCGTATTCGTACTCGTACAATACCCAGCTTCTAAGTATATGTACTATTGGTATATACACTCCAATGATCAGCTCTTAGCAGTCCATGTGAGTCACCTAACCATGTAGGAACTATTATTTGGCAACTAGCATGAATGATTACACAAAATTACAAACTAATATGACTTTATATGGAGTGCCTACATCACATTTTCAATCATCACCATAAACACTTTCATTTTTCAATTTTTACGCATCAAACTAAACTCTCTCAAGTGTTCTTCCATTGTTCTAAGTGTTTTTCATCATCTTCATCAAAATCTAGCTCAATCTAGTTCATAAATCCATACATAAATCAAGTTACAAAACAACTACTCAAGAACATACCAACAACACTTCCAAGTTTGCTAGCTTACTTTCAATCTTGCAAATCCATTTCAAGTAATCATCCAATCTCAAGAAATCTTTCTTATTTACAGTAAGATATCTTTCTAATTCAAGGTAATACTCATACTCAAACTTTGATTCAATTTCTATAACTACAACAATCTTATTTCGAGTGGAAATCTTACTTGAACTTGTTTTCGTGTCATGATTTTGCTTCAAGAACTTTCAAGCCATTCAAGGATCCTTTGAAGCTAGATCTATTTTTCTCATTTCCAATAGGTTTATCCACAAAACCTGAGGTAGTAATGATGTTCATAACTGAAGGTTTTCGTATGCCCGAGAGACATATTTAATTAATGTGGCTAATATGTTATGATCCAAGTCGGGTCATACCCAATAACAAGCTTACCGACACCTTAATCGTATTTAATCTTAATGAATGGATCATTAAATCAATACGCGACACTTGGATTTTTGAAAATCGGTTTTCTAAAATATTATTACTTGAGATAAATTATTTGGATAATTTGTAAATGAAGGACTTAATTGTTTATAAGGATAAACAATATATTGTGTTATATTTTATAAAAGGTTTATAAAATAAATATGTATGTAACTTAACAAGTCATGTTTTTTTTGTATACAAGTTGTATAAAAATAAAAGGGTTATTTTATATAAAACCCATGTGAAGTGGAATGCAGATTTTGGGACTTGTCACGACCCGGAAAATTCTGACTAATTTTAAACCAAATTCTCGATATGATTTAATATTTTTGACACGATAAGCAAAGTCTGTTAGGTTGGATCTCAAAAATTTTGAAATGTTTCATATATTCAATTGACCTTCGACTGTTCTCGATGATTCACGGACAATTATGTGTATATAGATATGTATATATGTGTAAATATAAATATTTCTTGTAAATATATAAAATTATATTAAATCTGATTGTTTAAAAAATATTTAATATATTTATTTTAGTAGTTAAAACTTGCTATTAAAAGCGTTTGCATATAGAAAGAGAATATATTAAAAATAATTGATTTCGAGCCTAATTATTAAACGTCAGTGACACTCGGTTGACGTTTCATTAGTTTTAATATAGATACAATACACGTTCATGAAAGATTAAAATAAAAGTTGGAGTGTAAATTGATTATGAAGCTTTTAGATTTGTTAAAAGTATTTTTACCTTTTTAAGTTTAAATATTAGTACTCCGTACATATTAATCGGAACATAAAATAAATAATTTTCGAACCTTTTTGATCAGGTTTTAAACAGGTAATGAGTGGAATAATTAAATATATTTAATCTAAAAATTTGGGATTTTTAAGAATACTTTTATACGTTAACTGTTTAGCAATGGACACGATAGCACCCTGTGTAAGGTATCGGTAGAATTATTGCAAGTTGATGACGGCTAAACTATTACAATTATCATTTTATTTACTTTACTGTGCATCATGTGATTCTAACTCCATTATTACATTACTTATTATTATAATTGTTAATTATTATAATTATATAAATATGTTTGTAAGGAAATATAGAGTTGAGATAGATAGATAAACCATCTCTTTTTTCCCGTTTCATTTTCTTTGTGAGCCACCCTCAACTACACCATCGAGGCATACACCACCCATGACCACCGGAGAACACCATAAACCGCCACCATCATCCTCCATATCTCACCATCTTCCTCTTCCTTTTTCTGCAAAAATCACGACATCACCACCACTTAATTCTTCTCTCTCTTCTCTTTTGATTACGGCAGCAAGAACTATCACCACCTTAACAACCTTCTAACTCCACCACTCATCCACCACCGTTACTACCATAACCTTCCACTACACCTACGTTAATCACCTCTCCCTCTCATCATCTCTCTCTCTCTCTCTCGTTTTGATTTTAGTTCAAACAACCGAAGGAACATCACCACCACAACCTCAACTATCGAACAGCAGCTTTGCTGCAACCTTGCTACTCATATGTTTCTGTTTTAAACGCAACCCACAACCGGACCCTCTTACTCGACTGCTATAGTAGCGGTTGTTTCTATTTTGGTTGAAACTTTACCACCGTAAAACCCTTCACAATCACCACCATTACTTTGATCACCACCCCAGTAACCGTCACTTATCACCACTATTTTTCTCTCTCTACTCTCTCTCTACAAGAACCCAAACCACAACTATGACCTGCAACCCCGTATTGTTGCTAATTCTATCAATTTGTAAACCAAACTATACCCTAGCGTTGATCGAGCTGCTACGATCTCTTCATTTTTTTTTCTGTTTCGTTGCATTTAAAAACCGCCACCCCATACACTGTTACGGCTACTGCATTTCTTCTTTTCTGTTTCTAACAAAAATATTGGTGATGATATATCAATGACGATGAATAGAGTATGAAGATGAGTATGATCATGGTGGTGATGAAATAGGAAGTTGGTGAATTATAAATTTAATAAAAAAAATCGTGTTACAGTACTTCATACTCGAGTTATTTTTTTTCTTTTATGCTTTCCAGCTATTGAGGTATGATACAAATTGGGGCCACCATGGTTCTTTTATTTGTTGGCCATTATTTTGATTAGTTGAGCTTAGACAATTTATTTGGGCCGAACAATTTATTTTGGACTTCAAATAGATGGGTTTAGCTGTGGGCTGAAAGATTTGGGCCAGACTTTAGAGGTGGTCGAGCTGTTTTGCTTATAAGAGAGGTTGAGGATAGTAAACGGTAATCGTGATCAAGGTGATGTATATGATGGTGTTGTGATTTACGATTATGATTAGGAGTTATGATTATGAATTGATTAGAATCATGATAAAGATATTGTGATATATGATGACGAAGATATAGCATTAAGATGATGAGAATCTTGAATGATGGAGATAATTGGGTCTTGTTTAATAAAGAAGAAAAATAAGTGAAAACAGAAAAATCGAAGTTAACTAAAAATTAATATGGGGTTGTGGGTGTTGTGGGTGAGCGAGAGGTTGCAGGTTCGAGCCCGGGCAGGAGTATATTTTCTTTGAAAGCTTATATAACCTCTTTTTAAGGTAGTATCACTTTTATTATTATTATTATTATTATTATTATTATTATTATTATTATTATTATTATTATTATTATTATTATTATTATTATTATTATTATTATTATTATCATTATTAATTAATTAATTATTATTATTATGTTAATGTTATATTATTAAAATGTTAAGATTAAGATT
Organism: Rutidosis leptorrhynchoides; assembly: GCF_046630445.1. Taxonomy (NCBI): domain Eukaryota; kingdom Viridiplantae; phylum Streptophyta; class Magnoliopsida; order Asterales; family Asteraceae; genus Rutidosis; species Rutidosis leptorrhynchoides. The sequence goes on along the minus strand of NC_092342.1, from coordinate 169,695,178 downwards.
AAGTATAAGATTTAAAAGGTGTTAATGTTATGAAAATAATATAAGAATTACGATTAAGTATATTACAAATAAATATTATTATTATTATTATTATTATTATTATAATTATTATTATTATTATTATTATTATTATTATTATTATTATTATTATTATTATTTTTATTATTATTATGATAATTGTTATTATTTCCTAACATTTAAAAATATGATTTTTATTATTATTACCTAATTCATAGTATTATCATTTTTTTAAAATTTTTATTATTAACAAAAGTATTTTTATTAAAAATTATCATTTTCATTATTATTAAAAGTATTATCATTAAAAACTATCATCATTATTATTATCAATCTTACTACAGATATTATTATCATTATAAGGACTATTATTTTTAAAATAATAATTATTATTATTATCATTATTAAGTATAATTACTAATATTATTATTATAAAATAATACAATCTTTTATTTATTATTAATAATATTATTTTATCAAATGATTTTAGTTACATAACATTATAGTTAAAACATATAACATATCTATTTTAACGTTTTATAATAAGTACTAATTATTTAGTTAAAGTACATAAAATAGAAATATTTAAATTATTTATTGATGAAATATATAATCTAACAATTATATTACTAATAATATGTAAATTTAGTTGTTCGATTACAATTATGTGTGTTAATATATATATACATAAATGATATAGGTTCGTGAATTTGAGGCCAACCCTATACTTGTTAGATGTCGTCCTATGTATTTTTACTACAAAATACAGTATGGTGAGTTTAATTTGCCTTTTTACCCTTTATATTTTTGGGCTGAGAATACATGCGCAACTTTTATAAATGTTTTACGAAATAGACACAAGTACTTAAAATACATTCTACGTTGAGTTATACCATGGCATATTTCTTTATACTTGGTAGCTAATATTTACATGAGGAATGTAAACGCGAATCCTGTTGATAGATCTATCGGGCCTGACAACCCCAACCGGACTGGACGACCAGTATTCAACGGTTGCACAGTACTTCGTTTTGTTACTACACTTGGTACAGTGTAGGGAGATTTCATAATAAAGGGAATATGCGACGTTGATTAAATGTTAAGTATGGTTACCAAGTGCTCAACCACTTAGAATGCTTTACATACTCTTGCGAGTGTATTATGTTTATAAATATGAAATCTTGTGGTCTATTAAAATATTGAAATGATTGTTATGATAAACCAATGAACTCACCAACCTTTTGGTTGACACTTTAAGCATGTTTATTCTCAGGTACGAAATAAGTCTTCCGCTGTGCATTTGCTCATTTTAAGGACATTACTTGGAGTCGATCATCGCAATGGGACCAAATGTTGATGACATCGTCCAGGTGGATAAGGACGGGTCGTTTCAGTTGGTATCAGAGCGATGGTCTTAGCGAACCAGGTCTTGCATTAGTGTGTCTAACTGATAGTTGTTTAGATGCAGTAGTGAGTCTGGACTTCGACCGTGTCTGCATGTCAAAAGTTTTGCTTATCATTTCTAGTCGGAAATCATCTGCTTATCATCCTTAGGAAATTACTTGCTTATCATTCGTAGTTTAGACATGTCTTACTGCCTCTATTTCATAGAGAGTGTATAAATAAATTCATATCTTAGCGTGTCTGTTATTGTTACCTTCACCGGACAGCTTCCGTAGATTCCTCCGTAACTTATGGGATTTTAGTATTATATATGCATATGTAAATGATGTATTACATGGTACTAATCTACATCCTATAATCTATTTCCTATCAAAAATCCTTCATCTGATCGTACGAGATGAATCCCTCAACCAGTTCGAGTCCCTCGGATTCCGATATGGAGTCCCACTTCAGCTCCGAAAGCAGCGTCACCAGAATGAATCAATCAACCGGCCATCCCCAATTCATCTGATGGGTTCGTAGTCGACTTAACTAATGGATACAAGAAGAAGGCGATCTTTTCCACCCACCAACCTGCACTCTCGGTGAAGAACCTGAAGCACTTACCGGTGAACCTATCCGAAACACCATTTTTAGCCTCATCTCCAGGGTAACTCGTCACGATCATCTTCTATCTAAAATTCTAAACCTTATTCATCCGCTCGTTTCGACCGACAATCATCCCGAAAAATAGAAGAAGTCAACGAGCTTCGCGCTCGAGTAGTGGCTTTGGAGAATATGGTACAAAACTTAACAGCTCCATCAACATCACCGGCACCAATAGTACCACCAACATCAACACCAGTACCACCAACAACCCAAGTTTCAACGTCACATGTCTCAACATCACAATCTATACCTCGAGCATAATCATCGTTCTACGTATCGTACTATCTACTTTATCTTCGTTCTACATATCGTTCTACATCGATTATCTTCGCTCGACATGGCGATTATGTAATCTCTAATGTTTTAGAGATTATGTACTCTAATTCTAGCCGTAAAGCAAATGAGATTAATATCATATTAACTCATTAAATCCATTATTACATCTGAAGAAAATATATATGTATGTATATTTTCATAAATATTGTAATTAAAAATTCTTTTGTACAAACTGTTAATGTTGAAAATATTTTAACGGGTAGGTAATACCCGAGGAATATTTAGATTTCACATTAATAAGTTACACTATACATTCTTTGAATCTGACTCAACGTTCGATCACTATCCTACTTGTATCCATAGATATACGTATCTGTTCACTACAGAATAACCATTATCATTCAATTTCATATTTGGATTTTGACCTATCAGAATTCAACAAGTGGCATAATGAAGAAAACATTGGACAAAATAAAATTTGTTAGAAACAAACAATTTAACTATGGGAAGAATTTTGTTAAGAATCCACTCTAACTGTTCCTAGCTAACTGTTCCTAGCTAACTGATTACATTTTATTTATTGCAATTTAATTATCGCAATTTATATTCTTGCAATTTTATTTATCGTCATTTAATTTCTGTATTTATTTTACGCACTTTAAATAATGAGACACGTATACAAGGTTTCGACATATCATATTGACCCATCTATATATCTATCTTGGAACAACCATAGACACACTATATGCAAATGACGGAGTTAGCTATACAGGGTTAAGGTTGATTCCAAAATATATATATAGTCTGAGTTGTGATCAATACTGAGACCGGTACACGGGTCACGATACGTATTAATTAATTCGAATGTTATATATTAAATTATATATGAACTATTGGACTATTGGACTACTAACTTTGGACAATTAAAATGAATTAAAATATTGATTATAATATATGAAACTAAATAATTCTTCAAGTTTGCCACTTGATTTCATCTTAAACCTCTTTTGTATTTTGACGATTACAATCTGCGTCCAAACCTTTCGTAATTCTTGAAAACACCTCAATCGAGAGGATGAACCAACCGCACTTTATCTACGTAAGAAGAGATTGATGCATATAGTTACGCACTTGAAAACTCTCGGAACCTGAGTAAATGTTTAATACATATCTGTGCTAGCTCCTTTGGCGTTATTATTACCCAAAATAACTTCTCAAATCCTTTCCAAATTAGCCAAATTTTGTCACAGCTCCAGCAAGTTGATTTCGACTTTTCATTCAAAACAACCTTATTATAACCTCGGAATATATACGTGCCCATTTATTATTACCAGAGAATCTTTTATATTCCACCATATTACCATCAGCGTTTAATCATCCAAAAACACAAATCTCCTGAAACCACCTCGGTTTGAAAACCGATGACCCAGATCCGTTATCTTTGAAAATGCTGACGGAGCAGCATGTTGTAGATGGTCTTAATGGCCAAAAGTTGATGATAAAGAAGGAAGTGTTAGGGACGCCCGATAGAAAACTTGGTACTGAAAAATGGATTGACTAACCATGAAGGAGACCATGGACAAATACAAGGACCAAACCCTATATTTAAAGAACTCATGTAATTCTGGATCTGATGAAATCTGTAGAGAATATCTTGCTCATAAGTCATGTTAAAATCTTGCGGAAAATTTTTCATCATCATCTTTCGAACTTAGAAATTCCAAAATATCATCATAAAGATCTTCGATATTCTTGAGGATACCTTCACAGCTAGTCTTGTCCGAAATGATTTATCTCTTGGTGCTATCTATATTACATCATAAAAGAAACTGTTTTAGTTTCTATATTCTGTAACAATCGAGTTTAAATTATGAATGTTTTTGGAGAAGTGTAGGGAATTGAAGCATGAGTTAGTATAATATAATGACATCAGGCCAACGTGATTATATTACAGTAAGTCATGCTGAGTTTCTAATGAAACTTGATGATGGTTCACAGTAGATCATACCACCATCATGAGTCATGTTACATAACTCTACTTAATTACTAAGCATATCACGGACATATTTCCTTGATATTTCTGTTCTTCTGTAATTTCAACAGTTTGCTAATAAATCGTGCTATTTCATTTTCCTTCTGAATAAAAGATTTCCTTAAATTCCTTGAATTCCGAAAATCCACCATGACTACGTCAAAAGTTCAGACGAAACTTTTCACTCTTTTGTGATAGCTTCACTTGTACGCTTCACCTGATCGAATCGTTTTATCTATATTAATCAATAATGATAAAACTCTAATTATCAACTCTTACTTGTCATGAAAACGTTTTTAGTATTAGCCATGACGACCTCGATCAAATTTCGGGGACGAAATTTCTTTAACGGGTGGGTACTGTCACGACCCGGAAAATTCCGACTAATTTTAAACGAAATTCTCGATATGATTTAATATTTTTGACACGATAAGCAAAGTCTGTTAGGTTGGATCTCAAAAATTTTGAACTGTTTCATATATTCAATTGACCTTCGACTGTTCTCGACGATTCACGGACAATTATGTGTATATAGATATGTATATATGTGTAAATATAAATATTTCTTGTAAATATATAAAATTATATTAAATCTGATTGTTTAAAAAATATTTAATATATTTATTTTAGTAGTTAAAACTTGCTATTAAAAGCGTTTGCATATAGAAAGAGAATATATTAAAAATAATTGATTTAGAGCCTAATTATTAAACGTCAGTGACACTCGGTTGACGTTTCGTTAGTTTTAATATAGATACAATACACGTTCATGAAAGATTAAAATAAAAGTTGGCGTGTAAATTGATTATGAAGCTTTTAGATTTGTTAAAAGTATTTTTACCTTTTTAAGTTTAAGTATTAGTACTCCGTACATATTAATCGGAACATAAAATAAATAATTTTCGAACCTTTTTGATCAGGTTTCAAACAGGTAATGAGTGGAATAATTAAATATATTTAATCTAAAAATTTGGGATTTTTAAGAATACTTTTATACGTTAACTGTTTAGCAATGGACACGATAGCACCCTGTGTAAGGTATCGGTAGAATTATTGCAAGTTGATGACGGCTAAACTATTACAATTATCATTTTATTTACTTTACTGTGCATCATGTGATTCTAACTCCATTATTACATTACTTATTATTATAATTGTTCATTATTATAATTATATAAATATGTTTGTAAGGAAATATAGAGTTGAGATAGATAGATAAACCATCTCTTTTTTCCCGTTTCATTTTCTTTGTGAGCCACCCTCAACTACACCATCGAGGCATACACCACCCATGACCACCGGAGAACACCATAAACCGCCACCATCATCCTCCATATCTCACCATCTTCCTCTTCCTTTTTCTGCAAAAATCACGACATCACCACCACTTAATTCTTCTCTCTCTTCTCTTTTGATTACGGCAGCAAGAACTATCACCACCTTAACAACCTTCTAACTCCACCACTCAGCCACCACCGTTACTACCATAACCTTCCACTACACCTACGTTAATCACCTCTCCCTCTCATCATCTCTCTCTCTCTCGTTTTGATTTTAGTTCAAACAACCGAAGGAACATCACCACCACAACCTTAGCTATCGAACAGCAGCTTTGCTGCAACCTTGCTACTCGTATGTTTCTGATTTAAATGCAATCCACAACCGTACCCTCTTACTCGACTGCTATAGTAGCGGTTGTTTCTGTTTTGGTTGAAACTTTACCACCGTAAAACCCTTCACAATCACCACCATTACTTTGATCACTACCCCATTAACCGTCACTTATCACCACTATTTTTCTCTCTCTACTCTCTCTCTACAAGAACCCAAACCACAACTATGACCTGCAACCCAGTATTGTTGCTAATTCTATCGATTTGTAAACCAAACTAAACCCTACCGTTGATCGAGCTGCTACGATCTCTTCATTTTTTTCCCTGTTTCGTTGCATTTAAAAACCGCCACCCCATACACTGTTACGGCTGCTGCGTTTCTTCTTTTCTATTTCGAACAAAAATATTGGTGATGATATATCGATGACCATGAATAGAGTATGAAGATGAGTATGATCATGGTGGTGATGAAATAGGAAGTTGGTGAATTATAAATTTAATAAAAAAATTAGTGTTACAGTACTTCATACTCGAGTTATTTTTTTTCTTTTATGCTTTCCAGCTATTGAGGTATGATACAAATTGGGGCCACCATGGTTCTTTTATTTGTTGGCCATTATTTTGATTAGTTGAGCTTAGACAATTTATTTGGGCCGAACAATTTATTTTGGACTTCAAATAGATGGGTTTAGCTGTGGGCCGAAAGATTTGGGCCAGACTTTAGAGGTGGTCGAGCTGTTTTGCTTATAAGAGAGGTTGAGGATAGTAAACGGTAATCGTGATCAAGGTGATGTATATGATGGTGTTGTGATTTATGATTATGATTAGGAGTTATGATTATGAATTGATTAGAATCATGATAAAGATATTGTGATATATGATGACGAAGATATAGCATTAAGATGATGAGAATCTTGAATGATGGAGATAATTGGGTCTTGTTTAATAAAGAAGAAAAATAAGTGAAAACAGAAAAATCGAAGTTAACTAAAAATTAATATGGGGTTGTGGGTGTTGTGGTTCGAGCCCGGCAGGAGTATATTTTCTTTGAAAGCTTATATAACCTCTTTTTAAGGTAGTATCACTTTTATTATTATTATTATTATTATTATTATTATTATTATTATTATTATTATTATTATTATTATTATTATTATTATTATTATTATTATTATTATAATTATTATTATTATTATTATTATTATTATTGTTATTATTATCATTATTAATTAATTAATTATTATTATTATGTTAATGTTATATTATTAAAATGTTAAGATTAAGATTAAGTATAAGATTTAAAAGGTGTTAATGTTATGAAAATAATATAAGAATTACGATTAAGTATATTACAAATAAATATTATTATTATTATTATTATTATTATTATTATTATTATTATTATTATTATTATTATTATTATTATTATTCATTATTATTATTATTTTTATTATTATTATGATAATTGTTATTATTTCCTAACATATAAAAGTATGATTTTTATTATTATTACCTAATTCATAGTATTATCATTTTTTTAAAATTTTTATTATTAACAAAAGTATTTTTATTAAAAATTATCATTTTCATTATTATGATAAGTATTATCATTAAAAACTATCATCATTATTATTATCAATCTTACTATAGATATTATTATCATTATAAGAACTATTATTTTTAAAATCATAATTATTATTATTATCATTATTAAGTATAATTACTAATATTATTATTATAAAATAATACAATCTTTTATTTATTATTAATAATATTATTTTATCAAATGATTTTAGTTACATAACATTATAGTTAAAACATATAACATATCTATTTTAACGTTTTATAATAAGTACTAATTATTTAGTTAAAGTACATAAAATAGAAATATTTAAATTATTTATTGATGAAATATATAATCTAACAATTATATTACTAATAATATGTAAATTTAGTTGTTCGATTACAATTATGTGTGTTAATATATATATACATAAATGATATAGGTTCGTGAATTCGAGGCCAACCCTATACTTGTTAGATGTCGTCCTATGTATTTTTACTACAAAATACAGTATGGTGAGTTTCATTTGCCTTTTTACCCTTTATATTTTTGGGCTGAGAATACATGCGCAACTTTTATAAATGTTTTACGAAATAGACACAAGTACTTAAAATACATTCTACGTTGAGTTGTACCATGGCATATTTCTTTATACTTGGTAGCTAATATTTACATGAGGAATGTAAACGCGAATCCTGTTGATAGATCTATCGGGCCTGACAACCCCAACCGGACTGGACGACCAGTATTCAACGGTTGCACAGTACTTCATTTTGTTACTACACTTGGTACAGTGTAGGGAGATTTCATAATAAAGGGAATATGCGACGTTGATTAAATGTTAAGTATGGTTACCAAGTGCTCAACCACTTAGAATGCTTTACATACACTTGCGAGTGTATTATGTTTATAAATATGAAATCTTGTGGTTTATTAAGATATTGAAATGATTGTTATGATAAACCTATGAACTCACCAACCTTTTGGTTGACACTTTAAGCATGTTTATTCTCAGGTACGAAATAAGTCTTCCGCTGTGCATTTGCTCATTTTAAGGACATTACTTGGAGTCGATCATCGCAATGGGACCAAATGTTGATGACATCGTCCAGGTGGATAAGGACGGGTCGTTTCAGTTGGTATCAGAGCGATGGTCTTAGCGAACCAGGCCTTGCATTAGTGTGTCTAACTGATAGTTGTTTAGATGCAGTAGTGAGTCTGGACTTCGACCGTGTCTGCATGTCAAAAGTTTTGCTTATCATTTCTAGTCAGAAATCATCTGCTTATCATCCTTAGGAAATTACTTGCTTATCATTCTTAGTTTAGACATGTCTTACTGCCTCTATTGCATAGACAGTGTATAAATAAATTCATATCTTAGCGTGTCTGTTATTGTTACCTTCACCTGACAGCTTCCGTAGATTCCTCCGTAACTTATGGGATTTTAGTATTATATATGCATATGTAAATGATGTATTACATGGTACTAATCTACATCCTATAATCTATTTCCTATCAAAAATCCTTCATCTGATCATACGAGATGAATCCCTCAACCAGTTCGAGTCCCTCGGATTCCGATATGGAGTCCCACTTCAGCTCCGAAAGCAGCGTCACCAGAATGAATCAATCAACCGGCCATCCCTAATTCATCTGATGGGTTCGTAGTCGACTTAACCAATGGAGACAAGAAGAAGGCGATCTTTTCCACCCACCAACCTGCACTCTCGGCGAAGAACCTGAAGCACTTACCGGTGAACCTATCTGAAACACCATTTTTAGCCTCATCTCCAGGGTAACTCGTCACGATCATCTTCTATCTAAAATTCTAAACCTTATTCATCCGCTCGTTTCGACCGACAATCATCCCGAAAAATAGAAGAAGTCAACGAGCTTCGTGCTCGAGTAGTGGCTTTGGAGAATATGGTGCAAAACTTAACAGCTCCATCAACATCACCGGCACCAATAGTACCACCAACATCGACACCAGTACCACCAACAACCCAAGTTTCAACGTCACATGTCTCAACATCACAATCTATACCTCGAGCATAATCATCGTTCTACGTATCATACTATCTACTTTATCTTCGTTCTACATATCGTTCTACATCGATTATCTTAGCTCGACATGGCGATTATGTAATCTCGAATGTTTTAGATATTATGTACTCTAATTCTAGTCGTAAAGCAAATGAGATTAATATCATATTAACTCATTAAATCCATTATTACATCTGAAGAAAATATATATGTATGTATATTTTCATAAAGATTGTAATTAAAAATTCTTTTGTACAAACTGTTAATGGTGAAAATATTTTAACGGTTAGGTAATACCCGAGGAATATTTAGATTTCACATTAATAAGTTACACTGTACATTCTTCGAATCTGACTCAACGTTCGGTCACTATCCTACTTGTATCCATAGATATACGTATCTGTTCACTACAGAATAACCATTATCATTCAATTTCATATTTTGATTTTGACCTATCAGAATTCAACAAGTGGCATAATGAAGAAAACATTGGACAAAATAAAATTTGTTAGAAACAAACAATTTAACTATGGGAAGAATTTTGTTAAGAAGCCACGCTAACTGTTCCTAGCTAACTGTTCCTAGCTAACTGATTACATTTTATTTATGCAATTTAATTATCGCAATTTATATTCTTGCAATTTTATTTATCGTCATTTAATTTCTGTATTTATTTTACGCACTTTAAATAATGGGATACGTATACAAGGTTTCGACATATCATATTGACCCATTTATATATCTATCTTGGAACAACCATAGACACTCTATATGCAAATGATGGAGTTAGCTATACAGGGTTGAGGTTGATTCCAAAATATATATATAGTCTGAGTTGTGATCAATACTGAGACCGGTACACGGGTCACGATACGTATTAATTAATTCGAATGTTATATATTAAATTATATATGAACTATTGGACTATTGGACTACTAACTTTGGACAATTAAAATGAATTAAAATATTGATTATAATATATGAAACTAAATAATTCTTCAAGTTTGCCACTTGATTTCATCTTAAACCTCTTTTGTATCTTGACGATTACAATCTGCGTCCAAACCTTTCGTAATTCTTGAAAACACCTCAATCGAGAGGATGAACCAACCGCACTTCATCTACGTAAGAAGAGATTGATGCATATAGTTACGTACTTGAAAACTCTCGAAACCTGAGTAAACGTTTAATACATATCTGTGCTAGCTCCTTTGGCGTTATTATTACCCAAAATAACTTCGCAAATCCTTTCCAAATTAGCCAAATTTTGTCACAGCTCCAGCAAGTTGATTTTGACTTTTCATTCAAAACAACCTTATTATAACCTCGGAATATATACGTGCCCATTTATTATTACCAGAGAATCTTTTATATTTCACCATATTACCATCAGCGTTTAATCATCCAAAAACACAAATCTCCTGAAACCACCTCGGTTTGAAAACCGATGACCCAGATCCGTTAACTTTGAAAATGCTGACGGAGCAGCATGTTGTAGATGGTCTTAATGGCCAAAAGTTGATGATAAAGAAGGAAGTGTTACGGACGCCCGATAGAAAATTTGGTACTGAAAAACGGATTGACTAACCATGAAGGAGACCATGGACAAATACAAGGACCAAACCCTATATTTAAAGAACTCATGTAATTCTAGATCCGATGAAATCGTAGAGAATATCTTGCTCCTAAGTCATGTTAAAATCTTGGGGAAAATTTTTCATCATCATCTTTCGAACTTAGAAATTCCAAAATATCATCATAAAGATCTTCGATATTCTTGAGGATACCTTCATAGCTAGTCTTGTCTGAAATTATTTATCTCTTCGTGCTATCTAAATTACATCATAAAAGAAACTGTTTTAGTTTCTATATTCTGTAACAATCGAGTTTAAATTATGAATGTTTTTGGAGAAGTGTAGGGAATTGAAGCATGAGTTAGTATAATATAATGACGTCAGGCCAACGTGATTATATTACAGTAAGTCATGCTGAGTTTCTAATGAAACATGATGATGGTTCACAGTAGATCATACCACCATCATGGGTCATGTTACATAACTCTACTTAATTACTAAGCATATCACGGACATATTTCCTTGATATTTCTGTTCTTCCGTAATTTCAACAGGTTGCTAATAAATCGTGCTATTTCATTTTCCTTCTGAATAAAAGATTTCCTTAAATTCCTTGAATTCCGGAAATCCACCATGACTACGTCAAAAGTTCAGACGAAACTTTTCACTCTTTTGTGATAGCTTCACTTGTACGCTTCACCTGATCGAATCGTTTTATCTATATTAATCAATAATGATAAAACTCTAATTATCAACTCTTATTTGTCATGAAAATGTTTTTAGTATTAGCCATGACGACCTCGATCAAATTTCGGGGACGAAATTTCTTTAACGGGTAGGTACTGTCACGACCCGGAAAATTCCGACTAATTTTAAACCAAATTCTCGATATGATTTAATATTTCTGACACGATAAGCAAAGTCTGTTAGGTTGGATCTCAAAAATTTTGAACTGTTTCATATATTCAATTGACCTTCGACTGTTCTCGACGATTCACGGACAATTATGTGTATATAGATATGTATATATGTGTACATATAAATATTTCTTGTAAATATATAAAATTATATTAAATCTGATTGTTTAAAAAATATTTAATATATTTATTTTAGTAGTTAAAACTTTCTATTAAAAGCGTTTGCATATAGAAAGAGAATATATTAAAAATAATTGATTTCGAGCCTAATTATTAAACGTCAGTGACACTCGGTTGACGTTTCGTTAGTTTTAATATAGATACAATACACGTTCATGAAAGATTAAAATAAAAGTTGGAGTATAAATTGATTATGAAGCTTTTAGATTTGTTAAAAGTATTTTTACCTTTTTAAGTTTAAATATTAGTACTCCGTACATATTAATCAGAACATAAAATAAATAATTTTCGAACCTTTTTGATCAGGTTTCAAACAGGTAATGAGTGGAATAATTAAATATATTTAATCTAAAAATTTGGGATTTTTAAGAATACTTTTATACGTTAACTGTTTACAATGAACACGATAGCACCCTGTGTAAGGTATCGATAGAATTATTGCAAGTTGATGACGGCTAAACTATTACAATTATCATTTTATTTACTTTACTGTGCATCATGTGATTCTAACTCCATTATTACATTACTTATTATTATAATTGTTAATTATTATAATTATATAAATATGTTTGTAAGGAAATATAGAGTTGAGATAGATAGATAAACCATCTCTTTTTTCCCGTTTCATTTTCTTTGTGAGCCACCCTCAACTACACCATCGAGGCATACACCACCCATAACCACCGGAGAACACCATAAACCGCCACCATCATCCTCCATATCTCACCATCTTCCTCTTCCTTTTTCTGCAAAAATCACGACATCACCACCACTTAATTCTTCTCTCTCTTCTCTTTTGATTACGGCAGCAAGAACTATCACCACCTTAACAACCTTCTAACTCCACCACTCAGCCACCACCGTTACTACCATAACCTTCCACTACACCTACGTTAATCACCTCTCCCTCTCATCATCTCTCTCTCTCTCGTTTTGATTTTAGTTCAAACAATCGAAGGAACATCACCACCACAACCTCAACTATCAAACATCAGCTTTGCTGCAACCTTGCTACTCGTATGTTTCTGTTTTAAACGCAACCCACAAGCGTACCCTCTTACTCGACTGCTATAGTAGCGGTTGTTTCTGTTTTGGTTGAAACTTTACCACCGTAAAACCCTTCACAATCACCACCATTACTTTGATCACCACCCCATTAACCGTCACTTATCACCACTATTTTTCTCTCTCTACTCTCTCTCTAGAAGAACCCAAACCACAACTATGACCTGCAACCCAGTATTGTTGCTAATTCTATCGATTTGTAAACCAAACTAAACCCTACCGTTGATCGAGCTGCTACGATCTCTTCATTTTTTTTTCTATTTCGTTGCATTTAAAAACCGCCACCCCATACACTGTTACGGCTGCTGCGTTTCTTCTTTTCTATTTCGAACAAAAATATTGGTGATGATATATCGATGACGATGAATAGAGTATGAAGATGAGTATGATCATGGTGGTGATGAAATAGGAAGTTGGTGAATTATAAATTTAATAAAAAAAATCGTGTTACAGTACTTCATACTCGAGTTATTTTTTTTCTTTTATGCTTTCCAGCTATTGAGGTATGATACAAATTGGGGCCACCATGGTTCTTTTATTTGTTGGCCATTATTTTGATTAGTTGAGCTTAGACAATTTATTTGGGCCGAACAATTTATTTTGGACTTCAAATAGATGGGTTTAGCTGTGGGCCGAAAGATTTGGGCCAGACTTTAGAGGTGGTCGAGCTGTTTTGCTTATAAGAGAGGTTGAGGATAGTAAACGGTAATCGTGATCAAGGTGATGTATATGATGGTGTTGTGATTTACGATTATGATTAGGAGTTATGATTATGAATTGATTAGAATCATGGTAAAGATATTGTGATATATGATGACGAAGATATAGCATTAAGATGATGAGAATCTTGAATGATGGAGATAATTGGGTCTTGTTTAATAAAGAAGAAAAATAAGTGAAAACAGAAAAATCGAAGTTAACTAAAAATTAATATGGGGTTGTGGGTGTTGTGGGTGAGCGAGAGGTTGCAGGTTCGAGCCCGGGCAGGAGTATATTTTCTTTGAAAGCTTATATAACCTCTTTTTAAGGTAGTATCACTTTTATTGTTATTATTATTATTATTATTATTATTATTATTATTATTATTATTATTATTATTATTATTATTATTATTATTATTATCATTATTAATTAATTAATTATTATTATTATGTTAATGTTATATTATTAAAATGTTAAGATTAAGATTAAGTATAAGATTTAAAAGGTGTTAATGTTATGAAAATAATATAAGAATTACGATTAAGTATATTACAAATAAATATTATTATTATTATTATTATTATTATTATTATTATTATTATTATTATTATTATTATTATTATTATTATTATTATTATTTTTATTATTATTATGATAATTGTTATTATTTCCTAACATATAAAAATATGATTTTTATTATTATTACCTAATTCATAGTATTATCATTTTTTTAAAATTTTTATTATTAACAAAAGTATTTTTATTAAAAATTATCATTTTCATTATTATTATAAGTATTATCATTAAAAACTATCATCATTATTATTATCAATCTTACTACAGATATTATTATCATTATAAGAACTGTTATTTTTAAAATCATAATTATTATTATTATCATTATTAAGTATAATTACTAATATTATTATTATAAAATAATACAATCTTTTATTTATTATTAATAATATTATTTTATCAAATGATTTTAGTTACATAATATTATAGTTAAAACATATAACATATCTATTTTAACATTTTATAATAAGTACTAATTATTTAGTTAAAGTACATAAAATAGAAATATTTAAATTATTTATTGATGAAATATATAATCTAACAATTATATTACTAATAATATGTAAATTTAGTTGTTCAATTACAATTATGTGTGTTAATATATATATACATAAATGATATAGGTTCGTGAATTCGAGGCCAACCATATACTTGTTAGATGTCGTCCTATGTATTTTTACTACAAAATACAGTATGGTGAGTTTCATTTGCCTTTTTACCCTTTATATTTTTGGGCTGAGATTACATGCGCAACTTTTATAAATGTTTTACGAAATAGACACAAGTACTTAAAATACATTCTACGTTGAGTTGTACCATGTCATATTTCTTTATACTTGATAGCTAATATTTACATGAGGAATGTAAACGCGAATCCTGTTGATAGATCTATCGGGCCTGACAACCCCAACCGGACTGGACGACCAGTATTCAACAGTTGCACAGTACTTCGTTTTGTTACTACACTTGGTACAGTGTAGGGAGATTTCATAATAAAGAGAATATGCGACGTTGATTAAATGTTAAGTATGATTACCAAGTGCTCAACCACTTAGAATGCTTTACATACACTTGCGAGTGTATTATGTTTATAAATATGAAATCTTGTGGTCTATTAAGATATTGAAATGATTGTTATGATAAACCTATGAACTCACCAACCTTTTGGTTGACACTTTAATCATGTTTATTCTCAGGTACGAAATAAGTCTTCCGATGTGCATTTGCTCATTTTAAGGACATTACTTGGAGTCGATCATCGCAATGGGACCAAATGTTGATGACATCATCCAGGTGGATAAGGACGGGTCGTTTCAGGACTCCAAGACAAGCATCCCATGCTTGTTTTGTTACTTTTAACATAACACAAGTATTAAGGTATATGGGTATCAAGTCCTTGACTCAAGAGAGAACACATAATACATCCATACATGCAAAAACACTCTCTTTTTCAAACTTGCTGCATTCTGGCCGAATTTTGGAGCTAGAAGAGAGAGTCCTTGAGCTTGTTTAGAAGCTTATCTTCAAGTGTCAATAAATCCTAACCATAGTATTAGGTGTTGGGTAAAAGTTTGGGGTATTATCTCTTGAGGTTTCATAGTTTTGAGGCTCCATTCACCATCAACTTTCTAGTTGCTACTGATCAGAATTTTGGGTGCAAATAAAAGGGTTTTAAGCTTGGTTAATTAGCTAGTTAAGTTGTAACACCCATGTTACATCCGTCCCACATCGGTTGGAGAGGGGAATGAAGCATGCCTTATAAGGGTGTGGAGACCTTTCCTAGCATGACGCGTTTTGGGACCACAAGCGCAGCAGATCCCATGAGAACTCTCCAGTTAAGCGTGCTCAGGCGAGAGCACTACCAGGATGGGTGACCTCCTGGGAAAGTGCTCGTCGTGTTTGGTCGCCAAGAAAAATCCGTGCGCCTACGGGCAAAGCGGACAATATCATGCTACGGGGAACGTTTACCTGGGATGTTACAGATGGTATCAGAGCTGGTTTAATGCCGTTTATGAGTGGGTTAATCGTAGAGGGGGTTCTCACAGTGTTACCTGTGATGAAGCATTGGCTCTTACTCCTCGCGGTCCCTATTAGGGTTGGCTGTACGTTGCCGAGAGGCGGGCCGTAAAATCAGTGTCTGAGGTACGCTCAGTGGTCACCAGGCGGTTAGCTGGGAAGGCACTGAGTGGGATGCGTCCCCACTGTTATCACAGATGGTATCAGAGCCAGGCCCCGGACTAAACGTGCACAGCGAGGACGCTGTGTCCCATTAGGGGGAGGATTGTAACACCCGTGTTACATCCGTCCCACATCGGTTGGAGAGGGGAACGAAGCATGCCTTATAAGGGTGTGGAGACCTTTCCTAGCATGGCGCGTTTTGGGACCACAAGCGCAGCAGATCCCATGAGAACTCTGCAGTTAAGCGTGCTCAGGCGAGAGCACTACCAGGATGGTTGACCTCCTGGTAAAGTGCTTGTCGTGTTTGGTCACCAAGAAAAATTCGTTCGCCTACGGGCAAAGCGGACAATATCATGCTACGGGGAACGTTTACCTGGGATGTTACATAAGTGTCTAAATCTTAACTAACTTAAAGGGTGGTGTTGGTGCATCAAAGGATTAGGGTATTGCACACTTGAGGGTTCATTTTGAAGCTCCATTCTTCAACATGTTCATCATCACTTACAAGCTTGGAGTAGGTATAAACTCTTTACTTGCTTGTAGTTTGTAAGCATACTTCATAACTTAATCCTAATTGGGATTTAACTTTAATTGGTTAAAGATTAACAAGTTTAAATGGTAATAACAACATGCTTCCGCTTTAATTTGATTCTTAAAAGGTTTTATGTATCATGAAACTTGTTAAATCCCAAAAATGGTATCTAGAGCCGAAGTTGTTGAAATATGCTTCGAGTTGATTTTTTAAACCCGCTAGATTTTTGCATTTTATGAACATGCATGATAGTAGAATGCAAAAATTTTCGGTTTTGGGTGGGTGTATGTTTTGGCCGAATTTGGGAGACCCAAAAGTGGGTTTGGGTTCTTCCATTTTGGTCAGATTTTGGTTGTATGTAAATGTTCACAATGTAAGCCTTGGCCTTGTGTTTGGTTGCATGCTTATTTGTTTGATTAATTATTCATTTGGTATGTAATATTAATTATTCTTTTGGCATGTAATTTATTCATTGATGTGCTTGAAGATCGTGTCCTTTTATTTTGATCGAATTTAGATTTAATTTATTACACGAATTGGTTGTGATTATACGGTGTTCTTATGATTTCGGATTGATTTCACACATATAGGCAACTTTGTCCTATCCGTATAGTAATAGTTTATTTGGTAAATCCGGTTCGTTCCACAGGGAAATGGAGTTTTCAAAGTTTTAATCACTAAAAGTTAATCTATTAAAAGGGGGATTTTGGATTAGAGTTTACTACTTAATTGAACGGAATTTAAATTTAACTAAAACGAAATAACTAAATTAACGACAATAAAAATACAATTTAACTAATTTGACAAAATAGAAGGAATAAGGTTTTTCATGGAAATATAAAAAGTAATTTAAGTTTACGATATGGCAATAAGTGAAATTGGTGAGATTTAAAATAAGGTAAAGTAGTGGCTACTAAAATATGTCCCCTCTGGATTTATGGATTGTTTTTAAGTCCGATTATGATGTTTTAATATATATCCTTATATTTAATCTTCCGATTTATAAAGATTTAACTAACTAAAATTAAATCTAACTTTCGTTTCGATCTCGTTTTAGCGAATTAAATTATACCCCGATTATTTAAATTGAGATTTAATCCAGTTTTTACTTTCGTTAAAACCAAAATTATAACGATCTTACCCTTTTTATAATTACACGATTATATAAATTATAATATTACCCAAACCACCGAATCACACTTTTAAATTGTTGTCAATAATATGTCCATATGTCCGTCTAGATCACCGAGGTGTTGAAGCATAATTTATGTAAATTTAATGCACTTTTGCTTATTAATTTAATAAATTATGTGATAGGGGTGAAAATATTAAATTATATAACAATGAGTCGGTGATTAAACTCAATATTAAAAATAGTCAAAGTTAAACCATAATATTATAAATGGTTCAATCCATTTGTCCAGAGGTTCTACATTTTAGTCACCACTATGAGTATTTAGTTGGACATTATAACGGCGTAAAAATATAATTTATATGAAATAGACATAATAACAATAATAATAAATGATAACAATAATAAATAATAATAATAACGATAGTAATAACAACGATAATAACGATAATAACGATACATGAAAATAAAGTTGGGACTTGGAGACTTACAGCGAGTTGGAACGGTAAAAAGTGATATAATTAGCGTAGCGGTACCCGGATAGAATTTCAACTTAAAACCCGTAAATTTAAACGTTACAATAACCTTATTATTAAAATAAACTTAAATTAAAATTATAATTATAAATATATTATGAATATTACAGAAGAGAGAATGAAAATTGATGTGTATAAAGCTCGAGCAAACTGGCTTTTTATAGATATGTGGCCTGCTACAGTAACCCATGCGATCGCATGGGTTTTATGCCTATTTCCCATGTGATCGCATGGCCGCCAGATCCAGCTTACAATTTTTTGGATTTTTACTTGTCGACATATTATAAAAATATATATAATATATAAATAATTTATATAATTATTTAAATATTATATTATATTCTCGTGCATAGTTGACTCATAATTTTGGCTCCGATGTCTCGTACATTTACGCTCGGTTTATGTCTCAGTCCCGGTTTCTCGAACTTCTTTTCGTACAATTTAATATCGTGTAATTTGCATTCCGCGACTTGCATTCTTGTCAATCTTTAGACGGTTTTCTTCGATAATTTAAACCACTTGGAGTGTAACTTGTACGTTTGAGCATTTTGGACATTTTTTGCATTTTAAATCTTCTTTTTCGACTTTAAATCTTCATTTTTGAGCGATCTTCGTATTTCGTCTTCGCACTTATTTATTTAAACAATTACAACTAAAAATAAGGAAATTACAATTAAAAACATTACATTTTGGACCGATATTGTGACTAAATATATGTTCGTTTTAAGCAATATCAAATATCCCTACACTTGAACGTTGCTTGTCCTCAAGCAATATAGAACTTGAAATAAACAAACTTCACACTAATCACTTCTTTATTCTTCACACTTTATACATTAGTGATTTTAATTCGGTGTAAACAATGATAGTAACGATGTGGTTTACAGTCCCACATGACTATGAAAATTTAGATCCTTTAAGGAAATTGGATCTTTATGAAAAAATTTGATCTTTTGAAAATTCAATCTAGCTTTTACCCTACATAAGTTTTCCGATTAAACCCTTTATCGGTGTTGCAAATTGTTTTTGTGGGTGTTGTGGGTTTCAGATTTTAAAATTTTAGTTCAAAACTTGCGGTTTTGTGTCACCCACTAGCTAACCTTGTATTAAGAAAGCAACACGTCCAATATACTTGTCCCGTATATTACCTTTCAGTAAACTACTGTCTGGTTGTAACGGAAAGCGATGAACAAGCAACTGTTAAGGCAATGTCTAATGACATGCTTTTGATTATGGTCCACAACATGTCGGATGCAATTACTATCCTTTGTAGGAGAAATAGCAAAGATCACCCTATAATTTTTCAGTCTGGCACAAGGTCCTGTCTTCGACCATGCTATGCAACCACCGTTCTTACGGTTGACACCCGATTTGGTTCAGGTGACCTAATGAATCTTGATGAATTCTCAGGATTTTACGTTCAATGGTAATGAACGCATTGAAAATAGGTTTTCAGAAAACAAATCGGTTTTAATTTGATCAAAATATTTTCTCGTTCAAGCTCGAGTTTAGATATCATTGAATTCCATGAGTTTGTAATTCTTAATCTTTAAGGTCAATCTCAAGGATTGAGTAATATCAGGCTTAAATGCTGATTTTTAATCTTTAAGGAGATTATCCTTTCTGGGGGTCTGATTCATTAGTCTTATCAAGATAATTTGCACGGCGCCCTCCCCATTTTACGAGACAGATCCTCTCATGGTTAGGATAAGTCTGACCACATGGCGACCCTGTTTGATGTTGAGGTCCGTGGATTTTCAGCTGATTTTTGAGAAAACTTTTCAAGGTTTTTCGTAGACTCTACAACTGGTCTGGACGACAACTTCCTGACCTAAATCAAGAAGCACGTTTTTTTTCTTCTGAAAACTTTACTTCATATTTAATGATAGAATTGATTCATCGTGTAGATCCATCTTTTCTTCCATTTCCACAATTTAATGGGTAAAACAAATTATATTGCCCAAAGCAAAAGTACCTGCAATAAACTTAGTACAAACATGTGATAACAGTTCATATATATTGACAAATCTCCCCACACTTGGCTTTTTCTTGTGTCTTTTTATTTCTAATAAGTAATTCATGCGTTTTAGTTGTTTTTCAATTTATGTCCTTATTTTAGGGTAACAATAATTTCAGTACCCACACCTAGTTTTATCGTTCATAAATATATTAAACAAGATTTGAATTCATTTAGTTAAATTTTTAAATTTTTCACAAAATTTAGAAAATAAGCCTAGTATAAACCAGAGAGAATTTATAACCCCTCCCCACACTTGAGATCATGCAATGCCCTCATTTGCAATGAAATCAGACTAAATTAAATTCACGAGGGCAATTAGAATAGAAAGGGAGTTAAAACCTCTTTAGCTAAAAATCCGTAACTTGCGGGATTTGTTTAATCTATTGATGTTGATTTGTTCGTCATTTAAAATTTTCCGTCATCTTTTCATATGTTTCGCCAAAAATTGGTTGCTTTTGCTAAACTGAATTTCAGTCTTTGAAAATGCGTCTTTTACCCTTATTAGTACGTAAAATAAACTACAAACATATATACATATTTTTGAAGTTTGGTATATTACCCCACATTCATATAATATTTTTAGCATACTTTAGATCAATAATATTAAAAATAATGATAACAAAATTTTTCGCCCCGTCTTTGGGTAAAGCAATTTCGGTTCTATGATCTAGTGTTCAACTCACGACGAATTTTAGAAATCATTTTTTTAAACTTAATGAAATAAAGTAAATTTTGTTTTTAAAATCACACAAAACTTAAATTTAAAAAGCATATTAATTTCATACAAAACTAAAAAAATTCAGAATGGAGGGGGAAGACTAGTTCTTTAGTGTCGGCTAGCGGAAAAGACCAATCGGGCTCCACTCTTGAAATAATTTGAAACATTTTAAGAAGGCGAGTGGTTAGCTAAAATTACCCTGAATTCATTTGTCCTTAGGGTAGAATGTGATGTCATCTTTTTCAGTGTTGTTGAACCCTTCATAGTAGAATTTAAGTCTGTGACCATTCACATTGAAAATACCACCATTCTTGTCATATAACTCTACGTATCCAGATGGAAATGCTTGTTTTACTTCGGACCTTCCCCTCCATCGGGACTTAAGTTTCCCAGGTGAAAACTTAAAACGTGATTGAAAAACTAGAACTTTGTCCCCTGGTTCAAATGTTTTCTTCTCTTTTAAGCGAGCATCGTGCCATTTCTTAGTTCTCTCTTTGTAAGATCTCGAGTTTTCATATGCTTGAAGTCTTAGCTCGTCTAATTCATGCAATTGTAAGAATCGATTTTCTCCGGCTTCCACAAGGTCTGTATTACATTCTTTTATTGCCCAATATGCCTTGTGTTCAACCTCGACAGGTAGAAGACACGCCTTACCATATATTAATCGGAAAGGAGTGGTACCAATGGGCGTTTTGAATGCGGTTCTAAATGCCCATAGCGCATCATCTAGCTTTCGATGCCAGATTTTTAGATTATTCTTAACTGTTCTTTCTAAAATTCGTTTAAGACCTCGATTTGTGTTTTCAACTTGGCCACTCGTTTGAGGGTGGTAAGAAGTTGAGAAACGAAGATTAACTCCATACTTTTTAAGTACTTTCTCGAGTAATTGATTTGTAAAATGAGTTCCACGATCACTGATTAATGCTTTTGGAAGTCCGAATCGTGAGAAAAGGTTTTTGAGAAAGCTGACAACAACTCGAGCATCGTTAGTGGGTAGAGCTTTTGCTTCAGCCCATTTAGAAACATAATTAACTGCTACGAGAATGTATTTGTATTTGTTAGAGGCGGGAAATGGACCCATGAAGGCAATACCCCAAATGTCAAATACTTCGCATACTAGGATGCTTTGTTGTGGCATTTCGTCTCTCTTGAGATATTTCCAGATCTTTGACAAGCATCACAGGTTTTTACCATATTATGTGCATCTTTGAAAATTGTAGGCCAGTAAAAACCTGAATCAAAGACCTTCTTAGCTGTATAGCTTGGTCCGAAATGTCCACCAGCTGGTCCTTGATGACAGTGCTCCAGAATTTGTTGAGCTTCTTTACCGTATAAACATCGACGAATAACTTGATCTGCTCCTATACGAAAGAGATTAGGGCTTTCCCAGAAGTAAAACTTTAGATCAGCGAAAAATTTCTTCTTTTGCTGATAAGTTTGATTCTTAACAAGAATTCCCGCGGCAAGATAATTGGCAAAGTCCGCAAACCATGGAATTTCTTCTTCCGTTTTAATTTTCATAAGGAACTCGTCTGGAAAAGTATCGTGAATAGTAGATTCGTCGAGTGTTTCTAAGTTAGGATTTTCAAGACGGGACAAGTGATCTGCATCGAGATTTTCAGCACCCTTTTTATCCTTGATTTCAATGTCGAATTCTTGTAGGAGAAGAATCCAACGAATTAGTCTAGGCTTAGCATCTTGCTTCTTGAATAAGTACTTTAGTGCTGAATGATCGGTATAAACAATTGTTTTAGATAACACCAGGTAAGATCTAAACTTATCGAAAGCAAAAACTACTGCAAGAAGCTCCTTCTCAGTAGTTGTGTAATTCAACTGAGCTCTTGTAAGTGTTTTACTTGCGTAGTAGACTGGTTGAAATTTGTTATCTTGACGTTGCCCTAAAACAGCTCCCAGTGCAAAATTACTAGCATCACACATTAGTTCGAAAGGTTTGGACCAGTCGGGTGATACCATAATAGGTGCATTCGTAAGTTTCTCTTTCAGAATGGAGAAAGCATTTAGACATTCTTCGTTGAAATCGAATGTACTGTCTTTCTCAAGATGTTTTGTCATGGGTCGAGCGATTTTGGAAAAGTCCTTTATGAATCGTCGATAGAATCCCGCATGACCAAGGAAACTACGAATTCCTTTAACATTGGTTGGAGGAGGAAGTTTTGAAATAACATCTATCTTAGCTTTGTCTACTTCCATTCCAGCTCGTGAAATCTTGTGTCCTAAAACAATGCCTTCCTTCACCATGAAGTGGCATTTCTCCCAGTTTAAAACAAGATTTGATTCTTCACAACGAATTAGCATTCGTTCAAGGTTTGAGAGACATGAGTTGAAGGAGTCCCCAAAAACAGAGAAATCGTCCATAAAGACTTCTATACTTTCTTCAATCATGTCATGAAAAATTGTCATCATACACCTTTGGAAGGTGCCTGGTGCATTACATAATCCGAATGGCATTCGTCGGTACGCAAAAGTACCAAATGGACAAGTAAAAGTGGTATTGTCTTGGTCTTTTGGATCAATTAGAATTTGAAAATAATCGGAGAATCCATCAAGGAAACAGTAGTAATCTTTTCCCGCCAAACGTTCTAGCATTTGGTAGATAAATGGTAGCGGGAAATGATCTTTCCTTGTAGCGTCGTTTAGACGACGATAGTCTATACAGACTCTCCATCTAGTGAATGTTCTTGTAGGAACGAGTTCATTCTTATCATTTAGAATAACAGTTGTACCCCCTTTCTTGGGTACTACTTGTACAGGACTTACCCACGGGCTATCGGATATAGGGTAAATTAACCCGGCATCAAGTAATTTGATAACCTCCTTTTTGACAACTTCTTTCATGTTAGGATTTAACCTCCGTTGCCTTTGTACCACGGGTTTAAAATCTTCTTCCATTAGAATTTCGTGAGTACAATAAGCAGGGTTAATCCCTAGAATATAAGTTGTTTTCCACGCAATTGCCTTTTTGTGGGTTTTTAAAATAGACATTAACCTACCCTTTTCGTCATCGAAAAGTTTTGATGAAATTATTACGGGTAATTGTGACGTTCCTTGGAGATAAGCATACTCCAAATGTTTCGGGATTTCTTTAAGTTCCAAGTTGGGTGGTTCTTCCAAGGAAGATTTTATCCGGAACCTATTACCATCGGTAATTTCTTCAAAAGGTTCATCTTCCCCGGGAATTTCTTCTTCTACGTATTCTTCATCAGTGACTACCTTTAACAGCTTGTCTAACTCTATATCGACATCAAAATCTTCACCTTCACCCATCGGGGTGAAATCTGAGGTGTCAACATTTAATAGTTCTTGTAGTTTTTCCTCAATACAACAATCAACAATGTCTATTTCGAAACATTCGTCATCAGGAGACATAGGGTGTTTCATAGCCTTATCTATGTTCAATATAATTCTATCCTCCCCCACACCTAAGCTGAGATTTTTCTCTTTTACACGCACAATTGCGTCTGCAGTATTTAGAAAGGGACACCCTAGAATTAGGGAAACCTTACTATCTTCTTCCATTTCAAGAACAATGAAATCAGCAGGAAAGATTAAGTGATTTACTTTAACCGGTAGGTTTTCAGCAATGCCAATAGGATAGTTGTATGTTCTATCAGCTAATCGTATACACATCCTAGTTGGTTTTAAATCACCTAAGTTCAATTTTAAGTACAGGGAGTGAGGCATAAGGTTAATGCTCGCTCCTAAATCAGCTAATGCATCGTACATTACTGAATCTCCCATTAGACAAGGAATGATGAAACTTCCAGGATCTCCAAGTTTTGGTGGCAAATTTTTCTTTTGCAAAATTGCTGAGCATTCTTCATTAAGCAATGTGGTTGAAACTTCTGCATATTTTCCTTTGTCTTCTATAAGATCTTTGATAAACCTTCCATAATTCGGCATACCCGCAAGAACATCTACAAGCGGTACATTTATACAAATTTGCTTAATCATGTCAGCAAACTTGTTGTATTGTGCTTGTAATTTATCTTTCTTCAAACGTTGCGGATATGGAATTGGAGGTTTGTATACCTTCAATGGTGGTTGATTTTGAGTCTTTGGTGCACTTATGGTTGGCACCGTATTTTCTTCCACCACAGGTTCGTTTTCTTGTGAAACATGAATAGGAGTGAGAGGCTTTGAAATCTCTGGGTTAATGGTTAACCCAGTTCGCGTAGTGATTGAAATAACTTGCAAAATATTACTTGAATTTTGAGTTTCCTTACCCTTTGGGTTTGGTTGCGTGTTGGATGGTAAAGTTCCCGATTGCCTTTCAGCAAGCAATTGAGATATTCTTCCCATATCTCTTTCAAGGTTTTGAATTGACGCTTGATGATTCCTTTGTACTTGCTCGTTTTCCGTTTGGGATTGATGAAGTTGTCTCTTCACTTGCTCATTCGTTTCTGATTGACTTTTGACAAAATTCATCATAACTTCTTCAAAGTTAGATTTCTTCTCTACTGGTTACGTGTTATGATTTTGTTGTTGATATGGTAATTGAGGTAACGGTTGTTGTTGAAAATTTTGTTGAGGTGGAAATGGAGGTTGGTTTCTATTGAAAAAGCCAGGTGGTCCATTTCTTTGAAAAGCAAAATTCTTCGGGTTTTGATATCCTGGGTTTGCAGGTTGATAATTAGAATTTCCTCCTTGAAAATTTCCTTGTCTTTGATTGGCCATAAAATTAACTTGTGCTACTGAGTTCATTGGCCGATCATTGATATCACAATCTTTTGTGAAATGTGGTTGTCCACAGATTTCACATCCTACTTGTAATGCTAAAACTGTTGAATTTAGTTTCTCTATTTCTCTTCCAAACTTTTTGAATTGATTCGACAGTAAAGCTATGGTTGTGTTGTTGTCTTCATTTTCTTCAAGGCTTGCCACCGTCCTTCTAGGTAGTTGATCTCTAGATGGTGTCCATTCAAAAGTATGAACCGACATGTCTTCTAACATGTCATACGCTTGATTTGGTGATTTGTACATAAATACTCCTCCAGTGGAGGAATCTAATATACCACGAGTATGTTCATCAATACCACGATAAAAAGTTTGAACTATTTGTCCTTTTTGCAATCCGTGTTGCGAACAATTTCGTAACATTCTTTTTAATCTTTCCCATGCATCATAAAGAGTTTCATCCGACTTTTGTTTAAAAGTGGTGATTTCAGTTCTAAGTCTTTCGGCTTTTGCCGGTAGGAAAAATCGGGTAATGAATTTTGCGTCTCCGATTAACGAGTATGGAAAAGTTCTTAACTTAAATGCATCTGAAGAAACATCTTTGTTTTTGTACAGTTCACATAAATCTTCAAAAGCTTCTAAATGTTCTATCGGATTATTATTAAGTCTTCCGTCGAATTGGTTTTCATGAACCATGTGCATAAACTGCCCCTTGACTTCCCAGTTTTCAGCCTCAATTTCAGGTCTTCTTATAGGTGCAAGTGCGAGAGGGGGAACAGTTTATCGGGTATTCCACATCGGTAGATCATTTGGATCAGGTGTTACTTCAGCCATTTCTTCTTTAATGATGATGGTTTCAGGTTCAGTTTTGATTTCTGGTTGACCACTAGTGCTTCCTACTTATTTTTTGATATTTTTCGGTGTTTTCGGATGATTAGTACTACCTAATTTTTTTTGTTTTTTTTTTTGTTTTAATCTTTTGTTCAAGTTTCTTTCAGGTTCTGGATTAAGTGCAACGAGTTTAGGATTTCCTGAACGGGTCATACAATTACAAAATTGTATGTAATCTTGAAGGATTTATTCACTAAGTGTATAAACATTGAACTTTTTTGAAAATGAATTTTCACGAAAGGATCGAATAACATAAAAACAATGATAAAAACCATTAAACAAACAGATTTTCCTTCTGATTTTGCCCACGTTTTGAATAGCCAAAAGATGCAGCAGAGGGGCATGATTCGTTTGGTCCCAATATAATTGAGTACTGTTTGGCTCCAATAACACAGTCCACGTACAAATCCAACTATTACTATGAATCAAAAAAATTATCTATTTATTTAACTGCCAACTTCCCCAGCAGCGGCGCCAAAAAGTTGATGTGCTTGAAGATCGTGTCCTTTATTTTGATCGAATTTAGATTGAATTTATTACATGAACTGGTTGTGATTATATGGTGTTCTTATGATTTCGGATTGATTTCACACATATAGGCAACTTTGTCCTATCCGTATAGTAATAGTTTATTTGGTAAATCCGGTTCGTTCCACAGGGAAATGGAGTTTTCAAGGTTTTAATCACTAAAAGTTAATCTATTAAAAGGGGGATTTTGGATTAGGGTTTACTACTTAATTGAACAGAATTTAAATTTAACTAAAACGAAATAACTAAATTAACGACAATAAAAATACAATTTAACTAATTTGACAAAATAGAAGGAATAAGGTTTTTCATGGAAATATAAAAAGTAATTTAAGTTTACGATATGGCAATAAGTGAAATTGGTGAGATTTAAAATAAGGTAAAGTAGTGGCTACTAAAATATGTCCCCTCTGGATTTATGGATTGTTTTTAAGTCCGATTATGATGTTTTAATATATATCCTTATATTTAATCTTCCGATTTATAAAGATTTAACTAACTAAAATTAAATCTAACTTTCGTTTCGATCTCGTTTTAGCGAATTAAATTATACCCCGATTATTTAAATTGAGATTTAATCCAGTTTTTTACTTTCGTTAAAACCAAAATTATAACGATCTTACCCTTTTTATAATTACACGATTATATAAATTATAATATTACCCAAACCACCGAATCACACTTCTAAATTGTTGTCAATAATTTGTCCATATGTCCGTCTAGATCACCGAGATGTTGAAGCATAATTTATGTAAATTTAATGCACTTTCGCTTATTAATTTAATAAATTATGTGATAGGGGTGAAAATATTAAATTATATAACAATGGGTCGGTGATTAAACTCAATATTAAAAATAGTCAAAGTTAAACCATAATATTATAAATGGTTCAATCCATTTGTCCAGAGGTTCTACATTTTAGTCACCACTATGAGTATTTAGTTGGACATTATAACGGCGTAAAAATATAATTTATATGAAATAGACATAATAACAATAATAATAAATGATAACAATAATAAATAATAATAATAACGATACTAATAACAACGATAATAACGATAATAACGATACGTGAAAATAAAGTTGGGACCTGGAGACTTACAGCGAGTTGGAACGGTAAAAAGTGATATAATTAGCGTAGCGGTACCCGAACAGAATTTCAACTTAAAACCCGTAAATTTAAATGTTACAATAACCTTCTTATTAAAATAAACTTAAATTAAAATTATAATTATAAATATATTATGAATATTACAGAAGAGAGAATGAAAATTGATGTGTATAAAGCTCGATCAAACTGGCTTTTTATAGATATGTGGCCTGCTACAGTAACCCATGCGATCGCATGGGTTTTATGCCTATTTCCCATGCGATCGCATGGCCGCCAGATCTAGCTCACAATTTTTTGGATTTTTACTAGTCATCATATTATAAAAATATACATAATATATAAATAATTTATATAATTATTTAAATATTATATTATATTCTTGTGCATAGTTGACTCATAATTTTGGCTCCGATGTCTCGTACATTTACGCCCGGTTTATGTCTCAGTCCCGATTTCTCGAACGTCTTTTCGTACAATTTAATATCGTGTAATTTGCGTTCCGCGACTTGCATTCTTGTCAATCTTTAGACGTTTTTCTTCGATAATTTAAACCACTTGGAGTGTAACTTGTACGTTTGAGAATTTTGGACGTTTTTTGCCTTTTAAATCTTCGTTTTCGACTTTAAATCTTCATTTTTGAGCGATCTTCGTCTTTCGTCTTCGCACTTATTTATTTAAACAATTACAACTAAAAATAAGGAAATTACAATTAAAAACATTACATTTTGGAACGATATTGTGACTAAATATATGTTCGTTTTAAGCAATATCATTCATTCATTTGTTATGTAATTTATTTTATATTTGGTATGTAAAATAGATTAGGTTGTATTTCATTTTCTAGAGAAAAATGTATTAGGATATATTTTTTGTAAAGAGAATGAAGATGCACAAGATGGAGCAAAGGAAGAACACATGCATTTGGATGCAAGATTAAGTGGGAGGTTTGAAATCTCCTACTTTGTGTTATAACCCTTACCGGTGGCATTTGTTTTCGGCTAAACAAATGTCTACCAAATTGGCTTGATTGTGAACATATTTGTTTTGCATGCATGGTTGTTTATTATATGATTGTGAATTGCAAGTTTGTATGCTACAAGTTAATCACACAAGTAAAACAACAAGCAAAATGGCAATTTAATTGGTTAAATTAAACATTATTAACAACATGCAAAACGACAATTTAAATGGTTAAATTGAAATGGCAAAAGGAAATTAATAAACGATTATTAAGAACACATAATAAATGGTTATTAAAACACATATAAAATGGTTTATATCAAATCATGTAATTGGCTTAATTACAAGACATGAAAATGGATTTTCATACAAACCATACACTAAATGCATGTTGGTGTATGGTGTAAAAGTTTTCTCAAACTAGAATTAATGAAAACTTAAAATCCCTTATTAACAAGGCAAACAAGTTAAACGCCATCCTTTTGTGTGACACTTAAAAATATTAGGGAACTCATAATGGGATAAAGGTCACCTAACCGTTATGAGCAAACTAATATGATTAAGGTAAATTTGGCACACTTGTGGGATAAAGGTCACCTAACCACTTGTATGTTAGATTTACACATTTACACAAGTAGGACGACTTGATTTGGGAATTATGAACTTAGGGTCACCGAAGCATGAGGAACAAATAGGCGTTGATGGGATAAATATGCCATGTAAAAGGATTGCATGATCCCATAACTTAGAAGTTGCAAAAGGATTGCAATTGTCA
Source organism: Rutidosis leptorrhynchoides (assembly GCF_046630445.1). Lineage (NCBI taxonomy): Eukaryota > Viridiplantae > Streptophyta > Magnoliopsida > Asterales > Asteraceae > Rutidosis > Rutidosis leptorrhynchoides. The sequence continues at coordinate 169,664,487 of NC_092342.1, read as the reverse complement.
TATAACGACTACCTAGCTAAATCAAATGACGGGAAAAAGGTCACCTAACCGAAATTTGGTTTACCGTTGGATTCTAAAATTTAATAAATATCAATTGAATTTAAAGGGTATTGATTGTTAAATTAAAATTGATACTTAAACAACTTTGTTAAATTTTGTAGATGGACACCAATAACAACAACATTCCAAGCGCACCAATCAACTTTAACAACCTATCATTGAGGTCAATCCTCGAAAAGGAAAAACTCAACCATACGAACTTCATGGATTGGTTTCTCAATCTAAGAATTGTCCGCAAACTTAAGAATAGGGCGTATGTGTTGGAAGACCCCATTCCCGATCAACCGGACGAGGATGATACTGAAGGCATGGCCAGTTGGGAGAAATATTGCACCGATTCGTTGCAAGTTTCTTGCCTCATGCTTGGGACTATGATACCCAAACTCCAAAAGGACTTCGAGCATCATAGTGCATATGACATGATCACACATTTGAAGGAGATGTTCCTTCAACAAGCTCGTGTCGAGCGCTTTGAAACGGTCCGAGCACTTCATGCATGTCGGATGGACGACTCCCAATCCATTTCATCTTATGTCCTTAAGATGAAAAGCCTTATTGATCGAGCAAACCGTCTAAATTGCAACGTGTCTAATGAATTAGCCACGGACCTTATTCTCAACTCATTGTCAAAAAGGTTTGACACATTTGTAATGAATTACAACATGAATGGTTGGGATAAAAGCATTGGCGAATTATATGCCATGCTTAAGACGGCAGAACCAAGCATGGGTAAAAGGGCTTCACCCGTGTTTTCGATCAATGAAGGCGGGTCCAAAAACAATAACACTTCTAAGTCGAAGATGGCTAAGAGGAAAGGACCCGCCTACCAAGGCAAGGGCAAGGGAAAGAGAAAGATGGTTACCCCAACCAACAACAACAAGAAGCAAAAGGTTGCCAGAAAAGCTAACCCCAAGGAAGATCCGTGCTTTGGTTGCGGTGAAATGGGTCACTGGAAATGCAACTGTCCGGTCTACCTTAAGGAGTTAAAGGAAAAGAGGGATGCAGGGCAAACCTCAGGTAATGTATATATGGTATACATTGAGCTTAGTATTACTTCTTCTAATACATGGGTATTAGACACAGGATGTGGAACTCATATTTGCAATTCTTTGCAGGGGTTCAAAAGAAGTGATCAAGATGCGGGAACAACAAGTCTCTTCATGGGAAATGGAGCAAGGGTGCAAGTGAAAGCTCATGGAGACTTTATTTTAAAGCTTCCAAGTGGTTTGGAGCTTATTTTGAAAAATGTTTTGTATGCACCCGATTTATCTCGAAACATTATTTCTGTATCCCGTTTGAAACAATATGGTTTTAATCTTAATTTCATTAATGATGATATCCATGTTTCTTTAGATAATGTGTTCTATTTTAAGGCTGCGCCTTTGAGTGGTATTTATGAATTGGTTCATGATGACACATCATACAATAGCTCAATATACCATGCAAACACCAAGAAACTCAAAAGGGATTTGAGTGATTCCTACTTATGGCATTATCGCCTTGGTCACATAAACAAGAATCGAATGCATACACTTCAAAAGAATGGACTTTTGAAATCAAATGAACTAGACTCGTTTGATGTATGTGAATCTTGTTTACAAGGCAAAATGACTAAAGCACCTTTCAAAGAGACCTGTGAAAGGGCTAAGGACTTATTGGGATTAATACATTCGGATGTATGTGGACCCTTTAAGCCCATAACTAGGAATGGTGAAAGATACTTCGTTACTTTCATTGATGATTTCAGTCGTTTCGGATATGTCTACCTATTAAGACATAAGGACGAAACTTTTGAAGCATTCAAGGAATATCAAAATGAAGTACAAAATCAACTCAACAAGACAATCAAGGTACTTTGTACCGATAGAGGAGGTGAATACCTAGGCGATGCTTTCCAAGACCATCTTAAAAGTTGTGGGATTATCTCGCAACTTACTCCACCCGGGACACCACAACTTAATGGAGTTTTCGAAAGGAGGAACCGAACCCTAATGGATATGGTTCGATCTATGATGGCTAGAAGCCCATTACCTCTATCATTTTGGGGTTATTGTCTATGCTCCGCATCTCGTATTTTAAACATGGCCCCAACCAAGAAAGTGGAACGAACACCTCATGAGATATGGTTTGGAAAACCTCCATCTCTATCATACTTAAAGGTATGGGGATGTGAAGCTTATCCTAAGCATTACATCCCTAATAAGTTGAATGCTCGATCCACAAAGTGTATCTTCATAGGATATCCCAAGGATGATATGGGATATTATTTCTATGATCCATCCGAGCAGAATGTATTTGTTGCTCGAAAGGCTGAATTCCTTGAAACTAAGTTCCTAATGGAAGGTAATAGTGAAAGGAAGATAGATCTTGAGGAGGTTCAAGATCAAGTAGATGATACACAATTGGTTGACACTAGCACTCAACATGAAAATGTTGAGAGTAATCAAATGGATGATCAAAATACACAAGACGTTCACAGATCTGGTAGGATTAGTAATCCTCCTGAGAGATATGGGTTTCTCATAGATGGTTGCTATGTGGTTGATTTGGATGAACCAACAAACTACCAAGATGCTTTATCAAGGATTGATAAAGATAAATGGCAGGAAGCCATGAACGCTGAGATGCAATCCATGTATGACAACCAAGTTTGGGAACTTGTTGTACAACCTACTGGCTCTAGGCTAGTTGATTGTAAATGGCTTTTCAAAATGAAAACCGACATACATGGAAACTTGGATACATATAAAGCTAGACTTGTAGCAAAAGGGTTCACTCAAACTCAAGGGGTTGACTATGATGAGACTTTTTTGCCTGTGGCAATGCTAAAGTCTATTAGGATATTACTTGCCATTGCTGCTCATTATGATTATAAAATATGGCAAATGGATGTTAAGACCGCTTTCCTAAATGGACATCTTGAGGAAGATGTCTATATGGTTTAGCCTGAAGGTTTTGTTGATCCGAAATATCCTAAAAAGGTATGCAAGTTAAAGAAGTCAATCTACGGATTGAAACAAGCATCTAGAATGTGGAATCATCGTTTTAATGAGGAGGCCAAGAAATTTGGCTTCATTAAAAATGGTGATGAAGCTAGTGTATACAAGAAAGCTAGTGAGAGCACTATCATGTTCCTTGTACTATATGTGGATGATATATTGTTATTTGGAAATGATATTCCGGCAATGGAAGGTGTTAAAATTTGACTAAGTAAATGCTTCTCTATTAAGGATCTTGGAGAAGCACATTACATTTTGGGGATTGGGATCTACAGAGATAGATCCAAGAAACTAATAGGTTTGAATCAAAGTGCATACATTGAAAAGATCTTGAAAAGGTTCAAGATGGAGAACTGTAAGAAAGGTTTGGTACCTATTCAAAAGGAACACTTCTCAGTTCATCTCAGTGCCCCACCACCAAAGATGAACAGGAGAGAATGAAGAAAGTCCCATATGCGTCTGCCATTGGGTCAATCATGTATGCAATGATATGCACTAGACAGGATGTGTCATGCGCTCTTAGCCTGACAAGTAGATACCAGAATAACCCAGGAAACAGTCATTGGATTGCTGTCAAAAGTATATTGAAATATCTTAGGAGGACTAAGGATATGTTTCTAATATATGGGTCTGGTGAGGAGGAACTCGCTGTAAAAGGTTACGTGGATGCGAGTTTCCAAACTAATCGAGATGATTCTCGATCACAATCCGGTTATGTCTTCACATTAAATGGAGGTACGGTCTCTTGGAAGAGTTCAAAATAGGATGTTGTTGCTTTATCCACTACAGAGTCAGAGTATTGTGCCTTGATTCTTTCCTTCGCTATTCTGAAATATGGTAGTTCATAAGGAAGAGCTCAGGTATAATGCAAGGTATATATTTAGGACGTATGTAGTCAAGATGAAATTTGTCCCTCTTATTCATTGAGAGTCAGATGTCTAAGCCCTGATAAAGTTAAATCTAAAAGAGAGTGATCACTCTGTATCTCTTGGATTTAACATGACATCTAGGACGAAAGGATGTGATGAAAAATTCACCTATTCATATTCGATATGGGAACTCGAAAGGGATGATGTTATTGAATGGCACAAAGTCATAACATGTTGGGGGTGATGGACGGTCGTTAGGTGGTATCCATCACTTGCATTAATTTCTTATGTTTCTCGTGCAAGTGGGAGATTGAAGATTTTTGTATGCCCGAGAGACATATTTAATTAATGTGGCTAATATGTTATGACCCAAGTCGGGTCATACCCAATAACAAGCTTACCGACACCTTAATCGTATTTAATCTTAATGAATGAATCATTAAATCAATACGCGACACTTGGATTTTTGATATTCGGTTTTATAAAATATTATTACTTTAGATAAATTATTTGGATAATTTGTAAATTAAGGATTTAATTGTTTATAAGGATAAGCAATATATTGTGTTATATTTTATAAAAGGTTTATAAAATAAATATGTATGTAACTTAACAAGTCATGTTTTTTTTTTGTATAAAAGTTTTATAAAAATAAAAGGGTTATTTTATATAAAACCCATGTGAAGTGGAATGCAGATTTTGGGACTCCAAGACAAGCATCCCATGCTTGTTTTGTTACTTTTAACATAACACAAGTATTAAGGTACATGGGTATCAAGTCCATGACTCAAGAGAGAACACATAATACATCCATACATGCAAAAACACTCTCTTTTTCAAACTTGCTGCATTCTGGCTGAATTTTGGAGCTAGAAGAGAGAGTCCTTGAGCTTGTTTGGAAGCTTATCTTCAAGTGTAAATAAATCCTAACCATAGTATTAGGTGTTGTGTAAAAGTTTGGGGTATTATCTCTTGAGGTTTCATAGTTTTGAAGCTCCATTCACCATCATCTTTCTAGTTGCTGCTGATCAGAATTTTGGGTGTAAATAAAAGGGTTTTAAGCTTGGTTAATTAGCTAGTTAAGTGTCTAAATCTTAACTAACTTAAAGTGTGGTGTTGGTGCATCAAAGGATTAGGGTATTGCACACTTGAGGGTTCATTTTGAAGCTCCATTCTTCAACATCTTCATCATCACTTACAAGCTTGGAGTAGGTATAAACTCTTTACTTGCTTGTAGTTTGTAAGCATACTTCATAACTTGATCCTAATTGGGATTTAACTTTAATTGGTTAAAGATTAACAAGTTTAAATGGTAATAACAACATGCTTCTGCTTTAATTTGATTCTTAAAAGGTTTTATGTATCATGAAACTTGTTAAATCCCAACAATAACATCATTCCATTCATATATATAAAACTACATTATTCGAAGGTTTAAACTTGAAATCACTAGAACATAGTTTAGTTAATTCTAAACTTGTTCGCAAACTAAAATTAATCCTTCTAACTTGACTTTTAAATCAACTAGACACATGTTCTATATCTATGTGATATGCTAACTTAATGATTTAAAACCTGAAAACACGAAAAACACCGTAAAACCGGATATACGCCGTCGTAGTAACACCGCGGGCTGTTTTGGGAAACTTTGATTTAAAATTTGTTCTTCTGAGAAAATAATTTTTCTTATGAACATGAAACTATATCCAAAAATCATGGTTAAACTCAAAGTGGAAGTATGTTTTCCAAAATGGTCATCTAGACGTCGTTCTTTCGACTGAAATGACTACCTTTACAAAAATGACTTGAAACCTGTATTTTCAACTATAAACTTATGCTTTTAAAACTGATTTAAAACGAAGAAGTTATGGGTAAAACAAGATTGGATAATTTTGCTTGTTGTAGCTACGTGAAAATTGGTAACAAATTTATATTAATCATATCCTAGCTAACTCATATTGTATTATTCATTATTCTAATATATTATGTAATCTTGGGATACCATAGACACGTATGCAAATGTTTTGACATATCATATCGACCCATGTATATATATTATTTGGAACAACCATAGACACTCTATATGCAGTAATGTTGGAGTTAGCTATACATGGTTGAGGTTGATTCCAAAAATATATATACTTTGAGTTGTGATCTAGCCTGAGACGTGTATACACTGGTCGTGGATTGATTCAATATAATATATATCAATTTATTTCTGTACATCTAACTGTAGACAACTAGTTGTAGGTTACTAACGAGGACAGCTGACTTAATAAACTTAAAACAGTAAAATGTATTAAAAATATTGTAAATATATTTTGAACATAATTTGATATATATGTACATATTTGTTATAGGTTCGTGAATCTACCAGTGGCCAAGTCTTACTTCTCGACGAAGTAAAAACCTGTGAAAGTGAGTTATAGTCCCACTTTTAAAATCTAATATTTTTGGGATGAGAATACATGCAGTTTTATAAATGTTTTACGAAATAGACACAAGTAATTGTAACTACATTATATGGGTGAATGATCGAAGCCGAATATGCCCCTTTTGCTTGGTAACCTAAGAATTAGTAAACCAATCTACTAATTAACGCGAATCCTAAAGATAGATCTATTGGGCCTAACGAACCCCATCGAAAGTACCGGATGCTTTAGTACTTCGAATTCGTTTTTTTATCATGTCCGAAGGATTTCCCGGAATGATAGGGGATATTCTTATATGCATCTTGTTAATGTCGGTTACCAGGTGTTCACCATATGAATGATTTTTATCTCTATGTATGGGATGTATATTGAAATATGAAATCTTGTGGTCTATTATTACGATTTGATAAATATATAGGTTAAACCTATAACTCACCAACATTTTTATTGACATTTAAAGCATGTTTATTCTCAGGTGATTATTAAGAGCTTCTGCTGTTGCATGCTATTATATGGACAAGTTTTGGTGTCAGTATGCTTGTATAATATTGTTTAAAACTGCATTCGAGATTTACTTTGTTGTAACATATTAATATTGTAAACAAATATGTATTGGTAGTGTGTATGTGTGATATTTTTAGATTATCATTTCTGGAAAATCTAGGTGGTATCCTTTTTAACCTTGTCGATAAAATAAAAGTTATGGTTTGTTTTAAAAACGAATGCAGTCTTTGAAAAACGTCTCATATAGAGGTCAAAACCTCGCAACGAAATCAATTAATATGGAACATTTATAATCAATATGAACGGGACATTTCAGTTGGTATCCGAGCGTTGGTCTTAGAGAACCAGAAAATTTGCATTAGTGTGTCTTATCGAGTTTGTTAGGATGCATTAGTGAGTCTGGACTTCGACCGTGTTTTCTTTAAAAATGATTGCTTAATATTTTTTTTGTTGGAAACTACAAATTGTAACATGTAAATATTATGTGATATATTAATCTCTTAACGTATTTGATATTGTGTGATAGATGTCTACCTCTAGTACAAATCCCATCGACTCACCTAATAATAATGAATAGTCGAATATATTTTGGGAAGATTCACAAATTCCCGAAGAGGAACCGGAAGAGGAGGAACCGGAAGAGGAGGAACCGGAAGAAGAAGAGGTTCCGGAGGAAGAAATATTGATACCTACAGTAAATCGATTAAATAAAAGAAAATCCTCAACCAACGGACCAAAGTTAATAATGGTCAATGGTGTTTCCGCCGAGGAAGCAAAATATTTGGAAGATTACTAATTTTCCGATGAATCGGATACCGATGAGGATTCCGATGATTTTATAGAAATTACCTCGACCCAATTTAATAAAGCAAAAGAAAATAATAAGGGAAAAGGTGTAAAAATAGAGAAACCTGATTCCAACCCCGATGAACTTTATATGTATCGGCAACATCCGTATTTCCTAAATTGTAACAATAACCCGGGAACCTCTAAATCACCAGGTTTTTCTAAACCATTGTGGAAAACGATGGCCCCTATTAGAGGAACACCATATATCCCTAGAAAATTAGGAAAACGAACCAAGTCCAAAGAAGAAGAAACCAGTGATTCAAATTAGGGAGTTGTAATCATGTTGTGTATTATATGTATTGTAGTGTGCTGGTATTTTTATGTTCTATGTAAAAATTACTTGTATTATTTGTTAATTTTTTTTATGAATCTAATCCTTGTCTATTTTACAGTATAAAAACAACATGGACGTTTAGGGTAGACAACCGAATATTTTAGAAGACCTACCAGATGATATGATTGAGGAAATCTTGTCTAGAGTCGGTCAGAATTCATCAGCACATTTAGTTATGACGAAATTAACTTGTCAAACATTTGAAAGACTTTCCAGAAATGCCTTACTTTATAAAAGGCTTTCCTTTGATACATGGGGTATATCACATTAGGGAGACCGTAAGTTATGCCGTGTTTTCTTTAAAGCGTTAAATGACGGGAACCCAAATGCAAGTTTACGCTACGGGTTAAGAACTTATTTTGACTCAACATATCCCAACATAGGATTTCATGAGTTAGAAAGAGCTTCTAACATGCAACATAAAGAAGCATGTTATACTTACGGGTTAGTGATGTTCGCTTCTTACCAAACTGAGAAAAAGAACATCGGGTTACAACTTTTAAATACAACCTTCCCATAAGTGATGGATTCAGTAGTTGGGGTGAGAAACAAGGTTTTTAGATTATTACTGAAATGTCCCGTTCTTATTGATTAAAAAAGTTCCATATTAATTGATTTCGTTGTGAGGTTTTGACCTCTATATGAGACGTTTTTCAAAGACTGCATTCATTTTAAAACAAACCATAACCTTTATTACATCAATAAAGGTTTAAAAAGCTTTACGTAGATTATCAAATAATGATAATCTAAAATATCCTGTTTACACACGACCATTACATAATGGTTTACAATACAAATATGTTACAACAAAATAAGTTCTTGAATGCAGTTTTTACACAATATCATACAAGCATGGACTCCAAATCTCGTCCTTATTTAAGTATGCGACAGCGGAAGCTCTTAATAATCACCTGAGAATAAACATGCTTAAAACGTCAACAAAAATGTTGGTGAGTTATAGGTTTAACCTATATATATCAAATCATAATAATAGACCACAAGATTTAATATTTCAATACACATCCCATACATAGAGATAAAAATCATTCATATGGTGAACACCTGGTAACCGACATTAACAAGATGCATATATAAGAATATCCCCATCATTCCGGGACACCCTTCAGATATGATATAAATTTCGAAGTACTAAAGCATCTGGTACTTTGGATGGGGTTTGTTAGGCCCAATAGATCTATCTTTAGGATTCGCGTCAATTAGGGTGTCTGTTCCCTAATTCTTAAATTACCAGACTTAATAAAAAGGGGCATATTCGATTTCGATAATTCAACCATAGAATGTAGTTTCACGTACTTGTGTCTATTTTGTAAATCATTTATAAAACCTGCATGTATTCTCATCCCAAAAATATTAGATTTTAAAAGTGGGATTATAACTCACTTTCACAGATTTTTACTTCGTCAGGAAGTAAGACTTGGCCACTGGTTAATTCACGAACCTATAACAATATATACATATATATCAAAGTATGTTCAAAATATATTTACAACACTTTTAATATATTTTGATGTTTTAAGTTTATTAAGTCAGTTGTCCTAGTTAGTAACCTACAACTAGTTGTCCACAGTTAGATGTACAGAAATAAATCGATAAATATTATCTTGAATCAATCCACGACCCAGTGTATACGTATCTCAGTATTGATCACAACTCAAACTATATATATTTTGGAATCAATCTCAACCCTGTATAGCTAACTCCAACATTCACATATAGAGTGTCTATGGTTGTTCCGAAATATATATAGATGTGTCGACATGATAGGTCGAAACATTGTATACGTGTCTATGGTATCTCAAGATTACATAATATGCAATACAAGTTGATTAAGTTATGGTTGGAATAGATTTGTTACCAATTTTCACGTAGCTAAAATGAGAAAAATTATCCAATCTTGTTTTACCCATAACTTCTTCATTTTAAATCCGTTTTGAGTGAATCAAATTGCTATGGTTTCATATTGAACTCTATTTTATGAATCTAAACAGAAATAGTATAGGTTTATAGTTGGAAAAATAAGTTACAAGTCGTTTTTGTAAAGGTAGTCATTTCAGTCGAAAGAACGACGTCTAGATGACCATTTTAGAAAACATACTTCCACTTTGAGTTTAACCATAATTTTTGGATATAGTTTCATGTTCATAATAAAAATCATTTTCTCAGAATAACAACTTTTAAATCAAAGTTTATCATAGTTTTTAATTAACTAACCCAAAACAGCCCGCGGTGTTACTACGACGGCGTAAATCCGATTTTACGGTGTTTTTCGTGTTTCCAGGTTTTAAATCATTAAGTTAGCATATCATATAGATATAGAAAATGTGTTTATTTGATTTTAAAAGTCAAGTTAGAAGGATTAACTTTTGTTTGCGAACAAGTTTAGAATTAACTAAACTATGTTCTAGTGATTACAAGTTTAAACCTTCGAATAAGATAGCTTTATATGTATGAATCGAATGATGTTATGAACATAATTACTACCTCAAGTTTCTTGGATAAACCTACTGGAAAAGAGAAAAATGGATCTAGCTTCAACGGATCCTTGGATGGCTCGAAGTTCTTGAAGCAGAATCATGACACGAAAACAAGTTCAAGTAAGATCATCACTTGAAATAAGATTGCTATAGTTATAGAAATTGAACCAAAGTTTGAATATGATTATTACCTTGTATTATAATGATAACCTACTGTAAGAAACAAAGATTTCTTGAGGTTGGATGATCACCTTACAAGATTGGAAGTGAGCTAGCAAACTTGAAAGTATTCTTGATTTTATGTAACTAAAACTTGTAGAATTTATGAAGAACACTTAGAACTTGAAGATAGAACTTGAGAGAGATCAATTAGATGAAGAAAATTGAAGAATGAAAGTGTTTGTAGGTGTTTTTGGTCGTTGGTGTATGGATTAGATATAAAGGATATGTAATTTTGTTTTCATGTAAATAAGTCATGAATGATTACTCATATTTTTGTAATTTTATGAGATATTTCATGCTAGTTGCCAAATGATGGTTCCCACATGTGTTAAGTGACTCACATGGGCTGCTAAGAGCTGATCATTGGAGTGTATATACCAATAGTACATACATCTAAAAGTTGTGTATTGTACAAGTACGAATACGGGTGCATACGAGTAGAATTGTTGATGAAACTGAACGAGGATGTAATTGTAAGCATTTTTGTTAAGTAGAAGTATTTTGATAAGTGTATTGAAGTCTTTCAAAAGTGTATAAATACATATTAAAACACTACATGTATATACATTTTAACTGAGTCGTTAAGTCATCGTTAGTCGTTACATATAAGTGTTGTTTTGAAACCTTTAGGTTAACGATCTTGTTAAATGTTGTTAACCCAATGTTTATAATATAAAATGAGATTTTAAATTATTATATTATCATGATATTATCATGTATGAATATCTCTTAATATGATATATATACATTAAATGTCTCTACAACGATAATCGTTACATATATGTCTCGTTTAAAAATCATTAAGTTAGTAGTCTTGTTTTTCCATATGTAGTTCATTGTTAATATACTTAATGATATGTTTACTTATCATAGTATCATGTTAACTATATATATTTATCCATATATATGTCATCATATAGTTTTTACAAGTTTTAACGTTCGTGAATCACCGGTCAACTTGGTTGGTCAATTGTCTATATGATACATATTTCAATTAATCAAGTCTTAACAAGTTTGATTGCTTAACATGTTGGAAACATTTAATCATGTAAATATCAATCTCAATTAATATATATAAACATGTAAAAGTTCGGGTCACTACAGTACCTACCCGTTAAATAAATTTCGTCCCGAAATTTTAAGCTGTTGAAGGTGTTGACGAATCTTCTGGAAATAGATGCGGGTATTTCTTCTTCATCTGATCTTCACGCTCCCAGGTGAACTCAGGTCCTCTACGAGCATTCCATCGAACCTTAACAATTGGTATCTTGTTTTGCTTAAGTCTTTTAACCTCACGATCCATTATTTCGACGGGTTCTTCGATGAATTGAAGTTTTTCGTTGATTTGGATTTCATCTAACAAAATAGTGAGATCTTCTTTAGCAAAACATTTCTTCAAATTCGAGACGTGGAAAGTGTTATGTACAGCCGCGAGTTGTTGAGGTAACTCAAGTCGGTAAGCTACTGGTCCGACACGATCAATAATCTTGAATAGTCCAATATACCTTGGATTTAATTTCCCTCGTTTACCAAATCGAACAACGCCTTTCCAAGGTGCAACTTTAAGCATGACCATCTCTCCAATTTCAAATTCTATATCTTTTCTTTTAATGTCAGCGTAGCTTTTTTGTCGACTTTGGGCGGTTTTCAACCGTTGTTGAATTTGGATGATCTTCTCGGTAGTTTCTTGTATAATCTCCGGACCCGTTATCTGTCTATCCCCCACTTCACTCCAACAAATCGGAGACCTGCACTTTCTACCATAAAGTGTTTCAAACGGCGCCATCTAAATGCTTGAATGGTAGCTGTTGTTGTAGGAAAATTCTGCTAACGGTAGATGTCGATCCCAACTGTTTCCGAAATCAATAACACATGCTCGTAGCATGTCTTCAAGCGTTTGTATCGTCCTTTCACTCTGCCCATCAGTTTATGGATGATAGGCAGTACTCATGTCTAGACGAGTTCCTAATGCTTGCTGTAATGTCGGCCAGAATCTTGAAATAAATCTGCCATCCCTATCAGAGATAATAGAGATTGGTATTCCATGTCTGGAGATGACTTCCTTCAAATACAGTCGTGCTAACTTCTCCATCTTGTCATCTTCTCTTATTGGCAGGAAGTGTGCTGATTTGGTGAGACGATCAACTATTACCCAAATAGTATCAAAACCACTTGCAGTCCTTGGCAATTTAGTGATGAAATCCATGGTAATGTTTTCCCATTTCCATTCCGGGATTTCGGGTTGTTGAAGTAGACCTGATGGTTTCTGATGCTCAGCTTTGACCATAGAACATGTCAAACATTCTCCTACATATTTAGCAACATCGGCTTTCATACCCGGCCACCAAAAATGTTTCTTGAGATCCTTGTACATCTTCCCCGTTCCAGGATGTATTGAGTATCTGGTTTTATGAGCTTCTCTAAGTACCATTTCTCTCATATCTCCAAATTTTGGTACCCAAATCCTTTCAGCCCTATATCGGGTTCCGTCTTCCCGAATATTAAGATGCTTCTCCGATCCTTTGGGTATTTCATCCTTTAAATTTCCCTCTTTTAAAACTCCTTGTTGCGCCTCCTTTATTTGAGTAGTAAGGTTATTATGAATCATTATATTCATAGATTTTACTCGAATGGGTTCTCTGTCCTTCCTGCTCAAGGCATCGGCTACCACATTTGCCTTCCCCGGGTGGTAACGAATCTCAAAGTCGTAATCATTCAACAATTCAATCCACCTACGCTGCCTCATATTCAGTTGTTTCTGATTAAATATGTGTTGAAGACTTTTGTGGTCGGTATATATAATACTTTTGACCCCATATAAGTAGTGCCTCCAAGTCTTTAATGCAAAAACAACCGCGCCTAATTCCAAATCATGCGTCGTATAATTTTGTTCGTGAATCTTCAATTGTCTAGACGCATAAGCAATCACCTTCGTTCGTTGCATTAATACACAACCGAGACCTTGCTTTGATGCGTCACAATAAATCACAAAATCATCATTCCCTTCAGGCAATGACAATATAGGTGCCGTAGTTAGCTTTTTCTTCAATAATTGAAACGCTTTCTCTTGTTCATCATTCCATTCAAATTTCTTCCCTTTATGCGTTAATGCAGTCAAGGGTTTTGCTATTTTGGAAAGGTCTTGGATGAACCTTCTGTAGTAACCAGCTAGTCCTAAAAACTGGCGTATGTGTTTCGGAGTTTTCGGGGTTTTCCCACTTTTTAACAGTTTCTATCTTTGCCAGATCCACCTTAATACCTTCTTTGTTCACTATGTGACTGAGGAATTGAACTTCTTCCAACCAAAATGCACACTTTGAAAACTTAGCGTACAATTCTTCCTTCCTCAATACTTCTAACACCTTTCTCAAATGTTCACCATGTTCTTGGTCATTCTTTGAGTAAATAAGTATGTCATCAATGAAAACAATGACAAACTTGTCAAGGTATGGTCCACACACTCGGTTCATAAGGTCCATGAACACAGCTGGTGCATTAGTTAAACCAAACGGCATGACCATAAACTCGTAATGATCGTAACGTGTTCTAAAAGCAGTCTTTGGAATATCATCTTCTTTCACCCGCATTTGATGATACCCGGAACGTAAGTCAATCTTTGAATAAACAGACGAGCCTTGTAGTTGATCAAATAAGTCGTCGATTCTCGGTAGTGGGTAGCGGTTCTTGATGGTAAGTTTGTTCAACTCTCGGTAGTCGATACACAACCTGAATGTACCATCTTTATTCTTGACAAACAAAACAGGAGCTCCCCACGGTGATGTGCTTGGTCGAATGAAACCACGCTCTAAAAGTTATTGTAATTGGCTTTGCAGTTCTTTCATCTCGCTGGGTGCGAGTCTGTAAGGAGCACGAGCTATTGGTGCAGCTCCTGGTACAAGATCTATTTGAAATTCAACGGATCGATGTGGGGGTAATCCCGGTAATTCTTTCGAAAATACATCGGGAAATTCTTTTGCAATGGGAACATCATTGATGCTCTTTTCTTCAGTTTGTACTTTCTCGACATGTGCTAGAACAGCATAGCAACCTTTTCTTATTAGTTTTTGTGCCTTCAAATTACTAATAAGATGTAGCTTCGTGTTGCCCTTTTCTCCGTACACCATTAAGGGTTTTCCTTTTTCTCGTATAATGCGAATTGCATTTTTGTAACAAACGATCTCTGCTTTCACTTCTTTCAACCAGTCCATACCGATTATCACATCAAAACTCCCTAACTCTACTGGTATCAAATCAATCTTAAATGTTTCGCTAACCAGTTTAATTTCTCGATTCCGACATATATTATCTGCTGAAATTAATTTACCATTTGCTAATTCGAGTAAAAATTTACTATCCATAGGCGTCAATGGACAACTTAATTTAGCACAAAAATCTCTACTCATATAGCTTCTATCTGCACCCGAATCAAATAAAACGTAAGCAGATTTATTGTCAATAAGAAATGTACCCGTAACAAGCTCCGGGTCTTCCTGTGCCTCTGCCGCATTAATATTAAAAACTCTTCCACGGCCTTGTCCATTCGTGTTCTCCTGGTTCGGGCAATTTCTAATAATGTGGCCCGGTTTTCCACATTTATAACAAACTACATTGGCATAACTTGCTCCGACACTACTTGCTCCGCCATTACTCGTTCCGACACCATTTGTTCCTTTCATTCTATTAACCCCTGGTCCGTAGACCTCACACTTCGTCGCGCTATGACCATTTCTTTTACACTTGTTGCAAAATTTGGTGTAGAACCCCGAGTGATACTTTTCACACCTTTGGCATAGCTGCTTCTGATTGTTGTTGTTGTTGCGGTTATTATTGTTGTTGGGATGATTGTTGTAGTTGTTGTTATTGTTGTTGTTGTTGTTGTTGTTGTTGTTGTTGTTGTTGTTGTTGGGCCATTTGTTGTAGTTGCGATTGATGTTGCGATTGTTGGGATAATTGTTACGATTATTGTTGTTGTTGTATTGGTGATTCTTATCACCGTTTTCCTCCCACTTTCTTTTGACTTGCTTCCCATTGGCCTCTTCAGCAGTCTGTTCTTTAATTCTTTCTTCAATCTGGTTCACTAGTTTGTGAGCCATTCTACATGCTTGTTGTATGGAGGCGGGCTCGTGTGAACTTATATCTTCTTGGATTCTTTCTGGTAATCCTTTCACAAACGCGTCGATCTTCTCTTCCTCATCTTCGAATGCTCCCGGACACAATAGGCACAATTCTGTGAATCGTCTTTCGTACGTGGTAATATCAAATCCTTGGGTTCGTAACACTCTAAGTTCTGTCTTGAGCTTATTGACCTCAGTTCTGGGACGGTACTTCTCGTTCATCAAGTGCTTGAATGCTGACCACGGTAGTGCGTACGCATCGTGTTGTCCCACTTGCTCTAGATAGGTATTCCACCATGTTAACGCAGAACCTGTGAAGGTATGCGTAGCGTACTTCACTTTTTTCTCTTCAGTACACTTACTTATGGCAAACACCGATTCAACCTTCTCGGTCCACCGTTTCAATCCGATCGGTCCTTCGGTTCCATCAAATTCCAAAGGTTTGCAGGCAGTGAATTCTTTGTAGGTGCATCCTACACGATTTCCTGTACTGTTAGATCCAAGGTTATTGTTGGTCTGTAGCGCAGCCTGTACTGCGGCTATGTTTGAAGCTAGAAAAGTACGGAATTCCTCTTCATTCATATTCACGGTGTGTCGAGTAGTCGGTGCCATTTCCTTCAAAATAGTCAAATGGAACAAGTTAATTATACAGAATATTAAGAGTAGTTAATAGTATTTCATAGCATAATATGAACTCATTTATAAAAGCTTTTTCTTCATATTAGCGTTTTATAAATTTAAATTCGGGTAGTACCTACCCGTTAAGTTCATACTTAGTAGCTAATATACAATTCAACTACTACAATTCTATATGAAAAACTAATTATAATAATATTTTGCGTTCAAACTTTTACACAATATTTTACAAACTTACAATACCGTTATTTTACATATAGCATGAAATATAGCACACAATAAATTTGATACAAGATGGTTGTGAAGATAATTCTAGCTAGTACACAAGTCGTTCAGCAAAGGCAATAAAGACACGTAATTCATACGTCCAGAAACAAGTCATGCATTCTAGTTTTACTAGGATTACTTCCCATCCTTGGTCTTGTGGAACATAACCGTTATGGCCGTTGATAAGACAGCGTGTTGTAACGTCGTCAAAGGGACGAGTGTTACGTAATGTCCAACAGTCCCGTAACAATCTAAAAACCTCATTTCTTACCCCAATTACCGACTCCGTCACTTGTGGGAACGTTTTGTTTAATAGTTGTAGCCCGATGTTCTTTTTCTCACTTTGGTGAGAAGCGAACATTACTAATCTGTAAGCATAACATGCTTCTTTATGTTGCATGTTAGCCGCTTTTTCTAAATCACGAAGTCCAATATTCGGATATATTGAGTCAAAATAATTTCTTAACCCATTGCATAAAATAGCATTTGGGTTCTCCGCAATATATGCGTCAAAGTAAACACATCGTAACTTATGGATTTCCCAATGTGATATCCCCCATCTTACGAACGAAAGCCTTTTATAAACCAAGGCATTCTTGGAACGTTCTTCGAATGTCTTACAAACTGATCTCGCCTTAAATAGTTGTGCCGAAGAATTTTGACCGACTCTAGACAAGATTTCATCAATCATGTCTCCGGGTAGGTCTCTTAAAATATTGGGTTGTCTATCCATTTTGTGTTTTTATACTGTAAAATAGACAAGAGTTAGATTAAAAAAAAATACTTATTAATACAAGCAATTTTTACATATATCATAAAGCATAAGCACACTATATTACATATATTAGACCACACGAATACAACTATCTTATTCCGACTCGCTTGTTTCTTCTTCTTCGGTTTTGGTTCGTTTTGCCAAGTTTCTAGGGATATATGATGTTCCCCTAATACGAGCCGTCGTTTTCCACATTGGTTTAGAAAAACCTGGTGGTTTAGAGGTTCTCGAGTCATTGTTACAACTTAAGGACTTCGGGGTTGACGATACATATAAAGTTCATCGGGGTTGGAATTAGATTTCTCTATTTTTATGCCCTTTCCCTTATTATTTTCTTTTGCCTTTTTAAATTCAGTTGGGGTAATTTCTATAACATCATCGGAATTCTCGTCGGAATCCGATGCATCGGAGAATTGGTAATCCTCCCAATATTTTGCTTCCTTGGCGGAAACACCATTGACCATAATTAACCTTGGTCGGTTGGTTGAGGATTTTCTTTTACTTAACCGTTTTATTATTTCCCCCACTGGTTCTATTTCTTCATCCGGTTCCGATTCTTCTTCCGGTTCCGATTCTTCTTCCGGTTCCTCTTCGGGAACTTGTGAATCAGTCCATGTATCATTCCAATTTACATTTGACTCTTCATTATTATTAGGTGAGTCAATGGGACTTGTTCTAGAGGTAGACATCTATCCCATAATATCAAACGCGTTAAGAGATTAATATATCACATAATATTCACATGTTAAAAATATATAGTTTCCAACAAAATTTGTTAAGCAATCATTTTTCAAGTAAACACGGTCGAAGTCCAGACTCACTAATGCATCCTAACAAACTCGATAAGACACACTAATGCAAAATTCTGGTTCTCTAAGACCAACGCTCGGATACCAACTGAAATGTCCCGTTCTTATTGATTAAAAACGTTCCATATTAATTAATTTCGTTGCGAGGTTTTGACCTCTATATGAGACGTTTTTCAAAGACTGCATTCATTTTAAAACAAACCATAACCTTTATTTCATCAATAAAGGTTTAAAAAGCTTTACGTAGATTATCAAATAATGATAATCTAAAATATCCTGTTTACACACGACCATTACATAATGGTTTACAATACAAATATGTTACAACAAAATAAGTTCTTGAATGCAGTTTTTACACAATATCATACAAGCATGGACTCCAAATCTCGTCCTTATTTAATTATGCGATAGCGGAAGCTCTTAATAATCACCTGAGAATAAACATGCTTAAAACATCAACAAAAATGTTGGTGAGTTACAGGTTTAACCTATATATATCAAATCATAATAATAGACCACAAGATTTCATATTTCAATACACATCCCATACATAGAGATAAAAATCATTCATATGGTGAACACCTGGTAACAGACATTAACAAGATGCATATATAAGAATATCCCCATCATTCCGGGACACCCTTCGGATATGATATAAATTTCGAAGTACTAAAGCATCTGGTACTTTGGATGGGGTTTGTTAGGCCCAATAGATCTATCTTTAGGATTCGCGTCAATTAGGGTGTCTGTTCCCTAATTCTTAAATTACCAGACTTAATAAAAAGGGGCATATTCGATTTCGATAATTCAACCATAGAATGTAGTTTCACGTACTTGTGTCTATTTTGTAAATCATTTATAAAACCTGCATGTATTCTCATCCCAAAAATATAAGATTTTAAAAGTGGGACTATAACTCACTTTCACAGATTTTTACTTCGTTGGGAAGTAAGACTTGGCCACTGGTTAATTCACGAACCTATAACAATGTATACATATATATCAAAGTATGTTCAAAATATATTTACAACACTTTTAATATATTTTGATGTTTTAAGTTTATTAAGTCAGCTGTCCTCGTTAATAACCTACAACTAGTTGTCCACAATTAGATGTACAGAAATAAATCGATAAATATTATCTTGAATCAATCCACGACCCAGTGTATACGTATCTCAGTATTGATCACAACTCAAACTATATATATTTTGGAATCAATCTCAACCCTGTATAGCTAACTCCAACATTCACATATAAAGTGTTTATGGTTGTTCCGAAATATATATAGATGTGTCGACATGATAGGTCGAAACATTGTATACGTGTCTATGGTATCTCAAGATTACATAATATACAATACAAGTTGATTAAGTTATGGTTGGAATAGATTTGTTACCAATTTTCACGTAGCTAAAATGAGAAAAATTATCCAATCTTGTTTTACCCATAACTTCTTCATTTTAAATCCGTTTTGAGTGAATCAAATTGATATGGTTTCATATTGAACTCTATTTTATGAATCTAAACAGAAAAAGTATAGGTTTATAGTCTAAAAAATAAGTTACAAGTCATTTTTGTAAAGGTAGTCATTTCAGTCGAAAGAACGACGTCTAGATGACCATTTTAGAAAACATACTTCCACTTTGAGTTTAACCATAATTTTTGGATATAGTTTCATGTTCATAATAAAAATCATTTTCTCAGAATAACAACTTTTAAATCAAAGTTTATCATAGTTTTTAATTAACTAACCCAAAACAGCCCGCGGTGTTACTACGACGGTGTAAATCCGGTTTTACGGTGTTTTTCGTGTGTCCAGGTTTTAAATCATTAAGTTAGCATATCATATAGATATATAACATGTGTTTAGTTGATTTTAAAAGTCAAGTTAGAAGGATTAACTTTTGTTTGCGAACAAGTTTAGAATTAACTAAACTATGTTCTAGTGATTACAAGTTTAAACCTTCGAATAAGCTAGCTTTATATGTATGAATCGAATGATATTATGAACATCATTACTACCTTAAGTTCCTTGGATAAACCTACTGGAAAAGAGAAAAATGGATCTAGCTTCAACGGATCCTTTGATGGCTCGAAGTTCTTGAAGCAGAATCATGACACGAAAACAAGTTCAAGTAAGATCATCACTTGAAATAAGATTGTTATAGTTATAGAAATTGAGCCAAAGTTTGAATATGATTATTACCTTGTATTAGAATGATAACCTACTGTAAGAAACAAAGATTTCTTGAGGTTGGATGATCACCTTACAAGATTGGAAGTGAGCTAGCAAACTTGAAAGTATTCTTGATTTTATGTAACTAGAACTTGTAGAATTTATGAAGAACACATAGAACTTGAAGATAGAACTTGAGAGAGATCAATTAGATGAAGAAAATTGAAGAATGAAAGTATTTGTAGGTGTTTTTGGTCGTTGGTGTATGGATTAGATATAAAGGATATGTAATTTTGTTTTCATGTAAATAAGTCATGAATGATTACTCATATTTTTGTAATTTTATGAGATATTTCATGCTAGTTGCCAAATGATGGTTCCCACATGTGTTAGGTGACTCACATGGGCTGCTAAGAGCTGATCATTAGAGTATATATACCAATAGTACATACATCTAAAAGATGTGTATTGTACGAGTACGAATACGGGTGCATACGAGTAGAATTGTTGATGAAACTGAACGAGGATGTAATTGTAAGTATTTTTGTTAAGTAGAAGTATTTTGATAAGTGTATTGAAGACTTTCAAAAGTGTATAAATACATATTAAAACACTACATGTATATACATTTTAACTGAGTCGTTAAGTCATCGTTAGTCGTTACATGTAAGTGTTGTTTTGAAACCTTTAGGTTAACGATCTTGTTAAATGTTGTTAACCCAATGTTTATAATATCAAATGAGATTTTAAATTATTATATTATCTTGATATTATCATGTATGAATATCTCTTAATATGATATATATACATTAAATGTCATTAAGTTAGTAGTCTTGTTTTTACATATGTAGTTCATTGTTAATATCCTTAATGATATGTTTACTTATCATAGTATCATGTTAACTATATATATATATCCATATATATGTCATCATATAGTTTTTACAAGTTTTAACGTTCGTGAATCACCGATCAACTTGGGTGGTCAATTGTATATGAAACATATTTCAATTAATCAAGTCTTAACAAGTTTGATTGCTTAACATGTTGGAAACATTTAATCATGTAAATATCAATCTCAATTAATATATATAAACATGGAAAAATTTGGGTCACTACAATTACAGGGGCTGTTGGACATTACGAAACCCTCATCCTTTTGACAACATTACAACATGCTGCCTAGCCAATGATCATAACAGTTATTTTCCACAAGACCAAGGATGGGAAGTCATTTTAGTAAAACCAGAATGCATGACTTGTTTCTGGACTTATGAATTGCGTGTTATTATTGCCTTTGCTGAACGACTTACGTATTAACTAGATTTATCTTCAAAACTGTCTTGTATCAAAGTGTACTATATTTCATGTTATATGTAATATAGCAAAATTGTAAGTTTGAAGAATATTTGAATGTGATATATTATTATAATCAGTTTTTCATATGGAATTGTAGTAGTTGAATTGTATATTAGCTACTAAGTATGAACTTAACGGGTAGGTAGTACCCGAATTTAAACTTATAAAACGCTAATATGAAGAAAAAGCTTTTATAAATGAGTTCATATTATGCTACGAAATACTATTGACTACTCTTAATATTCTGTATGATTAACTCGATTCAGTTGGCTATTTTGAAGGAAATGGCACTGACTACTCGACACATCATGAATATGAGCGAAGAGGAATTTCATACCTTTCTTGCTGCAAACATAGCCATAGTACAGGCTACGCTACATACTAACAATAACTCTGAATCTAGCAATGCAACTAACGGCGCAAGAAATCGTGTAAGATGCTCCTACAAAGAATTCACTGCCTGCAAACCTTTAGAATTTGATGGAATCGAAGGACCAATTGGATTTAAACGGTGGACCGAGAAAGTCGAATCGGTGTTTGCCATAAGTAAGTGTACTGAAGAGGACAAAGTTAAGTACGCTACGCATACCTTCACAGGTACTGCGTTAATGTGGTGGAACACCTATCTTGAACAGGTAGGACAAAATGCTGCTTACGCACTACCGCGGTCGGCATTCAAGCAATTGATGAACGAGAAGTACCGTCCTAGAAATGAAGTCAATAAGCTCAAGGTAGAGCTTAGAGAGTTACGAACATAAGGGTTCGACAATAACACATATGAACGTCGATTCACAGAGTTGTGCCTATTGTGTCCGGGAACGTTCGAAGATGAAGAAGAGAAGATCGACGCATTTATAAAAGGGTTATAGTAAGGATTCAAGAAGATGTGAGTTCACACGAGCCCGCTTCCATACAAAAGGAAAGTCGAATGGATCATAAACTCATAAATCAGATTGAGGGAAGAATTAAAGAGCAGGCGGCCGAAGAAGCCAACACGAAACAACTCAAAAGGAAGTGGGAGGAAAACGGTGACAAGAGTCACCAGTACAACAACAATAACAATTACAACCACAATCGCAACAACTATCCCAACAACCGCAACAACAATCGCCACAATAACCGCAATCCTAACAATAACAACAACAAACGTCCCAACAACAACAAAAACTACAACAACCATTTCAACAACAATAACAATCCCAACAACAACCTCAATAACAGCAATGGCAACAACAACCAAAATCAGCCATGTCATAGGTGTGAAGAAAATCACCCGGGGTTTTGCACGACATTTTTCAACAGGTGTAAAAGAAATGGTCATAGCGCGACAAAGTGTGAGGTCTACAGACCAAATTTTAACAGAACTGAAGGAACAAATAGTGTCGAAACAAGTAATGCCAGAATGAATAGTGTCGGAGCAAGTAATACCAACGTTGTATGTTATAAATGTGGAAAACCGGACCACATTATTAGAAATTTCCCGAATCAGGGGAATACTAATGGGCAGGGCCGTGGAAGAGTTTTCAATATTAATGCGGCAGAAGCACAGGAAGACCCGGAGATTGTTACGGGTACGTTTCTTATTGACGATAAATCTGCTTATGTTTTATTTGATTCGGGTGCGGATAGAAGCTATATGAGTAGAGATTTTTGTGCTAAATTAAATTTCCCATTGATGCCTTTGGATAATAAATTTTTACTCGAATTAGCAAACGGTAAATTAATTTTAGCAGATAATATATGTCGGGATAGAGAAATTAAACTGGGGGATGAAACGTTTAAGATTGATTTAAAACCAGTCGAGTTAGGGAGTTTTGATCTAATAATGGGCTGGACTGGTTGAAAAAGGTGAGAGCAGAGGTCGTTTGTTACAAAAATGCGATTCGCATTATGCGTAAAAAAGGAAAACCATTAATGGTGTACGGAGAAAAGAACAACGCGAAATTAAATCTTATTAGTAGTTTGAAGGCGTAAAAACTAATAAGAAAAGGTTGTTACGTCATTCTAGCACATATCGAGGAAGTTAAACCTGAAGAGAAGAACATCAGTGATGTTCCCGTCGCAAAAGAATTTCCCGATGTATTTCCGAAAGAATTACCGGGATTACCCCCACATCGATCCGTTGAATTTCAAATAGACCTTGTATCAGGAGCTGCACCAATAGCTTGTGCTCCATACAGACTCGCACTCAGCGAAATGAAAGAATTACAAAGTCAGTTACAGTAACTTTTAGAGCGTGGTTTCATTCGACCAAGCACATCACCGTGGGGAGCTCCTGTTTTGTTTGTCAAGAAGAAGGATGGTACATTTAGGTTATCTATCGACTACCGAGAGTTGAACAAACTTACCATCAAGAACCGCTACCCACTACCTAGAATCGACGACTTATTTATTCAACTAAAAGGCTCGTCGGTTTATTCGAAGATTGATATACGTTCTGGATATCATCAAATGCGGGTGAAAGAGGATGATATTCCAAAGACTGCTTTTATGACACGTTACGGTCATTACGAGTTTATGGTTATGTCATTTGGGTTGACTAATGCACCAGCTGTGTTCATGGACCTCATGAACCGAGTGTGTGGACCATACCTTGACAAGTTTGTCATTGTTTTCATCGATGACATACTTATTTACTCAAAGAATGACTAAGAGCACGAAGAACATTTGAGAAAAGTGCTAGAGTTGTTAAGGAAAGAAAAACTGTACGCCAAGTTTTCAAAGTGTGCATTTTGGTTGGAAGAAGTTCAGTTCCTCGGTCATATAGTGAACAAAGAAGGTATTCAGGTGGATCCCACAAAGATTGAAACCGTTGAAAAGTGGGAAACCCCGAAAACTCAAAAGCATATACTCCAATTTTAGGACTAGCTGGTTACTACAGAAGGTTCATCCAAGATTTTTCCAGAATAGCAAAACCCTTGACTGCATTAACGCATAAAGGGAGGAAATTTGAATGGAAGGATGAACAAGAGAAAGCGTTTCAATTGTTAAAGAAAAAGTTAACTACGGCACGTATATTGTCATTACCTGAAGGGAATGATGATTTTGTGATATATTGTGATGCCTCAAAGCAAGGTCTCGGTTGTGTATTAATGCAACGAACGAAGGTAATTGCTTATGCATCTAGACAATTGAAGATACATGAGCAGAATTATACAACGCATGATTTGGAATTAGGAGCGGTTGTTTTTGCATTAAAGACCTGGAGGCACTACTTATATGGGGTTAAAAGTATTATATATACTGACCACAAAAGTCTTCAACACATATTTAATCAGAAACAACTGAACATGAGGCAGCACAGATGGATTGAATTGTTGAATGATTACGACTTTGAGATTCGTTACAACCCGGGGAAGGAAAATGTGGTAGCCGACGCCTTGAGCAGAAAGGACAGAGAACCCATTCGAGTAAAAGCTATGAATATAATGATTCACAATAACCTTACTACTCAAATAAAGGAGGTGCAACAAGGAGTTTTAAAAGAAGGAAATTTTAAGGATGAAATACCCAAAGGATCGGAGAAGCATCTTAATAATCGGGAAGACGAAACCCGGTATAGGGCTGAAAGAATTTGGGTACCAAAATTTGGAGATATGAGAGAAATGGTACTTAAAGAAGATCATAAAACCAGATACTCAATACATCTTGGAACGGGGAAGATGTACAAGGATCTCAAGAAACATTTTTGGTGGTCGGGTATGAAAGTCAATGTTGCTAAATACGTAGGAGAATGTTTGACGTGTTCTAAGGTCAAAGCTGAGCATCAGTGTAACGACTTGGATTTTTCCGATCGTTTTATACATATAATATTAATATTTACATAAATTAAACATTACCAACATAATAAGCAATCTAAATTGTTGAGACTTATGTTTTCGAAAAGAGTTTTACACAACGTTTGACAGTCCAATTTGACTGATGATATCACGAACTATATAACATACGATAATTATACGTTTGTGTATATATATGTATTTATATATATTTAACATGATCTAAGAGTGGTTTAACATATCATTGTGTACTAATAACAATGAGTTATAAGTATACTTTGAGACTACTAACTTAAGTTTTCAAAACGGTAACTATACATAACGTTCTTTGACATATATACCTATAATCTATGATGCTTATACAAGTATCGTAGAAATACATATTTAATTACTTTAAAGGACTTAAATACATAAAACAATATAAGTATATTCACAAAAGATAGTTATATTTGAATTCTCATTCCGTTTTCTCAAGATTTTTACACGTATACCTAGGGTATATCTAACCGTATTGTACGCAGCTCCTAGATGTATTTACTATTGGTATATAAACCTTTAATCATTCATTCTTAGAAGCCATATTAGAGTCAAAAACATGTGGAACCATTATTTATCAACTTGTATGACTAATGAGCTAAAAAACAAACTTAAGGATTTTTTTTATATAACAAGTAAATTCGTTTTTATGATTTCACCCCATTTTTTCATTCCATTTTCTCATACTTACACTCCAAATTCTCTCTCAAAATACTCCTAACATCATACTTGATCATCTCCAAGTATTTTCACCATCTTTTAGCTTCATAATCAAGGTAAAACTATGTTTAAACTTTGATTCAATTCATATAAGTTATTTATCTTAAATCAAGATATAAACTTACTTACAACCTTTGTTTCTTTTCATGATTTCACTTCTTAATCTTCCAAGTCATCAAGAACAAGTTCATATCTTGTTTATTCAGTAACTTTCTTCATCATACTTGAGGTATAACCTTGGTTCATCATCTTGTTCAATTCATATATGACTATCTTACTACGAATATATATAACAACAAGAACATAGTTTGAATGATTTCAAACTTGTTCACAAACTAAATAGATCCTTCTAACTTGACTTTTAAAACACTTCAAGACCTGTAATATATCATAATGATATGCTAACTTAACAAGATACAACTTGATTTTACAAAGAACACCTTAAAACTGAATCTACATCGTTGGAGTGCAACCGGGGGCTGTTTTGGGTTGGATAATTAAAAACCATCTTAAACTTCGAATTGGAAGTTTATATTCTGGAAAAATGATATTTCTTATGAATATGTTAATATATAAAAATCTCATGGTGTAACTCAAAGTGTAAGTATTTTTGTAAAAATGATCATCTAGATGTTGTTTTTACAACGAAAATGATCACTTTCATAAGATTCACCAAAGTTTGACCTATAACCTGTGATTTCGAATAACTAAGGTATTTACAGTTCATATTCATAAATAATGACTCGATCCAAGGAAGTGGCAAGTTGAACCAACAAAAATGGAGTTATATTGAAGAAACTACGGCTAAAACAAAATTGGGTATCCGAAGCTAGTTTAGCTACGAAATTAATTGGAGTAAAACTAAACTAATCATATCTTTGCTAATTAATATGATATTTTATATATATTTATTTATGATTTGATTTTATATATTTCAGGACCACCCGTAAACAACATGAGAAGATTAATTATAAGACCTCATGATTGTGCACAACACGTCATTTGACAACACGATACTTTATGTACGCAACACGTCATTTGAAAACATGGTACCATGGGTCGAGATTAATTCTGATCAATACGAATACGATGGGGTCTTTATTTATTTTATTGAGTAACTAATTGTGGACCACTAACATCGGACTGCTAACTACGGACTAATAGATATTAAAAGTATTATAAGTATATATGTAACGATTATTTGAAAAGAAAATATGTTAATATATTATATATATGGTTAGGTTCGTGATATCTATCAGAGACCAAGTCGTGTTAAATATCTTCAAGGCAAAAGTGAGTATATAGTCCCACTTTTAAACTCTAAATATTTCGGGATGAGAATACATGCATTTTATGATTTACATTATGGACACAAGTGATAAAAATATATATTCTACGTTGAGTTGTACCACTGGCATACTTCCCTGTAACTTGGTAACTACTATTTACATGCGGTATTGTAAACGTGAATCCTGTTGATAGATCTATCGGGCCTGACAATCCCAACCGGACTGGATGACCAGTATTCAACGGTTGCACAGTACTTCATTTCGGTAACTATACTTGGTACGGTGTAGTGAGATTTCATAATAAAGGGAATATGCGACGTTGATTAAATGTTAAGTATGGTTATCAAGTGCTCAACCACTTAGAATATTTTTATTAAAACATTTGTGTATATGAAATCTTGTGGTCTATATTTATAACGCTGCTAGCATTAAACCTATATCTCACCAACTTTATGTTGACGTTTTAAGCATGTTTATTCTCAGGTGATAATTAAAAGCTTCCGCTGCATTATGCCGAATTTAAGCAAGATTTGGAGTATGCATATTTGTGTCAAAAATAAAACTGCATATCGGAAGATTTGTAATGTGAAATATGTTGGAAATCGTATTGTTATTATCAAATGTAAAGTTTGTAAAACTAAGATTATCGCTAAACGATAATCATTATTATGCTATTTGAACCTTTGATTATAATAAAGGTTATGGTTTGTATTATAAAAACGTATGCAGATTTTGAAAAATGTCACATATAGAGGTCAATACCTCGCAATGACACAAATGAGTACATGACGTTTATATTCGATATGAACGGGACGCTTCAGGTGGTATCAGAGCATTGGTCTTAGAGAACCAGCAAATTTGCATTAGTGTGTCTTATCGAGTTTGTTAGGATGCATTAGTGAGTCTGGACTTTGACCATGTTTGATTTCGAAAACTATTGCTTATCCTTGTTGGTTAAAAATTAATATGTAAATAATATGTGGTACTAACGTGCTAGTTGTTATGTGATAGATGTCTGGCTTAGAACTTGTTATCACATTCAGCGACTCCGAACCAGAATCCTCAGATAGTGTTCCAGTCATTAACCTATCTGATGATGAAAACGACACCTTTGGGGAAGACTCACAATTTCTGGATGAATCAATTGAAGAGGAACCAGAAAGTGATCCTGAGGAGGAAGAAATACAGGAAATTACGAAAGACAAGTTCGAACGGGGAAAGAAACGAAAGGCTACTGAATTGGAAAATTCAAATCCTGAGTTTAGTGAGGATGTTGTGGAACCAACTCCACCAGACACTTCTACCCATATTCCCGCTATTCCTATTAGTTCTATCCCGACATCCAGTTCTTCGGACCCTCAGCCAAAACGTAGGGAGACAGCCAGGATAAGCTTTAACCGATTTCTTTGAACACAAACATTTTGGGTTAAATGATGCGCTGTTGTTTTAAACCATGGGATCGTATAACGTTTTGTATAATATTACTAGTGTAGTTTGCTTAATGTTTGATGTAAGATAAGCATATGTAAAATAGTGAAGTGTGAAATGAAATAATTTTCCATGGTGGAGTATTATTTGGATGGTAGTAATTGATTTCCGTACTAAGCTATTAAGTATGAACTTTAACGGGTAGGTACTACCCTAGATATAATTATAAAACGCTAATAAGAAGAAAAGGCTTTTATAATAATAACTGGTTCATATTATTAATAAGCTACGATGTACTGTAAATACACACTACTTCTATAATATTCCATGTGAATAATTATTTTTTTCATTCTTATTGAAGAATATGGCACGAATGAACCGAATGACGGAACAAGAAATCGAGGAACTCATCAATCAGCGAGTGAACGACAGAATGTTATGGATTGAGGCTGCAAGAGGTGCTGCAGTTAACCCAAATCCTCGTGTGGGATGCACCTATAAAACTTTTCAATGTTGCAAGCCCTCATCATTCAGTGGAACAGAAGGACCGATCGGTTTAACCCGGTGGATCGAAAAGATTGAGTCTGTGTGTAAAATCAGAGGTTGTATTGAGAAGGACATGACCAAGTATGCATTGTGCACCTTACAAGATAGTGCACTCACGTGGTGGAAAAACTATGTGAAGGCCGTGGGAGGAGATGTAGCTTATGATACTCCATGGGAAGAATTCAAAACAATGCTAATCAACGAGTATTGTCCAAGGAACGAGGTTAGAAAGTTGGAAGCTGAATTACGAAGCCTGAAAGTTGTTGGTACTGAACTCACCAACTACAATCAGCGATTCATGGAATTAGCTTTGCTATGTCCCAAATTGGTACCAATCGAAGAACGGAAGATAGAACTGTACAAAGATGGTTTGCCTAAAAATGTCAAGGCAAATGTTACAGCATCAAAAACCAAGACTATTCATGAAGCCATCACTATGGCAAACGAGTTAATGGACCAGGTTATTCTGGATAAGAACACCGATGTCAAGACATCGGAAAACAAAAGAAAGTGGGAAGGTAATCAACAATCTAACAAGAAACAAGAAACCACGCAAGGCGCTGGTAGTGGTTCAAGCTCAGGTTACAAGGGACGAAATCCTTTATGTAACAGATGCCATAAACATCACTCTGGTTATTGTAATTTGGTATGCAACAATTGTAATCGAAGGGGTCATTTTACTGAAGATTGTAGGGTTCCCGTTACAATTACAAATGACACCAAGACTCCTGCCACCAATGCAAATAGAACTGCCTTGGCCACTGTTACTTGTTATGGGTGTGGGAAAAAGGGTCATTATAAGAGCCAGTGCCCGAATCCAGAGAAGAATAACGGACCTGCACGTGGAAGAGCATTTATTATTAATGCTAGAGAGGTGTGTGAAGACCCGGAGCTTGTTACGGGTACGTTTACCATTAATAACTTATCAGCATCTATTATATTTGATACTGGTGCTGATAGAAGTTATATGTGTAGAGACTTTTACGCTAAATTGAATTGTTCATCATTACCTCTAGATGCTAAGTACATGATTGAGTTAGCTAATGGTAACCTAATTAAAGCCGATAAAATTTATCGTGATTGTAAAATAAATTTAGCCGGAGAAACGTTTAAAATTGATTTGATACCCGTAGAATTAGGAAGTTTTGATGTAATAGTCGGCATGGACTGGATGTCCAAAATAGAAGCTGAAGTTGTGTGTGCCAAGAAGGTAATTCGCATTCCTCGTAAGGATAAAACGCCGGTAATGATTTATGGAGAGAAGGGTAACTCAAAGTTAAAACTCATTAGCTGTTTGAAAGCTCAAAAGTGCTTGAAGAAAGGGTGCTATGCTATCCTAGCACATGTTAATAAAGTCGAAACGAAAGAAAAAGAGAAATGCACCAACGACGTGCCTGTGGCAAGAGATTTTCCTGAAGTCTTTCCGGAAGAGTTGCCGGGATTACCTCCATTTAGATCAGTAGAATTTCAAATAGATCTAGTACCAGGAGCTGCACCAGTGGCTCGTGCTCCATACAGACTTGCACCATCTGAGATGAAAGAGTTATAAAGCCAGTTACAAGAATTATTGGACCGTGGTTTCATTCGACCGAGTACTTCACCGTGGGGAGCTCCGATTTTATTCGTCAAGAAGAAAGATGGATCCTTCTGAATGTGTATAGATTACCCTGAATTAAATAAGTTAACTATCAAGAATCAGTATCCACTACCGAGAATTGACGACTTATTTGATCAACTGCAAGGATCATGTGTTTATTCGAAAATTGACCTAAGATCGGGCTATCATCAACTACGCGTCAAAGAAGAAGATATTCTGAAAACTGCTTTCCGGACACGCTACGGTCATTACGAATTTTTGGTCATGCCGTTTGGATTGACGAATGCGCCAGATGTATTCACGGACCTCCTGAATCGAGTTTGTAGTCAGTATTTAGATAAGTTTGTTATCGTTTTCATTGATGATATTCTCATATATTCCAAAAATGAGCAAGAGCATGAGCAGCATTTAAGGTTGGTATTAGAATTGTTAAGAAAAGAACAGTTATACGCCAAATTTTCTAAGTGTTCATTTTGGTTGAAAGAAGTGCAATTTCTTGGTCACGTTGTTAGTAGCAAAGGAATTCAGGTTGATCCAGCTAAAATTGAGGCCATTGAAAAATGGGAGACTCCTAAGACACCAACACAAATACGTCAATTTTTGGGTTTAGCCGGTTATTATAGAAGGTTTATTCAAGATTTTTCCAGAATAGCTAAACCATTAACAGCGTTAATGCAAAAAGGGAAGAAGTATGAATGGACTTCTGAGCAGGAGAGAGCATTTCAATTACTGAAGAAGAAGTTGACTACAGCGCCTATTTTATCATTACCCGAAGGGAACGATGATTTTGAGATATATTGTGATGCTTCCCGACAAGGTTTTGGTTGCATCCTTATGCAACGAAAGAAAGTTATTGCGTACGCATCCCGACAATTGAAGATTCACTAGCAAAATTATACGACGCATGATCTAGAACTGGGAGCAGTAGTGTTTGCATTAAAGATATGGATACACTACTTATATGGGGTTAAATGCACTGTGTTTACCGATCATAAAAGCCTTCAACATATTTTCGATCAAAAACAGCTGAACATGAGGCAACGTAGGTGGGTCGAATTGATAAACGACTATGATTGTGAGATTCGTTATCATCCCGGGAAAGCGAATGTAGTGGCTGACGCTCTAAGCAGAAAGGAACGAGAGCCAATTCGAGTACGAGGGATGAACATAAAAATTCGCATGAATCTCAACTCACAAATCAAAGAGGCTCAATGAGAAGCTCTTACTAAGGAAAACATAGAAAATGAAATAATGAAGAAGTATGAGAAGCAACTCGTTATACAGGAAGACGGAATTCGATGTTTTGTAAAACGTATTTTGGTACCAAAGTTGGGTGGATTAAGGAAGTTGATATTGAACGAGGCACATAAGACAAGATACTCGATACATCCTGGAGTTGGAAAGATGTATCAAGATCTTAAGACGCATTATTGGTGGCCTAATTTAAAGACAGACGTTGCAACATATGTCGGGGAATGTTTAAGTTGTTCCAAAGTTAAAGCAGAACACTAGAAGCCGTCAAGGTTACTTCAACAACCAGAAATCCTAGAATGGAAATGGGACGGTATTACCATGGATTTTATCACAAAGTTACCCAGGACTGCATGGGGTTATGACACCATTTGGGTAATAGTTGATCGTCTCACCAAATCTGCACATTTCTTGCCTATAAAGGAAACAGATAAAATGGAGAAACTATTACGATTATACATAAAGGAAATTGTTTCAAGTCATGGAATACCTATTTCCATTATATCCGATCGTGATAGTAGATTTACATCAAAGTTCTGGCAATCACTACAGGAGGCCCTAGGAACTCGTTTGGATATGAGCACTGCATATCTCCGCAAACTGACGGGCAGAGTGAAAGAACAATTCAGACTCTTGAAGACATGCTCAGGGCATGTGTGATCGATTTTGGAAACAGATGGGATAAATATCTACCATTAGCAGAATTCTCATATAATAATAGTTATCATGCGAGCATTAAAGCTGCACCATTTGAAGCACTGTATGGAAGGAAGTGTAGATCCCCTATCTGTTGGAATGAAGTATGAGATCGACGTTTAACTGGTCCCGAGATCATACACGAAACTACTGAGAAGATAGTACAAATCAAGGAGAGATTGAAAACAGCCCGTAGTCGCCAAAAGAGCTACGCCGATGTTCGAAGGAAACCATTAGAGTTTCAGATCGGTGACATGGTTATGCTAAAGCTGTCACCTAGGAAAGGTGTAATACGTTTCGGCAAAAGGGGTAAACTGAACCCAAGGTATGTAGGCCCGTTCAAGATCATCGAAAGCATTGGACCGGTAGCTTATCGACTCGAGTTACCACAACAACTCGCCGGAGTACATAATACGTTTCACGTTTCAAACCTTAAGAAGTGTCTTACAAAGGAAGACCTCACCATTCCTCTTGAAGAAATCCAAGTCGACGAGAAACTACAATTCATAGAAGAACCAGTCGAAATCATGGACCGTGAAGTTAAACAGCTCAAGCAGAGCAACATACCAATCGTTAAGGTTCGTTGGAATGCTCGAAGGGGTCCCAAGTTTACCTGGGAACGAGAGGATCAGATGAAACAATAGTACCCACATTTGTTTCCTGAGAACGCAAAATAGGTACAACTTTAAAATTTCGGGACGAAATTTATTTAACGGGTAGATACTGTAACGACCCGGATTTTTCCGATTGTTTTATACATATAAGATTAATATTTACATAAATTAAACATTACCAACATAATAAGCAATCTAAATTGTTGAGACTTATGTTTTTGAAAAGAGTTTTACACAATGTTTGACCGTCCAATTTGACTGATGATATCACGAACTATATAACATACGATAATTATACGTTTGTGTGTATATATGTATTTATATATATTTAACATGATCTAGGATGGTTTAACATATCATTGTGTACTAATAATAATGAGTTATAAGTATACTTTGAGACTACTAACTTATGTTTTCAAAACGGTAACTATACGTAACGTTCTTTGACATATATACCTATAACCTATGATGCTTATACAAGTATCGTATAAATACGTATTTAATTACTTTAAAGGAGTTAAATACATAAAACAATATAAGTATATTCACAAAAGATAGTTATATTTTGAATTCTCGTTTCGTTTTCTCAAGATTTTTACACGTATACCTAGGGTATATGTAACCGTATTGTACGCAACTTCTAGATGTATTTACTATTGGTATATACACATTTAATCATTCATTCTTAGCAGACATCTTAGAGTCAAAAACATGTGGAACCATTATTTATCAACTTGTATGACTAATGAGCTAAAAAACAAACTTAAGGATTTTTTTTTTCTATATAACAAGTAAATTCGTTTTTATGATTTCACCCCATTTTTCCATTCCATTTTCTCATACTTACACTCCAAATTCTCTCTCAAAATACTCCTAACATCATACTTGATCATCTCCAAGCATTTTCACCATCTTTTAGCTTCATAATCAAGGTAAAACTATGTTTAAACTTTGATTCAATTCATATAAGTTATTTATCTTAAATCAAGATATAAACTTACTTACAACCTTTGTTTCTTTTCATGATTTCACTTCTTAATCTTCCAAGTCATCAAGAACAAGTTCATATCTTATTTATTCAGTAACTTTCTTCATCATACTTGAGGTATAACCTTGGTTCATCATCTTGTTCAATTCATATATGACTATCTTACTACGAATATATATAACAACAAGAACATAGTTTGAATGATTTCAAACTTGTTCACAAACTAAATAGATCCTTCTAAATTGACTTTTAAAACACTTAAATACCTGTAATATATCATAATGATATGCTAACTTAACAAGATACAACTTGATTTTACAAAGAACACCTTAAAACTGAATCTACATCGTTGGAGTGCAACCGGGGGCTGTTTTGGGTTGGATAATTAAAAACTATCTTAAACTTTGAATTGGAAGTTTATATTTTGGAAAAATGATATTTCTTATGAATAGATTAATATATAAAATCTCATGGTTTTACTCAAAGTGTAAGTATTTTTGTAAAAATGATCATCTAGATGTTGTTTTTACAACGGAAATGATCACTTTCATAAGATTCACCAAAGTTTGACCTATAACCTGTGATTTTGAATGCAAACTAAGGTATTTACAGTTCATATTCATAAATAGTGACTCGATCCAAGGAAGTGGCAAGTTGAACCAACAAAAATGGAGTTATATTGAAGAAACTACAGCTAAAACAAAATTGGGTATCCGAAGCTAGTTTAGCTACGAAATTAATTGGAGTAAAACTAAACTAATCATATCTTTGCTAATTAATATGATATTTTATATATATTTACTTATGATTTGATTTTATATATTTCAGGAACACCCGTAAACAACACGAGAAGATTAATTATAAGACCTCATGATTGTACGCAACACGTCATTTGACAACATGGTACCATGGGTCGAGATTAATTCTGATCAATACGAATACGATGGGGTCTTTATTTATTTTATTGAGCAACTAATTGTGGACCACTAACATCGGACTGCTAACTACGAACTAATAGATATTAAAAGTATTATAAGTATATATGTAACGATTATTTGGAAAGAAAATATGTTAATATATTATATATATGGTTAGGTTCATGATATCTATCGAAGACCAAGTCGTGTTAAATATCTTCAAGGCAAAAGTGAGTATATAGTCCCACTTTTAAACTCTAAATATTTTCAGATGAGAATACATGCATTTTATGATTTACGTTATGGACACAAGTGATAAAAAATATATATTCTACGTTGAGTTGTACCACTGGTATACTTCCCTGTAACTTGGTAACTACTATTTGCATGCGGTATTGTAAACGCGAATCATGTTGATAGATCTATCAGGCCTGACAACCCCAACCGGACTGGACGACCAGTATTCAATGGTTGCACAGTACTTCGTTTCGGTAACTATACTTGGTACGGTGTAGTGAGATTTCATAATAAAGGGAATATGCGACGTTGATTAAATGTTAAGTATGGTTATCAAGTGCTCAACCACTTAGAATATTTTTATTAAAACGTTTGTGTATATGAAATCTTGTGGTCTATATTTATAACGCTGCTAGCATTAAACCTATATCTCACCAACTTTATGTTGACGTTTTAAGCATGTTTATTCTCAGGTGATAATTAAAAGCTTCCGCTGCATTATGCCGAATTTAAGCAAGATTTGAAGTATGCATATTTTTGTCAAAAATAAAACTGTATATCGGAAGATTTGTAATGTGAAATATGTTGGAAATCGTATTGTTATTATCAAATGTAAAGTTTGTAAAACTAAGATTATCGCTAAACGATAATCATTATTATGCTGTTTGAACCTTTGATTATAATAAAGGTTATGGTTTGTATTATAAAAACGTATGCAGATTTTGAAAAATGTCACATATAGAGGTCAATACCTCGCAATGACACCAATGAGTACGTGACGTTTATATTCGATATGAACTGGATGCTTCAATCAGAAACCAGCAGGTCTACTTCAACAACCCAAAATCCCGGAATGGAAATGGAAAAACATTACCATGGATTTCATCACTAAATTGCCAAGGACTGCAAGTGGTTTTGATACTATTTGGTTAATAGTTGATCGTCTCACCAAATCAGCAGACAATAAGAGAAGATGACAATATGGAGAAGTTAGCACGACTGTATTTGAAGGAAGTCATCTCCAGACATGGAATACCAATCTCTATTATCTCTGATAGGGATGACAGATTTATTTCAAGATTTTGGCAGACATTACAGCAAGCATTAGGAACTCGTCTAGATATGTGTACTGCCTATCATCCACAAAATAATGAACAGAGTGAATGGACGATACAAATGCTTGAAGACATGCTACGAGCATGTCTTATTGATTTCGGAAACAGTTGGGATCGACACCTACCGTTAGCAGAATTTTTCTACAACAACAGCTACCAT
This sequence comes from Rutidosis leptorrhynchoides, assembly GCF_046630445.1. NCBI lineage: Eukaryota > Viridiplantae > Streptophyta > Magnoliopsida > Asterales > Asteraceae > Rutidosis > Rutidosis leptorrhynchoides. Next base: position 169,627,217 of record NC_092342.1, on the reverse strand, counting down.
TCAAGCATTGAGATGGCGCCATTTGAAGCACTTTATGGTAGAAAGTACAGGTTGTCGATTTGTTGGAGTGAAGTGGGGGATAGACAGATTACGGGTCCGGAGATAATACAAGAAACTACCGAGAAGATCATCCAAATTCAACAACGGTTGAAAACCGTCCAAAGTCGACAAAAGAGCTACGCTGACATTAAAAGAAAAGATATAGAATTTGAAATTGGAGATATGGTCATGCTTAAAGTTGCACCTTGGAAAGGTGTTGTTCGATTTGGTAAATGAGGGAAATTAAATCCAAGGTATATTGGACCATTCAAGATTATTGATCGTGTCGGACCATTAGCTTACCGATTTGAGTTACCTCAACAACTCGCGACTGTACATAACACTTTCCACGTCTCGAATTTGAAGAAATGTTTTACTAAAGAAGATCTCACTATTCTCTTAGACAAAATTCAAATCAACGAAAAACTTCAATTCATCGAAGAACCCGTCGAAATAATGGATCGTGAGGTTAAAAGACATAAGCAAAACAAGATACCAATTGTTAAGATTCGATGGAATGCTCGTAGAGGACCTGAGTTCACCTAGGAACGAGAAGATCAGATGAAGAAGAAAAACCCGCACTTATTTCCAGAAGATACGTCAACACCTCCAACTGCTTAAAATTTCGGGACGAAATTTATTTAACGGGTAGGTACTGTAGTGACCCGAACTTTTCCATGTTTATATATATTAAAGGAAATCAATATTTACATGATTAAGTATTTCCAACATGTTAAGCAATCAAACTTGTTAATACTTGATTAATTGAAATAGGTTTCATATAGACAATTGACCACCCAAGTTGACCGGTGATTCACGAATGTTAAAACTTGTAAAAACTATATGATGTCATATATATGGATATATATATATATATATATATATATATATATATATATATATATATATATATATATATATATATATATATATATAGTTAACATGATATTATGATAAGTAAACATATCATTAAATATATTAACAATGAACTACATATGTAAAAACAAGACTACTAACTTAAGGATTTCGAAACGAGACATATATGTAACGATTATCGTTGTAACGACATTTAAATGTATATATATCATATTAAGATATATTAATACATCATATTATCAAGATAATATAATAATTTAACATCTCATTAGATATAATAAATAATGGGTTAACAACATTTAACAAGATCGTTAACTTAAAGGCTTCAAAACAACAATTACATGTAACGACTAACGATGACTTAACGACTCAGTTAAAATATATATACATGTAGTGTTTTAATATGTATTCATACACTTTTGAAAGACTTCAAGACACTTCTCAAAATACTTCTATTTAACAAAAATGCTTAAAATTACATCCTCATTCATTTTCATCAACAATTCTACTCGTATGCACTCGTATTCGTACTCGTATAATACCCAGCTTCTAAATGTATGTACTATTGGTATATACACTCCAATGATCAGCTCTTAGCAGCCCATGTGAGTCACCTAACCATGTGGAAACCATCATTTGGCAACTAGCATGAATGATTACACAAAATTACAAACTAATGTGACTTTATATAGAGTACCTACATCACATTTTCAATCATCACCATAAACACTTTCATTTTTCAATTTTTATGCATCAAACTAAACTCTCTCAAGTGTTCTTCCATTGTTCTAAGTGTTCTTCATCATCTTCATCAAAATCTAGCTCAATCTAGTTCATAAATCCATACATAAATCAAGTTACAGAACAACTACTCAAGAACACACCAACAACACTTCCAAGTTTGCTAGCTTACTTTCAGTCTTGCAAATCAATTTCAAGTGATCATCTAATCTCAAGAAATCTTTCTCATTTATAGTAAGATATCTTTCTAATTCAAGGTAATACTCATACTTAAGCTTTGATTCAATTTCTATAATTACAACAATCTTATTTCGAGTGGAAATCTTACTTTAACTTGTTTTCGTGTCATGATTTTGCTTCAAGAACTTTCAAGCCATCCAAGGATCCTTTGAAGCTAGATCTATTTTTCTCATTTCCAGTAGGTTTATCCACAAAACCTGAAGTAGTAATGATGTTCATAACATCATTCCATTCATATATATAAAACTACCTTATTCGAAGGTTTAAACTTGAAATCACTAGAGCATAGTTTAGTTAATTCTAAACTTGTTCGCAAACTAAAGTTAATCCTTCTAACTTGACTTTTAAAATCAACTAGACACATGTTCTATATCTATGTGATATGCTAACTTAATGATTTAAAACCTGAAAACACGAAAAACACCGTAAAACTGGATAATTTTGCTTGTTGTAGCTATGTGAAAATTGGTAACAAATCTATATTAATCATATCCTAGCTAACTCATATTGTATTAGACATGTATTCTAATATATTATGTAATCTTGGGATACCATAGACACGTATGCAAATGTTTTGACATATCATATTGTAAAGACTCGTCCTTATCCACCTGGACGAAGTCTTGAACATATGGTCCCATTGCGAGGTACTGAACTCTATATGCCTTGAACAACTCCATGTAATATCTTTTAGATTGAGCAAATGCACAGCGGAAGACTTAATTCGTACCTGAGAATAAATATGCTTAAAAGTGTCAACCAAAAGGTTGGTGAGTTCATAGGTTTATCATGATAATCATTTCAATATATTAATAGGCCACAAGATTTCCGTTATCGTAAACATAATACACCCGCAAGTGTATGTAAAGTATTCTAAGTGGTTTAGCACTTGGTAACCATAATTAACATTTAGTCAACGTCGCATATTCCCTTTATTATGAAATCTCCCTACACTGTATCAAGTGTAGTAACGAAACGAAGTACTGTGCAACCGTTGAATACTGGTCGTCCAGTCCGATTGGGGTTGTCAGGCCCGATAGATCTATCAACAGGATTCGCGTTTACAATACCCATGTAAATAGTAGTTACCAAGCTACAAGGAAATATGCCGGTGGTACAACTCAACGTAGAATATATTTTAAGTACTTGTGTCTATTTCGTAAATATTTATAAAAACAGCGCATGTATTCTCAGCCCAAAAATATATATTGCAAAAGCAATTAAAAAGGGAGCAAATGAAACTCACAATATTGTATTTTGTGGTAAAAATACATATGACGGCATTGAACAAGTATATGGTTGGTCTCGGATTCACGAACCTATATCAATTATATATATTAAGTCATATAATCGTAGTTGAACACATTTATATATTTTTATTAGTGATATGATTGTTATATTTAATAATCAATAGGTTTTATTTATTACTTAAGTATATTTATTATAACCGGAAGTGATGTAAGGTGGTCTCCGGTTGAGGTGTTTCAACAAAGGTGACGGATGGTGAGCTGTAACCGTAGAAGGAAAAAAAAAAATATATATATATATATATATATATATATATATATATATATATATATATATATATATATATATATATATATATATATATATATATATATATATATATATATATATATATATATATATATATATATATATAACGGTGGTGGTTTTCACGACGTGAGCAGGAAAAAAAAAAGTATAATGGGTTGAAAGGTGGCTCACAGTTTGAAGTGAGTTGTCGAGCAAAAAGAAAACAGAATCGATTGTTGTTTAAGGTGGGATTGATAATCAACAAAAGATAGAACAAAAGGGAGGTTTCAAGGTTGAAGGTGGTAACGGGTTTAAGGTAACCGGGTTATGGTGGTGCTCCGGTGGCGAATGATGGTTAGCCGTAGGTGTTAGGGTGGTGATAGGGTGTCGATGGTGATGTTAAGGTGGTGTTTGAGCTGTAACAGTCCATGATTAGTAGGAGCAGTCATGGATGATTTTAATGGTAGTTTGATGATCTAAATATCGATTAAAATAGAATTTTGCAGCTGTAGTAGCAGCGGATTAATTAACAGAAACATGGCAGTGGTCGTGGTTGGAAGTAGTTCATGATAGTGACAAAGTGGAGGTGAAGGTGATGGCGTTGACTGTGGTCTTGGTGATTGATGTAGGGTGGTTGTGGTTGTAGTTGTAAAGGAAGAAGAAAGGAACAAGGGAAATGGTGATAGCGGTTGAAAGTGGCGATGGTTGCTATGGTTGTTCACGATGGTACTCACGGTGGAAGGTTGTGTAGTTGCAGGTGATAATGAAGAAAGGGTGATGTTCTTGTGGTTGTGAGTCTATCTCTTTGCATCCATATTTATATAACTTATATATAAATATAATATTAATAATAATTATAATAATTAATAATATAATAATCATTTATCAATAAGGAAACGTGTGGATTGAAAAGAAAATATCAACTAGACACAATTATCAGCCTCTTTCTACCGACAGTTTTCCCAGAATATTATATCGTGTCCATTGCTAAACAGTTAACATATAAAGGTGTTCCTAAAAATCTCCAAATTTTTAGATTAAATATATTTAATTATTTCACTCATTAACTGTTTGAAACCTGATCAAAAAGGTTCGGTAATTATTTATTTTCTGTACTAAATGATATGTACGGAGTACTAAAATTTAATCTAGAAAGGTAAAAATATTTTTATCAAATCTACAATCTTCGTAATCGATTTACAGTTCAATTTTTATTTTAAATTTTCATAAAATTGTATTAGATCTATATGAACACTAGCGAAAAGCCAACCGAGTATTACAATCGTTCACTATTTATATTTATTTTTTAATATATTTTCTTTCTATATAGAACCGGTTTTAAATAATAAGTTTTATTAAGTAATTAAATATATTACTTATATATTTCTAAACAAATAAATGTAATATAACATTATATATTTACATATATTTAAATGTATATGTACCTACTTACAAATAGTGGTTCGTGAATCGTCGAGAGTAGTCGAAGTTTAATGAAGGTAAGAAAACATTTCAAAAATTTTGAGACTTAACTTAACAGACTTTACTTATCGCGTCAAAATATTAAATCTATCGAGAATTTGATTTAAAATTAGTCAAAATTTTCCGGGTCATGAACATAAGACATCCGCAAGTGTATGCACAGCGGAAGACTTAATTCGTACCTGAGAATAAACATGCTTAAAAGTGTTAACCAAAAGGTTGGTGAGTTCATAGGTTTATCATGATAATCATTTCAATATATTAATAGACCACAAGATTTCCGTTATCATAAACATAAGACACCCGCAAGTGTATGTAAAGCATTCTAAGTGGTTGAGCACTTGGTAATCATACTTAACATTTAATCAAGGTCGCATATTCCCTTTATTATGAAATCTCCCTACACTGTATCAAGTGTAGTAACAAAATGAAGTACTGTGCAACCGTTGAATACTGGTCGTCCAGTTCGGTTGAGGTTGTCAGGCCCGATAGATCTATCAACAGGATTCGCGTTTACAATACCCATGTAAATAGTAGTTACCAAGCTACAGGGAAATATGCCAGTGGTACAACTCAACGTAGAATATATTTTAAGTACTTGTGTCTATTTCGTAAACATTTATAAAAACAGCGCATGTATTCTCAGTCCAAAAATATATATTGCAAAAGCAATTAAAAAGGGAGCAAATGAAACTCACAATATTGTATTTTGTAGTAAAAATACATATGACGGCATTGAACAAGTATATGGTTGGTCTCGTATTCACGAACCTATATCAATTATATATATTAGGTCATATAATCGTAGTTGAACACATTTATATATTTTTATTAGTGATATGATTGTTATATTTAATAATCAATAGGTTTTATTTATTACTTAAGTATATTTATTATATATATACTTTAAATTAATATTTACTATAAAAATATTAATATAGTTATGTTATATTAAATATATTTTTATGTAACTAATATTTGTTTGATAAGATAATATTGATGATAATAACTGAAAAGTTATAATATCTTTATAATGATGACGACAACAATAACTAATAATAATTTTAAAAATAATAATAATAGTAATAATGATGGAAATTTTTATAAAATTAATATTAACAATAATAATGATAATAATAATATTAATGATAAAACTTAAGACTAATAATGATAAATATAATAAAAATTATAATATTAATAATAAAAATAAATTAAATATTATATGTTATTAATAATAATAATATTGTGATAATGTTAGTGATAATAATAATAATAATAATAATCATAATAATAATAATAATAATAATAATAATAATAATAATAATAATAATAATAATAATAATAATAATAATAATAATAATAATAATAGAAATAAAAAGATATAATTGAGTACACCCTTTTTAAAATCTCCTCTAAAAAGAATTGCCCATGACGGGGCTTAAACCCGTAACCTTTTGTAAACACACGAACACCCTTACCACTCACTCTGCTCCTACTTTTCTGAAATATATACTACCCTTAGTTAATTTAAACCGAATCTCGTCTCATTCATGGAATCATCGTCCATTCGTTTCAAGAAAATAGGTTTTGGGTCTTAGCCCACCAACACAAACTAGATCACGGCCCAAATAAGGATTTGAATAGGGTAGCCCAAGTACAAATATGAGATTCCCTTTTGCGGTTTCTGTGGGTTTTGAAAAGGAAGCAGATACACAAGACATTAACCAACCATATAATACTCACATTACCCTACAAATTGACATCAATTTGGTTTCTTCCTTACCACTTGCAAATTCGACAAAATAGGTATTGTTTTTCCCTTTTCTCTTTTGTTTCTTTTAATATCGATAATAATAGCAACCAAAAGTTGAAAACTGAAACAGGTACTAGCAGTAGCAATAATTATGACTGTAGGTGATATTTTATGTGGGTTTTTCTTTTTATCAGCAAAATAATAGCAGCAGTGTTTATGTAGTAATAGCAACAACAGTGTAAAAATAAATGGGTTTGTGTTCTTCGGATCAAACAGAAAAAAAAATAAGAAAATGGCTGCGGTTTGAATAATAATGATGATGATTTTATGTGGGTTAATGGATTAAAGAGGAGAAGGTAATAAAAGTGATGGGTTTGAGTTCGACAAGAAGAAAGAAACGAGAAAAGAAAACTCGGGTGGTGTTTTAGATGGGTTTTGTAGGTGATGAGTGTTTTAGGGTGAGGGTGGCGAGTCGAGATGATGAACGGAGGTGATGTAAGGTGGTCTCCGGTTGAGGTGTTTCAACAAAGGTGACGGATGGTGAGCTGTAATCGTAGAAGGAAAAAAAAAATTATATATATATATATATATATATATATATATATATATATATATATATATATATATATATATATATATATATATATATATATATATATATATATATATATATATATATATATATATATATATATAACGGTGGTGGTTTTCACGACGTGAGCAGGAAGAAAAAAAAAGTATAATGGGTTAAAGGTGGCTCACAGTTTGAAGTGAGTTGTCGAGCAAAAAGAAAACAGAATCGATTGTTGTTTAAGGTGGGATTGATAATCAACAAAAGATAGAACAAAAGGGAGGTTTCAAGGTTGAAGGTGGTAACGGGTTTAAGGTGACCGGGTTATGGTGGTGCTCCGGTGGCGAATGATGGTTAGTCGTAGGTGTTAGGGTGGTGATAGGGTGTCGATGGTGATGTTAAGGTGGTGTTTGAGCTGTAACAGTCCATGATTAGTAGGAGCAGTCATGGATGATTTTAATGGTAGTTTGATGATCTGAATATCGATTAAAACAGAATTTTGCAGCTGTAGTAGCAGCGGATTAATTAACAGAAACATGGCAGTGGTCGTGGTTGGAAGTAGTTCATGATAGTAACAAAGTGGAGGTGAAGGTGATGGCGTTGACAGTGGTCTTGGTGATTGATGTAGGGTGGTTGTGGTTGTAGTTGTAAAGGAAGAAGAAAGGGACAAGGGAAATGGTGATAGCGATTGAAAGTGGCGATGGTTGCTATGGTTGTTCACGATGGTACTCACGGTGGAAGGTTGTGTAGTCGCAGGTGATAATGAAGAAAGGGTGATGTTCTTGTGGTTGTGAGTCTATCTCTTTGCATCCATATTTATATAACTTATATATAAATATAATATTAATAATAATTATAATAATTAATAATATAATAATCATTTATCAATAAGGAAACGTGTGGATTGAAAAGAAAATATCAACTAGACACAATTATCAGCCTCTTTCTACAGACAGTTTCCCCCGAATATTATATCGTGTCCATTGCTAAACAGTTAACATATAAAGGTGTTCCTAAAAATCTGCAAATTTTTAGATTAAATATATTTAATTATTTCACTCATTAACTGTTTGAAACCTGATCAAAAAGGTTCGGTAATTATTTATTTTCTGTACCAAATGATATGTACGGAGTACTAAAATTTAATCTAGAAAGGTAAAACTATTTTTATCAAATCTAAATCTTCGTAATCAATTTACAGTTCAATTTTCATTTTAAATTTTCATAAACTTGTATTAGATCTATATGAACACTAGCGAAAAGCCAACCGAGTATTACAATCATTCACTATTTATATTTATTTTTAATATATTTTCTTTCTATATAGAACCGGTTTTAAATAATAATTTTTATTAAGTATTTAAATATATTACTTATATATTTCTAAACAAATAAATGTAATATAACATTATATATTTACATATATTTAAATGTATATGTACCTACTTACAAATAGTGGTTCGTGAATCGTCGAGAGTAGTCGAAGTTTAATGAAGGTAAGAAAACAGTTCAAAAATTTTGAGACTTAACTTAACAGACTTTGCTTATCGCGTCAAAATATTAAATCGTATCGAGAATTTGATTTAAAATTAGTCAAAATTTTCCGGGTCGTGACACATATCGACCCATGTATATATATTATTTGGAACAACCATAGACACTCTATAGGCAGTAATGTTGGAGTTAGCTATACAGGGTTGAGGTTGATTCCAAAAATATACATACTTTGAGTTGTGATCTAGCCTGAGATGTGTATACACTGGATCGTAGATTGATTCAAGATAATATATATCGATTTATTTCTGTATATCTAACTGTGGACAACTAGTTGTAGGTTACTAACGAGGATAGCTGACTTAATAAACTTAAAATAGTAAAACGTATTAAAAATTTTGTAAATATATTTTGAACATACTTTGATATATATGTACATATTTGTTATAGGTTCGTGAATCGACCAGTGGCCAAGTCTTACTTTCCGACGAAGTAAAAATCTGTGAAAGTGGGTTATAGTCCCACTTTTAAAATCTAATATTTTTGGGATGAGAATACATGCAGTTTTATAAATGTTTTATGAAATAGACACACGTAATTGAAACTACATTATATGGGTGAATGATCGAAGCCGAATATGCCCCTTTTGCTTGGTAACCTAAGAATTAGTAAACCGATCTACTAATTGACGCGAATCCTAAAGATAGATCTATTGGGCCTAATGAACCCCATCCAAAGTACCGGATGCTTTAGTACTTCGAATTCGTTTTTTTATCATGTCCGAAGGATTTCCCGGAATGATAAGGGATATTCTTATATACATCTTTTTAATGTCGGTTACCAGGCGTTCACCATATAAATGATTTTTATCTCTATGTATAGGATGTATATTGAAATATGAAATCTTGTGGTCTATTATTACGATTTGATAAATATATAGGTTAAATCTATAACTCACCAACATTTTTGTTGACGTTTAAAGGATGTTTATTCTCAGGTGATTATTAAGAGCTTCCGCTGTTGCATGCTATTATATGGACAAGTTTTGGTGTCAGCATGCTTGTATAATATTGTTTAAAACTGCATTCGAGATTTACTTTGTTGTAACATATTAATATTGTAAACCAATATGTATTGGTAGTGTGTATGTGTGATATTTTTAGATTATCATTTCTGGATAATCTAGGTGGTATCCTTTTTAACCTTGTCGATAAAATAAAGGTTATGGTTTGTTTTAAAAACGAATGCAGTCTTTGAAAAATGTCTCATATAGAGGTCAAAACCTCCTAATGAAATCAATTAATATGGAACGTTTATAATCAATATGAACAGGACATTTCACAAACACACTTTGGCCAAGTTCCATTCTCCAGGAGACTCTGTCCTTGTTCTCACGCACAGCTTCGACCTTAATGAAAAAAGAAGGATCTGCACCAAGTCCTAATGGATGCCTTGGGAGTTGTAATGACGCCTTGGCGTGACTTGAATGAGAACCGTCCGCTATCGGTTGGCGTGATAGTGCTAAAGCTGCGAAACACCTCAATTAAGGGTTGCTTGTTAATCGCCCTGCAGTACATTTCAAACAATATTACTTTAGCAACTACGTAAAGGGTGCAATTGAGCGATGGCGATGTTATATGCATCGCATACACCTAAAAAAGAAGTCGATTAGCGAAAATCTGAGATTTCCTTAGTACATTGCGGTTTCATAAACCGCAATCATCCCTCGTAGAGGATTGTTAAGTAATAGGACAGAACTGATCCAATAATGGATAGTTGATCTTCAATTGGTCAATTTTCTCATCCGTCATATACGATGAGAACTTATCTGCAGTTGTTGCGGTTGAAGATTGAGGTGCAGAAGGAGAAGCCATATTTAATTAAGAAAGAATTGAAATTAAGTGCTTCTAAAATAAAAAGCGATCAAGTGTGAATTGCAATAGCAAAGCAGATGAAGTTTTAATCGGTGTTGGAATAGTGAAAGCGTTTTAGTTGAAAGTAAAATAAATGCGAATGAGTAAAGTGCAATTGAATAAAAATCAATCCTATTTATAGTGTAAATTGAAGTTCTAAAGATTATTCGCAATGATTACAATCAACAGCTATAAGTTTGCAGAAGTATATCAACGGCTAGAAAAGAGCCTTTAAAAAATGCTGATGGGACACGCACAGTCTGTTAGACGCAGTATTTTATGCATAACGAATTTCCATTTGCAGACCGTTTGAAAATACATTTTAACTACATTTTTTAGAATTTATTATGTTATATTTTCTGCGTAAATATAACACAATAAACTGGGGAGACTTGATCATATACATAGTCATGTATATGTATATTTTAAGTGCAAAAAGCAATCCAAGAACAAGTGCAAACAGAACTGCGAAGGTAAACAACAATTGCCAAATGAGTTATAACACTGCAGATGCCCGCATAACATAAGATTGCGAAGATGTCCCACATAAACATTGCGGATTTTCTAAGTGTGAGGGAACATTGATTCCGCGAATATCCTAAACCTATAAATAAGGGGCTTGGCCTCTCATTTTAGGTTGTTGATTCTGTGCAATTGCTCTGGTCTTTATGATTCACTTGTGGCTATGCCCAAGTATCAATCATAATCGAGCCAAGGTAATGCAATCAAGACCGGGACATAGTGATTGATCACTTGAATATAAGTGAAAGACGATCATAAGGTCTCAAAAATATTATCAACACCACCATTCACCCCTCATTGCAATCAATTCCTAAATTAGATCTAAACATCTAATTTAAGATTGATCAATATATATAATACGGAGTATGTAAAATATAAGATATTTAGGAGGGATATAGGGTCTTAGGAGGTTTAAAAGGTAGGTTTGTAAGATACATTGGATGGTAGAATGATGAGATGGTGGATAGTAGGTTTATAGATGGTATGTGTTCATATATAGATACATAAAAACATACTAGGTAAAACAAAAAATACAGTTAGGAGAATACAAAGACTTGGAAGGTTTGGAGGCTTATGTGGTGTTTAGAGTTTTGAGTGGTTGGAAGTTTTATGTGGATGGGAGAATTTTAAAATAAAAATTGGTGTCTTTTTTAATTATACAACAAAATAATCATGTAAGGTTTTAATTAATAGTTACTGTATTCATTTTTTTTACTTAATACTCATTATTATGATTTATTTTATTAAAATTTTATAAGATGTACATAATAATATTATTAGTTAAAATAAATTAATATTTGTTTATGTATTTATTTATAAGTACAATTTTGTTCGGGTTGTTATAACGTGATCTTATAAAATTCGTAAAGTAATTGTAAGTAACTAGAATGGGGGGGGGGGGGGTGAATAGTTAGTCGATTTTTAAAAATTCTTTACGTTTTCTTGAACTTGAACTTGATATAGTATGACTTGAAATGTTTATTCTCAAACAACACGTATACAATATATGTATACGTATATATAATCAAAGAGATAAAGGAAGAGAGACCAAACACAACGATATATAGTGGTTTGGGAAGATGTTAACTAATCTTCCTTAATCCACTCCCCAATTCTACGAATTGAGATTTTTCTTCAGTATGATACTCCAAACTCGGTGGAGTGTCCGGATACAACACTAGTACTTCGATAAGCCGCAACTTGTGAACCCTTACGCCCCTTTGAAGACTTCACAAACACCTAAAGCTCTTACCACAACTTCCTAATGCACTATCCTAGTGAAAACACAACTACCTTCTAGATCCCTTTAAGAAGATAGTTTACAAGTAAACTTACAACTTAAGCTTACAAGTACTCTTGTTAGAATCACTCTAAAAGATTACAATGAATTATGAGAATGATATAAGAAAGTATAAAAAAATATGAGTGCAAGAGGTGAGTCTTCAAATGCTTCAAGGCTTGGCTTTTATAGGAAAGATAAATCTGTCTGGAAGCTATACGGCTCACTTCACGGTCGACCGTGGTTCGACTGTGTACCCCTGACATCTGATTCATATTGCCGTTTTTGTCCTTTGAACTTTGTCATTTTCCCTTGTTGAATAGCTGCAACTAAAAGTCAATTATCTCTGAAATCATTCCTATTACCCTTTTTGTTTTGGACATAAGTATGGAAGTTGACATGTCCATAAAAGAAGAAAGTCTTCAAGCTTTGACCATTTGTCATTAATTTTTTAATTGGGTAATTGCAGATTTTTGACTCATGACAAAGCATTACCTTCCAAAACTTCATCAACCCTTCTTTATTACTTGTCATTTTGTTAATGGAAGTATCTTGCTGTTTGGAACATTATTACATCTCAAATGAACTAGCTTGAATCTAGTTGGAACTTTACTTGGAATTTATTACAACAATTTACTAGCTCATATTTAATAACACATATATAAAGATGATACATAAGAGTTATGGGAGAGCACCTCTTTTGTTGGGACTTTTAATGACCATCATTAGTATGTATTTGAATGACATTTTGTAACGAGTAAAAAGTAAAACATTTTTTGTGTTTAATCTTATTTGAGCTTAAAATGTTATTAAGATGTCATTAGGTGTGATTAGTAAAAATTAACATCTTTTGGTTCAAAACACTTTTGAAATCAAAGAAGACAAATATTATAAGTATGTTTGAAAAGGTTTTGTAAATTATAGATGCCTCAATGTGGTCTAACTGAAAGTGGATGAATTTGGTTACAGAGAAAACTGCGGTCGATCCACGGTCTACCGTGAGGTTGACCGCAGATTGACAGTTTTGGAAAAAGATGCAGCCATTGGTACAGGGCATCCACGGTCAGACTTACGGTCGACCGTGGTGCAGCCGCATAGCAGTTTTACCAAGTTAATAATTTAAGTGTTGGTCTTTTGCTAGAGATAGTGTAGGCTTATGAACTCATGTTGTCTTACATATGATTAAGCACTTATCTCTTTTGTGTCATCACCAAAATAAAGTGATTAACTTTTGAATATTATAATTGAATTCTTAACTAACATTCTCCCCCTTTTTGATGATGACAAACATATGAGTAAGTGTTTAGTTATGCAAGCTGACATAAGTGTTAACAACACTTACTATACACTTTCTCCCCCTTTTGTCGAAGCAAAAAGGTGTGACAACCCGGAAATTTCTGACCAAATTTAAACTTAATCTTTATATGATTTTGACACGATAAGCAAAGTTTGTTAAGTTAAATCTCAAAAATTTTAAACTGTGTTCATACATTCATTTAACCTTGACCAAATTTCGACGATTCACGAACCTTTATATAAATAGATATGAGTATATGTGTATATATATGTATATATGTTATAACTTGAAAACATTAACAAAGTATTAGATGTATAATACTTTACATGAACGTATTTGTTTCAGTATATTTAACGACAGAATTAGAAGATATTATCAAATGATTGAATTTACGGTTACATTGTGATATTATTATAAGTCTTTGTGGTGAGGTCCACGTTGATTTGAGAAATCTGTTCTTTTAATGATATTCGGAATATTTGGTAAGGTGGTTTACAAGTAAGAACAAATGTGTCAATTATTGAGGATTAGACAAAGATTAGTGGAGATTCTCGTTTAATTTTTAAAAGCATACTTGTGATGGCCCCGTCAATACACTTAACGGCTCCGTCACTTGGTCCCACAGCTTGATTGAACTTAAATGAATTTAATAAACGACATTGCATTCTTTTATTTCAAAAGTTTCCCAAAAAGGAAATATACCCAAAAATATGTAGTTTAAGTAACCCAACATATTAAATACCAAAGTTGACATAAAACATTGTCAACAAAACCAACAAGTTTAAATTATTCCAAAATAGAATGCAAGTTCAAAGTTTCATAATTGTTTAATAAAAATCTGCCCAAATGCATGCAGACTCTTCTAACACAGCAGAAGCATCAAACAAACTCAAGTACCTATGAAAACATGCGAGTAAACTGTCAACAAAAATGTTGAGTGAATTATAGGTTTAAATAATTGAATAAACTTTAGACCACAAGATTTAAAATGTTAGAAAACATTAAACATTATTACTTTATCAATGAGCCACCTGGTAACCACTTAATCCTTTATTTACCCTTGCCAAACACAATAAATAATATGCACTAAACAAGTGTATCTACAACAAAATACGAAGTACTAAACATCCCGATTATAAATTGCTAGCGCGACTAGCTCGAAATAGGGTTGTCAAACCCGATAGATCTATCCATAGGATTTGCGTTCACCAGTAGCAACCAGTGATTACAGTTACCAGACTAGGGAATATTTTTGTTCAACCCATAATGAATAATTTAATTTAATTGCCACTTGTGTCTAAACGTAAAATAAAATGCATGTAATTACATTTCAAAAATATACTTTGAAAAGTATGTAAAAACGGGACTATAACTCACCTTAAAGCAAGTGAAGTAACTAGACAAAAATGCAAACAACAATGAAGTAAAGTGATCAGGAATGATCACAACGCCGACCTATAAATAAAGCAGGTCGATATAAATAACTAACTTAGGTCAAGTCTTAGTATGATAGCTATTGTACATGTTACAAGTATACATAGAACAATACTAAACATGCATCGGTTTGATCGGAACAGCGTACGGACACACACTTTCTATTGTTAGAAAGTTTCTATTTTTAGCAGGTTTCCATTTTTTGAAAGTTTCTATTTTAGGTCAAACATAGCTAACATTAATTTTAAAAGTATAGGTTATAATAATAATATAGGTTATAACGTTAATTAAAGTCATATATGTATAATTATGTCATAACATAAGTTTAATTAAATTAAATGAATTATTAAAGTTAACATAAGTTTAAATGATATAATTAATATAACATAAGTATTTAATTAATTAATTAAATACTAGTCATAATGTAAGTATTATTAATTAATAATAAATTTTAAATCATATCATAAGTATTATTAATTAATAATGAATTATTAATCATATCATAAGTTTCTATTTATAATTATTAAATCATAAGTAGTTAATAATTAAATTATAATTAAATAATAACTAAGCCTTATAATAATTAAATAATTATTTAATCCTTATTATAAGTCTTATAATAATATCTCATTTTATAAGTTTAATACTTATTATAAGTATTTTCCATTAATAATAAAAGTATTATTAATCATAAGTTTAATTAAAAGTTTAATTAAATCATAGGTAATTAAATATTGATATAATGTATATATATATATATATATATATATATATATATATATATATATATATATATATATATATATATATATATATATATATATATATATATATATATATATATATATATATATATATCATAAGTCTTAAATTATAATAATTAATTTTTATATCATAAGTAATTTATTAATAATGAAATTCATTATTTATATCATAAGTCATAATTATTAACCATAAGTTTTAATTAAAAGTTCATCGGGTCATAACTTGAGCCCCGGGAATCAGTTTTCGGTGAGTCTTATGTATACCTTCGCCTAACCTACCCACCTGACACATTAGTGTGCTCAAGAACACCCCAAGAATAGCCACCAAGTCATGACTTACAGCAATAAATTAACTTGTAGCTTTAATCCGTTCAAAAACAAGTTTTAGTCATACCGGGTGATCCGTGGCTCGGATTTCGATGACCCAAACATGAAAGTTCATCCCATCATCAATCCTAACACACTAGTACACCCTAAAGACTCCAAAGGTGGTCACAAAGTCGGACCATACTTGATTCAATTCATTTTTATAATTTAATCTCAACAAAACACCATTTTAAGCATATCAAGAGCTCCGGGAATCGAAATGAAATGAATCCGGAGTCTAAAATTAATGTCTTGATGAGAGGAACTCATATAAACACTTTAATATCACTTTTATATCAGTTATATTTACAGAAAACAACAATCAAACCGCTATCCCAAAACAATCAAACCGAAAACATATATAATCAAGCATTTCTACGCATACAATCAACAATACAATAATATATAAGCATCATACCATTAATATAACATATAAAATCAGTAAAATATATGAAAAATCAAAAATCTAGGGTTATGGTTTATATCCTGATCAAGAATTCAGAGATAACAACGTGTAGAGAAGAACGAGAGGAACACGTTTATGTTGAAAGCTTCTTGATCCAAGCTAGTTTTGATGATCAAATGGTGAAGATGGTGGTGGTAGGCAACAGCTAGGATGAGGGAGGGAGAGAGAGCACAAAATAAAATTTAGGTTTTGATAAATGAATGTGAAATTGCAAAAGTGGGAGCAAATGAGGCAATACTCCCTCCCCTTGGGAGTGTTTGGCCTAATGGTGCAAGGGAGGTGGGCTCCATGGCCCAATATTGTTATTTGGTGGATTTGTTGTGGTCCGAACGCTCGAACGAAACCCGAAAAGCGAAAACACGACTACGCGATTAATTATTCGGAGAGATATTAATTACGCGACGAAAAATATATAAAAACACTATATATACATATATGACATTAAAATATCATATTTAAAATAATTAGGACTTAAAAATCCTAAAAGCTTGACCGTTGGTTTGAAAACTGAAAAGATTCGCCGGATAGAAATCTGCAACACGTAGAAACGGGAAACTTAAAATATGAATACTAATATTCACATAGCACATAATATTTAATATATTATTACAAAAATAATAATATAGGTCATAGAAATGACATGGCACTAAAAACAGTTAACAAGAGTTAAATAATAAACGGTAAAAGATAACAAAAAAGTAGGGTCGTTACAGTTGTTTCCCGTTACGAAAAATTTCGTCCCGAAATTTAAGCAGGTGCAGGGGTTGACTCAGCATCTGGGAACAAATGCGGGTACTTCTGCTTCATCTGATCTTCACTATCCCAAGTGAACTCGGGACCGCGTCTGGCATTCTATCTAACTCGGACAATAGGAATTCTACTCTGCTTAAGAGTCTTAACCTCTCGATCCATAATTTCAACAGGTTCCTCAATAAAATGTAGTTGCTTATCAACATGAAGTTTCTCCAGAGGAATAGTCTTATCGGCCTCGGCCAAACACTTCTTTAAATTCGATACATGAAAAACGTCGTGAACAGCACTGACTTCTTGTGGCAATTTCAAACGATAAGCCACTGGTGCAACTCTCCCAATAATCTCAAACGGTCCAACAAAATGAGGAATCAACTTTCCCCTTTACCAAAACGTATCACGCCCTTCCAAGGCGATACCTTCAACATAACACTATCACCGACCCGAAATTCAATATCGTTCCTCCTCTTATTAGCATAACTCTTTTAACGACTTCTAGCGGTTCTCAATCTTTCCTTAATCTGTACGATCTTCTCGGTAGTCTCATGAATAATTTCTGGACCTGTGAGTTGAGCATCCCCAACCTCATTCCAACAGACAGGAGACCTACACTTCCTACCATACAGCGCTTCAAACGGTGCGGCTTTAATACTTGCATGATAACTGTTGTTATAAGAAAATTCAGCTAGCGGAAAATATTTATCCCACCCATTACCAAAATCAATAACACACGCTCGTAACATATCTTCTAATGTTTGAATGGTCCTTTAACTCTGACAATCCGTCTGAGGATGATAAGCGATGCTCATATCTAACTTAGTTCCCAAAGCTTCCTGTAATAATTGCCAAAACCTCGATATAAATCGACTGTCTCGGTCTGAAATGATTGATACAGGAACACCATGTCTAGAAACAATCTCCTTCAAATACAAACGAGTAAGCTTCTCCATCAAATCTGTTTCCTTAATCGACAAAAAGTGAGCTGACTTAGTGAGTCGGTCAACAATCACCCAAATAGAATCATAACCACCCACAGTTCTCGGTAACTTGGTAATAAAATCCATCGTAATACCTTTCCACTTCCACTCGAGAATCTCACGTTGCACCAAAAGTCCAGAAGGTTTTTGATGTTCGGCTTTAACCTTAGCACATGTCAAACACTTAGCTACATAAGTAGCCACATCATCCTTCAAATTAGGCCATCAATACAGCTCCTCAAGATCATGATACACCTTTCCTGAACCAGGATGAATAGAGTACCTAGACTTATAAGCCTCATCTAAAACAAGTTGTCGTAGATCACCAAACTTTGGAACCCAAAGACGTCCCGCAAAATATCTAGTACCATCTGCTCGTACCTCAAACTTCTTAGCCATGCCTCTGACTTTCTCGTTCACAAAGTTCTCCTCCTTTAAGGCTTCTTGTTGTGCCTCAAGAATCTGCCTTGCGAGGTTAGTTTGAATCGTCATATTCAAAGCACTAAATCTGCGAGGTTCAACCCTCTCTTTACGACTTAACGCATTGGCCACAACATTGGCTTTTCCCGGATGATATAAAAGTTCGCAATCATAATCATTCAACGTCTCAACCCATCTTCGCTGTCTCATATTCAACTGTTTCTGATCAAGGATATGTTGAAGACTTTTGTGATCAGTGTACACTGTATTTTTGACCCCATAGAGATAATGTCTCCAAATCTTAAGTGCAAAAACAACAGCTCCCAACTCTAAATCATGAGTTATATAATTCTGTTCGTGAATCTTCAACTGACGTGACGTGTACGCAATGACTTTCTTTCGCTGCATCAAAACACAACCAAAGCCCTAACGCGATGCATCCCAATAGACGACAAAATCATCATTACCCTCAGGTAGTGACAATATCAGAGCGGTAGTCAACTTTTTCTTCAGAGTTTGAAAAGCAGTCTCTTGTTCATCCTTCCACTCATACTTTTTCCCCTTATGCGTTAAAGCAGTCAGTGGTTTCGCTATACGAGAGAAATCTTGAATGAACCTTCTATAGTAACCTGCCAATCCTAGAAATTGACGAACTTGAGTAGGAGTTTCGGAATTTCCCACTTTTCAATTGCCTCAATCTTGGCAGGATCAACCTGTATTCCCTATTTACTAACAATATGTCCAAGGAATTGAACTTCTCTTAACAAGAAAGCACACTTAGAGAACTTAGCATTTAATTCTTCTTTCCTCAACAGATCAAGCACCAAATTTAAATGTTCTTCATGCTCTTCATCACTCTTGGAATAAATAAGGATGTCATCGATGAATACAATAATGAATTTGTCCAGATAGGGTCTGCACACACGGTTCATGAGGTCCATGAACACAGCAGGTGCATTTGTCAATCCGAACGGCATAACAAGGAATTCATAGTGACCGTAACGGGTGCGAAAAGCGGTTTTCGGAACATCGGATTCTTTAACACGCAGTTGATGATAACCGAAACGAAGATCGATTTTAGAATAAACAGATAAACCTTGAAGCTGATCGAACAGATCATCAATTCTTGGAAGAGGGTAACGGTTTTTAACAGTAAGCGTGTTTAATTCACGATAATCAATGCAAGAACAAAACGAACCATCTTTCTTCTTAACAAATAGAACGGGAGCTCCCCCAGGGGACAAATTAGGACGAATAAAACCCTTGTCTAACAACTCACGAAGTTGAGTTGACAATTCTTGAAGTTCGAAAGGCGCAAGTCGGTAAGGAGCACGTGCTACAGGAGCAGCACCGGGAACAAGATCGATTTGAAATTCTACTGCACGTTGCGGCGAAAGGCCAGTTAAATCTTCAGGAAATGCCTCTGGAAAATCTGTAACAATATGAATATCACCAACGCTCTTCTCTTCTCTATCAGAATCAACAACATGGGCTAGAATAGCATGACAGCCTTTGCGGATATGTTTATGAACTTTCAAACAGCTAATAAGGTTTAACTGTCTGCATTTCTTATCCCAAAAAACCATCAGCGGCTCTCCAACCACATTAGTAATACGAATAGCTTTTTCATAACACACAATCTCAGCACGATTCGCAAACAACCAATCCATAGCAATAACAACGTCAAAACTGCCTAGGTCAATCGGTATCAAATCTATCTCAAAATCTCTACCAGCCAAATTAATATTACATTTACAATACACAGTCTTAGCAGTAAGCATTTTACCATTAGCTATCTCTACAACATAAGTATTGTCTAGAGAATTTAACGGAGTTTTGATTTTTGGACTCAATTTACTCGACACAAAACTCAAATCAGCCCCCGAATCAAATAGTACATAAACTGATAAATCGTTGACCGAGAACGTACCCGTAACAAGTTTAGGATCTTCCTCAGCATCCCTGGCGTTCATGTTGAACGCTCTTCCATGTGCATTCTCAGGAATCTTCTTATTCGGGCGGGCATCACGGAAATTCCCCGGCTTACCGCATTCATAACAAACTCTCTGATTACCACCATTTCTCGGCTTCCCATTACCATTACCATTACCATTACCACCATTATTACCAGCATTGTTACTACCACCTGCAGGAGGAGTAGTAGAACCCTGCATAAGCACCGTACAATCTTTAGCAATGTGTCCCCGCTTGGAATACCTCTTACAAGTAACCGTACAATAACCATCACGAGCCTTATAACATCGAGGAAAAACATGCTGATTACGGTTATTAGAACCAGAAGTATCTTGTTTCTTCTGCTGACCTTGGTTCTGGTTGCGGTTATTATCCCACTTCCTTTTCCCATTATCAGTCTTTTTAACAACTTCCTCACTGGCATCGGTCACAGCAGCCTTACTTCTCCACAAAATCGTATCATTAAGTTTATGAGCCATAGACATAGCAGCCTCAATAGTCTGGGGCTCACTAGACTCAACCCCATGCTCAATTTTCTCAGATAACCCATCAATATAAGCTTCAATCTTAAGATTCTCATCAGTATAAGTATTAGGACAAAACAAAGTCAACTCGAAGAACCTTTGTTCATAGGCATCTAATTCAGTGCCCTTCATCTTCAAGTTCTTAAGCTCAGCTTCTAACTTCTTAAGTTCACCCCGGGGATGATAACGGGTGATCATTCTCTCTTTAAAGTTATTCTAAATCAAACCATACTCCACATCATTACCCAAACTACTAACCATGTTGTTCCACCAAGTTAATGCACTATCTTTAAGAGTACAGCTTGCGAAACTAACCTTATCCTCCTCTTGGACTCGGCTAACCCTAAAAATAGACTCAATCTTCTCGAGCCAACGAGTAAGTCCAATGGGTCCTTCAGTGCCACTAAATTCTTGTGGACGACTTGCCATAAACGTCTTGTGGGAACATCCCACCTGATTGTTGTTATTAGCATTAGCATTAACATTAGCTGCCATAGCACCTGCTATTCCTTCGGAGATAAGACGTTGCATACAGGGCTTCATTGAACTCGCAGGGAGGCATGATCTTCAAAACAGAATAACACAACCGTTAGTACTAAGAATAATACCAGTGTTATAAAGGAATAGATCGAACACGAAAGATTAACCATTAAAATAATAGTCAATAAACACTATGAGTAATAACATGACAGTTACGATAGTTATTGAAATAGCCACCACATGCATACATACTTTATGATAGAAATCATACAACATACACAGCATCTAACATACATGAACTATATTACGCATAATATAACATGCCAAGAGTCATAACATCAGAAATAAAATATGATAATGATAACAGATGTCATAAAGAAATAACCATCCATACATAAATGAAAAATATCCCATAACAAAACCTTAATAAAATCCTTGGCAAAACGCCGTACATCACCCAAAAATGACTGTATAAAAGGACATTAAGTTTTATGAAATAAATAATCAATCATGAATCATCATATCACATCTGCTTAGAGCGGGTTGATAAGCTGGGCCGGTATGAGGCTCGTCAGGAGTCTCATACTTCCTCAACTTTCCCTTCACCTCCTCCAACCCTGACTTCAGACCACGAACTATGCTCTCAAGAGCCTCGAACTTAGCATCCACCTCACAGTTATGCTTCCGGGTCTCGATCCCAACATTATGCATGAAACTGATAAACGAATCCATACTAGCTCTAATCTCATCCTTCACCTCGTTATGCGGCAAGACCCGCATACAGTCGCTGAGAGCATTAATGCGCGTCTCATTTGAGTATGCTCTAGTCATGTGAGTGATGGTAGCCATGTAGGGGTCAACAGTATCATCGATCAAAGGCTGATGAGCACGGCGTCTAGCAGCAGATGAAGGAACAGGAGCCGGAACGAAATTGTTGCTCGAAGTCGAGATCTACAAACAGTAAAACCACAAACCACATACAACATAGAAATAACATAAGTAATAACTTATAATTATTCCTCATACAAAATGAAATGCATAATAATGCTATAACAAAAAAGGTCAGGCTGTAGATTAGACTCTAATGCACCCTAAAAACCACGGGTTGACCACATTATGACCGCCTAGTTCCCTACAACCAGAGCTCTGATACCAACTGTGATGGCCCCGTCAATACACTTAACGGCTCCGTCACTTGGTCCCACAGCTTGATTGAACTTAAATGAATTTAATAAACGACATTGCATTCTTTTATTTCAAAAGTTTCCCAAAAAGGAAACATACCCAAAAATATGTAGTTTAAGTAACCCAACATATTAAATACCTAAGTTGACATAAAACATTGTCAACAAAACCCACAAGTTTAAATTATTCCAAAATACAATGCAAGTTCAAAGTTTCATAATTGTTTAATAAAAATCGGTCCAAATTCATGCAGACTCTTCTAACACAGCGGAAGCATCAAACAAACTCAAGTACCTGTGAAAACATGCGAGTAAACTGTCAACAAAAATATTGAGTGAATTATAGGTTTAAATAATTGAATAAACTTTAGACCACAAGATTTAAAATGTTAGAAAATATTAAACATTATTCTATTATCAATGAGTCACCTGGTAACTACTTAACCCTTTATTTACCCTTGCCAAACACAATAAATAATATACACTGAACAAGTGTATCTACAACAAAATACAAAGTACTAAACATTTCGATTATAAATTGCTAGCGCGACTAGCTCGAAATGGGGTTGTCAAACCTAATAGATCTATCCATAGGATTCGCGTTCACCAGTAGAAACCAGTGATTACAGTTACCAAACTAGGGAATATTTTTGTTCACCCTATAATGAATAATTTAATTTAATTGCCACTTGTGTCTAAACGTAAAATAAAATGCATGTAATCACACCCTAAAAATATACTTTGAAAAGTATGTAAAAACGGGACTATAACTCACCTTAAAGTAAATGAAGTAACCAGACAAAAATGTGAACAGCAATGAAGTAAAGTGATCAGGAATGATCACAACGCCGACCTATAAATAAAGCAGGTCGATATAAATAACTAACTTAGGTCAAGTCTTAGTATGATAAATACTGTACATGTTGCAAGTAGATATAGAACAATACTTAACATGCATCGGTTTGATCGGAACATCGTACGGACACACACTTTCTATTTTTAGAAAGTTTGTATTTTTAGCAGGTTTCCATTTTTGGAAAGTTTCTATTTTAAGAAAGTTTCTATATTAGGAAAGTTTCTATTTTTGGAAAGTTTTTAAGTTAGAAAAGTTTTCTTAATTAGAAAGTCAACAAAAGTCAACTGAAAGTCATAGTCAACCAAAAGTCAACATTGGTCAAACATAGTCAACATTAATTTTAAAAGTATAGGTTATAATAATAATATAGGTTATAACGTTAATTAAAGTAATATATGTATAATTATGTCATAACATAAGTTTAATTTAATTAAATGAATTATTAAAGTTAACATAAGTTTAAATGATATAATTAATATAACATAAGTATTTAATTAATTAATTAAATATTAGTCATAATGTAAGTATTATTAATTAATAGTAAATTTTAAATCATATCATAAGTATTATTAATTAATAATGAATTATTAATCATATCATAAATTTCTATTTATAATTATTAAATCCTAAGTAGTTAATAATTAAATTATAATTAAATAATAACTAAGCCGTATAATAATTAAGTAATTATTTAATCCTTATTATAAGTCTTATAATAATATCTCATTATATAAGTTTAATACTTATCATAAGTATTTTTCATTAATAATAAAAGTATTATTAATCATAAGTTTAATTAAAAGTTTAATTAAATCATAGGTAATTAAATAATGATATAATATATATATATATATATATATATATATATATCATAAGTCTTAAATTATAATAATTACTTTTTATATCATAAGTAATTTATTAATAATGAAATTCATTATTTATATCATAAGTCATAATTATTAACCAAAAGTTTTAATTAAAAGTTCATCGGGTCATAACTTGAGCCCCGGGAATAAGTTTTCGGCGAGTCTTATATATATCTTCACCTAACGAACCCATCCGACACATTAGTGTGCTCAAGAACACCCTAAGAACAGCCACCAAGTCGTGACTTTCAGCCATAAATCAACTTGTAGCTTTAATCCGTTCAAAAACAAGTTTTAGTCATACCGGGTAATCTGTGGCTCGGATTTCGATGACCCAAACATGAAAGTTTATCCCATCATCAATCCTAACATAATAGTACACCCTAAAGACTCCAAAGGTGGTCACAAAGTCGGACCATACCTGATTCAATTCGTTTTTATATTTTAATCTCAACTAAACACCATTTTAAGCATATCTAGAGCTCCGGGAATCGAAATGACATGAATCCGGAGTCTAAAATTAATGTCTAGATGAGAGGAACTCATATAAACACTTTAATTTCACTTTTATATCAGTTATATTTACAGAAAACAACAATCAAACTGCTGTCCCAAAATAATCAAACCGAAAACATATATAATCGGGCATTTCTATGCATACAATCAACAATACAATAACATATAAGCATCATACCATTAATATATTAATATAACATATAAAATCATTAAAATATATATGAAAAATCAAAAAGCTAGGGTTATGGTTTATACCCTAATCAAGAATTAAGAGATAACAACGTGTAGAGAAGAACGAGAGGAACACGTTTATGTTGAAAGCTTCTTGATCCAAGCTAGTTTTGATGATCAAATGGTGAAGATGGTGGTGGTAGGCGACGGCTAGGGTGAGGGGGGGAGAGAGAGCACAAAATAAAATTTAGGTTTTGATAAATGAATGTGAAATTTCAAAAGTGGAGCAAATGAGCCAACACTCCCTCCCCTTGGGAGTGTTCGGCCTAATGGTGCAAGGGAGGTGGGCCCCATGGCCCAAAATTTTTATTTGGTGGATTGCTTGTGGCCCGAACGCTCGAACAAAACCCGAAACGCGAAAACACGGCTAAGGGATTAGTTATTCGGAGAGATATTAATTACGCGATGAAAAATATATATAAACATTATATATACATATATGAAATTAAAATATCATATTTAAAATAATTAGGACTTAAAAATCCCAAAAACTTGACCGTTGGTTTGAAAACCGAAAAGATTCGCCAGATAGAAATCCGCAACACGTAGAAATGTAAAACTTAAAATATGAATACAAATATTCACATAGCACATAATAATTAATATATTATTACAAAAATAATAATATAGGTCATAGAAATGACGTGGCACTAAAAACAGTTAACAGTCGTTAAATAATAAACGGTAAAAGATAACGGAAAAAGTAGGGTCGTTACAATACTTTGCAGTGACTGCCTCGTGTTACTTAGTAATTTAATTATTCAGTTTTAATATTATTAAAAACATTATTTGATATAATAACTTTTATTATTTAAACGAGTTAACTTATATAAAACAGACTTTGAAATATAATTGATTTTGAAAAACTAAATATTATATTAAGTAAATATTTCAATTATATATATAAATTATATTCCTAAAATAAAGATATATATATATATATATATATATATATATATATATATATATATATATATATATATATATATATATATATATATATATATATATATATATATATTACAATGTAATATTAATATAGTTATAAAACGTTTTGATTTAAGTAATATTTTATATATATTATTAAATATATTTTAATAAACAACGAGAAGTTGATTTATAGAAGCAAATGACCAAAACACTCAAATATATAAGTTACACTTCGTGTAATATTGTTTATCAATGATTTTAGTCTATATTTTGACAAGGGTACTGATATCGGGCAAAAAATCACATTTTTATCACCAATATTAAGCCCAAGAACAATAAAGATTTAACCTTTGTCAGCAAAATTATCGTTTTTTTGGTTGATTTTGTAGATTAAGTAATTACGAAGGCGATGCAAAAAGAATCAAGTAAAACGGATCTAAAACGAAGATTCTAGAGCGAAAACGGTGAAAGACAAGATATCAAGTTACGATCCAGTGAAATCAGGCTGACCAGGCCAGCGAAAGGTCTGCCATACGGCTTGCCAAACGGCCTGCCGGTATGGCAAATGGCCTGCCAAATGGTCAGAGCAAACGCGCTCGATAAATGGCTTACCTTAGCAAACGGCCTCCAAAAACGGCCTGCCAAACGGCCTGCTAGCCGTTTACAGCCAAAAATCAAGTCTATTTAAAGGGCTCTCTCCATCCATGCCAACACTGACTCAATTTGTAATTCATTTCATATTTTCAAGCTTTTAGTTAGTCTTTAGTAGTAGTTAGCTTAGCTTTTATTTTTCGGAGGATATCCCGGCGAGTCCCTGCGATCTCGGGCAGATTTCTTTGGCCTTTTCAGGTTTTTATCCGAAACGCTCATCTTTTGTATTAAACATGTGTTCTTACTTTTTATGTTTAATAATGGGTTCTGATATTACCATGATAGCTTAATTTATCTGTATGTTGCCATGATAGAAGTTTGGGTTAGCGTAATTATGTTAATTTAGTACGATTACTGTTATAATACTGAACTAGAAAGTCTGATAGATTTGTATGCTAGCATCTTAAGGATTGACCAACCTAGGTTGTGATCAGGACTTGTCCACCTATATGAATTTAGCTACTTCATAGGATTAAGACCCCTGGTTATACTGTATCTGAAGATTCTATGAACTCGGTATGGCCGGAGTTCCCGAGAGGCATTTACTGCGATTTTAGGACACGGAACTTAGGAATTGAGACATGAATGACCTAGTATGCCTATTGGCTGTTCCAAAGAGACCTCTTAGGAGCTGTTAAGATCTAGTTAGTGCCTTCACTATGTGACCCAAGCCTATTGCATGTTCTTGTTTGATTGTTGCCTTAGGTCTTAGTCATATCAACTGTTTAGGTATTCATTAGGTTTCTATCTACTTTACTATCAATATATTGACTGTGATGCTGTATAATGTTTGAATTAAGATGATCTAGTATGATGGAATGGTTGTTAGTTTTCATTTCAGGTTTTGCCAACTTAAACTTACGAATTCTTTCCGTTTGTGATCAGTGTTCAATAAACATGGCACGTTGTTATTCAGTTACCTAAACTGATAACAAGGGTTAGGATTAGAGCTTAACTCAATAATAAACCTAGTACTTTACTGAGGATAACCTTCGAGGTATTGTTACCTTTCAATTATACGACCAAGTGACATACTTCTCACTGCTCAAAGAGAACTCCGAGAGTTCAGAGACAAGTAGGTCTGTGTAATTGGCTCATCCAACCAGATCTACATCATTCTAAGCATAGTCTTAACATAAGCATAATTACCTTCCCCTAACCCAATACTAATATCTTGGTCAACATTTCCCTGATCTGCATACTCTGGATATCCTTCCACTTTATTTACTTTTCCGCACTTAGGACTCTTAGCTAAAATCAACTACTCTCTTTTATCTAGGTAATTTAACTGTAAAACAATTATTCACTTGATCTTCAATTCATTAATCAGCATAAAAATACGACACTAGGTTAACTTACACCTTCTACACCTTAGAAAGTAAAAGTAAATTTAGGCCCCCGCAAAATATAAATAAACGAAGACACTGTGTGCTACCGAATTGGACATCCTGCGACCTAACGACACCGCACAAACATAACCGTCCGTTAGTAGGATATCAGGTACGAGTCACAAAATGTAAAGTATAAGTTTTCTAAGAGTACAAAAGGACGTTCGAGAAATCGGAACTGAGACGTAAGTCGAGTAACAATGTACGAGTCATCGGAACGAAAATTACATGATAACTATGAACGTAAATATAATATAATATATAATTAATTATATAAATTAAATATATTATATATAATAATATAAAAACTGTCGGCAGCCCACGTTTTTAATCATGGATGAAGTGGGACAGGAACCTCTGCGATTGCGGAGGTGTATGCCTAAAAGGTGTCGCGATTGCAGAGCATCGAATTCCAAAAAGGGGCTATATAGCTCGATCAGTTTTCGACTGAATTCATTCAATCTCATATCTCTCGATCTCTCTATATGTAATATATTATTATTATTAATTATTATTATTATTATTAAAATTAATATTATTATTAATCGTATTATTATTATTAGAAATATTAGAAATATTGTTAGTAGTATTACACATAAAATACTACGACGAATTCATGAGTGGATTATTTCAAAACGGGTTTTTCGAGTGGGATAGAGCTAAGGAGATTATGGGTTATAGCTATGGAGGTTATGAATATGGTTCGAGGGTATTGCTCATTAGTCAAATCTAGTGTTTATCAGCTCCGTCGCATCTACGTACTTTCCTACAATATTGAATCTCAATATTGATACGTGAGCATTCATATCTTGTCTTTTAAAATATTGATAGTGTATTCCTGACGAGTGCTAGAGTACATATGCTTATGCATGCTTGTATACTTAAGATAAGGTATATGATATGCATGTCGTTAGAAAGCTGGCGAACATTTAATAACTTTTCATTTAGAAATAGTGTGGTTTCGATGAACGAATTAAAAGATATGGTCAACTGAATTATTATTAATTCTATTATTATTATTATTATTACTATCGTCGTTATAGTTATCTTTATTATTATGATCTAATAATTATTATTATTATTATTATTATTATCATCAGCGTTATGAATATAAATATTATCATTAAAATTGTTATTGTTATTATTAATACTATCGTTATTATCACTAAAGGTTATTATTAATATTATTATTATTATTAATATTATTATTATTATTATTATTATTATTATTATTATTATTATTATTATTATTATTATTAATATTATTATTATTATTATTATTATTATTATTATTATTATTATTATTATTATTATTATTATTATTATTATTATTATTAACATTGATATTATGACTGAAATTATCGTTATTATTAAAAATTAACATTTTTATAAAAATTATCATTTTATTATTTTTATCATTATTATTATTAAAAGTATCATTAAAATTAGCACTTTTATTAAAATTATCATTTCTAATAGAAATATCATTTTTATTATAAAATATTATCATTATTATCATATTAGGATTATTATTATTAAAAATTATCATTTTTGATAGAAGTATTTTTATAACATATTATTATTACTATTCTTATTATGATAATTATTATATATAGTAAATATTATTATTAAGATAAATTATATTATTTTTTACTAATATTAAAGTATCGATACTATCAATTATCATTTAAAATTTATCATTGTTATTAAAACTATCATTCTATTAAAAATTATTATTATTATTAAAAATTATCATTTTTATTAGAATATATTATCACTAAAGAGTATAGAATATAAAATTATCGTTTTATTTAAAATTATCGTTACTATCAATTTTATTAATATTATTAATATCATCATTATTATTACCATTAATATTTATATTAAAATACTTTTAATAACATTATCGTTATTATTATTATCATTATTATTATTACAAAATAATACAACTTTTACTCAATATTATTATTATCAATATTATTTTATCAAATAAATATGTGATACAAAGATATTTTTACCACATGTAATATAATTACATTAATAATACATACCACTATATTTTTATGATTTTGGAGTGAACTATATAAATTTTATTACTCGAGTATATAAAAGTATATTTTTATCATATATAAATTTTATTATAAATTTTTATTTATTAATATATGACTTGTACTATTTACTTTAATAAAATCTAATAAATATATTTATATATATAAAATGACTATATTTATGTTATATAATAAACATGTATAGATTTTGAAAGTCATTTTGGGTCAAACTGACTTTTGTTGACTTTTGCATATCGATCTCGAGCATTAGAATTGTGGTACATTATGACTCGACCTTAATTGTTAGACAGATATTGACCATTATATAAATATATATATACTTAATATAGGTTCGTGAATCCGAGGCTAACCTTGCACTTGTTCAGTGCCGTCATATGCATATTTACTACGAAATACAGTATTGTGAGTTTCATTATTCTCTTTTTATATATATATTTTTGGGACTGAGAATAGATGCGCTGCTTTTATAAATGTTTTACAAAATAGACACAAGTACTTAAAATTACATTCTATGGTTGGATTATTAAACTGAATATCGCCCTTCAAGTCTGGTAACCTAAGAATTTAGGGAAATGGCCCCTGATTGACGCGAATCCTAAAGATAGATCTATGGACCTTGACAAGTCCCATTCGGGGTACGAATGCTTTTGTACTTCGAGATTGTTATACAGACGGGAGGTTCTGTTTGGGGATATTCTATGCATTAAAGTTAACGTCGGTTACCAGGTGTTCAATCCATATGAATGATTTTTAATTCGCAGGTTATGCGTACTATTTTGTACTCGGGTTACGTGTACATTAAATATCTGAAATTTTGTGGTCTATTAAAATGATGGAAATGAATGATTATGAAAAACTAATGAACTCACCAACCTTTTGGTTGACACTTGAAAGCATGTTTATTCTCAGGTATTGAAGAAATCTTTCGCTGTGCATTTTCTCATTTTAAAGATATTACTTGGAGTCATTCATGGCATATTTCGAAAGACGTTTCATTTGAGTCGTTGAGTTCAACAAGATTATTATTAATTCATTTATAGTTTGGATTTATTATGAAATGGTGTGCATGCCTGTCAACTTTCGATGTAATGAAAATTTGTCTTTTAAAAACGAGTGCAATGTTTGTAAAATGTATCATTTAGAGGTCAAATGCCTCGCAATGTAACCATATGTTATTGTATTCGTCCTTATAGATTAGGACGGGTCGCTTCATGTGGTATTAGAGCGGTGGTCTTAGCGAACCAGGTCTTGCATTAGTATGTATAACTGATAGTTATTAAGATGCATTAGTGAGTCTGAACTTTAACCTTAGCTGCATATTAAAAAGTTTTGCTTATCATTTCTTGTCGAAAAATTTCATGCTTATCATTCTTAAGTCTAGACGCGTGTTACTGCATTCATTTCATAGATAGTGTATACATAAATTCATATCTTTACATATCTATTACACTAAACTCTGTCTTATCTCTCAAAAATTTCTCCATAACTTATGGGATCTTGGTATTATATATACATATGTAAAATATGTAATGAAGAATACCAAACTAAGTCCTATAATCTAATTCATTTCAAAAAAAAAAAAAAAAATTCATTTCCCTGATTGTACGAGATGAACCCCTCAACTAGTTCAAGTTCCTCGAATTCCGATATGGAGTTTCACTCGAGCTCCGAAAGCAGTGTGACCGGAATGGATCAACCAATTAGCCATCATCTATTCTGAATGAATTAGGGATGGGTTCGTAGTCTACTTAATCATTGGAATGGATCAACCAATTAGCCATCATCTATTCACCACATTTCCCTCTTGGCGAAGAACCTGAAGCAGTTACCAGTGAACTTGTTTGAGACACCATTTTCTCTCTCATTTCCAGAGTATCTCATCATGATTATATACTATCTCAAATTCTAGATCTTATTCATCCACTCGTTCGAACTGACAATAACCCCGGTGTAATAGAAGAAGTCAAAAAGCTTCACGCTCGGATAGTGACTTTGGAGGATATGGTGCGAAGATTACAAGCACCATCAGCAACACCTGTACCACCAACAACATCTACATCGCAAGCCTCAATACCACGAACACCAGCAGCATCACCGACATCAACAGTACCACCATCAGCAACATCAATAGTACCATTACCACCACTAACAACATCCACATCCCACACCTCAACATCACAATCTGCACCTCGAGCATCAACGTCATATGCACTGTAGATACTAAGGAGTACCAACAACAATAACCGATGAAGTATTGATTCATAACTTCATTGGAGAAACATTTTGCGGCGATTATGTAATCTCTAAAGTCTAGAGATTATCTATTCTAGCCTTAACCATAAATCAGATGAGTAGAAACCCTGACCGGAATAGTGCGTGATTTACAAACGACACATGTTACACAAGCATTAACAGCAGTACCGTCAGCATCATCAGCACCACCAGTACCACCAGCATCACCAACAGTATCACCGGCACCCGCAACGCCTACAACACCACAAATTCCGTAAACTCTGTAACCACCTCAGATATTGACACCACCATCACCAACGGATATATCGTATCAACGAGTTATGAAGTATTAACTCATTCCCTCTGAAGAATTTATATGTATACTTTATATATATATGAATTATTAAGCCACACTATATCTTTTCGTACTAAGCTATTACGTGTGAATTTTAAAGGGTAAATACTACTCGGTTAATTCATACTATTAATATGCTATGATGTACATCCTTTGTTAATGACTCAACAATCATTAATTATAATCTTTGCTTCAACTCAATAGATTCCATTTCATAATAGACCAAGTGTATTATTCAAATACATGTTTGATTTTACACTTTCATTTTCGATGAATTTGAAATCCTCTAGAAAACATCATTCATACCATACGAAGTTCACAAAAGTTCCACGAACACCAACAAAATACACCAAGGAAATATCAACAAAAATGAATAATGAAGTACTGATTCATAATTCATTTACGAAATAATCCGCGAAGATTATGTAATTTCTAAAGTTTTAGGGATTACTCATTCTAGCTCCAGCCGTGAACCGAATGAGTTTAATGGTATATTAACTCATTAAATCTGTATTACATCTAAAGAAAATATATATACATATATTTTCATAAAGACTGTGATAAAATTAATTTGTACAAAAGTATTACTTGTGAAATTTTTTTAACGGGTAGGTAATACCCGAAAGATATATAAATTCAAAATTAATATGTTACATCCTACGATTTTGATTCAGCAAATCATCAACGATAATCACTACCGTCACAACGGTATACATTCTTTCATAAAAATCAGAACAACCATTCTTATTCAAATCCAATTACATATTCTAATTTTAACAGGTCAGAATCCAAATCGAGATATAACCGATATCATCACTCTTAGATCCCTACATTTTTCAAAGCTATACTTTGACTTCAAAACAGTGCTAGAACAACACTTCTATTCATAAAACACAGAAAAATATTTATGTCGTTCAAAATTCTAGAACATCATATGTATATGTGTTCAAACCCATCATGATTCATGAAAACCCGTCAGTTAAGAAACAATAGAGAGGATGATCCAACCACATGCTATCCACAGTCATATACTTGGAAAACTCCCGAAAACTAAGTAGAAGTTTAACACAAATCTGTGATCCATTGACGTTGTTTTTACCGAAAATAACTTTGCAATCCCTCTCCAAAATAGCCAAATTTTGTCACAGCTTCAGCAAGTCAACTTCAACTTTTCAGTCGAAATAGTCTTATTATAACTTCGATATATACGTTGTCTTTTCGCCATCATTACCGGGGAACCTTTTATATTCCACCACATTATCAGCAGACATACCTGCAACTTCGTTAATCTTTGGCGTAAGCCTCTCCTAAAAATCATTATATGTACTCATTGAAACCCCATCTGTATCTTGTAACGATAATTGCCATATCAATTACTGAGCATCAGCAATCAGTATTTCGAATCTCGCAGCAATTCTACGCCAACAGTTATATATATATATATATATATATATATATATATATATATATATACATACATACATACATACATACATACATACATACATACATACATACATATAACGTCTATCTCCTAGACTTACATACTTCGAATGTGAAGTTTCTGAAAAACAACCTAAACTGCGAACTAGTTCTCCGAATTTTGGAAAAATGCTGATGAAGCAGCAAAAACTGTAAACGACCTTAACAGTCAAGAGTTTTATGATAAAGAGTAGTGTGTTAGCAAAGCTCAGAAAAAGAGAAGGATTGGAACTGGAAAACAAATTGAGCAAACCATGAAGGAGGCTATGGAAAAATCACAACGACAAAACCTGCCTTCAAAGAATCCAAATGATTCAGTATCTGCTGTAGTCATTAACGAATGCCTTGCTCCTGATTCTAAACCCTTACAGACAAATATTCTTCATCATCCTCTGATCTTAGATATTCTAAGATATTATCAAATCTTTCATTATAAATATCTTCGATATTTCTGAAGACATATTCATAACTACTCTCATCTGAGATTATTTATCTCTTCGTGCTATCAGTATTATATCATAAAGAAACTGTTTTAGTTTCTAAATTCTGAGATATTCGAATTTAAAATATGAATGTTTTGAAGTAGTGTTGGGAACTGAAGCATGAGTTAGTATAATATAATGACACTTGATCAACGTGATTATATTACAGTAAGTAATGCTGAGTTTCTAAATGGAACGTGATGATTCACAGATCATAACGTCATCATGTGCCATGTTACATAACTCTTTCATTCTATTTAACCTCTAAAATTACCAAAAAAATATTTTTCTAGATGATTCGGTCTTTTCCGTAATTTTTTGGTAATTTGACAAGTCAAATTGTGCTATTACCATTTCTTTCATAGAACATTAATGATGTTCATTCTAAAATTCATATCTACGAATTCTGGACGATAAATCGCCTGACTTGAAGTCGGGAAGAGGAGACAAGAGTATGAAACTCTTAAAAGGAAAAATATAAAGCCTGACAATGACACATAAATTACAAACCGTGCATTTCAATACGTATTGTAACATAAATGCATGGGAGAATTAAGAACACTATAACCCCAAGGTAATAGTAGAAGAATGACATATATGAAAGTTAGGAGTATATCAAGAATCAGAAATGGATGGAGCATATTGACGAATGCTTTGGAATTTGAATTAGGCAAGAAAATATAGAAGATGGGAGATATGGAAGTAAGGAAATATAGGGGGTGGATTTATAGTGAAACATCTGACAGAGCAGTCGAAATAGATCATTGCATTTAACCAAAGAAGATCCTAATTTCCTTAATTACCGAAGAATCAAATCTTATTACGAAGATTTTCTCTAAATTCCTTGAATTCCGAAAATCAACCGTGACTACGTCACCGAATAAGACGAACCTACATTTACTCACTTCAGTCTTTTGTGATAGCTTCACTCGTACCCTTCACATAAATGAATTGTTTTATCCATATTACTCACGGATGATAAAAACTCTAATTTTCAGCTCGTATGCGTCATGAAAATATACTTATTGTCAGCCATGACCATCCCAATCAAATTTCGGGACGAAATTTCTTTAACGGGTAGGTACTGTGACAACCCGGAAATTTTTGACCAAATTTAAACTTAATCTTTATATGATTTCGGCATGATAAGAAAAGTTTGTTAAGTTAAATCTCAAAAATTTTAAACTGTGTTCATACTTTCATTTAACCTCGACCAAATTCCGACGATTCACGAACCTTTATATAAATAGATATGAGTATATGTGTATATATATGTATATGTGTTTTAACTTGAAAACATTAACAAAGTATTAGATGTATAATACTTTACATGAACGTATTTGTTTCATTATATGTTGATATATTTAACGACAGAATTAGAAGATATTATCAAATGATTGAATTACCTGTTACATTGTGATATTATTATAAGTCTTTGTGGTGAGGTCCACGTTGATTTGAGAAATCTGTTCTTTTTAACTATATTCAGAATATTTGGTAAGGTGATTTACAAGAAAGAACAAATGTGTCAATTATTGATGATTAGACAAAGGTTAGTGGAGATTCTCGTTTAATTTTCAAAAGCATACTTTGCAGTGACTGCCTCGTGTTCCTTGGTAATTTAATTATTCAGGTTTCATATTATTAAAAACATTATTTGATCTAATAACTTTTATTATTTAAATGAGTTAACTTATATAAAACAGACTTTGAAATATAATTGGTTTTGAAAAACTAAATATTATATTAAGTAAATATTTCAATTATATATATAAATTATATTCCTAAAATATATATATATATATATATATATATATATATATATATATATATATATATATATATATATATATATATATATATATATATATATATATATATATATGTATATTACAATGTAATATTAATATAGTTATAAAACGTTTTGATTTAAGTAATATTTTATATATATTATTAAATATATTTTAATAAACAACGAGAAGTTGATTTATAGAAGGAAATGACCAAAACAATCAAATGTATAAGTTACACTTCGTGTAATATTGTTTATCAATGATTTTAGTCTATATTTTGACAAGGGTACGAGTCACGACACGTAAAGTATAAGTTTTCTAAGCGTACGAAAGGACGTTCGAGAAACCAAAACTGAGACGTAAGTCGAGTAACAACGTACGAGTCATCGGAACGAAAATTACAAGATAACTATGCACGTAAATATAATATAATATGTAATTAATTATATAAATTAAATATATTATATATATAATAATATAAAAACTGTCGGCAGCCCACATTTTTAATCATGTATGAAGTGGAACAGGAACCTCTGCGATTGCGGAGGTGTATGCCTAAAAGGTTCCGCGATTGCGGAGCATCGAATTCTAGAAAGGGGCTATAAACAGTTTTCGTCTGAATTCATTCAATCTCATATCTCTCGATATTTCTATATGTAATATATATTATTATTATTATTATTAATTATTATTATTATTATTATTAAAATTAATATTATTATTAATCGTATTATTATTATTAGAAATATTATTAGTAGTAATATACATAAAATACTAGGACGAAGTCATGAGTAGATTATTTCAAAATGAGTTTTTCGAGCGGGATAGAGCTAAGGAGATTATGGGTTATAGCTATGGAGGTTATGGATATTGTAGCGACCCAGCAAAATCGTCATTGACGGCGCCGACTACTTAGGTCCCATTACATGGTCATAAGTCTTTAAAAAAAGTTTGACCGAAAATATGTCACATTCATTTCAAAAGTTAAGATTTGTTCCCCAGTTTACAAGAATCGTTCATCCAAAAGTTACGTTACAAAGTTATAAGTACAATTGAAATCTATGCGACACGATTTAAAAGTAGCCAAAAGATTCTCCATGTATGCATGTGTATACTTGACATCCAAGCAAGTATCAAAAGTAAGGAGCGGAAGCATGTATCACAAAATGTTCAAGGACCTGAGAAAAACATAGAAATCTGTCAACGAAAACGTTGGTGAAATAATAGGTTTAAGTAAGTAAGTACAAGTGAACCACAAGATTTGTAACATTGATATAATAGTAATACATTCTAAAAGTTTGTTTCAGGAGCACCCAATTATCAATGCTTAACATTTCTTCCATAGAACCTCATCACAATAGTGTTAGAACATACACTGTTTCTCGAAAATATATTTCATTCGTAAACGGTAGCGAACCGTTTGAATGAGGGTTTGTCAAACCCATATGGCCATATAACATAAGTTCTCGCTTACACCCGGCAAGTGTAACTAATGATAATCGAATTGAGGATTTTTGTTCAAACTCGTATGTAGAATGTTTTGTTTTCCTGTACTTGTGTTCACTTAGTAAAAAGAAACGTTTATGTTTTCTCATCCCAAATGTAAGTTCAAAAGAGTAAAAGTGGGACTATGATCTCACCTTGAGTGCACGTATGTAAAAGTACTTCAACAAGTAAACGTATGCAAGAACGAATGCAAGTCTTGACCTAAACAAATAGATTGTATCAATAACGGTAAACACGATAGGTCGAAGTTTTCAGTTAGTCCTATGGCTCGTTACGACTCGATAATTATAGCATGTGAATCAAATTATCAAGTTTCATGCAAGGTACAAGTATAGAAGCATGTTAGAATGATTGTATAAGTATTTGGTTAAGTTTGACAAAAAGTCAAACTTTGGTCGGGTCAAAGTCAACGAAAAAGTCAACACGTTCGGGTCAGGTCCCAAACTATTTTTCTGAGGTTTTTATTCATATATAAGCATGTTAGAACAAGTTACATGTGAATCGGAGGTGCGTAGCATAGCAAACATGTTTCGAATTTTGACCATGTAGGTCAGAACCTGGACACGCCTTAGGTCGCGCCGCGGCCCAAGACTGCCGCGCCTCGGTATTTAACGTGTGCTGGTACCTGGTCAGTCTCAAATGTCCAAGTCTCAAATCAAAACTCTTTCAAGCATAAATCACAAACCGCTAACACTTAGAACTCGTATCTTATATCGTTAGAAAGGTAATTTAACAAAGAACACAACTAAATACATCTCACCAACCAAAAACATCATTTGCAACAGTTGACTTTCCAAGTTAAATGATCAATCAATGCACACCATAAATGCTTCAAATTCATAAATGCACATTTATGATTCGGGAAAATTAAATGCATACATATGACACGCCGTTTCGTAGGTAATCAAACATACAATCTAACTAACCACTTACTAACAACAATTCTGAAGGATTTTCGTATGCCCGAGAGACATATTTAATTAATGTGGCTAATATATTATGATCCAAGTCAGGTCATACCCAATAACAAGCTTACCAACACTTTAAATGTATTTAATCTTAGCGATTGGATCGTTAAGTAAATACGCGACACTTGAATTTTAGAAAATCGGTTTTCTAAAATATTATCACTTGAGATAAATTATTTGGATAATTATATATAATTGTTTATAGGTTTAAATAATTATATTGTGTTATATTTTATAAAAAGTTTATAAAGTATATAAGTAACTAAACAATGCATATATTTTATAACAAGTTTTATATATAAAACATCAAGTTTTTTTATAAACATTCTTGTTATAAAATAATGGCATGGATGGGCAGATTTTGGGACTCCAAGACAAGTCCCATGCTAGTTTATTCTTGTTACTTTTGATACAAATATTCCCAAGTGCATGCTTAACACTTAAAACCAAGTTTTGACTCTTATTTTGCACTTACAAGTTAGAAAACTCTTTCAAACTTTCTGCTGCATGATTCTGGCCGAATTTTGAGCTGAACAAAAAGGGGTTCAAGTGGTTTTCCAAGTGAGAAATTCAAGTGTTATTAAATCCTAACCAAAGCAATAAGTGTTGGTTATAAGTTTGGGGTATAAACACTTGAGGTTTCATAGTTTTGAGGCTCCATTCATCATCTTCTTTCTAGTTGCTGCTGATCAGAATTTTGGGTGCAATTAAAAGGGTTTTAAGCTTGCTTAATTAGCTAGTTAAGTGTCTAAATCTTAACTAACTTAAAGGGTGGTGTTGGTGCATCAAAGGATTAGGGTATTGCACACTTGAGGGTTCAAGTTGGTAGCTTTCTTCCATCATTTTCATCATCATTTTGCTGTCCAAATTCAGCTCATAACTCATCATAGAGGAGGTATAATCTTCTTCCTTCATTGTTATATGTAAGCATTATTTCATGACTTGATAACTATATGGAATTCATCTAAAGTGGTTTAACATATTAACATGCTTTCTTAATATTTTGCTTCCGCTTGTTGTAACTCTTAATGAATTGGTTTCATGAATAAGTTAACATTAAGAACTTGTTGAAATGTTGAATTCCATCAAATTCATGGAATTCAATACATCAAAAATGCATTTAAAGTTCATCAAAACCCTAACTCAAATTCAATAAAATCACTAATCAAGTTTATGGAGTTTTTTAAAGCAACCTACACATCAAATTGAAGCTAGTGATGTTAGGAACACATTTAATACATGCAGTTATAACATTTAACCTCATTCAAACAACCAAATCACCAAATCAAACACACCAAAGTTTATGTTCATGCTAGTTACTTCAAATAACAAAATTGAACATATAAATCATATATTCATGTTAGACTTGAGCCATAGACACTAATTAACAACTTTATAAGTTAAAAACATCAAGAACACAAAATCTAGTGATTTTAGAAAGTTACCAAAACTTGATGAAATCGTTATGGAATCGAAGAGAAAGTTGCAAGGATTCCAAATATGTAATTTGTTTTGATTGAAGCTTGCTAGATGTGATTTAGATGATGAATCTTGGAAATGGATGATTGAAAGAAAATATGGAAGTAGTGAAAGAAAAGAGAAATGAAAATGAAAAAGAAGGGATGAGGGTGTTGACTAGTCAAAAGCTAGTCACATCTTTGCTCCCTTGGCGAAACTAGTCCCTCGAGTTCGGTTGTGGGTGCGTGAATTACCTAAACGAGATATTTTTAAAACGCGTATTAACGAGGGATGTTATAATCATATAACGGACTTTAAATAATTAAATGGAAAAGTAAACGGAAAAAGGCGGGATGTTACATTACCTACTCCTTAAAAGAAAGTAGGCGTAGTAGTCGTTGTTTCTTCCTCAAAATCTTGCGTTTCCGAATTCGCGAATAGATGAGGATACTTCCTTTGCATTTGATCTTGTCTTTCCCAAGTAAACTCGGGTCCCCTTTTGGCGTTCCAATGGACCTTGACAATTAGAATTCGGCTTTGTTTTAACGTCTTGACGGAGGTGTCCACAATTTCAACCGGTTCCTCCACGAAATGAAGTTTGTCATCAATGGTAAGCTCTTTAAGAGGGATGACGATGTCAGGTTTGGCAAGGCACTTTTTCAAGTTGGATACATGAAAAGTAGGATGAACGGAGCTCAATTGAGGCAGAAGATCTAAATGATAAGCAACGGTTCCAACACGATCCAAGATTTCGAAAGGACCAATATACCGCGGATTTAGCTTCCCGCGTTTCCCAAAACGAATTACACCTTTCCAAGGTGCGAATTTTAACATTACTCGGTCACCGACTTGAAATTCGAGGTCGTTGCATCGTTTGTCGGTATAGCTCTTTTGACGACTTCGGGCCGTCCAAAGCCTATCTCGGATTTGAACAATTTTCTCGGTGGTTTAATGAATGAGTTCAGGTCCGGTGATTTGTGTGTCATCTACTTCGGCCCAACAAAGAGGAGAACGACATTTTTAGCCATATAAAGCTTCGAATGGTGCGGCGTTAATACTCGTGTGATAACTATTATTGTAGGAGAATTCTGCGAGAGGCAAGTGCTTATCCCAAGCTTTTCCAAAGTCGATAACATAAGCTCGTAGCATGTCTTCCAAAGTTTGAATTGTGCGTTCGCTTTGTCCGTCAGTTTGTGGATGATATGCGATGCTCATGTCTAAACGCGTCCCAACGCTTCTTGTAAGGTACGCCAAAATCTAGAAACAAAACGGCCATCTCGGTCGGAGATAATCGATAAAGGTACACCGTGTCGGGCTACGATTTCTTTAATGTAAAGTTGTGCGAGTTTCTCCATGTTGTCGGTTTCCTTCATGGCTAGGAAATGTAAGGATTTGGTGAGGCGGTCAACAATAACCCAAATAGTATCATATCCGCCAACCGTCTTTGGTAGTTTGGTGATGAAATCCATCGTTATCCTTTCCCACTTCCATTGCGGGATTTCGGGTTGTTGAAGTAGTCCGGACGGTCTTTGATGTTCGGCTTTGACTTTAGAGCAAGTTAGGCATTTTCCAACATAAGTAGCAACGTCCCTTTTAATGTTCGGCCACCAATATCGTTCTTTGAGGTCGTGATACATCTTATTGGCACCGGAGTGAATCAAATATCTTGACTTATGGGCTTCATCTAAAATAAGGCTTCGCAAGCCCCCAAAACTAGGTACCCAAATTCTTCCGGCGAAATATTGGAGTCCGGTTTCCTTAACTTCGAATTGAGAGGTGAGGACATTCAAGTATTCGAGAGAGATGTTTTCATCCTTAAGAGCCTCGTCTTGGACTACACGAATTTGGCTATTGAGGTTGGTTTGAATGGTGATGTTTAAAGCTCGGACACGAAGAGGCACCGCTCTTTCTTTTCGACTCAAGGCGTTGGCTACTACGTTTGCCTTCCCGGGATGGTAACGAAGCTCACAATCATAATCGTTTAAAGTTTCAATCCACCTTCGTTGTCTCATGTTTAGTTGCTTTTGATCGAAGATGTGTTGAAGGATTTTGTCTGATCGGTGAAGATGGTACTTTTGGTTCCATAAAGATAGTGTCTCCACATTTTAAGTGCGAAGACAATGGCTCCGAGTTCGAGATCATGTGACGTATAGTTCCGTTCATGAATTTTGAGTTGTCGAGAGGCATAAGCAATGACTTTCTTTCGTTGCATCAATACACACCCAAAACCATGTTTCGAGGCGTCACAATACACAACAAAGTCATCATTACCTTCGGGAAGTGACAAGATAGGAGCGGTGGTTAGCTTTGTCTTCAAGATTTGAAATGCGGATTCTTGTTCGGTCGCCCAAATGAATTTCTTTCCCTTGTGAGTTAACGCGGTTAGAGGACAAGCAATCAAAGAAAAATCCTTGATGAATCTACGGTGGTATCCGGCGAGACCCAAAAATTGACGAATGTGAGTAGGAGTAGTAGGAGTCTCCCATTTACTAATGGCTTCGATTTTTGATGGATCGACTTTAATACCTTGATCACTTACAACATGACCAAGAAATTGAACTTCCTTCAACCAAAATTCACACATGGAGAATTTGGCATAGAGTCGTTCTTGTCTCAAGAGTTCAAGCACAAGTCGGAGATGTTGTTCGTGTTCTTCTTCGCTTTTAGAATAGACCAAGATGTCATCGATGAACACAATGTCGAATTTATCGAGATACGGTTTGCACACGCGGTTCATAAGGTCCATGAATACCGCCGGTGCGTTAGTGAGACCAAATGGCATGACAAGGAATTCATAACTACCATAACAAGTTCGGAAAGCGGTTTTTGGATACATCTTCCCCCTTAACCCTTAATTGATGATAACCCGAGCGGAGATCGATTTTTGAATATACACGTGATCCTTGTAATTGATCAAAGAGGTCATCGATGCGCGGAAGAGGATATCGGTTCTTAACCGTCAATTTGTTTAGTTCACGATAGTCAATGCACATTCGTAGGGATCCATCTTTCTTCTTAACGAATAAAATCGGAGCGCCCCAAGGTGAATGGCTAGGTTGGATAAAACCACGATCAAGTAGTTCTTGGATTTGACATTGCAATTCTTGCATTTCGGATGGAGCGAGTCTATATGGTGCACGTGCTACGGGTGCGGCTCCTGGAATCAGATCGATTTGGAATTCAACCGGTCGATGAGGTGGAAGACCCGGCAATTCATCGGGAAATACATCAGAATAGTCACTAACAATTGGCACATCATTGATGTGCTTCTCATCGGACTCGACTTTCTTAACGTAAGCAAGGATCGCAAAACAACCCTTACGGAGTAGTTTTCTAACTTTAATGCATGAAACAAGGTTGAGTCCGGTGCAACTCTTATTGCCATAAACAATCAAAGGTTCACCATTCTCGATAGGAATTTGGATTGCGTTAAGATCACAAAGGATGTGAGATTTCGTTTTGGCTAGCCAGTTCATACCGATTATTACATCGAAGCTTCCTAGTTCCATGGGTATCAAGTCAATTTCAAACTCATTACCCAAAATGTTTAACGTACACCCCCGGTAATATGTGTCGGCACTCAATAGTTTCCCGTTGGCCACTTCAATGGTATAAGTGGTATCTAGTGGGAGTGGTGGAGTGCTAAAAGAATGAATCAAAGTCTTGGATACAAAGCATTTATCGGCACCCGAATCGAATAAACAAGTAACATAAGTGTTGTTGAGAAGAAACGTACCTGTGACTAATTCATTGTCATCTCGGGCTTCCTCGGTGTTGATGTTGAAAGCTCGGCCGCGCGTATTGGGGTTATCTTTCTTCTTCGGGCATGCATTTCTATAATGGCCCGTTTGGCCACATTCGTAACAAGTGCCCGTTTTTGGTGCATTG
The DNA here is from genome assembly GCF_046630445.1 of Rutidosis leptorrhynchoides. NCBI lineage: Eukaryota > Viridiplantae > Streptophyta > Magnoliopsida > Asterales > Asteraceae > Rutidosis > Rutidosis leptorrhynchoides. Next base: position 169,582,464 of record NC_092342.1, on the reverse strand, counting down.
GGCCCCTTTCGAGCGATGGGGGCGACACTTTTACATTCGTTGGCCTTATGACCAACTCCTTGGCACCGATGGCAAATTAGCTTGCCACATTCACCAAAGTGGTGCTTGTTGCATTTGTTGCAAAGAGGTAGGTTTCCGGCATAACCTTTCTTGCCGTCGGAGGTGTAAGACTTCTTGCCAAAGTTGTTGTTGCTTGATTGAGGGGTTTCCCATTTTCTTTTGTTGTTACCCGATTTATCCTCGGCTTTAGGTGCCGGCACTATAATTTCATCCACCGTTTCTATCAACTTGCAGGCCATGTTCAAAGCTTCTTGATGATTAGTGGGTTTGGATGACATTACCCCGTGTTTGATGCTCTTTGGCAGACCATCCATGTAAAGTTCAACCCTTAAAGCTTCGGGGTTCACAAGGTTTGGGAACATCAAGGCTAGTTCGGAAAAATCGTTGATTATAAGCCTTGATATCGTTTTCGACCGCTTTCAAAGTTCTTAGCTCTTGTTCGAGCCTTCGGGTTTCTTCACGAGGGAAATATTCGACGATCATCTTTTCCCTTAGGTCGGCCCAAGAGAGGGCGTGAGCTTCATCGGTACCCACCGATTGTACATAGGTGTTCCACCATGTGAGGGCGACACCGGCGAAAGTGTGAGTGGAGTATTTGACCTTATCTTGGTCCCGACAACCGCTTATGCTAAAGACGGCCTCCGTTTGTTCGAACCATCGAGTGAGAGTAACCGGTCCCATCAAAAGTATGAGGTTTGCACCCCATGAAGGCTTTATAGGAGCACCCCTCGCTTAAGTTACCGGCTCCTTGATTATTGTTGTTGTGGTTGTTGTTGTTGGAGGAGTGACCGGCCATGGCCGCATCCACGTTGGTGGCTATCATTTGTTGTAGAGCTTGTTCGGGAGTCTCATGGCGTGGCACACGACGAGGAGGCATTGTTCCTTCAAAACACAAGAATACCGTTGATTAGTATTTTCAATAATACTAATCATGATATGGAATAAGGATAGAGGGAAAACTTTTCCTTGACTCGCCTTAAATTCTTTATGCCACAATGTCGGAACGTTCATATGAGTCACCGTAATATAATCCCGGAAATTATATTACCCTGATTCATATGTGCATTCGACATCATTTCATATAGTCAAGGTGGCGTGTCAATCAAATTAAACAACGTGAGATTAAGATGAACAAAGAGTAGATATGAGTAGAAACATTCGAGTATAAATGCACAAGTAGTCAAGTAATTCCTACTTCAAGTCTATATGCGGTTGTAGTCTAGATTCACTAATGTACCCTATGACTAGGGGTTGACACCAATGACTCTAAATCCCTACAACCAACACTCTGATACCATCTGTAGCGACCCGGAAAAATCATCATTGACGGCGCCGACTACTTAGGTCCCATTACGTGGTCATAAGTCTTTAAAATAACGTTTGACCGAAAATATGTCGCATTCATTTCAAAAGTTAAGATTTGTTCCGAAGTTTACAAGAATCGTTCATCCAAAAGTTACGTTACAAAGTTATAAGTACAATTGAAATCTATGCGACACGATTTAAAAGTAGCCAAAAGATGCTCCATGTATGCATGTATATACTCGACATCCAAGCAAGTATCAAAAGTAATGAGCGGAAGCATGTATCACAAAACGTTCAAGGACCTGAGAAAAACATAGAAATCTGTCAATGAAAACGTTGGTGAAATCATAGGCTTAAGTAAGTAAGTACAAGTGAACCACAAGATTTGTAACATTGATATAATAGTAATACATTCCAAAAGTTTGTTTCACGAGCACCCAATTATCAATGCTTAACATTCCTTTCATAGAACCCCATCACAATAGTGTTAGAACATACACTGTTTCTCGAAAATATATTTCATTCGTAAACGGTAGCGAACCGTTTGAATGAGGGTTTGTCAAACCCATATGGCCATATAACATAAGTTCTCGCTTACACCCGGCAAGTGTAACTAATGATAATCGAATTGAGGATTTTTGTTCAAACTCGTATGTAGAATGTTTTGTTTTCCTGTACTTGTGTTCACTTAGTAAAAAGAAACGTTTATGTTTTCTGATCCCAAATGTAAGTTCAAAAGAGTAAAAGTGGGACTATGATCTCACCTTGAGTGCACGTATGTAAAAGTACTTCAACAAGTAAACGTATGCAAGAATGAATGCTAGTCTTGACCTAAACAAATAGATTGTATCAATAACGGTAAACACGATAGGTCAAAGTGTTCAGTTAGTCCTATGGCTCGTTACGACTCGATCATTATAGCATGTGAATGAAATTATCAAGTTTCATGCAAGGTATAAGTATAGAAACATGTTAGAATGATTGTATAAGTATTTGGTTAAGTTTGACAAAAAGTCAAACTTTGGTCGGGTCAAAGTCAACAAAAAAGTCAACACGTTTGGGTCAGGTCCCGAACTATTTTTCTGAGGTTTTTATCCATATATAAGCATGTTAGAACAAGTTACATGTGAATCGTAGGTGCATAGCATAGCAAACATTTTTCGAATTTTGACCATGTAGGTCAGAACTTGGACACGCCTTAGGTCGCGCCGCGACCCAAGACTGCCACGCCGCGGCATTTAACGTGTGCTGGTACCTGGTCAGTCTCAAATGTCCAAGTCTCAAATCAAAACTCTTTCAAGCATAAATCACAAACCGCTAACACTTAGAACTCGTATCTTGTATCGTTAGAAAGGTAATTTGACAAAGAACACAACTAAATACATCTCACCAACCAAAAACATCATTTGCAACAATCGACTTTCTAAGTTAAATGATCAATCAATGCACACCATAAATGCTTCAAATTCATAAATGCACATTTATGATTCGGGAAAATTAAATGCATACATATGACACGCCGTTTCATAGGTAATCAAACATACAATCTAACTAACCACTTACCAACAACAATTCATGGCATTCAATACATCAAAAATGCATTTAAAGTTCATCAAAACCCTAACACAAATTCACCAAAATCACTAATCAAGTTTATGGAGTTTTCTAAAGCAACCTACACATCAAATTGAAGCTAGTGATGTTAGGAACACATTTAATACATGCATTTATAACATTTAACCTCATTCAAACAACCAAATCACCAAATCAAACACACCAAAGTTTATGTTCATGCTAGTTACTTCAAATAACAAAATCGAACATATAAATCATATATTCATGTTAGACTTGAGCCATAGACACTAATTAACAACTTTATAAGTTAAAAACATCAAGAACACCAAATCTAGTGATTTTAGAAAGTTACCCAAACTTGATGAAATCGGTATGGAATCGAAGAGGAAGTTGCAAGGATTCCAAATATGTAATTTGTTTTGATTGAAGCTTGCTAGATGTGATTTAGATGATGAATCTTGGAAATGGATGATTGAAAGAAAATATGGAAGTAGTGAAAGAAAAGAGAAATGAAAATGAAAAAGAAGGGAGGAGGGTGTTGACTAGTCAAAAGCTAGTCACATCTTTGCTCCCTTGGCGAAACTAGTCCCTCGAGTTCGGTTGCGGGTGCGTGAATTACCAAAACGAGATATTTTTAAAACGCGTATTAACGAGGGATGTTATAATCATATAACAGACTTTAAATAATTAAACGGAAAAGTAAACGGAAAAAGGCGGGATGTTACAGATATGGTTCGAGGGTATTGCTCATTAGTCAAATCTAGTGTTTATCAGCTCCGTCGCGTCTACGTACTTTCCTGCAATATTGAATCTCAATATTGATACGTGAGCATTCATATCTTGTCTTTTAAAATATTGATAGTGTATCCCTGACTAGTGCTCGAGTATATATGATTATGCATGCTTGTATACTTAATTTCATCGTTATATAGTTTATGATAAATTACAAATTTGATACATATGCTATTGAGATAAGGTATATGATATGCATGTCGTTGGAAAGCTGGCAAAAATTTAATAACTTTTCATTTAGAAATCGTGTGGTTTCGATGAACGAATCAAAAGATATGGTCAACTGAATTATTATTAATTCAATTATTATTATTATTATTATTAATATTATTATTAATATTATTATTATTATTATTATTATTATTATTATTATTATTATTATTATTATTATTACTATCGTCGTTATAGTTATCATTATTATTATTATCGAATAATTATTATTATTATTATCATTAGCGTTATCAATATAAGTATTATCATTAAAATTGTTATTGTTATTATTAATACTATCGTTATTATCACTAAAGGTTATTATTAGTATTATTATTATTATTATTATTATTATTATTATTATTATTATTATTATTATTATTATTATTATTATTATTATTATTATTATTATTATTATTATTATTATTATTATTATTGATAGTATGACTGAAATTACCATTATTATTTTAACATTTTTATAAACACTATCATTTTATTATTTTTATCATTATTATTATTAAAAGTATCATTAAAATTAGCACTTTTATTAAAATTATTATTTCTAATAGAAATATCATTTTTATTATAAAATATTATCATTATTATCATATTAGGATTATTATTATTAAAAATTATCATTTTTGATAGAATTATTTTTATAACATATTATTATTACTATTCTTATTATCATAATTATTATATATAGTAAATATTATTATTAAGATAAATTATATTATTTTTTTTACTAATATTAAAGTATCGATATTATCAATTATCATTTAAAATTATCATTGTTATTAAAACTATCATTCTATTAAAAATTATTATTATTATTAAAAATTATCATTTTTATTAGAATATAATATCACTAAAAAGTATAGAATTTAAAACTATCATTTTATTTAAATTTATCGTTAATATCAATTTTATTAGTATTATTAATACCATCAATATTATTACCATTAATATTTATATTAAAATACTTTTAATAACATTATCGTTATTATTATTATCATTATTATTATTACAAAATAATACAACTTTTACTCAATATTATTATCATCAATATTATTTTATCAAATAAATATGTGATACAAAGATATTTTTACCACACGTAATATAATTACATTAATAATACATACCACTATATTTTTATGATTTTGGAGTAAACTATATAAATTTTATTACTCGAGATATATAAAAGTATATTTTTATCATATATAAATTTTATTATAAATTTTTATTTATTAATATATGACTTGTATTATTTACTATAATAAAATCTGATAAATATATTTAATATATAAAATGACTATATTTATGTTATTTAATAAACATGTATAGATTTTGAAAGTCATTCTGGGTCAAACTGACCTTTGTTGACTTTTGCATATTGATCTCGAGCATTAGGATTGTGGTACATTATGACTCGACCTTAATTGTTAGATAGATATTGACCATTATATAAATATATATATACTTAATATAAGTTCGTGAATCCTAGGCCAACCTTGCACTTGTTCAGTGCCGTCATATACATATTTACTATGAAATACAGTATTGTGAGTTACATTACTTCCTTTATATATATATATATATATATATATATATATATATATATATATATATATATATATATATATATATATATATATATATATATATATATATATATATATATATATATATATATATATATATATTATATATATATATATTTGGGACTGAGAATACATGCGCTGCTTTTATAAATATTTTACGAAATAGACACAAGTACTTAAAGTTACATTCTATGGTTGGATTATTAAACTGAATATCGCCTTTCAAGTCTGGTAACCTAAGAATTTAGGGAAATGGCCCCTGATTGACGCGAATTCTAAAGATAGATATATGGACCTTGACAAGTCCCATTCGAGGTACAAATACTTTAGTACTTCGAGATTATTATTATACAGACGAGAGGTTCTGTTTGGGGATATTCTATGCATTAAAGTTAACGTCAGTTACCAAGTGTTCAATCCATATGAATGATTTTTAATTCACAGGTTATGCGTACTATTTTGTACTCGGGTTACGTGTATAATTAAATATCTAAAATCTTGTGGTCTATTAAAATGATGGAAATGAATGATTGTGAAAAACTAATGAACTCAACAACCTTTTGGTTGACACTTGAAAGCATGTTTATTCTCAGGTATTAAAGAAATCTTCCGCTGTGCATTTGGACATTTTAAAGATATTACTTGGAGTCATTCATGGCATATTTCGAAAGACGTTGCATTCGAGTCATTGAGTTCAACAAGATTATTATTAATTCATTTATAGTTTGGATATATTATGAAATGGTGTGCATGTCTGTCAACTTTCGATGTAATGAAAGTTTTTCTTTTAAAAACGAATGCAATGTTTGTAAAATGTATCATTTAGAGGTCAAATGCCTCGCAATGTAACCATAAGTTATTGTATCCGTCCTTAAGGATTAGGACAGGTCTCTTCAAAAGGTTAGCTCCCCCTGAAACTAAGCGCGCCCTAGAGTAATGCTCCCCCTTAAATTGTACAAGCTTATCAATAGTTCATGCGTATCAATAGTATGGCTCCTCCTTGAACCAATATTGAAAGTAAAAGAGTAACAAACATAATATGCATAACAAGTACATGGCAATAATTAGTACATAACAAGTTTTAACTTTAGGACAAGTGTTGTATCTAACCGCCCTTAAACCTAAATTTAACCAACATTAATTGTTCAATGATAAATGTCGTTGGTTCTAAATGCATCGGAGATAGTTGAGCCTTCATTGTCGGAAGAGATAATGATGACCGGATGTGCTACCCAATAGGTGATAGGAATTGTGGACACGGGTTGAGGAATTTGAGATTGGGTAATGGCACCAACAAATTGGAAAAGTCAATTAAGATGGTTTGAGTATGATAGAGGGCGACTTCCTAGCTCTCGAAGGTAACCCATTCGTCGAGTTATGAGATAAGCGAGATTTATGGGCTCATGAGTAAGAAGGGACCACATTATGACAACTTCGGTTCCTGAAATGTGAGTGGCGGTAGGTTCCCTACAGTAGACGTTGCGAATGACGTTTAATAGGAGTTGAAGATCATGGCGTATTTCGTCATCTTGAATACGAAGATGTTGGTTGGGATTCCGAGGTACTCCAAGAATGGTAGTGAGATATAAGATAGGTTGTAGCGGAAATGTGGGGTTAAGTGACCTTAGATCGGTAGAAGGAGTATAGAAGGAACACCCATTGGATGGAATAGCCATAACGGTTGCAGATTGTTCAAGGGACCAAGTGTCGAGTGTATTGAAAAGTCGAAATACAACTTGGTCGGGATTTGAAAGGTCAAGATGAGCATAAAATTCTCTAATCAACGTTGGATAAATGACTTCATCAAACTCAAGGAATGAGAAGCAAATGTTTTGAGTGAAAAGTTGAGTTAGTTCGAGAAATTCGGTATGATGAACAACACGCTCTCCATGAGGTGTCCTAGTTTCCATGTGTTGCCTATTGTTTGTAATACGTTGATTTCGCGTGTTGGTCATTTCCTAGGAAAACAACATTTTTTAGCAAAACATTCAAGTTTATTACATGTTTTTGAAAAAGTAAATGCTAAACATGTGTAGATTAGTCCTTGTCTAGACTCATTTTTGAAAAGATGATTTTGAAAGTAAGTTGTGTCATTTCTTTTGACAATTTAGACAAGTTTCATCATTTTGCTTTATGTTTGCCAAGTATAGATAAAAGTCATGAGATTGACAAGTATTATAATGGCTTGTTCAAACATATGTGTGTGCATGAGTGGGTTTTAAAAAAATTAAAACATATATGAGATTTATGCAAGAAAACACTTTCATGGCACATTTGATAAGTAATTTTTTTCATAACAATTTTTACTCACATAATTGGATGAATTCATGCTAGAAATCAAGTGTTCCTATTAGTTTGGAAAGACTCTTACATAATTAAACAAGTATAGGCAAAATTAAAAAGATATTTTGGATGCTTACCTTGAAGAAAATTGAAAGAGTTTTGGACCACTTTGAAGAGTACTTGAAAATAGGACAAAAGAAAATCTAGAGATCCAGTGGTTGGGGTTCCAAGAAGAGATGTGGTTAGTGGAAAAGTTGTTTGTATATTAAAGAGGGTACAATAAGACAAAAGAATTCATTAGACACCAGGCGGTCGCGTACACGGTCGAACGCCGTTCGACCGTGCGTGAACTGCAGAAAATTTTACGGAGTATGTTCCATCATTCCTAACCCATTCCTAAGAAAATTAAAGGTCTCCTTTTTAAGGGGTTAGTTATTATGTCAGCTATGTTTTTAGCAGCTATCTTGTCTATTACAATATTATCATTTTGGACGTGGTCACGAAGGAAGTGGTGCCTAATGTCTATGTGTTTAGTGCTAGAGTGTAATATTTGATTTTTAGATAGGTCTATAGCACTTTTGTTATCATAGCATATGGGTATTTCGAATGAGATGACACCGTAATCAAGGAAGGTTTGCTTCATCCATAACACTTTTGCGCATGCTCTTCCCACGGCTACATATTCGGCTTCGGTGGTAGATAATGAAACGGACGTTTGCTTCTTCGAGAACCATGATGTTAAACAAAGACCCACGAATGTGCATACTCCACTTGTGCTCTTTCTATCAATCATTGACCCCCCATGGTCGGAATCCGCAAAGCAAATAATATCAACCCGGTGAACTTTGGATACCATAACCCAAGATGCATCGTCCCCTTTAAGTATCTAAAGATCCTTTTAACCGCTTGAACGTGTGATGTCTTTGGATTTTCTTGAAATCTTGCGCACAAACACACACTAAACATGATATCAGGCCGACTTGTCATTAAATATAGAAGGGATCCAATCATTCCTCTATATTTAGTGCTATCGAACTGTTCTCCTTCTCCTTTTAAAGTAAGTTTAACATTAGTTGCCATAGGAGTCGCCATTGGTTTTGAGTTCTCCATTCCAAACTTTTTGATCATTTCATGAATGTACTTTTGTTGATTTATTAATGTTCCATCTTCTAGTTGTTTGATTTGAAGTCCGAGAAAGAACTTGAGTTCACCCATCATGCTCATTTCAAACTCATCATGCATTAACTTATAAAACTCATTGCTAAGAGATTTGTTAGTAGAACCAAATAAAATATCATCAACATATATTTGAACTATAACTAAATCTTTTTCATGCTTTTTAATAAAGAATGTATTATCAATTTTTCCCATTTCATAACCATTATTGATTAAAAAGGTTCTAAGTCTTTCATACCATGCTCCAGGAGCTTGTTTAAGTCTACAAAGAGCCTTTTTAAGTTTAAAAACATGATATGGTTTTTCGAAATCTTCAAATCCCGAAGGTTGTGACACATATACTTCTTCATTTATGACAACATTTAGAAAAGCACTTTTGACATCCATTTGATAAAGTTTGAAGTTATTAACACATGCATATGCAAGAAGTATTCTTATGGACTCTAGCCAAGCGACGGGAGAAAATGTTTCATCATAATCAATTCCCTCTTGTTGGATATATCCTTGTGCAACTAGCCTAGCTTTGTTTCTAACTACATTTCCATTTTCATCTAGCTTGTTTCTATAAACCCATTTGGTACCTATGATATTGCTCTCACTAGGTAAAGGAACCAAATCCCATACATCACTCCTTTAGAATTGGTTTAATTCCTCTTGCATTGCTTCTACCCAACTCTCATCTAATAGGGTGATCAATCCTAGATTATCCAATGAAGGCTAATCAAGGATTGAGTGCAATGAGGGGGTACAACGGATGTCGATTAGGATTTTGGGACCTTATTGTCATATTTTGTTAACTGCTAAACGATCAACAACCATGTCCCGGTCTTCGTTAACCAACAAAGATTAAGTCTCAGGAAAACTTACGAGAGAGATCAACATGGCTAGGGCAATTATTCCAGAATCAACAACCTTAAATGAGAGGCCAAGCTTCCTATTAATAGGTTTGAGAACTATGCGGAAGTAAGGTGTGCGTGCAATTAGGTATTCCGCACAAGTACTGTGAGAAGCCTACGCACTCTATAATATTTCGCGCAGCCTCACCGCGTATGCTCACATTTACCGCGGTTTAATGTCTTGCATCTATTGTCTTTAAGTAGCTTTTCGCACTACAAACATACATATACATATGTATGCATATGATCAAGTCCCCTCAATTTATTGTGTTACATTTTTGCAGAAAATGTAAGACAATAAACTCTAAAAAATAAAAATTGTAGCTTCCGTGATCTTCAAAAAGTATCCGCATACCTACATTTCCTTACGCAATTATGCACATATGTCAAATAAACAATCTGCGTCGTATCATTTATTTTAACAGCTATATATTTAGCCGTTGAAATCCTGGCGTATTTTAATAGCCTTTGATTTGTGATGATTACATGGAAACAACACTTTGTAACCTTGAGGGTATAAATAGAGGATATGGCCGCATATTTTAAAGCTCACTTTCTATTGCTATTTTCTCTCTCAAAAAAGTGCATTCATCATCTTCATTGCATTCATCAGTTTTCTGCATTTATTTTGCATACGTTCAGTTACATAAGAAATTTACTTCTTATTTTTTATCATGTCTACAATACCCTCTCCATCTGCTTCTGGTCCATCCGTTAATGATTTTGACTCACTCATTACGGATGAAAAGCTTATGCAAATCAAGCTTTATTACCCAATGCTCGATATATTTGAGCCAATCGCACATGCAGCGGGTGTTAAGGCCAACAATCAACCAAAGGATTATTTTGCTATTTACGAAACCTCTCTATTTTTGGGCAACCTTAGGTTCCCTCTTACAGATTTTCTCTTAAGTGCGTGTCAATTCTTCGCAGTAAGCCATGGACAATTTCATCCCAACGCGATTGCAAAGCTTATTCTTTTCGAAATGTATTGCAACGCGATTAATAAACCAGTCTCATTATATGTCTTTCATAAATTCTCCACCATTCTTACACATGACTCAAGTTGGTTTACACTTAAATGCCGCAATGGAGTGATGGACACTCCTAAAGAGAACGTTGGCAATTGGCAACAATCTTTCTTTTTTGTCAAGAAAACTGCCCTTCGCGAGTATCAAAACATCGATACTTGGGCAACCACATTTGCAAAGAACAGTAAATATCGCGTTGATCTTAATGAATATTAACAAGAAAATTTAAAGCTAGTTACCAATGCGCGCTTACAGATTCGCCCATACGGGATTGTACTTCTTCACATTGGCAGAATTTCCACTCATTGGTTGTGGTCCAATCAAATAGGCATCTTCAAAGATGCAGATAGTGATGGTATGCTTTCATTATTTTACCATGTATTTGTAATTTACGCATATGTTTATCGTTATTAACACATTTGTGCTATTTTCGCAGAGATTTCTCTCGTAAATCTAATGCGCGAAAAACATATTAAAGGATTCACCTCATACTGTTGCACTCTAGAGGATGATAATGAAGCCACCGATATTGAGGAACCATTGATAAACACTAATATCATTCCTGATGGCCATGAAAAAGGTAAACGCAAAAGCACCGCAACTAATCCATCAACGACGACAAAGAAGCGTGCTAAACGCGCTACCCGTGAAGAATTTGAAGAGGGTATGCAAATTACTTACTCATGCTTTTGTACTTGTTCTTTGCATTCGTACCGCGCTTATTTAATGACATTTTCATTAAATATTTTTGTGCAGAGCCTATTGATCTTACCAAGAGTTCTCAAGAGCAAGAAGGACCTCAATTCAACATATCCCAAGAAATTCCTGATGATATTTGTGGCAAAAATTTTGCACCAGCTAGTCGATCGCATCTGTAAAATTTGACCATCTCCGCGAACATGTTGATATTGACCAAGAGACAGTCGCTGACCAGATCAAGCAACTTGGTCACGCAGTCCCTGAAGACATTCTTGCGGAGCTGCAAAAAGTTGATAATGAAACAATGGAAAGAGCTAGAGTGCAGAATTTATATTATGCAGTTTGTTTCTTAGTTGACGACGTTCGCCGCCGTGACAGTTTGGTTAATGAAGTTGAGATTCAAACTAATGCGGCAAAGCAGGCTAGCAAAAAAGCTTCTCGACTTGAAAAAGAGAATGCGAAATTAAAGAAAGAACTTGAAGCTGCTCAAACTGCACTTAAAGCTTCTGAGGCTCAAGTTTTTACTCTTATTACTGCCACAGAATCTCAATCTCAGCTTCCGACCACAGACGATCAATTTTAGAAACTTGTTACCTACTTACCTGAACTTGGTCATAAAATTATGGACTCCAAACCTGTTACTAAAAAGTTTCAATCATATCTCAACGCGGTTAAACTCCGCGAACACTGCGAGTTTTTGGTGACAATCTCAACTGCGTATGGTATTAGTGCACCATATCCAGAGTCGATTGAAAAGGAAATCTGCGACATAGAGGTTGCAAAGGATATTTACGCAGAAACTGGCAAGGCGATAGAGCGCATTGATATTCCTGAGCTTGTCGCATTTAGTAAACAGGAAGATGTTACTTTTAAAGATGCTGTGGATTTAACATTATAACTTGTTAGCTATTTCGCAATTAACTTTGCGTTTCATTTTGTAACCCATAACTGCCATCTTACGCAATTTTATCAATGTTAATATTTTCTATCAATTACAACTGTTTACTTTTATAGCGCTTAAGTACTTTATCAATATTCATAATTACTAGCATTGTCATTTACAATTTCATTGCTTATTATTGTGCACATAACAAGCAATTACTTATGTGAAACAACCTGTTTGCACGTGCTCATACACATTATGAATCTTCTAAGTCCGCCGAAATGATCCTTAGGAAAATATGTGTTTTATGTGAAGCATCCAAGTATTGCTAAGTCAAATACTTTGGGAAAATTACAAGTATCAATCTTTTCGCATACACTTTTCTTTTATTTAAATTAAACTATAAGTGGGCTTTTCCATCACTTACACAATTGCGGGCTTGTCACTTATAGAATGTTCTCAAGCCAACAAGTTTCACCCAAGCATATTTTTTCGATCATTATTTATTTCGCACATGATAATAAATGCGATTTTGCGATGGCTATTTACTTCAATAGCATTATTTTCATAAGATCAATTTCATACTGAACCTTATTATAATTCTGCATTAAGTGGGCTTTTCCATCACTTTATGCCGTACTTATTAAATTTTTCCCTTATTTCGTGAAGCCAACATGTAAGACTTGCCATGCTTGGTATGTATCACTACCGCAGTTTACGCAATATAATTTTGCATGCTGTTAGTCCACAATTAGGGTGTTCAATCTGTTCTTGTAGTGTTAGTGGGTTTTGAAAGGATTTCTTGTAGAGAGATGCTAGTGAGAGAAAGTAAAGTGATATTAATGACTAGCTTCATTACAATGGTGGGGAGCTTGCTTTATATAGTAGCAAGCTCCCAAGTTACAAACACATGGTAAATACTAAGTTACCGTGGTAAATAGCCTAATCTAGATTATTACAATAATAAGAGTAAAACGCACACGCCACTAGATTAATACAAGACAATAACCACACGACATTAAATATTACAATAAATATTGTCAACAATCTCCCCTTGTCGTGGGTTTTGGATTACGACATTTGTTGAAACGTCTCCTGAGTGCATGTACTTGAACTCTTCACCTAGGAGTGTTATGGTTGTGTAATCCGTGAGATTTTCAACAATCTTCCCTCTTGATAGGGTTCATTGATCTTTCTTCTTTGAAAGGTGCGATCATGTCTTCATCTTTTTGTAGTGGCATGGGTTCTTCAAGATATAACACCTCCCGTGACTCTTGTAGATTCTTTTGGAGTCTTCATCCGAGAGTGTTATGTTTACAAACGTTAACACCTCCTATGATCATTTTCTTTCACTTTCTTGTGCAGCCTTCTTCTGGGCTTTGGTTTGGGTTTGAAGCTATAAAGCTTTTGATGCTATCAGCTTTGAACACGAAATTGCACATAAGATAAACTGATCTGGGAGTGTTAAGATTGAATTGTTTTAACTTCTTCTTCAGTTGGGGCAGGCGATGAGATCTTGATCTTTGATATTCGACCATCTTTATGAAATGCTGAGAAGGTCTTGAAGGTAGCTTGATATGATCTTGTGTAAACCTCTTTTGCTTCCCCTCAAACGTCGAGTCGTCTTTTTCATGATCGTGATTGGTTTGTTTTAGACTCGAGTTTCATTCTCCCCGCATGATGAATATGGTGTACCGTGTTTAGCACGTGTAGCATGAATATGGCATCCCGTGTTCATTGCAAATTAGCAGAGAGAGCATATATGATTATCATTAGAGAGGGAATGTGTACCTGCTAAGAAGAAACAAAGAGGTTAAGGTAAAAGTTTGATCCTTAGAGAAAACAGGATCTTCAGAAACCGTTTTTGGTTTTGTAAAAATCAAGCTAGTTAGTACACTAGACAGGTTTAAATCAGGCATGCTAATTGTTACACTAGACAAGTTTTCTGAAACCAAAACTGTTTCCGGATTTGGGGACCTCACCGGTATTGGTAGGTCCAAGTTTAACCTCGGTGGATGTTGAGGTTGACTGGTCACCGAAGTTCCAGTCGGCGTTAGCAAGCTATCCACCTGCATGATTAAAGTATCATGGGACTTTTGTTCGACTATGCTGCTCTTGGTTATACCAAGTCTTCCAACTGTACCTAACACCGCATTGTTGTCGGTAGAAATCAATGTAATGTAGAAAGATGTTACATCGCGTCCTGAATTCATTGATATGTCATGAGGTGACAAATCTCTTTCAGTTGTTGCACTCTCTAAGGTGTGTGTGTGTTATCAGGCTTAAAGGCTGATTGATCGTTAAGGTGATCTTCCTTCCGAAGGTCTGATAAATCTACCAAGGTAAGCCTAAGCATTGTCGTATTGCCTCTCCATTGAACTAGACAGATCTCCCTCATCAAGAAAAGTCTGACATCTGGACCCTGTTTGAGGTCCCACCTTCTAAAATAAAGTGTTGATAGAGGATTTCTGGCCGATATGCGGGTTCCTATTCATGGTTTTTGAAACCCCTTCGATAGTTCAAGGCTCCAAACACTTAAATTGCATCAAGATGTTGGGTCATTCTATATTTGAGGCAGTCATCTAGACACATCCTCATGAGACAGTCACTAGGACACATCCTCCGTCATTTGATGACTATTTTGTTTGAGGCAGTCATCTAGACACATCCTCCTGAGGCAGTCACCAGGACACATCCTCCATCATTACTGACATTTGAATCTTTAAACTCCCCCTTGGTAGTTGCACGTTTTAGCTTTGGTTTCTTGAGAGAGTTACGTGTGAAAATATGGGTTTTACACTGTTATTTGTGCTAAATCCGTTTTGATGTTTAACACCACTTTGAAGTGTGTTTGACACCACTTTGAGATGCGGATTCTACACAGAAGTATGTAGAAGCCATTTTGGATGGAACTCATGAAGGTTTAAATCCTTTTACCATCCCCCTCAATATATGACGTGTCATGTATTGATAAAACCTTTATTTTCTTGTTCTTTTTCTCCCCCCTCAAAATATGATTTATTTGGAACTAAAACATATTTTGACAATTTGCTACACAGAAGATATAGGTTTTGATGAGAAAGGTTGTAAGGCAGTTGAGATGCAGGCCGTATAAGATTTTGGTGAAAACCTTCTTTGCGGGTCCATTTAAGGTTTTAGATAAAACCTTCTTTGAAGTGTTGGTTCCCATACAGATCTATTATGGGAACCATCATGATCTATATGGGAACCATCATTCCCTCCTTCTCCCTCAATTTTTTTTTGACATTTCCACTTAATTGTTCTTTTAAAAGAAAGAGTGGAAGACAATTGCGACGCGGTGCATACACTGAAATATGAGCATACACGATGTAAGGTTTTGGATAAAACCTTCTTAGGAGTGCAGGTCCCATAGATATCTATTATGGGAACCATCATGATTTCTATGGTAACCATCATTCCCTCCTTCTCCCCCTAAAAAAATTCTGACGTTTCTCCATTGAAATTTTGTAAAGAGAAAGGAAGGGAGACATTTGAGACGTGGGGCATATACTGAAATGTGTGCATACACCGTATAAGGTTTTGGGTGAAAACCTTCTTTGAAGTGTGGGTCCCATATAGATCTATTATGGGAACCATCATGATCTATATGGGAACCAACATTCCCCCCCTTTTCCCTCTAAAAACATTTTGACATTTCAGATTTTGATAACCGTCATTTCATTGCGGGTCTCATTGCTCCCCCTAGGAACATGCATTGCTCCCCCTAGGCACATGCATTGCTCCTCCCAGATACATACAGTTGCCAAGTTCATCCAGGAGAAGAAACTCAGATGAGTCTTTTTCAACGGAGGGTGATTTGCCTACAACTACTGAAGTATATGTACTAAAGGTTATGGATTCGGGAAAAATTGGTTTTGGATTAATCGGGGATTAGGTGAGGTTGGAGGAAAGATAGGTTCAAACAACACATCAGGTCATCTGGGGTTGCGAGTAGGTCATGCCTGAGTGTTCAGTCAGGTGTCAACGGGTTAAGTCCGGGTCTTGAACCGATGTGTCCAAGAACCATTTTGCATTCAAATCAATTTTTGAAATTCAACTTTGAATACCATTTATAGGCATTGTCGATCTGACTTATGGACGTTGAATTCCACTGGGTTTGATACATGGTGTATCCTTTGAAAGTAGTTCGGGTGGAATCAATGAGAATGGAAAATCATTTAACCTAGCTAGAGAAACGGATCTCGGCTTCATTTTAAGTAGCTCAGACGAAGAGTACTTAATTGGTTTTGAAGAAGAAGTGGATATTGGTGTTGAAAATGGTTTGGTTGTCTACTTATTTTTTGATACTTGTTTAGCAAGATTATTCTTTGAGTGTTTATAAACAAGGTTAGTTTTGGTACGTGTGGTATTTCTCGGTCCTATGGATGACTTCATGGGTTTGTGTGGAAGCCATCCATATTGATCGCAAAACCCCTTAATCTCCCCATTCTCCCCATAAATAGTTTCTAGAAATGGACGGTTTATTGTGGTCTCGTAACTGGAGTAAGTCCTTTTCCTATGGGGATTGTAAATTCCAGGTTGTAAAGCCTGAGGGTCTTTAGGTTTCAAGGATGTTTTTCTCAAAGTCATCGTTGACTTTGGAGATCCTTGATTTATTAGTTTGGGGTTCTTTGAAAGAGTAACCCGCTTATCAACTGTCTTGGTTGTAGACGTTGAAGCATTAGGTGACTTAGTCTCAACATGGATCATGTTAAAGTAGGACTGTCTGGCCCGACGAGCTTACTTACGACTATTTTGCTTTTGAGTCTTTGACAAACTACCAGATACAGTGCACACAACCTTATCAGTGGCAGAATCCAACTGATGTTGAATTTTTGGTTGTTGCAGGTTTCTGGTTGTTTCATACGCTTGTTTTATCGGTCTTTCACTCCTATTTTGAACATGTTTAGAGTGGTTGGTTGGGATCTCTGCAGACTTTGAGGGACCCCGATCTTTTGGTTCGAGGGTAGAGGACCTTTCGGGTTGGGTAACCAAGTGAACTTTTGAATTCATGGAGGATTTCCTCGGTGTCTGTGTAGACTTAGGAGGACCGTTGTCTTTTGATTTTAGAGCCTCCAAGGTCTTTGGTGTTTTACGTACAACAATCTTCGAGTACATTGAGGATTGGTACACTATGTGTTTGGGATTGGTCTTGGCAAAAGTCACATGATTTTTCATAGTCTTGGGAGTAGACGTTGAAGCATTCGACAGCTCAGACTTAGTAACACGGGAACCAACTGACACATTTGATTTTGGAGTGTCAGTAGAGGTCAGTCTGGTCTCAGTACCAGGACAGATCTTGTAAGAACCAGGTTTTGAATATATGGTCTTGGTCACGAAGTCCATACTTTCCAGTGAATCACATTGGTCATGCAAGGTCTCATTCTCTTTCTTAAGTAGATTCACATGAGCTTTTAACTCCTGAATTTCTAAGACAAGGTCATCAATAGAAACTATAACAGAGTCTTTAAAATCATAAGTGGGGTCTACTTTGGGAACTATAGGAATCTTCTCAATTGTTGCTAGAGTTTTCTTGTAGGTCTCACATTTAACCTGAAGATCTATGTTTTCTCGTTCTATCCTGTCAACAAATTGAGTAAGGTCAGTCTCAACATCCTGAGCTCCTAAAGAGATAGATTCTTTCTCAGGTTGTGGTTCTACCTTAACTTCTGGAATCTTGGGTTGATATTCTAAGAAGTGATCTAGAGATTTGGACCTAGATGATTCTAACATGCATTCAACAATGTCAAATTTGGTCAAAAGAGAATTACTAAAGTCTTTGAGTTCTTGTGCTAGACCTTCACAATTGATGGAGTCATTCACGGATTTTGGGTTTGATTCCCGTGATTCGGTGTTCTTTGAAATCAATTCACAAAAGTTAACAACTTGATTTGCAATTTGATTTTCAAGTTTATGAACATTGGAGACCAGTTTGTTGTTTTGGGATTCAATGACAAAGATTTGGTGTTGTAAAGCCTTAATGATCATTTAAAATTTGAGTTCGTTGTCAAAATATTTGATTTTGTTTTGATCAAGTTCATCCTCTAGACTGATGATGTATCTTTCTAAAACCAAGGTTGGTAAATAGATTATACGCCGTTTAGGACTATTTTGAGCATTCAAACTTTCAAAATCATTGAATAAATCGAGAGGTGTGTTATAATATGAACCATCTTTTCTCATGTAATTTGCATTTATTTTGTCATAAATTAACGACACCTCACGTTTTATTTTTGTTGATCGATTGGCTATTCTCTCCTCAATCTCACTTTCATTGGCAAAAGTGAGTCTCTCTGGAAAACCTATCTTAATGTATCTACCATCATATAAACAAGGTTCGGCTTTGGAGATCTTGGACTGTATTTGAGGATTTTCAAACCCTAACCCCTGGTGTTTTTGGTAGGATTTTTTGGGTCGATTCAAGAACAGAGCTTGTTTAGAAATGTGGCCATCTAAGACTACTTTAGCTTGGTCAGTTTTGTAAAGTTTTTCTTCAAGTAAACTTAGTTGGGTTTTCAAGTCTAAGTTTTCTGTAACTAACTTAGATCCTTCAGAAGTCTTCTCGGCCATGTCACTCAAAGGCTTTCTAGTGTTCTGTTCTACAGTCTCTAGGAAAAGTTTCTTAGAATCATTAAGCTTCTTAAGTTCCTTTTCAGCGTTGTTAACTTTTTCCGTGAGAACTGCATTCGTCAGTTTAAAATCTGTCCTTTCTATCCGTAGGGGTTTCACCCTACTTTCTAGCTCTCTTAATTCAGTTACTTTGTCAGCTAGATCTTGTTTTATTTTCAAATAAGTATGATTTGACACTTTTGTTTCCAATTCCGATTTCAACCTAGAGTTATCATTTTTGAGTTCGCTAATTTGACTAGCAAATGATCTAGGGTCTCTATTCATCTTGGAAAAGTTGTCTACATACATATCAGGAAGTATAGGAAACATACATTCGTCATTAAAAGGTACAAATTCAGATTTAACGGGCAGTGTCATTTGGACATGTGGGAGTGGGGTATGAAAAGCAGAGCTACATGCAATTGTATCATTTTGATCAAGAGGTGTTTCAGGACAAGTTCGGAATACATCAGATATAAACACAGAATTATTATGCACAGAGTTGTAATATTCATGAGTAATATCAGTGTATAATTGTACCTCTTCCTCAACATTAGAGGACACGTGATCATCACGGTTTGCCATGTTAACAGGACGGGTGTTCAACAAGGGTCAGGACAGACAAGGTATACGAAACGCCAAATAAACTTAAGAAATATCACTTTTCTCCCCCTCAAAATATGATTCACATGAATCAAATTTTGAAAATGAGGTTTCGTTGGTTTTCAGTTAACACTTAGATCACTAAAAGATTTCGAGCACCAAAGGTTTTCGTACAGTCCAAAATTTACGAACAACCAAGTTTTCGGACAAGGTTTTCGGTCAAAACAAATATATTCGAGGGTTTTGTGTAGAAAAACCCTAAGATTAATAAGTTTCGGGGACAAAGGACGAAAAATTTGAAAATTGAGGACTAACAGCGTTAAAATATTTGAAAATTGAGGACTAACAGCGTTAAAATATTGTTGAGTATGCTGTTGAGTCAAAATTCGGGTGTGAACCAGGTTGATTTAATTTAGATCTAGAGCTATATTCTAACCGGTTCAGGAGCTGGTACAAGATCAGGTTCAAGTTTATGATTCATGGGTGGTGGTGGATGGGTTCATGGTTAAATGGGGGTGCATGGGCTCAAGAGGTGGACGATTCAAAGAGTAAAGTTTCAGGTGTTCAAGAGTTAAGGAGGGGTTCATAAACTGGTCAAAATACAATGGGATCAGAATTACGGTTATGAACTGCTCAAAGTTCAATGGTTAACAAATACGTCCATATTCATTTCTATTGTTGGGACAAAGGAGACAAATTCGTGGGACCCACATCAAAAGCTTTACTTAATTACGGTCATGCCATCCAACTAGTTACTGTTGCTGTTTCATTTCTTCTTCAAAAAAAAAAAAAATACGAGTGACATGAGTTTTTAAGTACCAAATTTTCAAGCACCAACCAAGTTCTCGAGCGTCACTATTTTTCGAACAGCAAGATTTTTTCGAGCAGATGGAGTTTTTCGAGCAGAAATTTTTGACCACTGTTTTTGCGCAGGTTTTTTGAGTGGGATGGTTTTTGAGCACTATTTTGTCAAATTTTTGAGCAAAAATTAAGGTTTTCGTACACCAAATCTTTTAAAAAGTGAATGAAAATTTTGAAACCTTTTCAAATTGTTTCAAAGGTTTGACTTTTA
This sequence comes from Rutidosis leptorrhynchoides, assembly GCF_046630445.1. Classification (NCBI taxonomy): domain Eukaryota; kingdom Viridiplantae; phylum Streptophyta; class Magnoliopsida; order Asterales; family Asteraceae; genus Rutidosis; species Rutidosis leptorrhynchoides. The sequence continues at coordinate 169,561,648 of NC_092342.1, read as the reverse complement.
AACTTTTTCACCAACGTTATGACAAATTACGTGCAACCTTACACACCCCTATGTCCTTTTGTAATTTTCACCAACTTTCTGAAATATCCAATGGATATAGTGTTTTTCGGTGGGTTTGTCCAGTGGGTAAAGTTTGGGCCAAAACCAAGTCAAAGTTTTTTTGGGCACAAGTTGATTATCTTTTCGAGCACAATAGTCAAGTAACGTTCTAAGTATTTTAAACTTAAATGGACTTTGACCAACTACTATGTTCAACTAGATAACTTACTTTTAACTTTAATAAACTTTTGCTCCGTACATAGTTTACCAAAACTTTTTATATTTAATTATTATAAGGACATGGGTAGACTAAATCTTTCATGGGAACTTGGAAAGTAGCATGAGAGTTTACAGTAGGTGCACGGCTTTCAAGCAAACAAAAGCATGGGTGTCCATAATTTCTTGGGAACACAAATATCCTAAGAGTTTCAAGTTCTCGTTCAAGATGTTTATTAAACAACAATTATGAATTCAAACCTCAATGTTTTCGAGCATAATGGCAGGTTTTCAAGTGAAATTAAAATATTTCGAGCAATTAATTTGATTTACGGCACAAATTTGCACACACAAAAAACAGGATTTCGAGCAGCCTTTTTTTTAATTTTTTTAATGTTTGTTTGTTCACAAAAACAGAACACAAGTGTTTTAATGTTGTTTGTTCACAAAACCAAACAAACAAATCAATTTAAGGCCACACAAATTGAGTTTTAAGTGATGTTTTGGTTCAAACTGTGAGTTGAGTTTAGCATATGTATATGTATCAAGTTTAAAACTCAAGTTCAACAGTTAGTTTTCTTAAAGAAGTTAAAAGTGGTTTTAACAAGCAAGCAAATGTGTCCCAAATTTTAACAATAACAATTAGTTTTGGTTCAAGAGGTTTTTAAGACAAATATGTTATGATATACATACAAAAACCAACAAGAACAAGACAATGAGTTGAGTTATCAAGTTTACCTAAACCAAGGATAAACACAAACACTTCAAAAACGCGATGGAGACCTTCGAGCCTTGGATCTTCTAGTCACGATGCCTAGACCCGCTCTGATACCAATTGTTAGTCCATAATTAGGGTGTTCGATCTGTTCTTGTAGTGTTAGTGGGTTTTGAAATGATTTCTTGTAAAGAGATGCTAGTGAGAGAAAGTAAAGTGATATTAATGACTAGCTTCATTACAATGGTGGGGAGCTTGCTTTATATAGTAGCAAGCTCCCAAGTTACAAACACATGTTAAATACTAAGTTACCGTGGTAAATAGTCTAATCTAGATTATTACAATAATAAGAGTAAAACGCACACGCCACTAGATTAATACAAGACAATAACCACACGACATTAAATATTACAATAAATATTGTCAACACATGAGTATAATGACATCATTATAGAAGTAAAAAACGTTCTTTCTTTATTCACATATGCGTATTTAACAAGTAGCATACTTTGGCAAGATACATTTGCCGTAGTTCATAATACCCATTTCTAAACAATAGCGTAGCCAACAAATACTATTGATATTCATACTAACAACATTTGCGTTATAACATTTCTCTTGAACTTCAAATTTTGCCATCAACATCATTTAATCATCATTACATATGTGCTAGTAACAACAACATGGCCTTCTGTTCCAACATTTTCATCCACCATTATAGACGAGCATAATGGTTTTGAAACAGCAGATGTAACCGTCACAATACCATTAGAAGTTACAAATTTTACCATGCCATGAATTGTTGAGGAAATTATACCCAACTTACACACAGCCGTGCGCCGAAGAAGAATATTGTAGCGCGACACAGTGTCCATGACATACAGGTTTAAGAAAGCTTTGCGCACTAACAATGCATTTTGCTCATCCATGATTTCAATCTCCAACTCCAATTGCCTTATAGGCCACGCGGATTCGCCTAAAAATCCTAACAAAGACATTGCGGTTGACTTGAGTTTCGATTGAATATCTTTTGGCAGTTTTTGAAAACATTGATTGTACATAACATCAACACTACTTCCAGTGTCTACATGTACTTTCATCACTTGTATACCAGCTCCCGCAATCCTGAACGATATTACTATTGGTTCTTCCAACAATTCGCAGTCTTTTATTGAGGTAAAAGTTATAGGCTCAAGCTGCCATTTTTTATATTCTTCGAAAGGTTTTTGCTTCTTCACATCACCATTAATATTCACCATATTGATTACTTGAATTTCTTGCAAGCTATCCTTCTTGCCTACAACTTTTGCACCCAAGTTCCTGAACGCGGGTGCTTTGCGCTCTTGTTGTACCACTGTATTAACATTTGGTGTCTTTGGCGTGCTTGCCAATGCAGGTATAGCTATTGCATATGTTGTGCTTGTTTCTTTGCTAAATAACAAATGATTCAATTTCCCATGCCCAACTGCGTCTGCAATTAACTCAACAAGGTCGCGACATCTATTTGTATCGTAACCATAATCATCATGAAAGATAAAAAATTTAGATTTGTCATGCCTATTATTATCGCTCAACTGCGGAGGGTCTGGAAATGCCTTAGCAACACGCTCTTGCAGAAGTATCTCTTTTGGCATTTTTGATAACGTTTGAATTATGGCAAAGGAATCATTATTCCACTTTCGCGTGTTATTCCTGTCGCGGTTATTATAACCCTGATTGCCACCATCTCCATTATTGCGCTATCGATCATTGCGCCAATTTCCACCATTATTATTTCTTCGTTGTTGTCCAGATCCGCGGTTATAATCAATATACCCATCCCCGTTACCATCACGGTATGTATCATTATCATCACGCCAACTCCTATCCTTACCCCAACTACAATTCTGCACTATATTGCTGTCCTCGCCACAGCGAATCTAGTCATATGTTTCCTGCATGACTTTAGAAAAATTACGCGGTACATCTCTTCGCAAATGACGTACAAGAGTTGGGTGCTTCTGCGGATTTATCGCATGCACAAATCCAAAAATCTTCTGGTCTTCATTAAGGTTTGGGATTTTCTGGCATTCATAAATGTATGTTGTCAACAAACTTCCCAACGTCTCTTTGAAGCCTTGCTTGATATCATGACATTCAATGTGCGTCTTCTTTTGCGGCAACGAATGTTGAAATTGCAAAAGGAATTTTTCTCTTAAGTCCACGAATCCGGCGATGCTTCTTGCGCTTAAATTGTGAAACCATTCATGCGCTAAACCCTATAACACCATTTGGAATACGCGGCACGCAACCAGTTTATCCCAATTATATGTGCTTACAACTCCTTCAAATCTCTGCAAAAAGTCGAGCGAATCTGTTAACCCCGAATATACACCCAGAGTTGCGGGCATAATGGGTGGTGTAGTAATCGGGTAATCAGATATGTGCTCTACAAACTTGTCTATTGCGAACATTATTTCAGTTGCTTTCTTCGGTCGCGTTTCTTTATTTTATGCGCAGTACTTTTCAATCATTTTCTGAATGACATCTGGTCGGTCAAACTTGTGTTACATATCTTTTGGTGCCAACTTTTTGAACATATCAGCCAAAAATGTCTGCGTATTCTGCATTTTAGTGGCCTGAGATGTTTCTCCTTCTTCATAATAATGCGGAAAAGGCGTGGGAGGCCTTTTGCGTTTTAATTTTGAAATTTCAACCGCCTCTTGATCACTTTCAGATTTTTCAGAAGTATCAGAATTATCAGAATTCTACAATAGAGTTTTAGCACTTTTTGCCTTCTTTAAAATCAATACTGGTGAACCAAAAGCATTTTGATCTTGAATTTCATTTCGCGCACTTGTATCATGATTTATTATTAATCTTTGCGCGTTTAGTGAAATATCATTGAGCGGCCATTCATAGTTATTTGGGATGCGGAGGTCAAAACCTCTTTCCCTCAATAATTATTTTGCCTCTAAGGGCGTAATCGCAGTCTTTTTGGGCATTCCCTTTGCTGCGCTTTCAGTGGTATTACGCGGATGGCTTTCATTGGCTAAACTTTTGTCCGCATTTGTCTGTGCACTTGTAGAGTCCAATTTTAACCTCATTTCTTCTGCTCTTTGTTCCTCACACGCTTGCTGAAAATTTCGTTTTGCCGTATTCATTTTTTCAATCATAACATTTGATTGCGTTTCTTCAGTTACTTTGGCGTTTGCTGATGCCTTTGTAAGCAACTCATTAGTTTGTTGGCTAACTTCAGGATTTGCCTGAAAGTAAAAATTCGAGGCATTCTTTGGGTCAAATGCACCTATAGTGCTTGTATTCTTATTTTTGTTGCACGTAGTCATTTTTATTCAAGAACACTTTAAAGTTTTCACTTATTTTGAATCAAGAACACTTTCCTGCAATATAACAAAGAAAATAACACGATTAGAATTAAGAAATGAGTTTAATAGCTCGATTAAAACGAACGCAAATTTATCATTTCAATTCTATTCGTGTCCCACACATGGCGCCAATTGATCAATCCTAGATTATCCAATGAAGGCTAATCAAGGATTGAGTGCAATGAGGGGGTACAATGGATGTCGATTAAGATTTTGGGACCTTATTGTCATATTTTGTTAAGTGCTAAACAATCAACAACCATGTCCCGGTCTTCGTAAATTACCTTAACCACCAAAGATCAAGTCTCGAGCAAACTCACGGGAGAGATCAATATGGCAAGGGCAATTCTTCCAGAATCAACAACCTTAAATGAGAGGCCAAGCTCCCTATTTATAGGTTTGATACCTATGCGGAAGTAAGGTGTGCGCGCACTTAGGTATTCCGCGCAAGTACTACGAGAAGCCTACACACTCTTTAATATTCCGCGCAGCCTCACCGGGTATGCTCACATTTACCGCGGTTTAATGTCTTGCATCTATTGTCTTTAAGTAGCTTTTCGCACTACAAATATACATATACATATGTATGTATATGATCATGGGCTTCCTTAATATTTTTAGGATCTATTTGGGAGATGAAAGCATAGTTGGCAATTAGGTTGAAAGCTTGAGACCTAGTGGTTCTAGTGTTGATATCTCCTATGACTTGTTCTATAGGATGATCCCTAACATGTTTAAGATCGATTGAGGATGCTAAGTTATCCTTACTTGGTTTTAAATGAGATCTATCCTCATTTATTTCATTGAACTCAACTTGAGTTTGCATTATTTCTATAGCATCTTGTTCTATCACATCATCATCTTCTAAAGGTTTAGTCTTAGGTGGAGGAGGAGTTTCATTGAATGTGACATATAGGGATTCTTCTATGACATTGGTGTACTTATTAGAACTCTATATGCCTTAATTTCTAACAAATATCCTAAGAACACTCCCTCTTAAGCTTTGGGTTCAAACTTTGTAAGATATTCCTTTTTGTTTAAGATGAAGTATTTGCACCCGAATACTCTAAGATGACTTACGGTTGGTTTTCTACTATTTAAGACTTCATAGGGTGTTTTATCCATTGATGACCTAATTAAGATTCTATTTTGAATGTAGGTGGAGGTGGCAACGGCTTCACTCCAAATTTTTTGAGGTATAGATTGTTTATTTAACATTGTTCGACTCATTTCTTGAAGAGTTCAGTTTTTCCTTTCAACAACCCCATTAGATTGAGGTGTGCGAGGTGCCGAGAAATTATGAAAAATACCATTTAAAACGACTTCAAATTGGGCATCATTATCAAAGTCTCTACCATGATCCGTTCTTATTGTTACTATAGTACAACCAAGTAAATTTTGTATTTTAGTAGCAAAAATTATAAATCTTTCATACGCTTCATTTTTATATTTTAGAAATAGTGTCCATGTATATCTTGAAAAGTCATCTACTATTACTAAAGTATAAAAATTTCCTCCATAACTTTGTACGACCGATGGCCCAAATAAATCCATGTGTAAAAGTTCTAGACATCTTTTCGTACAGATATAATACTTAGGCTTATGACTTGTATGAACTTGTTTTCCTACTTTGCATGCATCATTAAAATGACTTTCATATTTCATTTTAGGCAAGTCTCTAACTATGTCTTTTGAAGATATGTTATGAATTAATTTCAAGCATGCCCTAGTCTTCTATGCCACAAAGTAGTAGTATCATGTATAGAGGATAGACAAATATCTACATGTTTGAAGTCATCTAGTTTACATGTATAAATGCCTTTCTTCCTAATTCCATTTATAAAACTTTTACCATCTTTTATTATGTGTGAGGAATTTTTTGTAAATGTCATGTTATATCCTTCATCACATATTCTTCCTACACTTAGCAAGTTAAAACTTAGGTTTTTAATGTGTAACACATTATCAAGTGTAATCTTTTGATTAGTAATGTTACCTTTGCCAATGATTTTTCCTCTCACATCGCCACCAAAGATTACATCACCTCCATTATGCTCCGTATACTTTGTGAAGAACTCTTTGTTGCCCATCATGTGTGTTTTACATCCACTATCAATTATCCAATCTTCATTTTGTACAACACCATTGAGACAAACCTATATCTAATTAATCAATAGCTTTGGTACCCAATGTTTGTTGGGTCCGGAATGATTAGCATCAAAGATTCCTAATCTAACACATCTTTTCACAATATTGACATTATTGTTCTTTTTGAGAATTGTTTTAGTTTCGAGCTTACTTCTCCTAGTGTTTTGATTATTCATTCTTCTTGAAGGATTTTTCACAAGTGACTTGACTTCTTTCCTATTTGTTTTAACTTGATTAATCATGGTAGCCTTTGGTTTTAGTATTTCCACTACTTAGGGGTTTTCTTGGGGTTTAACAAACACTATAGGTTTATGTTTAGATGTTTCTACCTCAAGAGTATTCTCCTTATATCCTAACTCTTGTTTCTTATTTTTTGGTTTTTGAACACTCAAATTTTTTCTAACACTTTACTACTTCTATCATATTTTGAAAATTTAATTTTATTTTCAAGTAGTTTGTTAGCTTTGTTTATAACAAGGTTTTCATGTTTTAAGTCGTCACATGTGAGACATTCTTGTGAGTTGGAGATTCTTTCTTTAAGTTGTAAGATTTCTAACCTAAGCAGTTACTTTCTTCCTTTAGACTTGTATTGTTATTCCTTACTTTACTTCTTAAGACACATAATTTAACAAAGTTGTCAACATTAAACTCAAATGTATTTGAAAGTACCTCATTGTCGGTTTATCCGACTTGTGATGCTTTGTCATCATTATTTGGAATATCAATGGCCATGAGACACATTTCCTTACCCTCTTCTTGTGTGTCGTTTTCTTCATCATCACATGCACCTTCAAGAAAAGCCTTTTCATTCTTTCTCTTTGGACATTCACTTATTAAGTGATTTGGATCACCGCACCCGAAGTATTTTTGTACAAACTTTTTCTTAGAATCAAATGATATCTTCTTCGGTTACATTGGAGGAAAAACATCATTTCCCGGCCTTCAATAAAATTTCTTAAATGAGCGAACAATAAGTGCAAGTTGTTCATCATCATTTAGAATATCGACATCGTCATCATCGATGTCATATTCATCATGAATCTTAGCCTTTAGAGCGATTGACTTGTTCTTCTCTCTTTGCCTTCTCTACTTCATCATCATTGTCTAGTATGACCTTATGTACTTTGAGATTTCCAATGAGTTCATCTAGAGTTAACTTTTTCGTATTCTTTGACTCTTCAATTGCCATCACTTTTGGTCTCCATCTTGATGGTAAAGCTCTTAAGAATTTTCGAACATATTGTTTATCCGTATAGATTGTACCTAGAGCTTTCAAGCTTGAACAAATATTGTTAAATCTATACTAGACACTATCTATTTTTTCATAATCTTCAATGGAAAATTGTTCATATTTAGTTATAAGCAATTCTACTTTATTTTCTATAACTTGCGGGTTTCCATGATGAGTAACCATGACACTATCCCAAATTACTTTAGCACTACCCATCATACAAACTCTTTCATATTCTTTCCTAGGCAAATAATTAAAAATGGTCATTTTAGCTTCATAGTTTTTGCCTACATCTACTTTGTGTTTAGTCCACTCTTCCTCGGGTATGAATATTTTAGTTTTTCTATCATCACCAAACTTAAATGGAACATAATCACCTTTAGTAATAATGTTCCAATAGTCTATATCTTTGCAGCAGACATATATTTCAAATCGATGCTTCCAACAGCAAAATCCTTCACTTTCGATAAGTGGAGGCCTTTGCATGGAGCAACCGTCACTATAGTTCATGTTCTCAAATTTTTGTTCCATGATCTTAAATTCTAAGATTTGCAAAAAAATAGTCGTAATTTCAAATTAGTAATTTTAGCAAAAACGTTTAGAGCAACCGCTCTAATACCAATTGTAAGTAATTAAAGGGGAGGTGAATAGTTACTTAGTCGATTTTTAAAAATTCTTTACGTTTTCTTGAACTTGAACTTGATATAGTATGACTTGAAATGTTTGTTCTCAAACAATACGTATAAAATATATGTATATGTATATGTAATCAAAGAGATAAAGGAAGAGAGAACAAACAGAACGATATATAGTGGTTCGGGAAGATGCTAACTAATCTTCCTTAATCCACTCCCTAATTCTACGAATTAAGATTTTTCTTCACTATGATACTCTAAACTCGGTGGAGTGTCCGAATACAACACTAGTACTTCGATAAGCCGCAACTTGTAAACCCTTACGTCCTTTTGAAGACTTCACAAACACCTAGAGCTCTTACCACAAGATCCTAACGCACTATCTTAGTGAAAACACAACTACCTTCTAGATCCCTTAAGAAGATAGTTTAAGCTTACAAGTGCTCTTGCTATAATCACGCTAAAATATTACAATGAATTATGAGAATGATATCAGAAAGTATAATAAAATATGAGTGCAAGAGGTAAGTCTTCAAATGCTTCAAGGCTTGGCTTTTATAGGAAAGAGAAATCTACCTAGAAGCTGTATGGCTCACTTCACGGTCAACCGTGATTCGACCATGTACCCCTGACATCTGATTCATATAGCCATTTTTGTCCTTTGAACTTTGTCATTTTCCCTTGTTGAATAGCTGCAACTAAAAGCCAATTATCTCTGAAATCATCCCTATTACCCTTTTTTCTTTGACATAAGTGTGGAAGTTGACATGTCCATAAAAGAAGAAAGTCTTCAAGCTTTAATCATTTGTCATTGATTTCTTAATTAGATAATTGCATATATTTGTCTCATGACAAAGCATTACCTTCTAAAACTTCATCAACCCTTCATAATTACTTGTCATTTTGTTAATGGAAGTATCTTTCTCTTTGGAACATTCTTACATCTCAAATGAACTAGTTTGAATCTAGTTGGAACTTTACTTGGAGATTATTACAACAATTTACTAGCTCATAATTAATAACACATATATAAAGATGATACATAAGAGTTATGGGAGAGTACCTGATGTTATGCGAGGTGTATATAAAAATGCTTATATTTTACCAGGAAATACTATTAAATACGATACAATTTTACACAAGATATTTATTTATTTATAGAATGGATATACTTAAACCTTGCTACAACACTTATAGGCAGTGTACCTAATCGTACAGTAGTGTAGTTTTTAGTAAGTCCGGTTCGTTCCACAGGGAATATTTTAATCAAAGCTTAACGCTATATTAGTTTTATTTTATAAAAATACAAATATATATATATAAGTAATATTATTATTATAAAGGGGGTTTTTACCGTTTAATGACCGGTTTGTCAATTTTTTAAAACTTTAGTCGCAGTTAAAACCAAATGTAAAATATTAAAAATAAATAAAAGACTTAATTTAAAGCGTAAAGTAAATAACGATAATGAAATTGCGATAAATAAAAGTGCGATAAAATAAACTTGCGATAATTAAAAAGTACGATAATTAAAAGTGCAATTAAATACAATAACAATAAATAAAAGTGCGATAATTAGAAGTGCAATTAAATATAAAATAAAGGAAATTAAATATGAAATAAAAGAATTATGTTTATTTAAACTTCCGTAATCATGATGTTTGACGTGTTGATTTTAGTTTTATGCCCATGGGTTAATTGTCCTTTGTCCTGGATTATTTAATATGTCCATCTAGTTTTTGTCCATAACAGTCCATCAGTCATAAATATAAAGTGCGAGTGTCCTCGTCAAATTATCCTTATACCCGAAGTTAAATATTCCAACTAATTGGGGACTTAAACTGTAACAAGATTTTAATACTTTGTTTAATAATTACACCAGGATGTCGACTGAGTGTAACCCAAGGTTTTAATACTTTGTTAACAATTATGCCAAGTGTCCTTGTACATAATTTCACCCCTGTTTTAATAATTCTAGTGGCTATTAATCCATTCACGTGTCCGGTTAAATGAATTATTATTCGTACATATAAATACCCCGCCCATCGTGTCCGATCAAGTGTATATGGTTATTTATAGGGACGTCCAATTGTAAATCTTTATATTAAAATTAACAAATTATCATTTAGTTAAACAAATATAAAGCCCATTAATAGCCCATAGTCTAATTTCCACAAGTGTCGTTCTTTTGTCCAAACCCCAATTATGGTACAAAGCCCAATTACCCAATTTTAGTAATTAGCCCAACATCAAGATTACTTCGTTTTAAATAAGCATAATAATAACTTAGCTACGAGACATTAAATTAAAAAGGTTGAACATAACTTACAATGATTAAAAATAGCGTAGCGTTACATGGACAGAATTTCGACTTACACCCTTACAACATTCGCTAACATACCCTTATTATTAGAATTAAAATTAAAATTAAAATTAAAATTAAAATTAAAATATATATATATTACGTTTACATATAGAGAAAGAGAGATTTTATGGATATATTGATATTTTTACGATCAGAATGCGTTGCCTTTTATAGGAATTTTCGTCCAGGTGAGCTCCGCGAGTCGCGGCCTTTTCCTTCTTTGAACTCCGTAAGTCGCGGAGTTCGATTTTACAACTCACACCATTTTGGAGCCTTTCTTGCCGACGGATTATTATATAAATATAATATATATATATAATTTATATAATTAATTATATATTATATTATATTTATATACATAGTTAACTTGTAATTTTTAGTCCGTTGCGTCGAGCGTTGAGAGTTGACTTTGGTCCCGGTTCCGGATTTTCGAACGTCCTTGCGTACAATTTAATATCTTGTATTTTGCGTTTTGAATCTTGTACTCTTGTAATTTCGAGATGTTTCTTCTCAATAATTGGAACCTCTTTGATTGTATTTTGTACTTTTGAGCTTTTTGGTCATTTACGTCTTCAATTCATCGAATCTGTCTTTTGTCTTCACCTTTTATTATTTAAACGAATATCACTTGTAAATAGGACAATTGTAACTAAAAGTTTGTCTTTCTTGATGAATAATGCTATGAAATATATGTTCATTTTTAGCATTATCAAATATTCCCACACTTGAGCGTTGCTTGTCCTCAAGCAATATAGTCTTGAAATACTAGAATCACTTCTTTATTCTTCACACTTTGTACATCAGTGATTTCTATATGGCGATATAAACAATGTTAGTAACGATGTGGTTTACAGTCTCACATGACTATAAAAATTTAGATCCATTAAGGAAATTGGATCTTTATGAAAACATTTGATCTTTTGAAAATTGAGTCTAGTTTTTACCCTAGATAAGTTTTCCGGAATAACCCTTCATCGGTATTTGCAAATTCTTTTTGTGGATTTGGTGGGTTTCAGATTTGAAAACTTTAGCTCAAAACTTGTGGTTTTGTGTCACCCACTTGATAACCTTGTATTGGGAAAGCAACACGTCCAGTTTACTTGCTCCGAATATTTCCTTTCGGTAAACTACCGTCCGGTTGTAAAGGAAAGCGTTGAACAAGCAACTGTTTAAGGCAATGTCCCCTGACATGCTTTTAATTATGGTCTATAACGTTTCGGATGCAATTACTATCTTTGTAGGAGCAATAGTAATGCTCACCCTTATAATTTTTCGGTCTGGCACAAGATCCTGTCTTTGACCATGCTATGCAACCACCGTTCTTACGGTTGACACCAGATTTGGTTCAGGTGACCTAATGAATTCCAGGTGAATTCCTAGGATTTTACGTTCAATTGTAATGAACGCATTGAAAATAGGGTTTTCAGAAAACAAATCGGTTTTAATTTGATCAAAATATTTTCTCGTTCAAGCTCGAGTTTAGATATCATCGAATTCCATGATTTTGTAATTCTCAATCTTTAAGGTCAATCTCTAGGATTGAGTAATATCAGTCTTAAAAGCTAATTTTTGATCTTTAAGGAGATTATCCTTTCTGGGGATCTGATTCATTAGTCTTATCCAGCTAATTTGCACGGTGCCCCCCATTGTACGAGATAAATCCTTCTTATGGTTAGGATAAATCTGACCACTTGGCGACCCTGTTTTATGCTGAGGTCCGTGGATTTCCTGTTGATTTTAGAGATGACTTTTCTAGATTTTTCGTCAACCTACAGCTGGTCTGGACGACAACTTCCTGACCTAAATCAAGAAGCGCGTTTCTTTTTCGGAAGACTTTACTTCCTTTTAATGATGGATTCCATCTCTTCTTTTCTTTCATCGGGTAAAACAGTTAATTATCGTTCAAAACAAAAGTATTTTTAATTATTTGTTTTAGAAATATGTGACATATATTTTGAATAACCTGGTGAATTTTCCCACACTTGGCTTTTATTTTTCCTTTTTGTTCTCCTCTATTCCATTCTTATATGAATTCTAACATTTTGGGTTGTTTCTCAATTTATGTCCTTTCCAAGGTAACAATAATTTCGGTGTTAACACCTAGTTTTATCGTTCATAAATATGTATAAACATGATTTTGAATTCATTTAATTGAAAATTTTGAAATTTTTTTTTCTAGAATTGGGTAGTCAGTATATAAGACTAGGGCTGTTCTTTGTTATCAGAGAGCACTAGATTCTAATACAACTATTGCTTTACTAGTATTTTTAATGGTAACCAAGTGTTTAAGTTAAAAATTTTAAAAATCCGAAAGAATTTAACCCCTTCCCACACTTAAGATCTTGCAATGCCCTCATTTGCAAGAAATCAGTAACAATTTAAATTATTGAGGGTGATTAGCGTAGAAATGATTAAATTTTACCAAAGTTTCCAAACATATTGTTGTTTGTGTTGAATGATAAATGGTGCACATCATTTGTTCATTCCGTCTTGTTGTTATTTCACATATATTTTGCATCTTGTCGTCAAAATTAGTTGCTTTTGCTGAACTTAATGCCAGTCTTTGAAAATGCGTTGTTTTACCCTGTTGTGTACATAAGATAAACTGCAAACATATATACATATTTTTGAAGTTTGGTATATTACCAAAATTCAAAAATTATTAAAATCTAATAATAAAAGTTAGAAAATTATAAAAACTATTACAATATTAACATAAGTATTAAATGTATCAACATTACAAATTATAAAATAAATAAAACTAAGTAAACTAGGGATGATACTGATACCAATAGGGGTTCCATGCATAACTATATGTGTTATAAAATGCTTCAGCTGGGTTATAAGTAGGATACGGTGGTTGGATCTCTATAGACCAGGGAGGAAATATGGGCGATGGAGTAGGATTATAGTTTCTACCTATATGTTGGCAATAAGCTATGATTTAGTTTTGATGAACTTGCCAATCTTCAAATGCTCGATGTCTAGCATTTTCGTACTCTTGTGAAGCTATAAACCTTTGCATTTCTGTCATTTCATTTCCCCCTCCCACATTACCTTGCTGTTGATTTCTCTCAACCTGTGGATGTCTTCCATGGTATTGTACTGCGGCGTTATTTCGCCTCTTCAAAACCTTCGCACCATGGTATACATTTAAACCTATAGTATCGCGGGGTTCTGGTTCTTCGACTAATAATCCCCCCCGACTTATATCCACATTGAGATACTCAGCAATTAATGTAATAAATATACCACCTCCTATTATGCTATGCGGTCTCATCCCCTAACCATAGCTGATAAATAATAACCCACACAATAAGGTATACTTACAGCGCTTTGTGGGTCTCAAATACACATGTGGTAAAACAAATCCTGTTCATTTACCTTTTCCTTATTCTTACCTCGTTGTGTAATCGAATTGGCTAAAAACCTATGAATTACTCTTAACTCAGCTCTATCTATATCCAAATAAGAGTAATTTCCCCCTTTAAATCGGTGATGGATAGTCATTTGACTCCATACACCATGCGTATCAAAATTTTCATCAATTTTCCTACCATTCATTATCAACCCTCTACAATCGGCAGATGCTAACTCCTCAGGCGTATATATACATAAGGCCTGAGCCATGTCTAGTAGAGACATGTGGCGCATCGAACCTCCTAACAAAAATCTAATAAAAGATTGATTGGTTAAACTAGCTACCCGATCATTTATTTCTATACTACACAATAATTCTTCACACCATACTTTATATACAGGTCTACGCATGCTGAATAATCGTACCCAATCGTTAAAAGTAGAATTACCATACCTCTGTGTAAGTAATTCTCTAATTGGTCCGGCTAATTCTACAGCTTCTAACGGTGCCCATTCTATTACCCTAGGTACTTCAACAGCTTTAGAATGAAGAGTATGCAAGCCCCTTTGGTATTTTGGATAATCTATCCAAAGTCTGTCAAATCTCAAGTTCGGATGCAAATCTTCCAAGTGCATATTAGAAAATGTCATAACTGGATGAGGTATATCTTGTTTGTAGTAGTTATCAACCTCCTGTTGTTCCGCATTCTCAGCAGGAGCATTGCGAGCTTGGGATGAAGATTCACCCCTTTCAGTCTGCAAAACACATCAAACACAAGTTTTGTGCATCCAAATATGCATTAGTGTCAGCAAAATCATCAATCAAAATAATTATAATGACATGTCCAATTTATATCAAACTTAAGCTCATTTTCATATTTTTATCAAATCTACACTTTTTCAAATAAGCATATACGAAAATGTTCGCCAAGTTCATAAGCATTCAACTCAAATAACATTTCAAAATAATCATTACTAGCAATTAAACAAGTTTCAAATGGCATTATCTCTTAAAAATCAAGTTCATGAATTTTAGACTTGAAAAAGTCCACTTTAATTCTCAAAATCATGTTTAGGCTCAAAGTTTGGATCATTTAACTACCTAAACATGTTACACTACTTAATTTAGCAATAATTCATGACAAAAATCGGCCATAACCTGTTTATATCAAAAAGCCCCAAATTGCTCAAGAACACAAACCCTAGATTACCCAAAATTTGAAGTTTAAGGCTTCTAATCATGTTAAATAGCATCAATCTAGGTTATACAAGCATAATACACAAGCAATTTAAGCATAATTACACTAAAAAGAATTAAAATCGAATTGGAGAAAAAATTGCTCAAGAACACTAATTTTCGGATTAAATGGTGTTTAGGTGTAGAAATTTACCGTTTTTCTTGAGTAATTCCTTGATAGCATCCTTCTCAACATGATTTTAGTAAAAGATTTGATGATTTTCGGTGAAAAATTCGATTTTGGGAGTAATTTTTCGGTATTTTTCGCAGTTTATGTGGGTGTTGTGTGTAGACTGAGCTGATTCCAGCGTTTTATTTTTTTTCCTGAAATTTGGTCTCTCCGCGACTTGCGGTGAATTTGTTCTTCAAACTCCGCGAGTCGCGGCCACTTTTTTTTTTAAAATAATAATCCTTACTTATAAAACAAATATAAAATAAATTTAAAATTTTGTTTTCCTTTGTTTTAGGACGAGGTCGTTTCGGATCGATGTCCTAGTCCGTCCTTCGACAAAATTTTAAAATTTGTCTATCTAAAGCGCGGTTTAAAAGCAAAGATTTTTGGGTTTTTTTTTAATGTTTTTGGCATACTTTAATTCAATAAGATTAAAAATAATGATAATAAAAGTTCTCGTCCCTCTCTCGGGTAAAGCAATTTCTGTTCAAAGACCTAGTCTTCAACTTACGACGAATTTTAAAAATCATATTTTTAACTTAACGAAATAAAGTAAATTTTTGTTTTTAAATTCACACAACTTAAATTTAAAAATGCATAAAATTAAAAATTTACACCAAACTTAATTAAAAATGCATAATATTAAAAATTCACACCAAGATTAATTTTAAAATGTATAAAATTAAAAATTCACACCAAACTTATATTATATTTTTGTTTTTATACATACAAACTTTAAAAATATTAATTGTTCAAATATTTATAATTTTAAATATATTAATTTAAAAAGTTTACAATATTAATTTAAGATTTATATATTAATTTTAAAAACATGGTAAAAATAAAATTAAAAATCTTTTTGGTCTTTTATCCCATTTTAATCAATCAAATATTATCAAAAATATGCGCCCCTCTTTTCGGTAAAGTAATTTCGGTTCCATGACCTAATTTAACTCATGACGAATTTTTGAAATATTTTGGGTTGATTGATTAAAGATATTTATACCTTAAGAATAAACGTTAAATTTCGCAGTGATGTAATAAATTTTTGAATGATATCAATAATTTCGGTCGCCAAACCTAATTTTATTCAATACCAATTTAATACTTTATAGCGAACAAATTAGCGTTTATTATCAAAAGGTTAAAAATAAAAATAAAAACTGTACAGACTTACCTGTGAGATAGTATTCTTAGTGATACGATCTATCCCACTCATAAGATAGTCGGTTTAATTGGTTTTCCATGGCTACATAGGCGTAACCTCGAGCATTCAGTGTTTTTTCTTCTAAACATATGAACGGTCCGTCTCTGCATAAAGTAACAAATTCGGTGTTTGAATAGGTTTGTTTATTTGAACATTTACCTCCATGTGACCATTTTCCGCATTTGTGACATCTTTCTAGGTGTCGTGCTCTTCTTTTCGCTGCGGATTTTGATTTTCCTTTACCAAATTGTAACTTATTATCTTTGCATCTGGATTCTTTTCTTACTCCGTCCAATCTTTCTCTGATTACTGATACTAGTTCACTTGGAAGTGTGTCATTATTACGTTTAGTGATCAAAGCGTGTAGCATTAGACCATGGTTTAGTTCACAGGAAGTCTTCATTTCGTAAAAACATAAAAAAAAATAAAAATTCAGAATGGGGGGAGAAGACTAGTTCTTTAGGGTCTGCTAGGGAAAGACCATTCGGGTTTCATTTTCGAGAACTACACGAAAACAGAAAATCTAACTCTAACAGAAATACATATTATCCTTTAAAAGACTTGATTCTCCCCACACTTAGTTAGCTGTGGTATCGAAATTGTGATTAACTTCATTGTCAACTTCCATTGGACTATCTATGTAATGTTTAACTCTGTGACCATTAACCTTAAATTCAATCCCATTTGAATTTATTAATTTTATCGTTCCGTATGGGAAAACTCTTTTGACTATGAATGGTCCAGACCATCTTGATTTCAATTTTCCAGGAAATAGCTTGAATCGTGAATTGAAAAGAAGAACTCTATCTCCTTCTTTGAATTCTCTTGAACTTCTGATTCTTTTATCATGCCATTTCTTTGTTCTTTCCTTATAGATTAACGAATTTTCGTATGCTTCATGTCTTAATTCTTCTAATTTATTTAATTGACTTAACCGTAGACGTCCAGCTTCATGTAAATCAAGATTACATGTCTTCAAAGCCCAAAATGCTTTGTGTTCAATTTCTACTGGAAGATGACATGCTTTTCCATAAACGAGTCTGAAAGGTGTGGTTCCAATTGGAGTTTTGTAGGCTGTTCTAAAAGCCCAGAGTGCATCCTCTAATTTTATGGACCATTCCTTCGGATTTGATCCTATGGTTTTCTCTAGAATACGTTTTTAAGCTCGGTTGGTATTTTCAACTTGTCCACTCGTTTGTGGATGATATGCGGTAGAGATTTTATGAGTTACTCCATATCTTTTAAGAACTTTCTCAAGTTGATTATTACAGAAATGAGTTCCCCGATCACTTATTAAAGCTTTCGGTGTTTCAAACCTTGCAAAAAGACGTTTTAAAAAGTTGACTACAACTCGTGCATCGTTAGTTGGGAGAGCTTGTGCTTTCGCCCATTTAGATACATAATCAATGGCTACGAGAATATATAGATTATTATGAGATTTTGGAAATAGACCCATAAAGTCAATACCCCAAATGTCAAATACTTCACATACTTGAATGACATTTTGTGGCATTTCATCACGTTGACTTATTTTTCTGGCCCTTTGACAAGCATCACAGGATTTGCAAAGAAGGTGTGCGTCTTTGTAAATTGTAGGCCAATAGAATCCAGCATCATAAATTTTTCTTGCTGTTAGTTGAGGCCCATAATGCCCTCCTGTTGGTCCTGTGTGACAATGGTTTAAAATTTTACTAGCTTCATCTCCGAATACACATCGGCGTATTATTCCATCTGGACAACTTTTAAACAAATGTGGATCTTCCCAGAAATAGTGTTTTATATCACTGAAGAATTTCTTTCGTTTTTGGTACGACAATCCTTTTTCAAGGTATCCACATACTAAGTAGTTTGCATAGTCTGCAAACCATGGAATTTCATTATAATCTATCTTCAATAGATATTCATCAGGAAAGTTGTCTTGTATGGCCGATTCATTTAGAACTTCTAATTCGGGATTTTCAAGACGAGAAAGATGATCAGCGGCGAGATTTTCTGCTCCTCTTTTATCTCGGATTTCAATATCGAACTCTTGTAAGAGTAAGATCCAACGGATTAATCTTGGTTTGGCATCTTGTTTTGAAAATAGGTATCTAAGAGCAGAATGGTTGGTATAGACCACCGTTTTTGCTAGAACGAGATATGAACGAAATTTGTCAAAAGCAAAGACAATAGCAAGGAGTTCTTTTTTAGTAGTTGTGTAATTTGTTTGTGCTCCTTGTAACGTCTTACTAGCATAATATATAGGTTGAAATCGTTTTTCAATCCTTTGTCCGAAAACGGCTCCCATTGCAAAATCACTTGCATCGCACATTAGTTCAAACGGTAGATTCCAATTTGGTGTTATCATGATAGGCGCATTAGTGAGTTTTTCTTTAAGAATATTAAAAGATTTAATGCATTCATCTGAAAAGATGAATGGAGCATCCTTTTCTAGGAGTTTATTCATAGGAGTGGCAATTTTTGAAAAATCTTTAATGAAACGTCGGTAAAAATCGGCATGCCCTAGAAAACTCCTAACTCCTCTAACATTGGTGGGATGTGGAAGTTTAGCAATTACATCTACTTTAGCTCTATCCACTTCAATTCCTTCTTTTGAAATTTTATGACCAAGAACGATGTCTTCTTTAACCATGAAATGGCATTTCTCCCAATTAAGTAATAGATTTGATTGTTCGCATCTAATAAGCATTCGTTCCAGATTAGCTAGACATGTCTCAAATGTATCACCGAAGACTGAAAAGTCATCCATGAAAACTTCCAGGCATTCTTCTATCATGTCGTGAAAAATCGCCATCATGCACCTTTGAAAGGTTGCAGGGGCGTTACAAAGTGCAAATGGCATGCGTTTGTAAGCAAAAGTACCATAAGGGCACGTGAACGTGGTTTTCTCTTGGTCCTCGGGTGCTATTGGAATTTGAAAATATCCGGAAAAATCATCTAGAAAACAATAGTAACTGTTTCCGGCTAATCTTTCCAACATTTGATCAATGAAAGGTAAGGGAAAGTGATCTTTTCTGGTGGCGTCATTTAATTTTCTATAATCAATACAAACACGCCATCCTGTTACAGTCCTAGTAGGAATAAGCTCATTTTTTCTCATTTGTGATGACAGTCATGCCACCCTTCTTAGGCACGCATTGAACTGGGCTTACCCATGGACTATCAGAAATTGGATAAATTAAACATGCGTTTAGCAGTTTAATAATTTCCTTTTTAACTACATCTTGCATATTAGGATTTAGTCTTCGTTGGCGTTGCACATACGTTTTATGACCTTCTTCCAGAAGGATTTTATGTGTGCAATACGAAGGACTTATTCCTTTTATATCATGAATCTTCCATGCAATAGCTGGTTTATGAGCTTTCAACACAGAAATTGTTGAAATTCATCATATTAACAAGTTTCAATTTATGTACATGTCAAAACCGATTTTAACTTTTAAGTGGAAGCAAATTTCACAAACAAATTAATATGTTGTTTAACCTTTTAAACATGAATCCCAAAATTATATCAAGTCTAGAAATATACTTACCAATGTAAAAGAGCTAGAAAAAGGATGTACCTACTCCAAGTTAGGAGGTTATGAAGATGAAGAAGATGATGAAGGAGAATGGAGCTTCAAAATGATGAAACCTTAAGAGATAATACCCCAAACTTGTGACCAACACCTTGAACTTTAGTTAGGATTTGAATACACTAGAAAGTGAGCTTCCAATAAACTCAAAACTTCTTCTACTACCCTCAATAATCTCGGCAGTTTTCAGCAGCAAAGGAGAGGGTTTTTAGTTTATTACTTGAACCTTTTTAATGCATGTGCAAGTTCTTTTGGTCAAGCATCAATTATCAAAGAGTTATGGCATATATTGGAAGTAGCAATAAGCATGGGGTGGTGACCTTGGTTCCCTAAAAAACCATCCCCCATCAAAGGTTTTAAAAAAAAAAAAATGTTACTTCCATTTTTTATATAAAACTTGTAACAAAATAATGCCATGTAGTTGTTGTTTACATTTTACAAATCCTTTTATAAAATGTATCACAACATAATGATTTAATCTTATAAATAATTAAATCCTTATCATATAAATTATCCAAATAATTTATCTCAAGTAATAATATTTTAGAAAACCGATTTTCTAAAGTTCAAGTGTCGCGTATTTATTTAATGATCCAATCATTAAGATTAAATACATATAAGGTGTTGGTAAGCTTGTTATTGGGTATGACCTGACTTGGATCATAACACATTAGCCACATTTATTTAATATGTCTCTCGGGCATACGAAATACCTTCAATCTCCCACTTGCACGAGAAACATAAGAAATTAATGCAAGTGATGGATACCACCTAACGACCGTCCATCACCCCCAATATGTTATGACTTTGTGCCATTCAATAACATCATCCCTTTCGAGTTCCCATCTCGAATATGAATAGATGAATCTTTCACTGTTTCCTTTTGTCCTAGATGTCATGTTAAATCCAAGAGATACAGAGTGATCACTCTCTTCTAGATTTAACTTTATCAGGCCTTAGACATCTAACTCTCAACGAATAAGAGGGATAAATTCCATCTTGATTACACACGTCCTAAATATATATACCTTGCATTATACCTGAGCTCTTCCTTATGAACTACCATATTTCAGAATAGTGAAGGAAAGAATCAAGGCATAAGACTTGGCAAATATCCGAACCCAATATGTATCTCAGGTCATAGGATACAATGATATTCGCCTTTACTAAAGATTACGTGTGATCAACCACAAAGGCTCCATTTAGTAAATCTTGAGAGCGGGTCTTCGAATATTTGTATCCCACAAATATCTATGAACCTTGGTTGCAACCTTGCCCCACATTCATCCCGTGAATGTATACCAATCCAAGTTCATAATAGTCTAAACCTCACACTTGTTCCCACAAATGTGATCGACTACGGAATTTAGAATAATTTCTTATTCATGGATAAAATATGCAAAATAGGAACTTGACTCAAAATAAATTAACTCCGTAATTATATTAACGAGTTTGAACAATTTCGTTCCATTACAATACTTAAAACAGATCATGACCAATTACTAGAATATCGAAGCCCTAAAGCACAAACAAGTCATGCATGTTTTGATCCATGTAAGAGCTTCGTGAGTGGATCCACTATGTTAAGATCTGTGTGAACTTTGCGAATACATATATTTCCCTCAACTTCATCCCTTATGTAGTTGAATCTCCGCTCAATGTGACGGGTATTTTGGTGAGCACGAGGTTCCTTGATTTGAGCAATCGCACCCTCGTTGTCACAAAAGATCTCAAGAGGGTCCTGAATGGAAGCGACTACTCCTAAGTCATCGATGAATTTCTTCATCCATGCAGCTTCCTGAGCTGCCAATGAGGCGGAAATGTACTCCGACTCTGTAGTGGATAATGCAACAACATCCTATTTTGAACTCTTCCAAGAGACCGCACCTCCATTTAATGTGAAGACATAACCGAATTGTGATCGAGAATCATCGCGATCAGTTTGGAAACTCGCGTCCATGTAACCTCTTACAGCGAGTTCCTCCTCACCAGACCCATATGTAAGAAACATATCCTTAGTCTTCCTAAGGTATTTTGATATGCTTTTGACAGCAATCCAATGACTGTTTCCTAGGTTATTCTGGTATCTACTTGTCAAGCTAAGAGCGCATGACACATCCGGTCTAGTGCATATCATTGCATACATGATTGACCCAATGGCAGACGCATATGGGACTTTCTTCATTCTCTCCTGTTCATCTTTCGTGGTGGGGCCCTGAGATGAACTGAGAAGTGTTCCCTTTTGAATAGGTACCAAACCTTTCTTAGAGTTCTCCATCTTGAACCTTTTCAAGATCTTTTCAATGTATGCACTTTGATTCAAACCTATCAATTTCTTGGATCTATCCCTGTAGATCCTAATCCCCAAAATGTATTGTGCTTCTTCAAGATCCTTAATGGAGAAGCAACCTTTTAGCCAAGTTTTAACTCCTTGCATTGTTGGGATATCATTCCCAAATAATAATATATCATCCACATATAATACAAGGAAAATGATAGTACTCCCACTAGCTTTCTTGTATACACAAGCTTCATCACCATTTTTAATTAAGCCAAATTTCTTGGCTTCCTCATTAAAACGATGATTCCACATTCTAGATGCCTGTTTCAAACCGTAGATTGACTTCTTTAACTTACATACTTTGTTAGGATGTTTCGGATCGACAAAACCTTCAGGCTGAACCATATAGACATCTTCTTCAAGATATCCATTTAGGAAGGCAGTCTTGACATCCATTTGCCATATTTCATAATCATAATGAGCAACAATGGCAAATAATATCCTAATAGACTTTAGCATCGCCACAGGCAAAAAGGTTTCATCATAGTCAACCCCTTGAGTTTGAGTGAAACCTTTTGGCACAATTCTAGCTTTATATGTATTTAAGTTTCCATGCATGTCGGTTTTCATCTTGAAAATCCATTTACAATCAACTAACTTGGAGTTAGCAGGTTGTATAACTAGTTCCCAAACTTGGTTGTCATACATGGATTGCATCTCAGTGTTCATGGCTTCCTGCCATTTATCTTTATCAATCCTTGATAAAGCATCTTGGTAGTTTGTTGGTTCATCCAAATCAACCACATAGCAATCATCCATGAGAAACCCATATCTCTCAGGAGGATTACTAATCCTACCAGATCTGCGAACGTCTTGTGTATTTTGATCATCCAGTTGATCATTCTCAACATTTTCATGTTGAGTGCTAGTGTCAACCAATTACGTATCATCTACTTGATCTTGAACCTCTTCAAGATCTATCTTCCTTTCACTATTTCCTTCCATTAGGTACTTAGTTTCAAGGAATTCAGCCTTTCGAGCAACAAATACATTTTGCTCGGTTGGATCGTAGAAATAGTATCCCATATTATCCTTGGGATATCCTATGAAGATACACTTCGTGGATCGAGCATTCACCTTATTAGGGACGTAACGCTTAGGATAAGCTTCACATCCCCATACCTTTAAGTATGATAGAGATGGAGGTTTTCCAAACCACATCTCATGAGGAGTTCGTTCCACTTTCTTGGTTGGGGCCATATTTAGAATACGAGCCGTGGAGCATAGACAATAACCCCAAAATGATAGAGGTAACGAGCTTCTAGCCATCATAGATCGAACCATATCCATTAGGGTTCGGTTCCTCCTTTCGGACACACCATTAAGCTGTGGTGTCCCAGGTGGAGTAAGTTGCGAGATAATCCCACAACTTCTAAGATGATCTTGGAAAGCATCGCTTAGGTATTCACCTCCTCAATCGGTATGAAGTACCTTGATTGTCTTATCGAGTTGATTTTGTACTTCGTTTTGATATTCCTTGAATGCTTCAAAAGTTTCGTCCTTATGTCTTAATAAGTAGACATATCCGAAACGACTGAAGTCATCAATGAAAGTAATGAAGTATCTTTCACCATTCCTAGTCATGGTCTTAAAGGGTCCACATACATCCGAATGTATTAATTCCAATAAGTCTTTAGCCCTTTCATAGGTCCCTTTGAAGGGTGCTTTAGTCATTTTGCCTTGTAAACAAGATTCACATATATCAAACGAGTCTAGTTCATTTGATTTCAAAAGTCCATTCTTTTGAAGTGTATGCATTCGGTTCTTGTTTATGTGACCAAGGCGACAATGCCATAAGTAGGAATCACACAAATCCCTTTTGAGTTTCTTGGTGCTAGTATGGTATATTGAGCTACTAGATGATGTGTCATCATGAACCAATTCATAAATTCCATTTAAAGGCGAGGCCTTAAAATAGAATACATTATCTAAATAAACGTGGATATCATCATTAACAAAATTAAGATAAAACCACATTGTTTTAAACGGGAAACTGAAATAATGTTTCGACATAAATCCGGTGCATACAAAACATTGTTCAAAATAAGTTCCAAACCACTTGGAAGTTTTAACACAAAGTCTCCTTAAGCCTTCACTGGCACTTTAGCTCCATTACCCATGCAGAGACTTGATGTTCCCGTTTGCTTGCTACTTCTTTTGAACCCCTGCAAAGAATTGCAAATGTGAGTTCCACATCCAGTGTCTAATACCCATGTATTAGAAGAAGTAATGCTAAGCTCTATATATACCATATATATATTACCTGAGGATTGCCCCGCATCCCTCTTTTCCTTCAACTTCTTAAGGTAGACCGGGCAGTTTCGTTTCCAGTGACCCATTTCACCGCAACCGAAACACGGGTCTTCCTTGGGGTTTGCTTGTCCGGCAACCTTTTGCTTCTTGTTTTTGTTTTTGGTTGGGGTAACCATCTTCCCCTTTCCCTTGCCTTTATGAGCGGGTCCTTTCCTCTTAGCCGCCTTAGGCTTAGAGGTGTTATTACCTTTGGACCCACCATCATTGATCATTAGCACGGGTGAAGCCCTCTTACCCATGCTAGTTTCCGCCATCCTAAGCATGCCATGAAGGTCTCCAATGGTCTTATCCATCCCAATCATATTGTAATTAATTACAAATTGTTCAAACCTCTTTGACAAGGAGTTTA
Source organism: Rutidosis leptorrhynchoides (assembly GCF_046630445.1). Classification (NCBI taxonomy): domain Eukaryota; kingdom Viridiplantae; phylum Streptophyta; class Magnoliopsida; order Asterales; family Asteraceae; genus Rutidosis; species Rutidosis leptorrhynchoides. The sequence goes on along the minus strand of NC_092342.1, from coordinate 169,536,380 downwards.
GGATAAGATCCGTGGCTAGCTCATTAGATATGTTGAGATTAAGACGGTTTGCGCGATCAATAAGGCTTTTCATCTTGAGGACATAAGATGAGACGGATTGGGTGTCATCCATACGACATGCATGTAGCACTCGAACCGTTTCGAAGCGCTCGACACGAGCTTGTTGAAGGAACATCTCCTTCAATTGAGTGATCATGTCATATGCACTATGATGCTCGAAATCTTTTTGGAGTTCGGGTATCATAGTCCCAAGCATTAGGCAAGAGACTTGCATCGAATCGGTGCAATACTTATCCCAATAAGCCATGCCCTCTACATCTTCCTCGTCCAGTTGGTCGGGAATAGGGTCCTCCAACACATACGCTTTATCCTCAAGTTTGAGGACAATTCTAAGATTACAGAACCAATCCATAAAGTTCGTATGGTTGAGTTTGTCTTTCTCGAGGAGAGACCTTAACGATAGGTTGTTTAGGTTGATAGGTGCGTTTAGAATGTTGTTGTTGTTATTGGCGGCCATCTACAAAATTTAACAAAGTTGTTTAAGTATCAATTTTAATTTAATAAACAATACCCTTTTATATTTTAATTGTTTTATTAAATCTTAGAATCCAACGGTAAATTAAATTTCAGTTAGGTGACCTTTATCCCATTATTTGATTTAGCTAGGTAGTCATTTATATGACAATTGCAATCCTTTTGCAACTTCTAAGTTATGGGATCATGCAATCGTTTTGCGTGGCATATTTATCCCATCAACGCCTATTTGTTCCTCATGCTTCGGTGATCCTAAGTTCATGATTCCCAAATCAAGTCGTCCTACTTATGTAAACATGTAAAATTAACATGCAAGTGGTTAGGTGACCTTTATCCCACAAGCATGCAAATTTTACCATAACCATATTAGTTTGCTCATAACGGTTAGGTGACCTTTATCCCATTATGAGTTCCCTACTATGTTCAAGTGTCCCACAAAAGGATGGCGTTAAACTTGTTTTCCTTGTTCATAAAGGGATTTTAAGTTTTCATAAATTCTAGTTTAAGAAAACATATGCCATACACCAACATGCATTTGGTATATAGTACATTATAAAAAAACCTATTTTCATGTCTTTAGTAATAAAACCAATTTTATTAGATATAAACCATTTTATATTCATTGTCATCTTGTTCTTAATAACCATGTATTAGTGACCTTTTGTTGTTTTTAATATAACCAATTATAATGTCGTTTTGCAAGTTGTTATCTTGTGATTATACTTGTATCAACCAAACACACATACACAATAAACATACAAGCATGCACAACAACAATGTCCACAATCAAGCCAAAGTGGTGAACACTTGTGTAGCCGAAAACAAGTGTTACCGGTAAAGCGTTAAAACACAAAGTAAGAGATTTCAAATCTCCCACTAACTCTTGCATCCATATGCTCCATCTTGTGTTCTTCATTCATCTTGAATCTTCATTTCTTTTTACAAAAAATATACAACCTAATACATTTTTCTAGGAAAAAGAAATTACAACCTAATCTATTTTACATACCAAAATAAAATAAATTACATTGCCAAATTACAAGATTATTACAAACCAAATGAATGAATAAATATTACAAACCATAAGAATGAATAAATCAACCAAACATACACACATGCAACCACAAGGCCAATGCTTGATTGTGAACAACAACTAATAACAAAACATGACCAAACTTGAAGTTCCAAACCCCTTTTGGAACCCCAAAATTTTCGGCCAAAAATACATCCCACCCAAAACCCAAAATTTTTACATTCTAGTTTCATGCATGTTATTAGATTGTAATCTAAATGGGTTTTCAAGCCAAATACAAGAAGCATATTTCTATGACCTCGGCTCTAGATACCATTGTTGAAATTCATCATATTAACAAGTTTCAATTTATGTACATGTCAAAACCGATTTTAACTTTTAAGCGGAAGCAAATTTCACAAACAATTTAATATGTTGTTTAACCTTTTAAACATGAATCCCAAAATTATATCAAGTCTAGAAATATACTTACCAATGTAAAAGAGCTAAAAAAAGGATGTACCTACCCCAAGTTAGGAGGTTATGAAGATGAAGAAGATGATGAAGGAGAATGGAGCTTCAAAATGATGAAACCTCAAGAGATAATACCCCAAACTTGTGACCAACACCTTGAACTTTAGTTAGGATTTGAATACACTAGAAAGTGAGCTTCCAATAAACTCAAAACTTCTTCTACTACCCTCAATAATCTCGGCAGTTTTTAGCAGCAAAGGAGAGGGTTTTTAGTTTATTACTTGAACCTTTTTAATGCATGTGCATGTTCTTTTGGTCAAGCATCAATTATCAAGGAGTTATGGCATATATTGGAAGTACCAATAAGCATGGGTTGGTGACCTTGGTTCCCTAAAAAACCGTCCCCCATCAAAGGTTTTTAAAAAAAAAATGTTACTTCCATTTTTTATATAAAACTTGTTACAAAATAATGCCATGTAGTTGTTGTTTACATTTTACAAATCCTTTTATAAAATGTATCACAACATAACGATTTAATCTTATAAATAATTAAATCATTATCATATAAATTATCCAAATAATTTATCTCAAGTAATAATATTTTAGAAAACCGATTTTCTAAAGTTCAAGTGTCGCGTATTTATTTAATGATCCAATCATTAAGATTAAATACATATAAGGTGTTGGTAAGCTTGTTATTGGGTATGACCCGACTTGGATCATAACACATTAGCCACATTTATTTAATATGTCTCTCGGGCATACGAAATACCTTCAGAAATAAGTTGTGATTTCTCATTTTCAGTAAGAGAAGACGATATTATTACAGGTAATTCAGATTCACCATGTAAATAAGCGTATTCCAAATGGTTTGGAAGTGGCTTTAACTCTAGTGTCGGAGGTTCTTCAATCGATGATTTATATCGATATCTGTCTTCTTCTTTTAGCATTTGAATTTCTTCTGTTGTTGGTTCATATCCATTAGCTATAAGTGTAGCTAACATTTCAGCTTCATCAATTGGTTCAGTTCCTTCTCCTAAAGAACATTCTCATGTTCCTTGTAATTCTGGAAATTCTTCTAACAATTCTGCATGTGAATCTATAGTTTGAATATAATAACATGTATCATCTGCAGATTGCGGTTGTTGCATTGCTCTCTCAACTGAAAAGGTAACACTCTCATCCTCTATACTTAGGGTCAGTTTCTTACCAAACACGTCTATCATTGCTTTAGCCGTGTTTAAGAATGGTCTTCCTAATATGAGAGGAACTTGAGAATCTTCTTCCATGTCCAGAACAACAAAATCTACTGGAAATACTAAAGTACCAACTTTAACTAGCATGTTCTCGATTATCCCTCTAGGATATTTTATTGATCGATCGGCTAGTTATATGCTTATTCTTGTTGGTTTCAATTCTCCAAGGTCTAGTTTAGCGTATAGTAAATACGGCATTAAATTTTTCTGGTATCTTATTCAACAGTACTGCAGAACAATTAGCATTCATAGTAACAGCTGAGAGTTCTTCCATTTTCTTTCTATTCGTGATTAGATCTTTCAGAAATTTAGTATATCTAGGCATTCCTGAAATTACATCAATGAAATGTAGATTTATATTTATCTGTTTAAACATATCCAAGAATTTGGATTGCTCGGCTTCAAGTTTCTCTTTTTTCATATTACTCGGGTAAGGAAGTGGTGGTTGGTATGGTTTAACATAAGGTTTAGCCTTAACTGTGTTATCTTCATTAACCTTTTCAACTACCGGTTCTTTTTCCTTATCTTGTTCAGGTTGTGGTTCTTGTGGAGTAGGAATAGCTTCATCATAATTTTCAGGTATTTCAGGTGGTTTAAGTGTTGTACCACTTTTTATGGTAATAGCTTTAGCTGTTTCATTCCGGGGGTTTGCATTTGTATCACTAGGTAGACTTCCCAGTTTTCTTTCACCTATTAACCTTGCTAGGTTACTTACTTCTTGTTCCAAGTTTTGAATAGAAGCTTGTTGATTTCTAAATGCTTGAGCATTTTGTTCATTAGTTTGTTTCTGAGATGTGAAAAACTGAGTTTGAGTTTCAACTAGCTTCGTCATCATATCTTCTAAATTCGGCTTTTTATCATCGGGTTGTGGTTTGTTTTGAAAATTAGGTCTTTGCTGGTTATAAGTATTGTTGGATACTTGTTGATTGCTAGGACCTTGTTGGTTGTTGTATGGAATATTTCGGTTATAGTTCTGGTTTTGATTGTAAATCGGTCTTGGCTGTTGATAATTATTCTGATAATTATTTCCAGGCCTTTGGTTTAGATATGAAACATTCTCTCTTTGTTCCATTGTTAGTTCAATACTGAGACAATCTTTTGTCAAATGTGGTCCTCCACACTGCTCACAACTAATTCGTATTGAGTGGATATCTTTAGTCATCTTTTCCATTCGTCTCTCGACAGCATCTATCTTTGCGAAAATGGAATCTAAGTCATGGCTAGAATCGGCTCTAGCTGCTTTAGATGATCTAACGATATTTTTTTCTTGGTGCCACTCATGTGAGTGGGAAGCAGTGTTATCAATAATTTTGTAAGCATCAGTTTCGGTTTTCTTCATAATAGAACCACCAGCTGCTATATCGATGTCTTTCCTTGTAGTGATGTCGCATCCTTGGTAGAATATTTGTACTATTTGACAGGTGTCTAAACCATGTTGCGGACATCCTCTTAATAACTTTCCAAATCTAGTCCACACCTCATATAGAGTTTCATTTGGCTTATGTGTGAACGTAACAATTTCTCCTTGAAGTCTTACGGCTTTAGATGCCGGAAAGAATTGTTTAAGAAATTTTTCAACTAAAACGTCCCATGTATCAATCGCCCCTTCAGGTAACGATTCCAACCAATCTTTGGCTTCTCCCTTTAAAGTCCAGGGAAATAACATGAGATATATCTGTTCATCTTCCACTTCTTGGATTTTAAATAGTGTGCAGATCCTATTAAAGGTACGAAGATGTTCATTTGGATCTTCCTTCGGCGCACCACTAAATTGGCATTGATTAGTCACCATATGTAGAATTTTTCCTTTGATTTCATAATCTGGTGCATTAATGTCTGGATGAGTAATTGCGTGACCTTGGCCAGTGCGTTTAGCTCTCATTCGGTCTTCCATACTTAAAGGTTCCAGATTCTCCATAATTGAATTTGTTGAATCGGAATCACTAGAGGATTCTGATTTAATGGTTCGTTCCTCAACAATCTCTATTTGAATGATTGGTGTTTCCGGAGGAAAGTTTAGTGGTTCAGGATCTATGAATCGTCCCTGAATATTCTCCGGATTCTCAATTGTGAGGTCGGGTTCAAAAAATGGATTATCAACGGTGACAATATTAGCTAGATGTCTTGATCTAGTTACAGGTGGTGAACGTACAAAAGGTGGTGAACGTCTTGCTCGGTGCATTCACTGAATATCCTATTAGTTTTTAAAAAGGAAAGAACAATTATATAAGTTATCCAATCAATAGACTTTTCTGATTTTGCCCACGTTTCGAATAGCCAAAAGATGCAGCAGAGGGGCAGGATTCGTTTGGTCTCAATATAATTGAGGACTGTTTGGCTCCAATAACCCGGTCCACGTACAAATCCAACTATTACTACGAACCAGAAAATTTTGATGTATATCAATTTAACCACTTAAAATAAATTTTTGTAATTTTAAGAAATTTAGATAAGAAGTAGAATAAAAATCTATGTCCTAAAAACTAGATTAGCGAGAAATAAGAAAGAAAAAGAGCGCGTCGAAAAAGGTCAAAAAAGAAAAAAAAAAATTGAAAAAGGCGTCGAAAAATGAAAGAAACAGAGAATGACTATAAAAATTAAAAACACTCGACTAACCCAACCTTATTACTATCACTAACTTAAAATTATAATCGCAAATTGAGATTACTAATTGGAATGATAATTGATACATAGGAAAAGGCGTCTAAAAATATTAAAGCTTATAGGAAAAACTATATCCCAAATGGCAATATCTTAAAAAGGTATTAAAACTTAAAAAGGCGTCACAAAATTCTAAATCACCTAAATCTTAGTCTAAAGAAAAAGCACTTAAGGAATTTTACGGCAAAGCCTAAAAATCTAGAAATAAAAATAACTATGGCAAAAACTATGTCTTAAAACTAAATATGAACGGAAAGTACAAAAGTTACGCTAAAAACAAATAAAAAGGGACAAAATATAAAAATATACTAAAAGTTATAAAAATTACAATTTTTATAAAAATATTATTTTTATATTATTTAATTTATAAAACTATTAATTTTATATTTTAATTAAACTAATTTAACTAAAAATACAAAATAATAAATAAACTAAACTAAATTAATTAAAATAATTAAACCTAATTGGGGTTAAATTTAAATAATAAAAATAAAAACCCGTAATTAATGCCTGATTAGGGTTATGTGTACCCGTGTCAGGGTTCCTTCGCGAGTCGCGGTTCCACCTGGCAAAAATCTCCGCGAGTTGCGGTGTTCGAGATTCCAGATGACAGGCTGTTTCAAATTCGACGCATTTTTACGTAATTAATTTATTTTTTTTTAAATTATATATTCTGTTTTAATAATTAAATAAAATATTTATAAAAACTAAATAAAAACTTATGTTTTAAAAACTAAAAAAAATAGAAATACTCTATAATTTTATAAAAATCTTAAAAATAGATTTATATATATATATATATATATATATATATATATATATATATATATATATATATATATATATATATATATATATATATATATATATTTTTCTTTAATTTTATGTTTTAAATAAAAACAAAATATTTAAATAAAACTTATATTTTTATAAAATAAAAATAAAGAAACTTTATAAAACTTAAATATTTAACAAACTCTTAAAAATATTTACATTTTTGTTTTCTTTTTATGTTTTCGAATATTTAAAACGTATTTTTATAAAAGCATATTTTTATAAAAGTAAACTAAAAATAAAATTTTTATTTTTTTAATATTTAGCGTTGCACTTCCGGCTTTTAAGCTAGATGTTCCCCGGCAGCGGCCCCAAAAATACTTGATGTTATGCGAGGTGTATATAAAATAGCTTATATTTTACAAGGAAATACTATTAAATACGATACAATTTTACACAAGATATTTATTTATTTATAGAATGGATATACTTAAACCTTGCTACAACACTTATAGGCAGTGTACCTAATCGTACAGTAGTATAGTTTTTAGTAAGTCCGGTTCGTTCCACAGTGAATCTTTTAATCAAAGCTTAACGCTATATTAGTTTTATTTTATAAAAATACAAATATATATATAAGTAATATTATTATTATAAAGGGGGGTTTTTACCGTTTAATGACCGGTTTGTTGATTTTTTAAAACTTTAGTCGCAGTTAAAACCAAATGTAAAATATTAAAAATAAATAAAAGACTTAATTTAAAGCGTAAAGTAAATAACAATAATGAAATTGCGATAAATAGAAGTGCGATAAAATAAACTTGCGATAATTAAAAAGTATGATAATTAAAAGTGCAATTAAATACAATAACAATAAATAAAAGTGCGATAATTAGAAGTGCAATTAAATATAAAATAAAGGAAATTAAATATGAAATAAAAGAATTATGCTTATTTAAACTTCCATAATCATGATGTTTGACGTGTTGATTTTAGTTTTATGCCCATGGGTTAATTGTCCTTTGTCCTGGAGTATTTAATATGTCCGTCTGGTTTTTGTCCATAACAGTTCATCAGTCATAAATATAAAGTGCGAGTGTCCTCGTCAAATTATCCTTATACCCGAAGTTAAATATTCCAACTAATTGGGGACTTAAACTGTAACAAGATTTTAATACTTTGTTTAATAATTACACCAGGATGTCGACTGAGTGTAACCCAAGGTTTTAATACTTTGGTAACAATTATGCCAAGTGTCCTTGTACATAATTTCACCCATGTTTTAATAATTCTAGTGGCTATTAATCCATTCACGTGTCCGGTTAAATGAACGATTATTCGTACATATAAATACCCCGCCCGTCGTGTCCGATCGAGTGTATATGGTTATTTATAGGGACGTCCAATTGTAATTCTTTATATTAAAATTAACAAATTATCATTTATTTAAACAAATATAAAGCCCATTAATAGCCCATAGTCTAATTTCCACAAGTGTCGTTCTTTTGTCCAAACCCCAATTATGGTACAAAGCCCAATTACCCAATTTTAGTAATTAGCCCAACATCATGATTACTTCGTTTTAAATAAGCATAATAATAACTTAGCTATGTGACATTAAATTAAAAAGGTGGAACATAACTTACAATGATTAAAAATAGCGTAGCGTTACATGGACAGAATTTCGACTTACACCCTTACAACATTCGCTAACATTCCCTTATTATTAGAATTAAAATTAAAATTAAAATTAAAATATAAATATATATATATATATATATATATATATATATATATATATATATATATATATATATATATATATATATATATATATATATATATATATATATATATATATATTACGTTTACATATAGAGAAAGAGAGATTTTATGGATATATTGATATTTTTACGATCAGAATGCGTTGCCTTTTATAGGAATTTTTGTCCAGGTGAGCTCCGCGAGTCGCGGCCTTTTCCTTCTTTGAACTCCGCAATTTGCGGAGTTCGATTTTACAGCTCACACCATTTTGGAGCCTTTCTTGCCGACGGATTATTATATAAATATAATATATATATAATTTATATAATTAATTATATATTATATTATATTTATATACATATTTAACTTGTAATTTTTAGTCCGTTGCGTCGAGCGTTGAGAGTTGACTCTAGTCCCGGTTCCGAATTTTTGAACGTCCTTGCGTACAATTTAATATCTTGTATTTTGCGTTTTGAATCTTGTACTCTTGTAATTTCGAGACGTTTCTTATCAATAATTGGAACCTCTTTGATTGTATTTTGTACTTTTGAGCTTTTTGGTCGTTTGCGTCTTCAATTCGTCGAATCTGTCTTTTGTCTTCACCTTTTATTATTTAAACGAATATCACTTGTAAATAGGACAATTGTAACTAAAAGCTTGTCTTTCTTGAGGAATAATGCTATGAAATATATGTTCGTTTTTAGCATTATCAGTACCTCTTTGGTGGGACTTTTAATGACTATTATTAGTATGTATTTGAATGACATTTTGTAACAAGTAAAAAGTAAAATATTTTTTTGTGTTTAATCTTATTTGAGCTTAAAATGTCATTAAGATGTCATTAGGTGTGATTAGTAAAAATTAACATCTTTTGGTTCAAAACTCTTTTGAAATTAAAGAAGGCAACTATTATAAGTATGTTTAAAAAGGTTTTGTAAATTATAGATGCCTCAAAGTGGTCTAACTTAAAGTGGATGAATTTGGTTACAGAGAAAACTGCGGTCGATCCACGGACTGCCGTGAGCTGGACCGCAGATTGACAATTTTGGAAAAATATGTAGCCGTTGGTACAAGGCATCCACAGTCAGACTCACGATCGACCATGGTGCAGCCGCAAAGCAGTTTTACTAAGTTAATAATTTAAGTATTGGTCTTTTGCTAGAGATAGTGTAGGCTTATGAAGTCATGTCGTCTTACATATGATTAAGCACTTATCTCTTTTGTATCATCATCAAAACAAAGTGATTAACTTTTGAATATTATAATTGAATTCTTAATCAACAGTAATAAAAGTTAACGTTGACCATTGTCGAAGTAACTTTAAACTATAGATATGGTTTAATAGTAAAACGAGTGGATTTTTGAAACAAAAGGGATATACATTTATGGAAGGTACATAACATGTAAACACTTAAAATTATAGTACGCTTAAAGTCAAGTGTTGATGAAAAAGTTTGAGGGTCGTTACAATACTGGCTTGTTTTTATGATGTTTCGGGTTTGAAAATTAACTTGCATAAATCCTCATTATATGGTGTTGGGGTGGCACTAGTACTTGTTGAGGCAGCAGCTAGCAACCTTGGTTGCTTGGCTTCTTCTATTCCTTTTATTCATCTAGGCCTTCCTGTTGGACAAAATATGCACAAGATCTCTAGTTGGAATCCATTAATCGAAAAGGCTAAAAAATGATTGGCTACCTGGAAATCAAATTTAATATCGACGGAAGGTCACGTAACTTAATTCAAGTCAGTTCTTACATCGGTTGGAAGATATTATAAGTCTCTATTTCGAGCTCTAAGAATGGTCATTAAAAACTAGAATCAATGAGAGCATCGTTTTTTGGGATGAGAAGGAAAACACGCATAAAGTTCATTGGGTTAATTGGCGCCTCATTCTAAACCCATTTAAATATGGCGGGTTAGGCGTCCCGAGTGTAAGATGACATGAGTAATGGCATCAGATCTTGTGATAAATAAACAATCAAGTTGGGCAAAAATTATATCGACGGAGGTGGAGATTTGTGATAAATAAACAATCAAGTTGGGAAACAATTATATCTGCAATACATGGTAATGGCATCAGATCTTCAATTCCATGCTGTTGGTTAAGAATCCAATTATAATATTCAAAAGTTAATCACTTTGTTTTGATGATGACACAAAAGAGATAAGTGCTTAATCATATGTAAGACGACATGAGTTCATAAACCTACACTATCTCTAGCAAAAGGCCAATACACAAATTCTTAACTTGGTAAAACTTGTATATGCGGCTGCACCATGATCGACCGTGAGTCTAACAATGGATGCCCTGTACCAACGGCAGCACCATCTTTTAAAATTGTCAATCTACGGTCAACCTCAAGGTAGACCGTGGTACGACCGCAGTTTTCTTTGTAACCAATTTCATCCACTTTAATATAGACCACTTTGAGGCATCTATAATTTACAAAACCTTTTTAAACATGCTTATAATAGTTGCCTTCTTTGATTTCAAAAGAGTTTTGAACCAAAAGATGTTAATTTTTACTAATCACACCTAATGACATTTTAATGACATCTTAAGCTCAAATAATATTAAACACAAAAATGTTTTACTTTTTACTTGTTACAAAATCTCATTCAAATACATACTAATGATGGTCATTAAAAGTCCCAACAAAAGAGGTGCTCTCCCATGACTCTTATGTATCATTTTTATGTTATTGTGAACTAGTAAGTTGTTATAATAATCTTCAAGTAAGTTCTAACCAGATTCAAACTAGTTCATTTGAGATGTAACAATGTTCCAAAGGGCAAGATACTTCCATTAGCAAAATGAAAAGTAATTAAGAAGTTGATGAAGTTTTGGAAGGTAATGCTTTGTCAAGAGACAAAATTCTGCAATTACCCTATCAAGAAATCAAAGACAAATGGTCAAAGCTTGAAGACTTTTTTCTTTTATGGACATATCAACTTCCACACTTATGTCCAAAACAAAAAGGTTAACGGGGATAATTTCAGAGATAATTGGCTTTTAGTTGCAGCCACTCAATTGTAACATCCCGCCTTTTTCCGTCAACTTTTCCGTTTAACTATTTAAGTTCCGTTAGATGTTTATAACACATCTCGTTAATATGCGTTTGAATTATCTTGTTAGGTAATTCCCGCACCCGATTTAAGTTGAGGGACCAATCTTGCCAAATGTTGAAACTTGTGACTAGGTCAAAGAGTCAAACTCTCATTCTATCCATTCATTCATCTCTTCCAATTTCTTAATACTTCAACTTTTCCTCTCAACTTCAAGAACAAAGATTCATCATCCAAAACCGAGCTAGTGATCTTCTTGCCAAACAAAATACATATTTGAGCTCCTCGTGATCCCCTCTTCGATTTCATACCGGTTTCATCAATTTTGGGTAACTTTCTAAAATCACTAATCTTTGTGTTCTTGAGATTTTTAAGTTATAAGTTTGTTAATTAGTATCTATGGCTCAAGTCTAGTTTGTTTATGTGTTTTGTATGCTCGTTTTGATATTTTGAAGTAACTAGTTCATATGGAAAGTTAACATGTTTAATCTTGAGTTTTAAGTGTTTATATGTTGTTTGATGTTATGAGTTCATGTTTTAATCTTGTTCCTAGTGTTACTAGCTTCATTTGGATGTAAAGATTGATCAAAGAAACCCCTTAAACTTGATTATGAAATTTGGTGATTTTTGGTTAGGGTTTCATGAACTAAGAATGAATTTTTGATGCATTAAATGACATGAAATGTTAATGGTAAGTGTTAGGTTGTGTTGTATGCTTAATTACCTTCGAAACGGCATATTGTTCATGTAATTTGGTTGCCGAATCATTAAATGGCATTTATGACTTGTGTGTATTGAATGAGGGTCACTAAATGCGGTTTTTGGTTGTTGTATGTGAAAGTTTAATTGATAATAAGTGCATAGTTATGTTCCTTGTCAAAATACCTTTCCGGTGATATAAAATACATGCCTTGAATGTTTGCGGTTTGTAAATTGTGTGGGTTTGAGTTTTGATTCGTGTACTTAGGAGTTCAGCAAGCAGGGCCTGAAATCATGCCTAGACGCCGTCCCAGGAATCAGGACGCCATCCTGCCCTTAAAACCTAGACGCCGTCTAGGCTACCAAGACGCCGTCTTGCTCTTTAAAATGGGACGTCGTCTAGCCTAATTGGGACGCCGTCCCATTACACTAAAGTGGGCTGTTTGCGAGGCCTTTTGACATAAAATGTTTAGGACGTTCTAGACCTCCAATTTACGTGTAACTTGTTTTAACATGCTTATATATGATAAAAAAACTTCAGAAAATTTGTCCGAGACCCGACCCGAATGTGTTGACTTTTTCGTTGACTTTGACCCGACCAAGTCTGACTTTTAATCAAACTTGACCAATTACTTATGTAATCTTTCTAACTTGTTTCTATACGTGTACCTTGCATGAAACTTGACTATTTGCTTCACATGCTTCGTAATCGAGTCGTATTGAGCCATAGGACTAATTGAACAACTTTGACCCCTCGTGACTTTCGTTATTGATACAACCTATTTGTTTAGGTCAAGACTAGCATTGTTACTGCACGTTTACTTGTCGAAGTACTTTTTGGTTCGTGCATACAAGGTGAGATCATAGTCCCACTTTTTACTCTTTTGAACTTACTTTTGGGATGAGAAAACATAAACGATTCTTTTGAACTAAGTGAACGCAAGAACGGGAAAACAAACATTCTACATACGAGTTTAGAACGAAAATCCTCAATCCGATTATCATTAGTTACATCAGATGGTGTAAGCGAGAACTTATGTTATATGGCCATATGGGTTTGACAAACCCTCATTCAAACGGTTCGCTACCGTTTACGAATGAAATATATTTTCGGGAACAGTGTTGTTCTAGCACTAATTGATGGGGTATTCAACGGACGGAACGTTAAGCTTTGATAATTGGGTGCTCGTGAATATTAACTTTTAGAATGTACTATGGCTTTATCGATGTTGCAAATCTTGTGGTTCAACTTACTATTACTCATTTACTTATTTAAACCTATGATTTCACCAACGTTTTCGTTGACAGATTCTCTATGTTTTTCTCAGGTCCTTGAACTTAGGTGATACATGCTTCCGCTCATACTATTTGATACTTGCATTGGATGTCGAGTATACTTGCTTAAGTGGAGCGTCTTTTTGACTACTTTTAATCGTGTCGCACGTGTTTCATACAAACTTTAAACATTGTTATGTACTTGTTATGGAAACTACTTTTGTAAACTTTGAAACACCCTTATTTATGAAATGAATGCGACATACTTTTCGGTCAAACTTTGTTATAAAGACTTACGACCATGTAACGGGACCATACGTAGATGACGCCGTCATTTGACGATTTGTCGGGGTCGCTACAAGTGGTATCAGAGCCTTGGTTGTAGGGATTTAGAGTTCATTGGTGTCAACCCCGAGTCTTAGGGTACATTGGTGAGTCTAGACTACAACCGGCATATAGACTTGACGTAGGAATTACTTGACTATTTGTGCATTTATACTCGAACTCTCTTACTCATATCTACTCTTATCCTATCTAAATCTTGCGTTGTATAATTTAATTGACACGCCACCTTGACTATATGATGTAATGTCGAATGCACATATGAATTAGGGTAATATAATTCCCGGAAATTATATTACGGTGACTCATATGAACATACCGACATTATGACATAAAGAATTTAAGGCGGGTCAAGGATAATTTTCTCTCTATCTTTATCCCATATCACGGTTAGTATTATTTAGAATACTAACCAACGGTATTCTTTTGTTTTGAAGGAACAATGGCTCCTCGTCGTGTACGCCGCAATGAAACTCCCGAACAAGCTCTCGAACGGATGATAGCTACCGCCGTAGATGCGGCCATGGCCGGTCACTCTTCCAACAACAATAACAATAACAACAACCACAACAACAACAACAACAATGGGGCCGGTAACTCAAACGAGGGATGCTCCTACAAAGCTTTCATGGGGTGCAAACCTCACACTTATGATGGAACCGGTGGACCGGTTGTGCTTACTCGTTGGTTTGAACAAACCGAGGCCGTCTTTAGCATAAGCGGTTGTCGGGATCAAGACAAGGTCAAATACTCCACCCACACTTTCTCCGGAATTGCTCTAACATGGTGGAACACCTATGTTCAATCGGTGGGTACCGATGAAGCTCATGCCCTCTCTTGGGCCGATTTGAAGGAAAAGATGATTGTCGAATACTTTCCGCGCGAAGAAACCCGAAAGCTCGAGGAAGAACTAAGAGCTTTGAAAGCGGTCGGAAACGATCTTAAGGCTTATAATCAACGCTTCGCCGAACTATCCTTAATGTGTCCTAATCTTGTTAACCCCGAATCTCAAAGGATTGAGCTCTACATGCTCGGTCTTCCAAAAAGCATCAAACAAGGGGTGATGTCATCCAAACCCACTACTCATCAAGCCGCTATGAACATGGCTCGCCAACTAATTGAAACGGTTGACGAAATCGTAGTACCGGCTCCTAAGGCCGAGGACAAGTCGGGTGGCAACAAAAGGAAATGGGAAGCCACTCCATCAACCAACTACAACAACAACACCTTCACCAAAAAGCCTTTCAACAACGACGGCAAGAAGGGTTATGTTGGAAACTTACCTTTTTGCAACAAATGCCACAAGCATCATCACGGTGAATGTAACAAGCTAGTTTGTCACCGTTGCCAAGGTGTTGGTCATAGGGCCAACAATTGCACAAGCGTCGCCCCCGTTGCTCGAAAGGGGCCCAACCCTCCAAAAACGGTCACTTGTTACGAATGTGGCCAAACGGGCCATTATAAGAACGAATGCCCGAAAAAGAAAGCCAACCCCAACAACCGAGGTCGAGCCTTTAACATCAACACCGAGGAAGCCCGAGATGACAATGAACTAGTCACGGGTACGTTTCTTCTCAACAACTCTTATGTTACTTGCTTATTCGATTCGGGTGCCGATAAATGTTTTGTGTCTAAGACTTTGGCTCCTACCCTTTGCACTCCACCACACCCTTTAGATACTACTTATTCCATCGAAGTGGCCGACGGAAAACTCTTAAGTGCCGACACATATTACCGGGGGTGTACTTTAAACATTTTGGGTAATGAATTTGAAATTGACTTGATACCCATGGAATTAGGGAGTTTTGATGTAATAATCGGTATGAA
The DNA here is from genome assembly GCF_046630445.1 of Rutidosis leptorrhynchoides. Taxonomy (NCBI): domain Eukaryota; kingdom Viridiplantae; phylum Streptophyta; class Magnoliopsida; order Asterales; family Asteraceae; genus Rutidosis; species Rutidosis leptorrhynchoides. The sequence continues at coordinate 169,520,695 of NC_092342.1, read as the reverse complement.
TTGGATGGTCAAAAATAAATCTCACATTCTTTGCGATCTTCACGCAATCCGAATTCCTATCGAGAATGGTGAACCATTGATTGTCTATGGCGATAAGAGTTGCACCAGACTCAACCTCGTTTCGTGCCTTAAAGTTAGAAAACTGCTCCGTAAGGGTTGTTTTGCGATCCTTGCTCACGTTAAGAAAGTCGAGTCCGATGAGAAGCACATCGATGATGTGCCAATTGTTAGTGACTATTCCGATGTATTTCCCGACGAATTGCCGGGTCTTCCGCCTCATCGACCGGTCGAATTCCAAATCGATCTTATTCCGGGAGCCGCACCCGTAGCACGTGCACCATATAGACTCGCCCCATCCGAAATGCAAGAATTGCAAAGTCAAATCCAAGAACTACTTGATCGTGGTTTTATCCAACCTAGCCATTCACCTTGGGGCGCTCCGATTTTGTTTGTTAAAAAGAAAGACAGATCCCTACGAATGTGCATTGATTATCGTGAACTAAATAAATTGACGGTTAAGAACCGATATCCTCTTCCTCGCATCGATGACCTCTTTGATCAACTACAAGGGTCTTGTGTATATTCGAAAATCGATCTCCGCTCGGGTTATCATCAATTGAGGGTTAAGGGGGAAGATGTCTCCAAAACCGCTTTCCGAACTCGTTATGGTAGTTATGAATTCCTTGTCATGCCATTTGGTCTCACTAACGCACCGGCGGTGTTCATGGATCTTATGAACCGCGTGTGCAAACCGTATCTCGATAAATTCGTTATTGTGTTCATTGATGACATATTGATCTATTCTAAAAATGAAGAAGAGCACGAACAACATCTCCGACTTGTGCTTGAACTTTTAAGACAAGAACAACTCTATGCCAAATTCTCCAAGTGTGAATTTTGGTTAAAGGAAGTTCAATTTCTTGGTCATGTTGTAAGTGACCAAGGTATTAAAGTCGATCCAACGAAAATCGAAGCCATTAGCAAATGGGAGACTCCTACTACTCCTACTCACATTCGTCAATTTTTGGGTCTCGCCGGGTACTATCGTAGATTCATCGAAAATTTCTCTTTGGTTGCACGTCCTCTAACCGCATTGACTCACAAGGGAAAGAAATTCATTTGGGCGACCGAACATGAATCCGCATTCCAAATCTTGAAAACGAAGCTAACCACCGCTCCTATCTTGTCACTTCCC